>NC_134834.1:188124503-188861308 GCF_004210375.1 Tachypleus tridentatus | reverse complement strand
GGAACTGAGTCCACTCTGACCGTGTTCCCAATCTTGTAAGTACCGTTAACAAGAACTGGAACTGAGTCCACTCTGACCGTGTTCCCAATCTTGTAAGTACCGTTAACAAGAACTGGAACTGAGTCCACTCTGACCGTGTTCCCAATCTTGTAAGTACCGTTAACAAGAACTGGAACTGAGTCCACTCTGACCGTGTTCCCAATCTTGTAAGTACCGTTAACAAGAACTGGAACTGAGTCCACTCTGACCGTGTTCCCAATCTTGTAAGTACCGTTAACAAGAACTGGAACTGAGTCCACTCTGACCGTGTTCCCAATCTTGTAAGTACCGTTAACAAGAACTGGAACTGAGTGCACTCTGACCGTGTTCCCAATCTTGTAAGTACCGTTAACAAGAACTGGAACTGAGTCCACTCTGACCGTGTTCCCAATCTTGTAAGTACCGTTAACAAGAACTGGAACTGAGTCCACTCTGACCGTGTTCCCAATCTTGTAAGTACCGTTAACAAGAACTGGAACTGAGTCCACTCTGACCGTGTTCCCAATCTTGTAAGTACCGTTAACAAGAACTGGAACTGAGTCCACTCTGACCGTGTTCCCAATCTTGTAAGTACCGTTAACAAGAACTGGAACTGAGTCCACTCTGACCGTGTTCCCAATCTTGTAAGTACCGTTAACAAGAACTGGAACTGAGTCCACTCTGACCGTGTTCCCAATCTTGTAAGTACCGTTAACAAGAACTGGAACTGAGTCCACTCTGACCGTGTTCCCAATCTTGTAAGTACCGTTAACAAGAACTGGAACTGAGTCCACTCTGACCGTGTTCCCAATCTTGTAAGTACCGTTAACAAGAACTGGAACTGAGTCCACTCTGACCGTGTTCCCAATCTTGTAAGTACCGTTAACAAGAACTGGAACTGAGTCCACTCTGACCGTGTTCCCAATCTTGTAAGTACCGTTAACAAGAACTGGAACTGAGTCCACTCTGACCGTGTTCCCAATCTTGTAAGTACCGTTAACAAGAACTGGAACTGAGTCCACTCTGACCGTGTTCCCAATCTTGTAAGTACCGTTAACAAGAACTGGAACTGAGTCCACTCTGACCGTGTTCCCAATCTTGTAAGTACCGTTAACAAGAACTGGAACTGAGTCCACTCTGACCGTGTTCCCAATCTTGTAAGTACCGTTAACAAGAACTGGAACTGAGTCCACTCTGACCGTGTTCCCAATCTTGTAAGTACCGTTAACAAGAACTGGAACTGAGTCCACTCTGACCGTGTTCCCAATCTTGTAAGTACCGTTAACAAGAACTGGAACTGAGTCCACTCTGACCGTGTTCCCAATCTTGTAAGTACCGTTAACAAGAACTGGAACTGAGTCCACTCTGACCGTGTTCCCAATCTTGTAAGTACCGTTAACAAGAACTGGAACTCAGTCCACTCTGACCGTGTTCCCAATCTTGTAAGTACCGTTAAAAGAACTGGAACTGAGTCCACTCTGAAGTCCACTCTGACCGTGTTCCCAATCTTGTAAGTACCGTTAACAAGAACTGGAACTGAGTCCACTCTGACCGTGTTCCCAATCTTGTAAGTACCGTTAACAAGAACTGGAACTGAGTCCACTCTGACCGTGTTCCCAATCTTGTAAGTACCGTTAACAAGAACTGGAACTGAGTCCACTCTGACCGTGTTCCCAATCTTGTAAGTACCGTTAACAAGAACTGGAACTGAGTCCACTCTGACCGTGTTCCCAATCTTGTAAGTACCGTTAACAAGAACTGGAACTGAGTCCACTCTGACCGTGTTCCCAATCTTGTAAGTACCGTTAACAAGAACTGGAACTGAGTCCACTCTGACCGTGTTCCCAATCTTGTAAGTACCGTTAACAAGAACTGGAACTGAGTCCACTCTGACCGTGTTCCCAATCTTGTAAGTACCGTTAACAAGAACTGGAACTGAGTCCACTCTGACCGTGTTCCCAATCTTGTAAGTACCGTTAACAAGAACTGGAACTGAGTCCACTCTGACCGTGTTCCCAATCTTGTAAGTACCGTTAACAAGAACTGGAACTGAGTCCACTCTGACCGTGTTCCCAATCTTGTAAGTACCGTTAACAAGAACTGGAACTGAGTCCACTCTGACCGTGTTCCCAATCTTGTAAGTACCGTTAACAAGAACTGGAACTGAGTCCACTCTGACCGTGTTCCCAATCTTGTAAGTACCGTTAACAAGAACTGGAACTGAGTCCACTCTGACCGTGTTCCCAATCTTGTAAGTACCGTTAACAAGAACTGGAACTGAGTCCACTCTGACCGTGTTCCCAATCTTGTAAGTACCGTTAACAAGAACTGGAACTGAGTCCACTCTGACCGTGTTCCCAATCTTGTAAGTACCGTTAACAAGAACTGGAACTGAGTCCACTCTGACCGTGTTCCCAATCTTGTAAGTACCGTTAACAAGAACTGGAACTGAGTCCACTCTGACCGTGTTCCCAATCTTGTAAGTACCGTTAACAAGAACTGGAACTGAGTCCACTCTGACCGTGTTCCCAATCTTGTAAGTACCGTTAACAAGAACTGGAACTGAGTCCACTCTGACCGTGTTCCCAATCTTGTAAGTACCGTTAACAAGAACTGGAACTGAGTCCACTCTGACCGTGTTCCCAATCTTGTAAGTACCGTTAACAAGAACTGGAACTGAGTCCACTCTGACCGTGTTCCCAATCTTGTAAGTACCGTTAACAAGAACTGGAACTGAGTCCACTCTGACCGTGTTCCCAATCTTGTAAGTACCGTTAACAAGAACTGGAACTGAGTCCACTCTGACCGTGTTCCCAATCTTGTAAGTACCGTTAACAAGAACTGGAACTGAGTCCACTCTGACCGTGTTCCCAATCTTGTAAGTACCGTTAACAAGAACTGGAACTGAGTCCACTCTGACCGTGTTCCCAATCTTGTAAGTACCGTTAACAAGAACTGGAACTGAGTCCACTCTGACCGTGTTCCCAATCTTGTAAGTACCGTTAACAAGAACTGGAACTGAGTCCACTCTGACCGTGTTCCCAATCTTGTAAGTACCGTTAACAAGAACTGGAACTGAGTCCACTCTGACCGTGTTCCCAATCTTGTAAGTACCGTTAACAAGAACTGGAACTGAGTCCACTCTGACCGTGTTCCCAATCTTGTAAGTACCGTTAACAAGAACTGGAACTGAGTCCACTCTGACCGTGTTCCCAATCTTGTAAGTACCGTTAACAAGAACTGGAACTGAGTCCACTCTGACCGTGTTCCCAATCTTGTAAGTACCGTTAACAAGAACTGGAACTGAGTCCACTCTGACCGTGTTCCCAATCTTGTAAGTACCGTTAACAAGAACTGGAACTGAGTCCACTCTGACCGTGTTCCCAATCTTGTAAGTACCGTTAACAAGAACTGGAACTGAGTCCACTCTGACCGTGTTCCCAATCTTGTAAGTACCGTTAACAAGAACTGGAACTGAGTCCACTCTGACCGTGTTCCCAATCTTGTAAGTACCGTTAACAAGAACTGGAACTGAGTCCACTCTGACCGTGTTCCCAATCTTGTAAGTACCGTTAACAAGAACTGGAACTGAGTCCACTCTGACCGTGTTCCCAATCTTGTAAGTACCGTTAACAAGAACTGGAACTGAGTCCACTCTGACCGTGTTCCCAATCTTGTAAGTACCGTTAACAAGAACTGGAACTGAGTCCACTCTGACCGTGTTCCCAATCTTGTAAGTACCGTTAACAAGAACTGGAACTGAGTCCACTCTGACCGTGTTCCCAATCTTGTAAGTACCGTTAACAAGAACTGGAACTGAGTCCACTCTGACCGTGTTCCCAATCTTGTAAGTACCGTTAACAAGAACTGGAACTGAGTCCACTCTGACCGTGTTCCCAATCTTGTAAGTACCGTTAACAAGAACTGGAACTGAGTCCACTCTGACCGTGTTCCCAATCTTGTAAGTACCGTTAACAAGAACTGGAACTGAGTCCACTCTGACCGTGTTCCCAATCTTGTAAGTACCGTTAACAAGAACTGGAACTGAGTCCACTCTGACCGTGTTCCCAATCTTGTAAGTACCGTTAACAAGAACTGGAACTGAGTCCACTCTGACCGTGTTCCCAATCTTGTAAGTACCGTTAACAAGAACTGGAACTGAGTCCACTCTGACCGTGTTCCCAATCTTGTAAGTACCGTTAACAAGAACTGGAACTGAGTCCACTCTGACCGTGTTCCCAATCTTGTAAGTACCGTTAACAAGAACTGGAACTGAGTCCACTCTGACCGTGTTCCCAATCTTGTAAGTACCGTTAACAAGAACTGGAACTGAGTCCACTCTGACCGTGTTCCCAATCTTGTAAGTACCGTTAACAAGAACTGGAACTGAGTCCACTCTGACCGTGTTCCCAATCTTGTAAGTACCGTTAACAAGAACTGGAACTGAGTCCACTCTGACCGTGTTCCCAATCTTGTAAGTACCGTTAACAAGAACTGGAACTGAGTCCACTCTGACCGTGTTCCCAATCTTGTAAGTACCGTTAACAAGAACTGGAACTGAGTCCACTCTGACCGTGTTCCCAATCTTGTAAGTACCGTTAACAAGAACTGGAACTGAGTCCACTCTGACCGTGTTCCCAATCTTGTAAGTACCGTTAACAAGAACTGGAACTGAGTCCACTCTGACCGTGTTCCCAATCTTGTAAGTACCGTTAACAAGAACTGGAACTGAGTCCACTCTGACCGTGTTCCCAATCTTGTAAGTACCGTTAACAAGAACTGGAACTGAGTCCACTCTGACCGTGTTCCCAATCTTGTAAGTACCGTTAACAAGAACTGGAACTGAGTCCACTCTGACCGTGTTCCCAATCTTGTAAGTACCGTTAACAAGAACTGGAACTGAGTCCACTCTGACCGTGTTCCCAATCTTGTAAGTACCGTTAACAAGAACTGGAACTGAGTCCACTCTGACCGTGTTCCCAATCTTGTAAGTACCGTTAACAAGAACTGGAACTGAGTCCACTCTGACCGTGTTCCCAATCTTGTAAGTACCGTTAACAAGAACTGGAACTGAGTCCACTCTGACCGTGTTCCCAATCTTGTAAGTACCGTTAACAAGAACTGGAACTGAGTCCACTCTGACCGTGTTCCCAATCTTGTAAGTACCGTTAACAAGAACTGGAACTGAGTCCACTCTGACCGTGTTCCCAATCTTGTAAGTACCGTTAACAAGAACTGGAACTGAGTCCACTCTGACCGTGTTCCCAATCTTGTAAGTACCGTTAACAAGAACTGGAACTGAGTCCACTCTGACCGTGTTCCCAATCTTGTAAGTACCGTTAACAAGAACTGGAACTGAGTCCACTCTGACCGTGTTCCCAATCTTGTAAGTACCGTTAACAAGAACTGGAACTGAGTCCACTCTGACCGTGTTCCCAATCTTGTACCACTCTGACCGTGTTCCCAATCTTGTAAGTACCGTTAACAAGAACTGGAACTGAGTCCACTCTGACCGTGTTCCCAATCTTGTAAGTACCGTTAACAAGAACTGGAACTGAGTCCACTCTGACCGTGTTCCCAATCTTGTAAGTACCGTTAACAAGAACTGGAACTGAGTCCACTCTGACCGTGTTCCCAATCTTGTAAGTACCGTTAACAAGAACTGGAACTGAGTCCACTCTGACCGTGTTCCCAAT
This sequence comes from Tachypleus tridentatus, assembly GCF_004210375.1. NCBI lineage: Eukaryota > Metazoa > Arthropoda > Merostomata > Xiphosura > Limulidae > Tachypleus > Tachypleus tridentatus. The sequence goes on along the minus strand of NC_134834.1, from coordinate 188,855,594 downwards.
CTTGTAAGTACCGTTAACAAGAACTGGAACTGAGTCCACTCTGACCGTGTTCCCAATCTTGTAAGTACCGTTAACAAGAACTGGAACTGAGTCCACTCTGACCGTGTTCCCAATCTTGTAAGTACCGTTAACAAGAACTGGAACTGAGTCCACTCTGACCGTGTTCCCAATCTTGTAAGTACCGTTAACAAGAACTGGAACTGAGTCCACTCTGACCGTGTTCCCAATCTTGTAAGTACCGTTAACAAGAACTGGAACTGAGTCCACTCTGACCGTGTTCCCAATCTTGTAAGTACCGTTAACAAGAACTGGAACTGAGTCCACTCTGACCGTGTTCCCAATCTTGTAAGTACCGTTAACAAGAACTGGAACTGAGTCCACTCTGACCGTGTTCCCAATCTTGTAAGTACCGTTAACAAGAACTGGAACTGAGTCCACTCTGACCGTGTTCCCAATCTTGTAAGTACCGTTAAAAAGAACTGGAACTGAGTCCACTCTGACCGTGTTCCCAATCTTGTAAGTACCGTTAACAAGAACTGGAACTGAGTCCACTCTGACCGTGTTCCCAATCTTGTAAGTACCGTTAACAAGAACTGGAACTGAGTCCACTCTGACCGTGTTCCCAATCTTGTAAGTACCGTTAACAAGAACTGGAACTGAGTCCACTCTGACCGTGTTCCCAATCTTGTAAGTACCGTTAACAAGAACTGGAACTGAGTCCACTCTGACCGTGTTCCCAATCTTGTAAGTACCGTTAACAAGAACTGGAACTGAGTCCACTCTGACCGTGTTCCCAATCTTGTAAGTACCGTTAACAAGAACTGGAACTGAGTCCACTCTGACCGTGTTCCCAATCTTGTAAGTACCGTTAACAAGAACTGGAACTGAGTCCACTCTGACCGTGTTCCCAATCTTGTAAGTACCGTTAACAAGAACTGGAACTGAGTCCACTCTGACCGTGTTCCCAATCTTGTAAGTACCGTTAACAAGAACTGGAACTGAGTCCACTCTGACCGTGTTCCCAATCTTGTAAGTACCGTTAACAAGAACTGGAACTGAGTCCACTCTGACCGTGTTCCCAATCTTGTAAGTACCGTTAACAAGAACTGGAACTGAGTCCACTCTGACCGTGTTCCCAATCTTGTAAGTACCGTTAACAAGAACTGGAACTGAGTCCACTCTGACCGTGTTCCCAATCTTGTAAGTACCGTTAACAAGAACTGGAACTGAGTCCACTCTGACCGTGTTCCCAATCTTGTAAGTACCGTTAACAAGAACTGGAACTGAGTCCACTCTGACCGTGTTCCCAATCTTGTAAGTACCGTTAACAAGAACTGGAACTGAGTCCACTCTGACCGTGTTCCCAATCTTGTAAGTACCGTTAACAAGAACTGGAACTGAGTCCACTCTGACCGTGTTCCCAATCTTGTAAGTACCGTTAACAAGAACTGGAACTGAGTCCACTCTGACCGTGTTCCCAATCTTGTAAGTACCGTTAACAAGAACTGGAACTGAGTCCACTCTGACCGTGTTCCCAATCTTGTAAGTACCGTTAACAAGAACTGGAACTGAGTCCACTCTGACCGTGTTCCCAATCTTGTAAGTACCGTTAACAAGAACTGGAACTGAGTCCACTCTGACCGTGTTCCCAATCTTGTAAGTACCGTTAACAAGAACTGGAACTGAGTCCACTCTGACCGTGTTCCCAATCTTGTAAGTACCGTTAACAAGAACTGGAACTGAGTCCACTCTGACCGTGTTCCCAATCTTGTAAGTACCGTTAACAAGAACTGGAACTGAGTCCACTCTGACCGTGTTCCCAATCTTGTAAGTACCGTTAACAAGAACTGGAACTGAGTCCACTCTGACCGTGTTCCCAATCTTGTAAGTACCGTTAACAAGAACTGGAACTGAGTCCACTCTGACCGTGTTCCCAATCTTGTAAGTACCGTTAACAAGAACTGGAACTGAGTCCACTCTGACCGTGTTCCCAATCTTGTAAGTACCGTTAACAAGAACTGGAACTGAGTCCACTCTGACCGTGTTCCCAATCTTGTAAGTACCGTTAACAAGAACTGGAACTGAGTCCACTCTGACCGTGTTCCCAATCTTGTAAGTACCGTTAACAAGAACTGGAACTGAGTCCACTCTGACCGTGTTCCCAATCTTGTAAGTACCGTTAACAAGAACTGGAACTGAGTCCACTCTGACCGTGTTCCCAATCTTGTAAGTACCGTTAACAAGAACTGGAACTGAGTCCACTCTGACCGTGTTCCCAATCTTGTAAGTACCGTTAACAAGAACTGGAACTGAGTCCACTCTGACCGTGTTCCCAATCTTGTAAGTACCGTTAACAAGAACTGGAACTGAGTCCACTCTGACCGTGTTCCCAATCTTGTAAGTACCGTTAACAAGAACTGGAACTGAGTCCACTCTGACCGTGTTCCCAATCTTGTAAGTACCGTTAACAAGAACTGGAACTGAGTCCACTCTGACCGTGTTCCCAATCTTGTAAGTACCGTTAACAAGAACTGGAACTGAGTCCACTCTGACCGTGTTCCCAATCTTGTAAGTACCGTTAACAAGAACTGGAACTGAGTCCACTCTGACCGTGTTCCCAATCTTGTAAGTACCGTTAACAAGAACTGGAACTGAGTCCACTCTGACCGTGTTCCCAATCTTGTAAGTACCGTTAACAAGAACTGGAACTGAGTCCACTCTGACCGTGTTCCCAATCTTGTAAGTACCGTTAACAAGAACTGGAACTGAGTCCACTCTGACCGTGTTCCCAATCTTGTAAGTACCGTTAACAAGAACTGGAACTGAGTCCACTCTGACCGTGTTCCCAATCTTGTAAGTACCGTTAACAAGAACTGGAACTGAGTCCACTCTGACCGTGTTCCCAATCTTGTAAGTACCGTTAACAAGAACTGGAACTGAGTCCACTCTGACCGTGTTCCCAATCTTGTAAGTACCGTTAACAAGAACTGGAACTGAGTCCACTCTGACCGTGTTCCCAATCTTGTAAGTACCGTTAACAAGAACTGGAACTGAGTCCACTCTGACCGTGTTCCCAATCTTGTAAGTACCGTTAACAAGAACTGGAACTGAGTCCACTCTGACCGTGTTCCCAATCTTGTAAGTACCGTTAACAAGAACTGGAACTGAGTCCACTCTGACCGTGTTCCCAATCTTGTAAGTACCGTTAACAAGAACTGGAACTGAGTCCACTCTGACCGTGTTCCCAATCTTGTAAGTACCGTTAACAAGAACTGGAACTGAGTCCACTCTGACCGTGTTCCCAATCTTGTAAGTACCGTTAACAAGAACTGGAACTGAGTCCACTCTGACCGTGTTCCCAATCTTGTAAGTACCGTTAACAAGAACTGGAACTGAGTCCACTCTGACCGTGTTCCCAATCTTGTAAGTACCGTTAACAAGAACTGGAACTGAGTCCACTCTGACCGTGTTCCCAATCTTGTAAGTACCGTTAACAAGAACTGGAACTGAGTCCACTCTGACCGTGTTCCCAATCTTGTAAGTACCGTTAACAAGAACTGGAACTGAGTCCACTCTGACCGTGTTCCCAATCTTGTAAGTACCGTTAACAAGAACTGGAACTGAGTCCACTCTGACCGTGTTCCCAATCTTGTAAGTACCGTTAACAAGAACTGGAACTGAGTCCACTCTGACCGTGTTCCCAATCTTGTAAGTACCGTTAACAAGAACTGGAACTGAGTCCACTCTGACCGTGTTCCCAATCTTGTAAGTACCGTTAACAAGAACTGGAACTGAGTCCACTCTGACCGTGTTCCCAATCTTGTAAGTACCGTTAACAAGAACTGGAACTGAGTCCACTCTGACCGTGTTCCCAATCTTGTAAGTACCGTTAACAAGAACTGGAACTGAGTCCACTCTGACCGTGTTCCCAATCTTGTAAGTACCGTTAACAAGAACTGGAACTGAGTCCACTCTGACCGTGTTCCCAATCTTGTAAGTACCGTTAACAAGAACTGGAACTGAGTCCACTCTGACCGTGTTCCCAATCTTGTAAGTACCGTTAACAAGAACTGGAACTGAGTCCACTCTGACCGTGTTCCCAATCTTGTAAGTACCGTTAACAAGAACTGGAACTGAGTCCACTCTGACCGTGTTCCCAATCTTGTAAGTACCGTTAACAAGAACTGGAACTGAGTCCACTCTGACCGTGTTCCCAATCTTGTAAGTACCGTTAACAAGAACTGGAACTGAGTCCACTCTGACCGTGTTCCCAATCTTGTAAGTACCGTTAACAAGAACTGGAACTGAGTCCACTCTGACCGTGTTCCCAATCTTGTAAGTACCGTTAACAAGAACTGGAACTGAGTCCACTCTGACCGTGTTCCCAATCTTGTAAGTACCGTTAACAAGAACTGGAACTGAGTCCACTCTGACCGTGTTCCCAATCTTGTAAGTACCGTTAACAAGAACTGGAACTGAGTCCACTCTGACCGTGTTCCCAATCTTGTAAGTACCGTTAACAAGAACTGGAACTGAGTCCACTCTGACCGTGTTCCCAATCTTGTAAGTACCGTTAACAAGAACTGGAACTGAGTCCACTCTGACCGTGTTCCCAATCTTGTAAGTACCGTTAACAAGAACTGGAACTGAGTCCACTCTGACCGTGTTCCCAATCTTGTAAGTACCGTTAACAAGAACTGGAACTGAGTCCACTCTGACCGTGTTCCCAATCTTGTAAGTACCGTTAAAAGAACTGGAACTGAGTCCACTCTGACCGTGTTCCCAATCTTGTAAGTACCGTTAACAAGAACTGGAACTGAGTCCACTCTGACCGTGTTCCCAATCTTGTAAGTACCGTTAACAAGAACTGGAACTGAGTCCACTCTGACCGTGTTCCCAATCTTGTAAGTACCGTTAACAAGAACTGGAACTGAGTCCACTCTGACCGTGTTCCCAATCTTGTAAGTACCGTTAACAAGAACTGGAACTGAGTCCACTCTGACCGTGTTCCCAATCTTGTAAGTACCGTTAACAAGAACTGGAACTGAGTCCACTCTGACCGTGTTCCCAATCTTGTAAGTACCGTTAACAAGAACTGGAACTGAGTCCACTCTGACCGTGTTCCCAATCTTGTAAGTACCGTTAACAAGAACTGGAACTGAGTCCACTCTGACCGTGTTCCCAATCTTGTAAGTACCGTTAACAAGAACTGGAACTGAGTCCACTCTGACCGTGTTCCCAATCTTGTAAGTACCGTTAACAAGAACTGGAACTGAGTCCACTCTGACCGTGTTCCCAATCTTGTAAGTACCGTTAACAAGAACTGGAACTGAGTCCACTCTGACCGTGTTCCCAATCTTGTAAGTACCGTTAACAAGAACTGGAACTGAGTCCACTCTGACCGTGTTCCCAATCTTGTAAGTACCGTTAACAAGAACTGGAACTGAGTCCACTCTGACCGTGTTCCCAATCTTGTAAGTACCGTTAACAAGAACTGGAACTGAGTCCACTCTGACCGTGTTCCCAATCTTGTAAGTACCGTTAACAAGAACTGGAACTGAGTCCACTCTGACCGTGTTCCCAATCTTGTAAGTACCGTTAACAAGAACTGGAACTGAGTCCACTCTGACCGTGTTCCCAATCTTGTAAGTACCGTTAACAAGAACTGGAACTGAGTCCACTCTGACCGTGTTCCCAATCTTGTAAGTACCGTTAACAAGAACTGGAACTGAGTCCACTCTGACCGTGTTCCCAATCTTGTAAGTACCGTTAACAAGAACTGGAACTGAGTCCACTCTGACCGTGTTCCCAATCTTGTAAGTACCGTTAACAAGAACTGGAACTGAGTCCACTCTGACCGTGTTCCCAATCTTGTAAGTACCGTTAACAAGAACTGGAACTGAGTCCACTCTGACCGTGTTCCCAATCTTGTAAGTACCGTTAACAAGAACTGGAACTGAGTCCACTCTGACCGTGTTCCCAATCTTGTAAGTACCGTTAACAAGAACTGGAACTGAGTCCACTCTGACCGTGTTCCCAATCTTGTAAGTACCGTTAACAAGAACTGGAACTGAGTCCACTCTGACCGTGTTCCCAATCTTGTAAGTACCGTTAACAAGAACTGGAACTGAGTCCACTCTGACCGTGTTCCCAATCTTGTAAGTACCGTTAACAAGAACTGGAACTGAGTCCACTCTGACCGTGTTCCCAATCTTGTAAGTACCGTTAACAAGAACTGGAACTGAGTCCACTCTGACCGTGTTCCCAATCTTGTAAGTACCGTTAACAAGAACTGGAACTGAGTCCACTCTGACCGTGTTCCCAATCTTGTAAGTACCGTTAACAAGAACTGGAACTGAGTCCACTCTGACCGTGTTCCCAATCTTGTAAGTACCGTTAACAAGAACTGGAACTGAGTCCACTCTGACCGTGTTCCCAATCTTGTAAGTACCGTTAACAAGAACTGGAACTGAGTCCACTCTGACCGTGTTCCCAATCTTGTAAGTACCGTTAACAAGAACTGGAACTGAGTCCACTCTGACCGTGTTCCCAATCTTGTAAGTACCGTTAACAAGAACTGGAACTGAGTCCACTCTGACCGTGTTCCCAATCTTGTAAGTACCGTTAACAAGAACTGGAACTGAGTCCACTCTGACCGTGTTCCCAATCTTGTAAGTACCGTTAACAAGAACTGGAACTGAGTCCACTCTGACCGTGTTCCCAATCTTGTAAGTACCGTTAACAAGAACTGGAACTGAGTCCACTCTGACCGTGTTCCCAATCTTGTAAGTACCGTTAACAAGAACTGGAACTGAGTCCACTCTGACCGTGTTCCCAATCTTGTAAGTACCGTTAACAAGAACTGGAACTGAGTCCACTCTGACCGTGTTCCCAATCTTGTAAGTACCGTTAACAAGAACTGGAACTGAGTCCACTCTGACCGTGTTCCCAATCTTGTAAGTACCGTTAACAAGAACTGGAACTGAGTCCACTCTGACCGTGTTCCCAATCTTGTAAGTACCGTTAACAAGAACTGGAACTGAGTCCACTCTGACCGTGTTCCCAATCTTGTAAGTACCGTTAACAAGAACTGGAACTGAGTCCACTCTGACCGTGTTCCCAATCTTGTAAGTACCGTTAACAAGAACTGGAACTGAGTCCACTCTGACCGTGTTCCCAATCTTGTAAGTACCGTTAACAAGAACTGGAACTGAGTCCACTCTGACCGTGTTCCCAATCTTGTAAGTACCGTTAACAAGAACTGGAACTGAGTCCACTCTGACCGTGTTCCCAATCTTGTAAGTACCGTTAACAAGAACTGGAACTGAGTCCACTCTGACCGTGTTCCCAATCTTGTAAGTACCGTTAACAAGAACTGGAACTGAGTCCACTCTGACCGTGTTCCCAATCTTGTAAGTACCGTTAACAAGAACTGGAACTGAGTCCACTCTGACCGTGTTCCCAATCTTGTAAGTACCGTTAACAAGAACTGGAACTGAGTCCACTCTGACCGTGTTCCCAATCTTGTAAGTACCGTTAACAAGAACTGGAACTGAGTCCACTCTGACCGTGTTCCCAATCTTGTAAGTACCGTTAACAAGAACTGGAACTGAGTCCACTCTGACCGTGTTCCCAATCTTGTAAGTACCGTTAACAAGAACTGGAACTGAGTCCACTCTGACCGTGTTCCCAATCTTGTAAGTACCGTTAACAAGAACTGGAACTGAGTCCACTCTGACCGTGTTCCCAATCTTGTAAGTACCGTTAACAAGAACTGGAACTGAGTCCACTCTGACCGTGTTCCCAATCTTGTAAGTACCGTTAACAAGAACTGGAACTGAGTCCACTCTGACCGTGTTCCCAATCTTGTAAGTACCGTTAACAAGAACTGGAACTGAGTCCACTCTGACCGTGTTCCCAATCTTGTAAGTACCGTTAACAAGAACTGGAACTGAGTCCACTCTGACCGTGTTCCCAATCTTGTAAGTACCGTTAACAAGAACTGGAACTGAGTCCACTCTGACCGTGTTCCCAATCTTGTAAGTACCGTTAACAAGAACTGGAACTGAGTCCACTCTGACCGTGTTCCCAATCTTGTAAGTACCGTTAACAAGAACTGGAACTGAGTCCACTCTGACCGTGTTCCCAATCTTGTAAGTACCGTTAACAAGAACTGGAACTGAGTCCACTCTGACCGTGTTCCCAATCTTGTAAGTACCGTTAACAAGAACTGGAACTGAGTCCACTCTGACCGTGTTCCCAATCTTGTAAGTACCGTTAACAAGAACTGGAACTGAGTCCACTCTGACCGTGTTCCCAATCTTGTAAGTACCGTTAACAAGAACTGGAACTGAGTCCACTCTGACCGTGTTCCCAATCTTGTAAGTACCGTTAACAAGAACTGGAACTGAGTCCACTCTGACCGTGTTCCCAATCTTGTAAGTACCGTTAACAAGAACTGGAACTGAGTCCACTCTGACCGTGTTCCCAATCTTGTAAGTACCGTTAACAAGAACTGGAACTGAGTCCACTCTGACCGTGTTCCCAATCTTGTAAGTACCGTTAACAAGAACTGGAACTGAGTCCACTCTGACCGTGTTCCCAATCTTGTAAGTACCGTTAACAAGAACTGGAACTGAGTCCACTCTGACCGTGTTCCCAATCTTGTAAGTACCGTTAACAAGAACTGGAACTGAGTCCACTCTGACCGTGTTCCCAATCTTGTAAGTACCGTTAACAAGAACTGGAACTGAGTCCACTCTGACCGTGTTCCCAATCTTGTAAGTACCGTTAACAAGAACTGGAACTGAGTCCACTCTGACCGTGTTCCCAATCTTGTAAGTACCGTTAACAAGAACTGGAACTGAGTCCACTCTGACCGTGTTCCCAATCTTGTAAGTACCGTTAAAAAGAACTGGAACTGAGTCCACTCTGACCGTGTTCCCAATCTTGTAAGTACCGTTAACAAGAACTGGAACTGAGTCCACTCTGACCGTGTTCCCAATCTTGTAAGTACCGTTAACAAGAACTGGAACTGAGTCCACTCTGACCGTGTTCCCAATCTTGTAAGTACCGTTAACAAGAACTGGAACTGAGTCCACTCTGACCGTGTTCCCAATCTTGTAAGTACCGTTAACAAGAACTGGAACTGAGTCCACTCTGACCGTGTTCCCAATCTTGTAAGTACCGTTAACAAGAACTGGAACTGAGTCCACTCTGACCGTGTTCCCAATCTTGTAAGTACCGTTAACAAGAACTGGAACTGAGTCCACTCTGACCGTGTTCCCAATCTTGTAAGTACCGTTAACAAGAACTGGAACTGAGTCCACTCTGACCGTGTTCCCAATCTTGTAAGTACCGTTAACAAGAACTGGAACTGAGTCCACTCTGACCGTGTTCCCAATCTTGTAAGTACCGTTAACAAGAACTGGAACTGAGTCCACTCTGACCGTGTTCCCAATCTTGTAAGTACCGTTAACAAGAACTGGAACTGAGTCCACTCTGACCGTGTTCCCAATCTTGTAAGTACCGTTAACAAGAACTGGAACTGAGTCCACTCTGACCGTGTTCCCAATCTTGTAAGTACCGTTAACAAGAACTGGAACTGAGTCCACTCTGACCGTGTTCCCAATCTTGTAAGTACCGTTAACAAGAACTGGAACTGAGTCCACTCTGACCGTGTTCCCAATCTTGTAATCTTAACAAGTGGAACTGAGTCCACTCTACCGTGTTAACAAGAACTGGAACTGAGTCCACTCTGACCGTGTTCCCAATCTTGTAAGTACCGTTAACAAGAACTGGAACTGAGTCCACTCTGACCGTGTTCCCAATCTTGTAAGTACCGTTAACAAGAACTGGAACTGAGTCCACTCTGACCGTGTTCCCAATCTTGTAAGTACCGTTAACAAGAACTGGAACTGAGTCCACTCTGACCGTGTTCCCAATCTTGTAAGTACCGTTAACAAGAACTGGAACTGAGTCCACTCTGACCGTGTTCCCAATCTTGTAAGTACCGTTAACAAGAACTGGAACTGAGTCCACTCTGACCGTGTTCCCAATCTTGTAAGTACCGTTAACAAGAACTGGAACTGAGTCCACTCTGACCGTGTTCCCAATCTTGTAAGTACCGTTAACAAGAACTGGAACTGAGTCCACTCTGACCGTGTTCCCAATCTTGTAAGTACCGTTAACAAGAACTGGAACTGAGTCCACTCTGACCGTGTTCCCAATCTTGTAAGTACCGTTAACAAGAACTGGAACTGAGTCCACTCTGACCGTGTTCCCAATCTTGTAAGTACCGTTAACAAGAACTGGAACTGAGTCCACTCTGACCGTGTTCCCAATCTTGTAAGTACCGTTAACAAGAACTGGAACTGAGTCCACTCTGACCGTGTTCCCAATCTTGTAAGTACCGTTAACAAGAACTGGAACTGAGTCCACTCTGACCGTGTTCCCAATCTTGTAAGTACCGTTAACAAGAACTGGAACTGAGTCCACTCTGACCGTGTTCCCAATCTTGTAAGTACCGTTAACAAGAACTGGAACTGAGTCCACTCTGACCGTGTTCCCAATCTTGTAAGTACCGTTAACAAGAACTGGAACTGAGTCCACTCTGACCGTGTTCCCAATCTTGTAAGTACCGTTAACAAGAACTGGAACTGAGTCCACTCTGACCGTGTTCCCAATCTTGTAAGTACCGTTAACAAGAACTGGAACTGAGTCCACTCTGACCGTGTTCCCAATCTTGTAAGTACCGTTAACAAGAACTGGAACTGAGTCCACTCTGACCGTGTTCCCAATCTTGTAAGTACCGTTAACAAGAACTGGAACTGAGTCCACTCTGACCGTGTTCCCAATCTTGTAAGTACCGTTAACAAGAACTGGAACTGAGTCCACTCTGACCGTGTTCCCAATCTTGTAAGTACCGTTAACAAGAACTGGAACTGAGTCCACTCTGACCGTGTTCCCAATCTTGTAAGTACCGTTAACAAGAACTGGAACTGAGTCCACTCTGACCGTGTTCCCAATCTTGTAAGTACCGTTAAAAGAACTGGAACTGAGTCCACTCTGACCGTGTTCCCAATCTTGTAAGTACCGTTAACAAGAACTGGAACTGAGTCCACTCTGACCGTGTTCCCAATCTTGTAAGTACCGTTAACAAGAACTGGAACTGAGTCCACTCTGACCGTGTTCCCAATCTTGTAAGTACCGTTAACAAGAACTGGAACTGAGTCCACTCTGACCGTGTTCCCAATCTTGTAAGTACCGTTAACAAGAACTGGAACTGAGTCCACTCTGACCGTGTTCCCAATCTTGTAAGTACCGTTAACAAGAACTGGAACTGAGTCCACTCTGACCGTGTTCCCAATCTTGTAAGTACCGTTAACAAGAACTGGAACTGAGTCCACTCTGACCGTGTTCCCAATCTTGTAAGTACCGTTAACAAGAACTGGAACTGAGTCCACTCTGACCGTGTTCCCAATCTTGTAAGTACCGTTAACAAGAACTGGAACTGAGTCCACTCTGACCGTGTTCCCAATCTTGTAAGTACCGTTAACAAGAACTGGAACTGAGTCCACTCTGACCGTGTTCCCAATCTTGTAAGTACCGTTAACAAGAACTGGAACTGAACTGGAACTGAGTCCACTCTGACCGTGTTCCCAATCTTGTAAGTACCGTTAACAAGAACTGGAACTGAGTCCACTCTGACCGTGTTCCCAATCTTGTAAGTACCGTTAACAAGAACTGGAACTGAGTCCACTCTGACCGTGTTCCCAATCTTGTAAGTACCGTTAACAAGAACTGGAACTGAGTCCACTCTGACCGTGTTCCCAATCTTGTAAGTACCGTTAACAAGAACTGGAACTGAGTCCACTCTGACCGTGTTCCCAATCTTGTAAGTACCGTTAACAAGAACTGGAACTGAGTCCACTCTGACCGTGTTCCCAATCTTGTAAGTACCGTTAACAAGAACTGGAACTGAGTCCACTCTGACCGTGTTCCCAATCTTGTAAGTACCGTTAACAAGAACTGGAACTGAGTCCACTCTGACCGTGTTCCCAATCTTGTAAGTACCGTTAACAAGAACTGGAACTGAGTCCACTCTGACCGTGTTCCCAATCTTGTAAGTACCGTTAACAAGAACTGGAACTGAGTCCACTCTGACCGTGTTCCCAATCTTGTAAGTACCGTTAACAAGAACTGGAACTGAGTCCACTCTGACCGTGTTCCCAATCTTGTAAGTACCGTTAACAAGAACTGGAACTGAGTCCACTCCACTCTGACCGTGTTCCCAATCTTGTAAGTACCGTTAAAAAGAACTGGAACTGAGTCCACTCTGACCGTGTTCCCAATCTTGTAAGTACCGTTAACAAGAACTGGAACTGAGTCCACTCTGACCGTGTTCCCAATCTTGTAAGTACCGTTAACAAGAACTGGAACTGAGTCCACTCTGACCGTGTTCCCAATCTTGTAAGTACCGTTAACAAGAACTGGAACTGAGTCCACTCTGACCGTGTTCCCAATCTTGTAAGTACCGTTAACAAGAACTGGAACTGAGTCCACTCTGACCGTGTTCCCAATCTTGTAAGTACCGTTAACAAGAACTGGAACTGAGTCCACTCTGACCGTGTTCCCAATCTTGTAAGTACCGTTAACAAGAACTGGAACTCAGTCCACTCTGACCGTGTTCCCAATCTTGTAAGTACCGTTAACAAGAACTGGAACTAAGTCCACTCTGACCGTGTTCCCAATCTTGTAAGTACCGTTAACAAGAACTGGAACTGAGTCCACTCTGACCGTGTTCCCAATCTTGTAAGTACCGTTAACAAGAACTGGAACTGAGTCCACTCTGACCGTGTTCCCAATCTTGTAAGTACCGTTAACAAGAACTGGAACTGAGTCCACTCTGACCGTGTTCCCAATCTTGTAAGTACCGTTAACAAGAACTGGAACTGAGTCCACTCTGACCGTGTTCCCAATCTTGTAAGTACCGTTAACAAGAACTGAACTGAGTCCACTCTGACCGTGTTCCCAATCTTGTAAGTACCGTTAACAAGAACTGGAACTGAGTCCACTCTGACCGTGTTCCCAATCTTGTAAGTACCGTTAACAAGAACTGGAACTGAGTCCACTCTGACCGTGTTCCCAATCTTGTAAGTACCGTTAACAAGAACTGGAACTGAGTCCACTCTGACCGTGTTCCCAATCTTGTAAGTACCGTTAACAAGAACTGGAACTGAGTCCACTCTGACCGTGTTCCCAATCTTGTAAGTACCGTTAACAAGAACTGGAACTGAGTCCACTCTGACCGTGTTCCCAATCTTGTAAGTACCGTTAACAAGAACTGGAACTGAGTCCACTCTGACCGTGTTCCCAATCTTGTAAGTACCGTTAACAAGAACTGGAACTGAGTCCACTCTGACCGTGTTCCCAATCTTGTAAGTACCGTTAACAAGAACTGGAACTGAGTCCACTCTGACCGTGTTCCCAATCTTGTAAGTACCGTTAACAAGAACTGGAACTGAGTCCACTCTGACCGTGTTCCCAATCTTGTAAGTACCGTTAACAAGAACTGGAACTGAGTCCACTCTGACCGTGTTCCCAATCTTGTAAGTACCGTTAACAAGAACTGGAACTGAGTCCACTCTGACCGTGTTCCCAATCTTGTAAGTACCGTTAACAAGAACTGGAACTGAGTCCACTCTGACCGTGTTCCCAATCTTGTAAGTACCGTTAACAAGAACTGGAACTGAGTCCACTCTGACCGTGTTCCCAATCTTGTAAGTACCGTTAACAAGAACTGGAACTGAGTCCACTCTGACCGTGTTCCCAATCTTGTAAGTACCGTTAACAAGAACTGGAACTGAGTCCACTCTGACCGTGTTCCCAATCTTGTAAGTACCGTTAACAAGAACTGGAACTGAGTCCACTCTGACCGTGTTCCCAATCTTGTAAGTACCGTTAACAAGAACTGGAACTGAGTCCACTCTGACCGTGTTCCCAATCTTGTAAGTACCGTTAACAAGAACTGGAACTGAGTCCACTCTGACCGTGTTCCCAATCTTGTAAGTACCGTTAACAAGAACTGGAACTGAGTCCACTCTGACCGTGTTCCCAATCTTGTAAGTACCGTTAACAAGAACTGGAACTGAGTCCACTCTGACCGTGTTCCCAATCTTGTAAGTACCGTTAACAAGAACTGGAACTGAGTCCACTCTGACCGTGTTCCCAATCTTGTAAGTACCGTTAACAAGAACTGGAACTGAGTCCACTCTGACCGTGTTCCCAATCTTGTAAGTACCGTTAACAAGAACTGGAACTGAGTCCACTCTGACCGTGTTCCCAATCTTGTAAGTACCGTTAACAAGAACTGGAACTGAGTCCACTCTGACCGTGTTCCCAATCTTGTAAGTACCGTTAACAAGAACTGGAACTGAGTCCACTCTGACCGTGTTCCCAATCTTGTAAGTACCGTTAAAAAGAACTGGAACTGAGTCCACTCTGACCGTGTTCCCAATCTTGTAAGTACCGTTAAACAGAACTGGAACTGAGTCCACTCTGACCGTGTTCCCAATCTTGTAAGTACCGTTAACAAGAACTGGAACTGAGTCCACTCTGACCGTGTTCCCAATCTTGTAAGTACCGTTAACAAGAACTGGAACTGAGTCCACTCTGACCGTGTTCCCAATCTTGTAAGTACCGTTAACAAGAACTGGAACTGAGTCCACTCTGACCGTGTTCCCAATCTTGTAAGTACCGTTAACAAGAACTGGAACTGAGTCCACTCTGACCGTGTTCCCAATCTTGTAAGTACCGTTAACAAGAACTGGAACTGAGTCCACTCTGACCGTGTTCCCAATCTTGTAAGTACCGTTAACAAGAACTGGAACTGAGTCCACTCTGACCGTGTTCCCAATCTTGTAAGTACCGTTAACAAGAACTGGAACTGAGTCCACTCTGACCGTGTTCCCAATCTTGTAAGTACCGTTAACAAGAACTGGAACTGAGTCCACTCTGACCGTGTTCCCAATCTTGTAAGTACCGTTAACAAGAACTGGAACTGAGTCCACTCTGACCGTGTTCCCAATCTTGTAAGTACCGTTAACAAGAACTGGAACTGAGTCCACTCTGACCGTGTTCCCAATCTTGTAAGTACCGTTAACAAGAACTGGAACTGAGTCCACTCTGACCGTGTTCCCAATCTTGTAAGTACCGTTAACAAGAACTGGAACTGAGTCCACTCTGACCGTGTTCCCAATCTTGTAAGTACCGTTAACAAGAACTGGAACTGAGTCCACTCTGACCGTGTTCCCAATCTTGTAAGTACCGTTAACAAGAACTGGAACTGAGTCCACTCTGACCGTGTTCCCAATCTTGTAAGTACCGTTAACAAGAACTGGAACTGAGTCCACTCTGACCGTGTTCCCAATCTTGTAAGTACCGTTAACAAGAACTGGAACTGAGTCCACTCTGACCGTGTTCCCAATCTTGTAAGTACCGTTAACAAGAACTGGAACTGAGTCCACTCTGACCGTGTTCCCAATCTTGTAAGTACCGTTAACAAGAACTGGAACTGAGTCCACTCTGACCGTGTTCCCAATCTTGTAAGTACCGTTAACAAGAACTGGAACTGAGTCCACTCTGACCGTGTTCCCAATCTTGTAAGTACCGTTAACAAGAACTGGAACTGAGTCCACTCTGACCGTGTTCCCAATCTTGTAAGTACCGTTAACAAGAACTGGAACTGAGTCCACTCTGACCGTGTTCCCAATCTTGTAAGTACCGTTAACAAGAACTGGAACTGAGTCCACTCTGACCGTGTTCCCAATCTTGTAAGTACCGTTAACAAGAACTGGAACTGAGTCCACTCTGACCGTGTTCCCAATCTTGTAAGTACCGTTAACAAGAACTGGAACTGAGTCCACTCTGACCGTGTTCCCAATCTTGTAAGTACCGTTAACAAGAACTGGAACTGAGTCCACTCTGACCGTGTTCCCAATCTTGTAAGTACCGTTAACAAGAACTGGAACTGAGTCCACTCTGACCGTGTTCCCAATCTTGTAAGTACCGTTAACAAGAACTGGAACTGAGTCCACTCTGACCGTGTTCCCAATCTTGTAAGTACCGTTAACAAGAACTGGAACTGAGTCCACTCTGACCGTGTTCCCAATCTTGTAAGTACCGTTAACAAGAACTGGAACTGAGTCCACTCTGACCGTGTTCCCAATCTTGTAAGTACCGTTAACAAGAACTGGAACTGAGTCCACTCTGACCGTGTTCCCAATCTTGTAAGTACCGTTAACAAGAACTGGAACTGAGTCCACTCTGACCGTGTTCCCAATCTTGTAAGTACCGTTAACAAGAACTGGAACTGAGTCCACTCTGACCGTGTTCCCAATCTTGTAAGTACCGTTAACAAGAACTGGAACTGAGTCCACTCTGACCGTGTTCCCAATCTTGTAAGTACCGTTAACAAGAACTGGAACTGAGTCCACTCTGACCGTGTTCCCAATCTTGTAAGTACCGTTAACAAGAACTGGAACTGAGTCCACTCTGACCGTGTTCCCAATCTTGTAAGTACCGTTAACAAGAACTGGAACTGAGTCCACTCTGACCGTGTTCCCAATCTTGTAAGTACCGTTAACAAGAACTGGAACTGAGTCCACTCTGACCGTGTTCCCAATCTTGTAAGTACCGTTAACAAGAACTGGAACTGAGTCCACTCTGACCGTGTTCCCAATCTTGTAAGTACCGTTAACAAGAACTGGAACTGAGTCCACTCTGACCGTGTTCCCAATCTTGTAAGTACCGTTAACAAGAACTGGAACTGAGTCCACTCTGACCGTGTTCCCAATCTTGTAAGTACCGTTAACAAGAACTGGAACTGAGTCCACTCTGACCGTGTTCCCAATCTTGTAAGTACCGTTAACAAGAACTGGAACTGAGTCCACTCTGACCGTGTTCCCAATCTTGTAAGTACCGTTAACAAGAACTGGAACTGAGTCCACTCTGACCGTGTTCCCAATCTTGTAAGTACCGTTAACAAGAACTGGAACTGAGTCCACTCTGACCGTGTTCCCAATCTTGTAAGTACCGTTAACAAGAACTGGAACTGAGTCCACTCTGACCGTGTTCCCAATCTTGTAAGTACCGTTAACAAGAACTGGAACTGAGTCCACTCTGACCGTGTTCCCAATCTTGTAAGTACCGTTAACAAGAACTGGAACTGAGTCCACTCTGACCGTGTTCCCAATCTTGTAAGTACCGTTAAAAGAACTGGAACTGAGTCCACTCTGACCGTGTTCCCAATCTTGTAAGTACCGTTAACAAGAACTGGAACTGAGTCCACTCTGACCGTGTTCCCAATCTTGTAAGTACCGTTAACAAGAACTGGAACTGAGTCCACTCTGACCGTGTTCCCAATCTTGTAAGTACCGTTAACAAGAACTGGAACTGAGTCCACTCTGACCGTGTTCCCAATCTTGTAAGTACCGTTAACAAGAACTGGAACTGAGTCCACTCTGACCGTGTTCCCAATCTTGTAAGTACCGTTAACAAGAACTGGAACTGAGTCCACTCTGACCGTGTTCCCAATCTTGTAAGTACCGTTAACAAGAACTGGAACTGAGTCCACTCTGACCGTGTTCCCAATCTTGTAAGTACCGTTAACAAGAACTGGAACTGAGTCCACTCTGACCGTGTTCCCAATCTTGTAAGTACCGTTAACAAGAACTGGAACTGAGTCCACTCTGACCGTGTTCCCAATCTTGTAAGTACCGTTAACAAGAACTGGAACTGAGTCCACTCTGACCGTGTTCCCAATCTTGTAAGTACCGTTAACAAGAACTGGAACTGAGTCCACTCTGACCGTGTTCCCAATCTTGTAAGTACCGTTAACAAGAACTGGAACTGAGTCCACTCTGACCGTGTTCCCAATCTTGTAAGTACCGTTAACAAGAACTGGAACTGAGTCCACTCTGACCGTGTTCCCAATCTTGTAAGTACCGTTAACAAGAACTGGAACTGAGTCCACTCTGACCGTGTTCCCAATCTTGTAAGTACCGTTAACAAGAACTGGAACTGAGTCCACTCTGACCGTGTTCCCAATCTTGTAAGTACCGTTAACAAGAACTGGAACTGAGTCCACTCTGACCGTGTTCCCAATCTTGTAAGTACCGTTAACAAGAACTGGAACTGAGTCCACTCTGACCGTGTTCCCAATCTTGTAAGTACCGTTAACAAGAACTGGAACTGAGTCCACTCTGACCGTGTTCCCAATCTTGTAAGTACCGTTAACAAGAACTGGAACTGAGTCCACTCTGACCGTGTTCCCAATCTTGTAAGTACCGTTAACAAGAACTGGAACTGAGTCCACTCTGACCGTGTTCCCAATCTTGTAAGTACCGTTAACAAGAACTGGAACTGAGTCCACTCTGACCGTGTTCCCAATCTTGTAAGTACCGTTAACAAGAACTGGAACTGAGTCCACTCTGACCGTGTTCCCAATCTTGTAAGTACCGTTAACAAGAACTGGAACTGAGTCCACTCTGACCGTGTTCCCAATCTTGTAAGTACCGTTAACAAGAACTGGAACTGAGTCCACTCTGACCGTGTTCCCAATCTTGTAAGTACCGTTAACAAGAACTGGAACTGAGTCCACTCTGACCGTGTTCCCAATCTTGTAAGTACCGTTAACAAGAACTGGAACTGAGTCCACTCTGACCGTGTTCCCAATCTTGTAAGTACCGTTAACAAGAACTGGAACTGAGTCCACTCTGACCGTGTTCCCAATCTTGTAAGTACCGTTAACAAGAACTGGAACTGAGTCCACTCTGACCGTGTTCCCAATCTTGTAAGTACCGTTAACAAGAACTGGAACTGAGTCCACTCTGACCGTGTTCCCAATCTTGTAAGTACCGTTAACAAGAACTGGAACTGAGTCCACTCTGACCGTGTTCCCAATCTTGTAAGTACCGTTAACAAGAACTGGAACTGAGTCCACTCTGACCGTGTTCCCAATCTTGTAAGTACCGTTAAAAGAACTGGAACTGAGTCCACTCTGACCGTGTTCCCAATCTTGTAAGTACCGTTAACAAGAACTGGAACTGAGTCCACTCTGACCGTGTTCCCAATCTTGTAAGTACCGTTAACAAGAACTGGAACTGAGTCCACTCTGACCGTGTTCCCAATCTTGTAAGTACCGTTAACAAGAACTGGAACTGAGTCCACTCTGACCGTGTTCCCAATCTTGTAAGTACCGTTAACAAGAACTGGAACTGAGTCCACTCTGACCGTGTTCCCAATCTTGTAAGTACCGTTAACAAGAACTGGAACTGAGTCCACTCTGACCGTGTTCCCAATCTTGTAAGTACCGTTAACAAGAACTGGAACTGAGTCCACTCTGACCGTGTTCCCAATCTTGTAAGTACCGTTAACAAGAACTGGAACTGAGTCCACTCTGACCGTGTTCCCAATCTTGTAAGTACCGTTAACAAGAACTGGAACTGAGTCCACTCTGACCGTGTTCCCAATCTTGTAAGTACCGTTAACAAGAACTGGAACTGAGTCCACTCTGACCGTGTTCCCAATCTTGTAAGTACCGTTAACAAGAACTGGAACTGAGTCCACTCTGACCGTGTTCCCAATCTTGTAAGTACCGTTAACAAGAACTGGAACTGAGTCCACTCTGACCGTGTTCCCAATCTTGTAAGTACCGTTAACAAGAACTGGAACTGAGTCCACTCTGACCGTGTTCCCAATCTTGTAAGTACCGTTAACAAGAACTGGAACTGAGTCCACTCTGACCGTGTTCCCAATCTTGTAAGTACCGTTAACAAGAACTGGAACTGAGTCCACTCTGACCGTGTTCCCAATCTTGTAAGTACCGTTAACAAGAACTGGAACTGAGTCCACTCTGACCGTGTTCCCAATCTTGTAAGTACCGTTAACAAGAACTGGAACTGAGTCCACTCTGACCGTGTTCCCAATCTTGTAAGTACCGTTAACAAGAACTGGAACTGAGTCCACTCTGACCGTGTTCCCAATCTTGTAAGTACCGTTAACAAGAACTGGAACTGAGTCCACTCTGACCGTGTTCCCAATCTTGTAAGTGTTAACAAGAAGTGAGTCCACTCTGACCGTGTTCCCAATTTTTAAGCACCGTTAACAAGAACTGGAACTGAGTCCACTCTGACCGTGTTCCCAATCTTGTAAGTACCGTTAACAAGAACTGGAACTGAGTCCACTCTGACCGTGTTCCCAATCTTGTAAGTACCGTTAACAAGAACTGGAACTGAGTCCACTCTGACCGTGTTCCCAATCTTGTAAGTACCGTTAACAAGAACTGGAACTGAGTCCACTCTGACCGTGTTCCCAATCTTGTAAGTACCGTTAACAAGAACTGGAACTGAGTCCACTCTGACCGTGTTCCCAATCTTGTAAGTACCGTTAAAAAGAACTGGAACTGAGTCCACTCTGACCGTGTTCCCAATCTTGTAAGTACCGTTAACAAGAACTGGAACTGAGTCCACTCTGACCGTGTTCCCAATCTTGTAAGTACCGTTAACAAGAACTGGAACTGAGTCCACTCTGACCGTGTTCCCAATCTTGTAAGTACCGTTAACAAGAACTGGAACTGAGTCCACTCTGACCGTGTTCCCAATCTTGTAAGTACCGTTAACAAGAACTGGAACTGAGTCCACTCTGACCGTGTTCCCAATCTTGTAAGTACCGTTAACAAGAACTGGAACTGAGTCCACTCTGACCGTGTTCCCAATCTTGTAAGTACCGTTAACAAGAACTGGAACTGAGTCCACTCTGACCGTGTTCCCAATCTTGTAAGTACCGTTAACAAGAACTGGAACTGAGTCCACTCTGACCGTGTTCCCAATCTTGTAAGTACCGTTAACAAGAACTGGAACTGAGTCCACTCTGACCGTGTTCCCAATCTTGTAAGTACCGTTAACAAGAACTGGAACTGAGTCCACTCTGACCGTGTTCCCAATCTTGTAAGTACCGTTAACAAGAACTGGAACTGAGTCCACTCTGACCGTGTTCCCAATCTTGTAAGTACCGTTAACAAGAACTGGAACTGAGTCCACTCTGACCGTGTTCCCAATCTTGTAAGTACCGTTAACAAGAACTGGAACTGAGTCCACTCTGACCGTGTTCCCAATCTTGTAAGTACCGTTAACAAGAACTGGAACTGAGTCCACTCTGACCGTGTTCCCAATCTTGTAAGTACCGTTAACAAGAACTGGAACTGAGTCCACTCTGACCGTGTTCCCAATCTTGTAAGTACCGTTAACAAGAACTGGAACTGAGTCCACTCTGACCGTGTTCCCAATCTTGTAAGTACCGTTAACAAGAACTGGAACTGAGTCCACTCTGACCGTGTTCCCAATCTTGTAAGTACCGTTAACAAGAACTGGAACTGAGTCCACTCTGACCGTGTTCCCAATCTTGTAAGTACCGTTAACAAGAACTGGAACTGAGTCCACTCTGACCGTGTTCCCAATCTTGTAAGTACCGTTAACAAGAACTGGAACTGAGTCCACTCTGACCGTGTTCCCAATCTTGTAAGTACCGTTAACAAGAACTGGAACTGAGTCCACTCTGACCGTGTTCCCAATCTTGTAAGTACCGTTAACAAGAACTGGAACTGAGTCCACTCTGACCGTGTTCCCAATCTTGTAAGTACCGTTAACAAGAACTGGAACTGAGTCCACTCTGACCGTGTTCCCAATCTTGTAAGTACCGTTAACAAGAACTGGAACTGAGTCCACTCTGACCGTGTTCCCAATCTTGTAAGTACCGTTAACAAGAACTGGAACTGAGTCCACTCTGACCGTGTTCCCAATCTTGTAAGTACCGTTAACAAGAACTGGAACTGAGTCCACTCTGACCGTGTTCCCAATCTTGTAAGTACCGTTAACAAGAACTGGAACTGAGTCCACTCTGACCGTGTTCCCAATCTTGTAAGTACCGTTAACAAGAACTGGAACTGAGTCCACTCTGACCGTGTTCCCAATCTTGTAAGTACCGTTAACAAGAACTGGAACTGAGTCCACTCTGACCGTGTTCCCAATCTTGTAAGTACCGTTAACAAGAACTGGAACTGAGTCCACTCTGACCGTGTTCCCAATCTTGTAAGTACCGTTAACAAGAACTGGAACTGAGTCCACTCTGACCGTGTTCCCAATCTTGTAAGTACCGTTAACAAGAACTGGAACTGAGTCCACTCTGACCGTGTTCCCAATCTTGTAAGTACCGTTAACAAGAACTGGAACTGAGTCCACTCTGACCGTGTTCCCAATCTTGTAAGTACCGTTAACAAGAACTGGAACTGAGTCCACTCTGACCGTGTTCCCAATCTTGTAAGTACCGTTAACAAGAACTGGAACTGAGTGCACTCTGACCGTGTTCCCAATCTTGTAAGTACCGTTAACAAGAACTGGAACTGAGTCCACTCTGACCGTGTTCCCAATCTTGTAAGTACCGTTAACAAGAACTGGAACTGAGTCCACTCTGACCGTGTTCCCAATCTTGTAAGTACCGTTATAGATTCTGATGAGCAATAAAATATAATCGGGTATACGCGTTCCTCGCAATTGGTATTGCTGGCGCACAAAACTATAGCTAATAATAATAATAATAATAAAAGAAAACAGAGGTGTCATAGATTAATTTGTTCCACCCACTCCCCAGTTAATTTACTCACACCGCTATAATTCGGCTTTCGATACCCGTGGTGCGGATAGCAGCTATAGCTCATTGTGCAGCTTTGTGCTTGACTTAAAGTAAGCAAAGAAACATAGCTTAATTTACTCTAATCTTGCCTAAAAGAATTTCAAGTGCCGCGGCCGTCGAGATTTCCCTGTAGTTACGTTTTTAATTGGCTTAAATAACTTACGGTGTTACTGTTTTGGTAAACGTATACCAGCTTAATCTGTAATATCTAACTGTCTTCGCTTTATCAAATATCATGCAGCCTTATCAGATTTATTTACTGAATTGTATAAGGAAGTTGACCGTAGTTTCTATTAATATCATCATAAAAAGGCAACGAGAAGAATGGGTTGGAGAGTAATTATCGTCCTCTGGGACATGTGTTTTCTCGAGAACTAGGTTACATTAGAAAATATATCTGGCCTCAACACGTATTCTCTACTTCTTGTGTACTTACTGCTTTTCCTTTAATTACTTCTGTTCGGTTTTTACAATGTACAGGATTCCTCTCACTTGTCGAACCAGTGGTTAGGGTGGCCTGTGGAATTGTTTTCACATTAAAATTCAACAGGCAGTAGCTCTTAGGTCATATACATACAACATCAAAACCTCGTAGCAGCAGAGCCATCTCGTGCAGGAATTCCTAAAAAGTTCCATGTAGGTTCATTAGACACGAATATTCTTAAACAATACATTCTGAAGTATGCAGATAAGGGTTGAAAAATAAACACTGCAAGCGTGTCCCTTACTACGTCGTTCAAAGGCTAGTAGTTCTGGTAACTTGAGTGCGTTTATCATCAGGCTGAGATATCTCAGAATAAGAATGAATATATATATGTATATGTATGTTGTATTATTGTCTAATTCCAAAAACATTATTGTTACTATATATATATGTATGTAGTAACTATGTTTTTAGAATTGGACAAGAATACAAATTTTTGGGGCCTGGCATGGCCAAGCGTGTTAAGGCGTTTGTCTCGTAATCTGAGGGTTGCAGGTTCGCATCCCTGTCGCGCCAAACATGCTCGTCCTCCCAGCCATGGGGGCGTTATAATGTTACGGTCAATCCCACTTGGCCATGCCGGGCCACCTGCGTATCACCCTAATGGCTTAACAGTAAATCAGCAGTTTTATGACACTAAAACTATCATTTCGATGGCCGTGGTTGGTACAGCACACGTTGCTTTGAATTCAACAAGAAACTAAATTTGTGCATCTATAGATTTACTAAGTACATGAATGTACATAATTTGAGATGACGACTGAGTATCAACTTGACAGCTTTGAAGACATTAGTAATATGTTATGTTATGATTTGGAGTTACGTCATTTTGATAATAACAACATTCCAGGCTAACTTAAAAATCCGCTAATTGCTCTTAATTAACTCCCTAATTGTTTAAAGACGTTTCAATAGCCCCCAAGTGGCTCAGCGGTATGTCTGCGGACTTACAACGCTAAAATCCAGGTTTCGATACACGTGGTGGGCAGAGCACTGATAACCCGTTGTGTAGTTTTGTGCTTAATTCAAAACAATGTTTCAATATCACAACAAGACCCCGGGAAAAATTAGGACCTGTTCGAAGGAACTTTTCTGTAACACATCCTAGTATCTAAATCACTAGATTTATTGATCTGGCATGGCCTGGTGGTTAGGACACTCGACTTGCAACCTGCGGGATAAAGTGCCCCCCGCCCTCGCCAAATATGTTTGCCCTTTCAGTGTTATAATGTGACGGTCAATTAAACTATTTGTTAGTGACAGAGTAGATGTTGAAACTTCTAGTGCAGGTAGCGCTTAATGTAGCTTTGAGCGAGATTCCAAATACACCAAACGTAATGTGATCCGATTCTCACAAGGCCCGGCATAGGCAGGTGGTTAAGACGCTCAACTCGTAATGTGACGGTCGTGGGTTCGAATCCCCGTCACACCAAGCATGCTCACCCTTTCAACCGTGGGAGCGTTATAATGTTACGATCAATCTCAGTATTCGTTGGTAAAAGAGTAGTCCAAGAGTTGGCGGTGGGTGGTGATGACTAGCCGCCTTCCCTCTAGTCTTACACTGCTAAATTAGGGACGACTAGCGCAGATAACCCTCGTGTAGCTTTGTGCGAAATTCAAAAAACAAAACAAACAAACCGGTATTCACACATTCTAATGTGTCGTCACCCTTATGTTCTTTTAAATCACTTTTGACGAAATGTTCTTTTTCATTGGGTTTTAAGATTATTTTTCTCAAAAGGAATTTATTTCTTGAATGAATTTAACTAAGCGAAACGTAAGTGAAGAATTCACGTATTATTTTAAATTTTCGCCCATATTATTGGCAGTGATATAATAGTTACTGGAATTAAATGTATATGTATTTGTTTTTTTTTATCCACATCAGGCTATCTGCTGAGCCCACCGAGGGGAATCGAACCTCTGATCTTAGCGTCGTAAATCGGGAGACATACCGCTGTTCTAGCGGGGGGGGCTGGAATTAAATAAGTTATTAGTAATTCTCTTTAGTTTTAACTATTATTACAAACATTTATTTCTATACGTAAAACTGAGTAAACCTGTAGAACTTTAGAAACCTTCGGTTCCTGTGGGAATCTCTTTTAATTTGTGCGAGCGCTAAACTGTGACGCTGAGGATCCATGGCTCGCGTCCCGTTACTGCTAAAAATAAAGATTGTACTCCGAACTTTGGTGTCGCAAGTGTGTTATAAAAGTGACTGCCCAAAAGTTTGCGATTAGTTGTGTTAACTAGTTACCTTCTCTATAGTCGAATACTTCACTAGCGTGTCTTACACTTGAATACTCGAAATACAATAAACACTAAGTTATCAATTTCTACGTTTACGATATTATATACTGAAAAAGAAGTATTGGTTGTGTGTAGCAAACAGTTTAGAAGCAAGGGCTTTAGCAGCTGATGGGGATAATTCTTTTTTCATTCAGTTAAAAAACATATTATGGTCCTGGTAAGACCCTTAGTTAATCCTCAACTTAACAGATATATTTTTATCAATCACTACCTGTAGGGTTCACATGCACTGTTATCATCCTATTAGTCAGTTTTCAAGTGTGTATTATAAGCATGCGCAGTTATAAATTTGATCGAGAAAAATCGCGCATGCGTATTATGACCTTGACGACAAATAGGTTGCCTGTGGAAAAGAGATGCAAAACTCGAACGGACAACGATCCACAAGGGATCTATGAACAAAGGAGTAACAAAAAATAGGCCGATGTAAATATACTCTTGAACCTATTTTGTACAACAATACATTAAAAACTTATTAAAACGTTTGGTTTTTTTTTAAAAAAAAAGGCTTGACGTTAGGTCGTAGAAAAACTTTGAGTTTGTTTATCGATAGTACTAAATACAGCAAAGATCTAGTCCTAACTAAACTAACGTTCAAAACGTATACACGTTAGTGTTAATTCGTCTCTTTATCGAACTTAGGCCTGACAAACGTTTTTGTAAGTACGGTCTTTATGTAAGTATCTACAATTAGATTAGTTTGTATAACTTTTGAAATCCTAAATTTACAAAAGTACTATTTCATTGAAAATACTAATTTACCGTAAATCTTTTGCGAGTTTCTGCTAGTATTGAATAATTTTATTTCTGCCTGTTAGAGTATGTGTGTTTTTCTTATAGCAAAGCCACATCGGGCTATCTGCTGAGCCCACCAAGAGAAATCGAACCCATGATTTTAGCGTTGTAAATCCGTACATACCTCTGTACAAGCGGGAGGCTCTGCCTGTTAGAACATTTAAGTGTAAAAACGGAGGGTGAGTGGGTGAAAACACCGAATTTCAACGTAAATATATAGAGTACCCCACCACTAAGTAATAGTATTTCTAAATTACGATATTCATGGTATTTTTATTCACTTTTTTTGTGGCTCAAAAGTTATTAGGGATTCTGTACTCAATAATATAATAATAAGTAAAATTCTTAAGAATGTTTGTTTAAGAAATTTTTGAGTCCCATAGGATATGGACTTCATCGATAATTCCAGTATTAAAACTATTCTTAAGGAGCTAATTATGTTGAACAACTTATGATGACTATGTTTACTTCCATTGCTGTTGCACTAGACAATCCATCATATGCAATTATTTTCACAGAATTTTAATTTGTAATTAGTATAATCATGGGACACAAAACAAGAACCTGAAATTATACATGGTGTATGGTATTATGATAACCAGGGGCGTAGATCCTGGGGGGATAGGGTATGCTAATTGTTTTATTGCATCACAGGTCTACAAATTGTGTGTTTGTTCTTGTGATTCTCGTGTTCTTACCAATCGAATTACATAATTAGGCCTAGATGTAGGCTCTTTCAGTAGCCGAAATGTACATCTTTAATATAGGCGTACTTCTAAGCTTTTCGATCTAAGCGATAGTTCATAAGTATCAGTCAATAGGTCTACGTATACATGCAATAAGATTACTCTGTGACTGCATGTTTACAGCTTTCAGGTTCACGTAATCAGAGATTACCAGTTTGCAAATTGAACAGTCCACATAAGTTGTTGCAAAAATCATCACCCCATCGAGTGTAAAAAATCTACGCCCCTGGTGATAACCGAGGGTCTATTATATTTTCAACTTACGCCACCAAGAAGAAAGAATTAGGTATAAACACGTGCAACGTGACGATAAATATTAATAATTAGAACTTTTAGAAATGCATTTGCATAAAGAAGAAATAAAACAAGCTCAGTGGAACTAAATTTTATGGAAAGTCAGAGTATCTTTGTGAGATTATAGAAAAAAATAGAAATTTGGAAGAATCTGATGTGAAATATTAAATATTTAGTATCTTGTAATGATTACAAATGGACTTTTAGGGAACGTATATTCAATGCTAATTATAGTTGCCTTTCGAAAATGGTAGCTGGGTATCAACAGATTATGCATTGTGAATGTTATCTTTTCTGGTATCGTGCTACCAAACGCTGCGAATATACTTTATTAGGTCAGTAGACCGGAACTCTAATAATAGGAAACATGCTCGGGCCTATTTTGAGAATGAGATTACAACTTACAGTTTGAAGTCCTTGTTTCAGGCCTAAATAACTCGTGACAATCAGTTTCAACTTAAAATATAAAGTTCTTCCTTCAAGCCTATACAGACCACAGCAGTCGGATACAATTGACAACATACAGTCTTTGCTTCAGGCCTATACAGATCATAACAGTCAGGTACAACTGACAACATACAGTCTTTGGTTCAGGCCTATACAGACCACAGCATTCAGATACAATTGACAACATACAGTCTTTGCTTCAGGCCTATACGTATGACAACAGTCAGGTACAACTGACCAACATACAGTCCATGCTTTAGGCTTATACAGACCACTACAATAGGATGCCTCACGTGGTAATATAATAATTGAGTAGTTATCTTTACTAAGCCTTCATAATATTTATGTAGGAAACTTCTTTATATTTCATCGTTACCAGCTAAGCTCTGCTAAAATAAAAACCAAAACCTTATTTTATCGTTCCCGTGGCTGTTGACAAACAAAATCACATTTCCTGTTTCAGCCAAATCAGAGCTAGCAACTTACTAATGTCTCTTCTCTCCAAATAGGCGTCTCTAGATAGTGTACAGAAGCTATTGTTGTAACTCAGACGCAGAATAACATTCCGATGTTTCAAGTTGTTCTTGAAGTATTCATGATAAAAAAAACTTTTTTTTGTTTCTTTTGTATCAGAACGGTGAGATTCTACTTGTTCAACGTCGATTTTCTATTTCTTGTACAACGTCAAAAGAAAGAAAATGCACAGTTTATCGATATTTGAGAATATTGTCTCGAGATGCCAAGAGCAAACCAATCTAAGAATGTCTGAGTGCATGTCCCTCAGAAAATTAGTATCTGATAAAACTTTTCTATAAAAGCCAAATATTTAACGGTTCTGATGTGTTTCGTATATAATTTTGTTTGCTTGGAAATAAGCACAAAGCTACATGATGGGCTATCTATACTCTGCCCACCACGGGTATTGAAACCCGATTTCTAGCGGTGTGAATTCACAGACATACCGCTGTGCCACTGGGAAGACAAATATTTTTTTTTTTTTTGTCTTCACACTTATACCTCTAAAGAGAAACAAAAAAATAGTTGTCAATTTTAGTTCTCAGTTTCTACCAGATTGTTTAGACATAAGATTTTATACTTGTCTCTTTAACTTTTCAATAACACTGCGTCATGGCCAAAGGACATTGATTTTTTTATCACTAGGGATTCAAGAAACAAAGAGTCCTACTGCTCTTTAAGAATTTTTTTTGACAAAATTTTACCTTCCGAGTGTGTTTTCTCCGTAATGAAAGAAGGCTTACTTCCTGAAAGACGTCTAAGTTATTTTATCTCTTAGTTATCTACGAAAAAATAAATAAAATCCTGCTTTCTGGACGCCCTCGTTTCTTTCTTTGAGTTTATTTTTATTTCTTTTGTTTCTCATTCACCTAAAATAAACCCCATCCTCTAGTTTGTGGTTTCTTGATGTAAAACCTACCTTCTGAAAGTTTTCGAAGATTTGTGTGCATGTGATTTATTCTAGAGAAAGGCTTACCTTGTAGAAGACTCAGAGGTTTCTCTTTATGAGTATTCTAAAGAAAGACCTGCCTTCTTGTCGCCTTCGGGTTTATTTGTTTTTTTGTTGTTGTTTTTTTTTCATTTATGAATTGTTTCCTTTTCTGAGTGAAGAGTGATGAAAGAAAAGATGTGAGGCCACTGGAAGAAACGTAAACTGTATAATTAGATTGTAATAAAAAACAATGTTTACTATTTCAACCAAGTGGAAGAAAGTTTAATACACAAATGTCAAACACAAACAATGATATTCAGACTGTGGTGAAATAGTGCAGCCCAGACGTACATCATCACGTGCTCGCTTCTCAGTAATAAGGAAATGTGAAATTGTTATTTTCAGTTATAATTGAAATTTGATGCATTTTATTAGCAAAGAAGGTATTTTAAAAATATGTTAAAGAAATTCTTTAATTTTTATTTTTTATTTTTCGTACAATCTGTGATGAGGTATTTATGTATCTGTATTATTTATATGTATTTCTTACTTATGTTTTTTTTTTACTGACTCTAATAACCAGCATGTGTTTGCAATACGACGGTTGTGGGTTCAATCTCTCGTCCCGCCAAACGTGCTCGATCTTTTAGCCGTGGGAGTGTTATAATGTGACGGTCAGTCCCACTATTCGTTGATAAAAGAGTAGCTCAAGAGTTGGCGGTGGGACGTGACTATTTTTCGCATATGTGTATGCATGCATACGTACAAGGTGTTCGGACATATAAGTATTTTGGTTACAAATATAAATGTTGATATAATTTCCAAACAGATTACACATACATGCGTTTATCTGGTGGTGAGTGTTATTTCACAAATTACGGCACGTTAAATCTTTGAATTAAAAGCTTAAGAATGACGCTTCTACTGTTGTCAAACGGTCGATCTATCTCGTGCAGTGCATATAATGTCGGGTTTGTCAGTATAGAAACACTCCTTACAACGTTCTGGTTATCCTCCACCAACATCACAAGCACGCTGGATTTGTCACCAAAACTCGAGGAACTGTTGACAAGAGCGGAATCAATCTTTACAAAGCACATTTGTTTGTTTTTTTCGTCACCGTTATTTACTCTTATCCATGATGTACCAGGTACTTCGTGAACTGAACTCACTGAGAATGTACGAAATGACGTCATTCAGAAACGTTCGTTACAATATCTTTGTTTCCACCAGACACCTTTCCTCTTCCCTTATGTTCGGAACATTATATTGTTGTGTTTCAATGACATTACGTTTGGACAAAGCTACGAAGCCTTCTGGCCTGAAGAACTAATAATTTGGTGTTATTTGTGGCAGTGTAATTATATATATATATATTATGTTCTCGCAAAATCAACTAAAAACCTATCATTTCACACATGTTATTAGTTTTACATTATCCTGTGCAGTTTTATACAAATTAGAAACCTATCATTTCACACAAGTGTTATCAGTTTTCCATTATCCTGTGCAGTTTTATACAGATTAGAAACCTATCATTTCACACATGTTATAAGTTTTACATTATGTTATATCAGTTTTACATCAGTTTTACAAATTAGAAACCTATCATTTCACACATGTTATTAGTTTTACATTATCCTGTGCAGTTTTACATTATTTAGTTTTATACAAATTATAAACCTATCATTTCACACATGTTATCAGTTTTACATTATCCTGTGCAGTTTTATACAAATTAGAAACCTATCATTTCACACATGTTATTAGTTTTACATTATCCTGTGCAGTTTTATACAAATTAGAAACCTATCATTTCACACATGTTATCAGTTTTACATTATCCTGTGCAGTTTTCCATTATTTAGTTTTATACAAATTAGAAACCTATCATTTCACACAAATGTTATCAGTTTTACATTATTCTGTGCAGTTTTATACAAATTAGATAAACATTCAGTCTTCTGTGTTTTCAAATTTTTATGTTCAAAAAAACTTCAAATTTTCGCCACTTTAATTTTGTTCGCTTTCATTTTAGGGAAAGAAGAAAACCTGGTCTGATAATATTACATTATTGATAACTTTCTACGTGACTTGATATATGTGCTTATTGTCAGAATAGTGGTTAAATATTAAGATGGTACACAGATACCATAGCCTTCCTTCAACCTGTAGCTGGTCGTATTCAGCAAATGATTCTGGCGTCAATATTTCGAAAAAGTGGGTGCCTTCACATAAACCGTGTTGTACTATACGAATGATCAAAATAAATTAGCGATGGCCTACCAAAATATTTTTCTGTTTCATGACTGGTCTAGGCTGGTTTCTAAAGAAAAATATTGCAATAAACAAATTACACTCTTCCATCATTCATTGTATAGACCCCAATTATTACCATTCAAACATCTTGAAAACTATATACTCCATAATTACTTACAAAGAAGTGGTAATAATTTACTTACTGTATATTTTGTTTGAAGCTTATAGAAACCGAGAAATTATTCTCGAACACAGTTACAAACGGTAACCAGTACTCTCGCTCTCATCGGTACTCTTCTTGCTAGCCGTAATTGTTTCTTATTCGTTTTTCGTTTTATTTCACACTCAGGCAGGTTAATCAGGGATTATTACAGTATCTGTGATGTCTCGTTGCAAATGCAGCCCATCACAGATTTTAATCAAACACGGTGAAGTCAAGACACGTTAATATCATTTCTTTGTAGATTCACTCAGATTATAAAGTATTATGAATGAACCCTAAAACTTTAATTAGAAAAGAATCGACTCAAAGATCGGCTCACTAAAAGATAATAATAATAACACGTTTTTCTTTGTAGTAATAAACTTAATTTACATATATAGATAACAAGTAAGGGAAATATTTTTATTTGAAGCGATTATTATATTCTGTCGCATTTTCCGTAATAATCGTGCTCTGTTTTTTTAAGCACATGAAAGCCACTCGGAGATGTTAACGTAATATCAGGCTTGTTCGGAAAACAGCTATTACAGTGTCGTCCTATTCTCTTGAGCTGTTTTCCATGAATTGGTTAAAACCATAAGTATACGAATAGGTTTTATTTAAATTTCGCGAAAAGCTATTCGAGTGCCATCTGTTCCTAGTGTGGAAGCGACAGAACAGAGACAGGAATGGAAGTTAATCAACACTACTCACTTCCAACTACTCTTTTACCAAGTATTAATGAAAATGACCGTAATGTTATAACACCCCCTCCTCCTTTCCATGCCAGGAAAGGTGAGCATGTTCGGTGGAAGGAACTTTAACATGTGACCTGCGGACCACGAGAAGAGTACCCTAACTATGAAGGCTATATGAAATTCCCATGTTCTCGAACGGAAAAAAGATGAAAAAGACCAATTCTTGTGGGGGTGAGATGGGGGTAATAGCATTGTTGTTAAAAACGATTATTATGTAAAAAAAAGATAATTGTTGTAGGGGTGGGGGTAATAGCTTTGTTGTTAAAAACGATTGTTATGTAAAGAAAAAGATTAATTGTTGTGGGGGTAGAGGTAATACATTTCTTGTTAAAAACGATTGTTATATAAAGAAAGAGACTAATTGTTGTGGGGTGGGGATAATAGCTTTGTTGTTAAAAACGATTGTTATGTAAGGAAAAAGATTAATTGTTGTGGGGTGGAGGTAATAGCTTTATTGTTAAAAAACGATTGTTATGTAAAGAAAGAGACTAATTGTTGTGGGAGTGAGGGTAATAGCTTTGTTGTTAAAAACGATTGTTATGTAAAGAAAGAGGCTAATTGTTATGGGGGTGGGGATAATAGCTTTGTTGTTAAAAACGATTGTTATGTAAGGAAAAAGATTAATTGTTGTGGCGGTGGGGGTAATAGCTTTGTTGTTAAAAACGATTGTTATATAAAGAAAAAGACTAATTGTTGTGGGGTGGGGGATAATAGCTTTGTTGTTAAAAACGATTGTTATGTAAGGAAAAAGATTAATTGTTGTGGTGGTGGGGGTAATAGATTTGTTATTAAAAACGATTGTTATATAAAGAAAAAGACTAATTGTTGTGGGAGTGAGGGTAATAGCTTTGTTGTTAAAAACGATTGTTATGTAAAGAAAGAGGCTAATTGTTATGGGGGTGGGGATAATAGCTTTGTTGTTAAAAACGATTGTTATGTAAGGAAAAAGATTAATTGTTGTGGCGGTGGGGGTAATAGCTTTGTTGTTAAAAACGATTGTTATATAAAGAAAAAGACTAATTGTTGTGGGGTGGGGATAATAGCTTTGTTGTTAAAAACGATTGTTATGTAAGGAAAAAGATTAATTGTTGTGGTGGTGGGGGTAATAGATTTGTTATTAAAAACGATTGTTATATAAAGAAAAAGACTAATTGTTGTGGGGGTAATAGCTTTGTTGTTCAAAACGATTGTTATATAAAGAAAGATACTAATTGTTGTGGGGGGGGGTAATAGCTTTGTTGTTAAAACGATTATTATGTAAAGAAAAAGACTAATTCTGGTGGGGGTGGGAAGTAATAGCTTTGTTGTTAAAAACGATTGTTATGTAAAGAAAGAGACTAATTGTTGTGGGGGTGGGGGTAATAGCTTTGTTGTTAAAAACGATTGTTATGTAAGGAAAACGATTAATTGTTGTGGGGGTGGGAGTAATAGATTTGTTGTTAAAAACGATTGTTTATTAAGGAAAAAGGCTAATTGTTGTGGGAGTGGGGATAATAGATTTGTTGTTAAAAACGATTGTTATGTAAGGAAAAAGGCTAATTGTTCAGGGGTTCGGATAATAGCTTTGTTGTTAAAAACGATTATTATGTAATGAAAAAGACTAATTGTTGTGGGGATGGGGATAATAGCTTTGTTGTTAAAAACGATTATTATGTAAGGAAAAAGACTAATTGTTGTGGGGTGGGGATAATAGCTGTTGTTCAAAACGATTGTTTTGTAAAGAAAGAGGCTAATTGTTATGGGGGTGGGGATAATAGCTTTGTTGTTAAAAACGATTGTTATGTAAGGAAAAAGATTAATTGTTGTGGCGGTGGGGGTAATAGCTTCGTTGTTAAAAACGATTGTTATATAAAGAAAAAGACTAATTGTTGTGGGGTGGGGATAATAGCTTTGTTGTTAAAAACGATTGTTATGTAAGGAAAAAGATTAATTGTTGTGGTGGTGGGGGTAATAGATTTGTTATTAAAAACGATTGTTATATAAAGAAAAAGACTAATTGTTGTGGGGGTAATAGCTTTGTTGTTCAAAACGATTGTTATATAAAGAAAGATACTAATTGTTGTGAGGGTGGGGGTAATAGCTTTGTTGTTAAAACGATTATTATGTAAAGAAAAAGACTAATTCTGGTGGGGGTGGGAAGTAATAGCTTTGTTGTTAAAAACGATTGTTATGTAAAGAAAGAGACTAATTGTTGTGGGGGTGGGGGTAATAGCTTTGTTGTTAAAAACGATTGTTATGTAAGGAAAACGATTAATTGTTGTGGGGGTGGGAGTAATAGATTTGTTGTTAAAAACGATTGTTTATTAAGGAAAAAGGCTAATTGTTGTGGGAGTGGGGATAATAGATTTGTTGTTAAAAACGATTGTTATGTAAGGAAAAAGGCTAATTGTTGAGGGGTTCGGATAATAGCTTTGTTGTTAAAAACGATTATTATGTAATGAAAAAGACTAATTGTTGTGGGGATGGGGATAATAGCTTTGTTGTTAAAAACGATTATTATGTAAGGAAAAAGACTAATTGTTGTGGGGTGGGGATAATAGCTGTTGTTCAAAACGATTGTTTTGTAATGAAAGAGACTAATTGTTATGTGGGTGGGGTAATAGCTTTCTTGTTAAACACGATTGTTATGTACGGAAAAAGATTAATTGTTGTGGGGCTGGGGGTAATAGCTTTGTTGTTAAAAACGATTGTTATGTAAGGAAAAAAAGCTAATTATTATGGGGTAAGGTAATAGCTATATTGTTAAAACGATTATTATGTAAGATTATTATGTAAAAAAGACTAATTGTGGTGGGGGTAATAGCTTTGGGGTGGGAAGTAATAGCTTTGTTGATAAAAACGATTGTTATGTAAAGAAAGAGACTAATTGTTGTGGGGGTGGGGGTAATAGCTTTGTTGTTAAAAACGATTGTTATATAAAGAAAAACAATAATTGTTGTGGGGTGGGGGATAATAGCTTTGTTGTTAAAAACGATTGTTATGTAAGGAAAAAGATTAATTGTTGTGGTGGTAGGGGTAATAGCTTTGTTGTTAAAAACGATTGTTATGTAAGGAAAACGATTAATTGTTGTGGGTCTGGGGGTAATAGCTTTGTTGTTAAAAACGATTGTTATGTAAGGAAAAAAAGCTAATTATTATGGGGTAAGGTAATAGCTATATTGTTAAAAACGATTATTATGTAAGGAAAAAGACTAATTCTGGTGGGGGTGGGAAGTAATAGCTTTGTTGTTAAAAACGATTGTTATGTAAAGAAAGAGACTAATTGTTGTGAGGGTGGGGGTAATAGCTTTGTTGTTAAAAACGATTGTTATGTAAGGAAAACGATTAATTGTTGTGGGGGTGGGAGTAATAGATTTGTTGTTAAAAACGATTGTTATTTAAGGAAAAAGGCTAATTGTTGTGGGAGTGGGGGTAATAGATTTGTTGTTAAAAACGATTGTTATGTAAGGAAAAAGGCTAATTGTTGAGTGGTTCGGATGATAGCTTGGTTGTTATAAACGATTATTATGTAAGGAAAAAGACTAATTGTTGTGGGGATGGGGATAAAAGCTTTGTTGTTAAAAACCATTGTTATGTAAGGAAAAAGGCTAATTGTTGTGGGGTGGGGATAATAGCTTTGTTGTTAAAAACGATTATTATATAAGGAAAAAGACTAATTTTTGTGGGGTGGGGGTAATAGCTTTGTTGATAAAAACGATTGTTATATAAGGAAAAAGACTAATTATTGTGTGGGTGGGGGATAATAGATTTGTTGTTAAAAACGATTGTTATGTAAGGAAAAAGGCTAATTGTTGTGGGGTGGGGATAATAGCTTTGTTGTTAAAAACGATTGTTATCTAAAGAAAAAGATTAATTGTTGTGGCGGTGGGGGTAACAGATTTGTTGTTAAAAACGATTGTTATGTAAGGAAAAAGACTAATTGTTGTGGGGTGGGGGTAAAGCTTTGTTGTTAAAAACGATTGTTATGTAAAGAAAGAGACTAATTGTTGTGGGGGTGGGGGTAATAGCTTTGTTGTTAAAAACGATTGTTATATAAAGAAAAAGACTAATTGTTGTGGGGTGGGGGTTAATAGCTTTGTTGTTGAAAACGATTGTTATATAAAGAAAAAGACTAATTGTTGTGGGGTGGGGGATAATAGCTTTGTTGTTAAAAGCGATTGTTATGTACGGAAAAAGATTAATTGTTGTGGGAGTGGGGGTAATAGCATTGTTTTTAAAACGATTGTTATGTAAGAAGAAAGACTACTTCTTGTGGGGCTGGGGGTAATAGCTTTGTTGTTAAAAACGATTGTTATGTAAAAAAAGAGACTAATTGTTGTGGGGGTGGGGGTAATAGCTTTGTTGCTAAAAACGATTGTTATGTAAGAAAACGATTAATTGTTGTGGGGGTGGGAGTAATAGATTTGTTGTTAAAAACGATTGTTATTTAAGGAAAACGATTAATTGTTGTGGGGGTGGGGGTAATAGCTTTGTTGTAAAAACGATTGTTATGTAAGAAAACGATTAATTGTTGTGGGGGTGGGAGTAATAGATTTGTTGTTAAAAACCATTGTTATGTAAGGAAAAAGGCTAATTGTTGTGGGGTGAGAATAATAGCTTTGTTGTTAAAAACGATTATTATATAAGGAAAAAGACTAATTTTTGTGGGGTGGGGGTAATAGCTTTGTTATTAAAAACGATTGTTATGTGAGGAAAAAGACTAATTGTTGTTAAGGTGGGGGTAATAGCTTTGTTGTTAAAAACGATTGTTATGTAAGGAAAAAGACTAATTATTGTGTGGGTGGGGGATAAAAGATTTGTTGTTAAAAACGATTGTTATGTAAGGAAAAAGGCTAATTGTTGTGGGGTAGGGATAATAGCTTTGTTGTTAAAAACGATTGTTATGTAAAGAAAAAGACTAATTGTTGTGGGGTGGGGGTAATAGCTTTGTTGTTAAAAACGATTGTTATATAAAGAAAAAACTAATTGTTATGGGGATAGCTTTGTGATTAAAAACGATTGTTATGTAAGGAAAAAGGCTAATTGTTGTGGGGTGGGGATAATAGCTTTGTTGTTAAAAACGATTATTATATAAGGAAAAAACTAATTTTTGTGGGGTGGGGGTAATAGCTTTGTTGCTAAAAACGATTGTTATGTAAGGAAAAAGACTAATTGTTGTGGGGTGGGGGTAATAGCTTTTTTGTTAAAAACGATTGTTATGTAAAGAAAGAGGCTAATTGTTGTGGGGGTGGGGATAATAGTTTTGTTGTTAAAAACGATTATTATGTAAGGAAAAAGATTAATTGTTGTGGCGGTGGGGTAATAGCTTTGTTATTAAAAACGATTGTTATGTAAAGAAAAAGACTAATTGTTGTGGGGGTGGGGGGTAATAGCTTTGTTGTTAAAAACGATTATTATGTAAAGAAAGAGGCTAATTGTTGTGGGGGTGGGGGTAATAGCTTTGTTGTTAAAAACGATTGTTATGTAAGGAAAAAGATTAATTGTTGTGGTGGTGGGGGTAATAGATTTGTTGTTAAAAACGATTGTTATATAAAGAAAAAGACTAATTGTTGTGGGGTGGGGGGTAATAGCTTTGTTGTTCAAAACGATTGTTATGTAAAGAAAGATACTAATTGGGTTGGGGGTGGGGGTAATAGCTTTGTTGTTAAAACGATTATGATGTAAAGAAAAAGACTAATTCTGGTGGGGGTGGGAAGTAATAGCTTTGTTGTTAAAAACGATTGTTATGTAAAGAAAGAAACTAATTGTTGTGGGGGTGGGGGTAATAGCTTTGTTGTTAAAAACGATTGTTATGTAAGGAAAACGATTAATTGTTATGGGGGTGGGAGTAATAGATTTGTTGTTAAAAACGATTGTTATTTAAGGAAAAAGGCTAATTGTTGTGGGAGTGGGGGTAATAGATTTGTTGTTAAAAACGATTGTTATATAAAGAAAAATACTAATTGTTGTGGGGTGGGGGATAATAGCTTTGTTGTTAAAAACGATTGTTATATAAAGAAAAAGACCAATTGTTGTGGGGTGGGGGATAATAGCTTTGTTGTTAAAAACGATTATTATGTAAAAAAAAAAGATTGATTGTTGTGGCGGTGGGGGTAATAGATTTGTTGTTAAAAACGATTGTTATATAAAGAAAAAGACTAATTGTTGTGGGGGTGGGGGTAATAGCTTTGTTGTTCAAAATGATTGTTATGTAAAGAAAGATACTAACTGTTGTGGGGGGGGGGGTAATATCTTTGTTGTTAAAAAGATTGTTATGTAAAGAAAAAGACTAATGGTTATGAGGTGGGGATAATAGCTTTGTTGTTAAAAACGATTGTTATGTAAGGAAAAAGACTAATTCTGGTGGGGGTGGGAAGTAATAGCTTTGTTGTTAAAAACGATTGTTATGTAAAGAAAGAGACTAATTGTTGTGGGGGTGGGGGTAATAGCTTTGTTGTTAAAAACGATTGTTATGTAAGGAAAACGATTAATTGTTGTGGGGGTGGGAGTAATAGATTTGTTGTTAAAAACGATTGTTATTTAAGGAAAAAGGCTAATTGTTGTGGGAGTGGGGGTAACAGATTTGTTGTTAAAAACGATTGTTATGTTAGGAAAACGATTAATTGTTGTGGGGGTGGGAGTAATAGATTTGTTGTTAAAAACGATTGTTATTTAAGGAAAAAGGCTAATTGTTGTGGGAGTGGGGGTAAAAGATTTGTTGTTAAAAACGATTGTTATGTTAGGAAAATTTCGAATTCTTGAGGGGTTCGGATAATAGCTTTGTTGTTAAAACCATTGTTATGTAAGGAAAAAGGCTAATTGTTGTGGGGTGAGAATAATAGCTTTGTTGTTAAAAACGATTGTTATATAAGGAAAAAGACTAATTTTTGTGGGGTGGGGGTAATAGCTTTGTTGTTAAAAACGATTGTTATGTGAGGAAAAAGACTAATTGTTGTTAAGGTGGGGGTAACAGCTTTGTTGTTAAAAACGATTGTTATGTAAGGAAAAAGACTAATTATTGTGTGGGTGGGGGATAAAAGATTTGTTGTTAAAAACGATTGTTATGTAAAGAAAAAGACTAATTGTTGTGGGGAAGGGATAATAGCTTTGTTGTTAAAAACGATTGTTATATAAAGAAAAATACTAATTGTTGTGGGGTGGGGGATAATAGCTTTGTTGTTAAAAACGATTGTTATATAAAGAAAAAGACCAATTGTTGTGGGGTGGGGGATAATAGCTTTGTTGTTAAAAACGATTATTATGTAAGGAAAAAGATTGATTGTTGTGGCGGTGGGGGTAATAGATTTGTTGTTAAAACGATTGTTATATAAAGAAAAAGACTAATTGTTGTGGGGGTGGGGGTAATAGCTTTGTTGTTCAAAACGATTGTTATGTAAAGAAAGATACTAACTGTTCTGGGGGTGGGGGTAATATCTTTGTTGTTAAAAAGATTGTTATGTAAAAAAAAAAAGACTAATGGTTGTGAGGTGGGGATAATAACTTTGTTGTTAAAAACGATTGTTATGTAAGGAAAAAGACTAACTCTGGTGGGGGTGGGAAGTAATAGCTTTGTTGTTAAAAACGATTGTTATGTAAAGAAAGAGACTAATTGTTGTGGGGTGGGGATAATAGCTTTGTTGCTAAAAACGATTGTTATGTAAGGAAAAAGGCTAATTGTTGTGGGGTGGGGATAATAGCTTTGTTGTTAAAAACGATTGTTATGTAAAGAAAGAGACTAATTGTTGTGGGGGTGGGGGTAATAGCTTTGTTGTTAAAAACGATTGTTATATAAAGAAAAATACTAATTGTTGTGGGGTGGGGGATAACAGCTTTGTGATTAAAAACGATTGTTATGTAAGGAAAAAGGCTAATTGTTGTGGGGTGGGGATAATAGCTTTGTTGTTAAAAACGATTATTATATAAGGAAAAAGACTAATTTTTGTGGGGTGGGGGTAATAGCTTTGTTGCTAAAAACGATTGTTATGTAAGGAAAAAGACTAATTGTTGTGGGGTGGGGGTAATAGCTTTTTTGTTAAAAACGATTGTTATGTAAAGAAAGAGGCTAATTGTTGTGGGGGTGGGGATAATAGCTTTGTTGTTAAAAACGATTATTATGTAAGGAAAAAGATTAATTGTTGTGGCGGTGGGGTAATAGCTTTGTTATTAAAAACGATTGTTATGTAATTGTTATGAAAAAAAGACTAATTGTTGTGGGGTGGGGGTAATAGCTTTGTTGTTAAAACGATTGTTATGTAAAGAAAGAGCTAATTGTTGTGGGGTGGGGGTAATAGCTTTGTTGTTAAAAACGATTGTTATGTAAGGAAAAAGATTAATTGTTGTGGTGGTGGGGTAATAGATTTGTTGTTAAAAACGATTGTTATATAAAGAAAAAGACTAATTGTTGTGGGGTGGGGGTAATAGCTTTGTTGTTCAAAACGATTGTTATATAAAGAAAGATACTAAATTGTTTGGGGTGGGGGTAATAGCTTTGTTGTTAAAACGATTATGATGTAAAGAAAAAGACTAATTCTGGTGGGGTGGGAAGTAATAGCTTTGTTGTTAAAAACGATTGTTATGTAAAGAAAAAGACTAATTGTTGTGGGGTGGGGGTAATAGCTTTGTTGTTAAAAACGATTGTTATGTAAGGAAAACGATTAATTGTTGTGGGGGTGGGAGTAATAGATTTGTTGTTAAAAACGATTGTTATTTAAGGAAAAAGGCTAATTGTTGTGGGAGTGGGGTAATAGATTTGTTGTTAAAACGATTGTTATATAAAGAAAAAGACTAATTGTTGTGGGGTGGGGATAATAGCTTTGTTGTTAAAACGATTGTTATATAAAAGAAAAAGACTAATTGTTGTGGGGTGGGGATAATAGCTTTGTTGTTAAAACGATTATTATGTAAAAAAAAAGATTGATTGTTGTGGCGGTGGGGGTAATAGCTTTGTTGTTAAAAACGATTGTTATGTAAGGAAAAAGGCTAATTGTTGTGGGGTGGGGATAATAGCTTTGTTGTTAAAAACGATTATTATATAAGGAAAAAGACTAATTTTTGTGGGGTGGGGGTAATAGCTTTGTTGCTAAAAACGATTGTTATGTAAGGAAAAAGACTAATTGTTGTGGGGTGGGGGTAATAGCTTTTTTGTTAAAAACGATTGTTATGTAAAGAAAAGGCTAATTGTTGTGGGGTGGGGATAATAGCTTTGTTGTTAAAAACGATTATTATGTAAGGAAAAAGATTAATTGTTGTGGCGGTGGGGGTAATAGCTTTGTTAATAAAAACGATTGTTATGTAAAGAAAAGACTAATTGTTGTGGGGGGGGATAATAGCTTTGTTGTTAAAACGATTATTTATGTAAAGAAAGAGGCTAATTGTTGTGGGGTGGGGTAATAGCTTTGTTGTTAAAACGATTGTTATGTAAGGAAAAAGATTAATTGTTGTGGGGTGGGGTAATAGATTTGTTGTTAAAAACGATTGTTATATAAAGAAAAAGACTAATTGTTGTGGGGTGGGGGTAATAGCTTTGTTGTTCAAAACGATTGTTATATAAAGAAAGATACTAATTGTTGTGGGGTGGGGGATAATAGCTTTGTTGTTAAAAACGATTGTTATGTAAGGAAAAAGACTAATTGTTGTGGGGTGGGGTAATAGCTTTGTTGTTAAAACGATTGTTATTTAAAGAAAGAGACTAATTGTTTTGGGGTGGGGGTAATAGCTTTGTTGTTAAAACGATTGTTATGTAAGAAAACGATTAATTGTTGTGGGGTGGGAGTAATAGATTTGTTGTTAAAACGATTGTTATTAAGGAAAAAAAAAGACTAATAGATTTTGTGGGGTGGGGTAATAGCTTTGTTGAAGAAAAAACGATTGTTATGTAAGGAAAAAGACTAATTGTGTGGGGTGGGGATAATAGATTTGTTGTTAAAACGATTGTTATGTAAGGAAAAAGACTAATTGTTGTGGGGTGGGGATAATAGCTTTGTTGTTAAAACGATTATTATATAAGGAAAAAGACTAATTTTGTGGGGTGGGGGTAATAGCTTTGTTGTTAAAACGATTGTTATGTAAAGGAAAAAGACTAATTGTTGTTGGGGTGGGGGTAATAGCTTTGTTGTTAAAAACGATTGTTATGTAAGGAAAAAGACTAATTATTGTGTGAGTGGGGGATAAAAGATTTGTTGTTAAAAACGATTGTTATGTAAGGAAAAAGGCTAATTGTTGTGGAGTAGGGATAATAGCTTTGTTGTTAAAAACGATTGTTATGTAAAAAAAAGAGACTAATTGTTGTGGGGTGGGGGTAATAGCTTTGTTGTTAAAACGATTGTTATATAAAGAAAAATACTAATTGTTGGGGGGTGGGGATAATAGCTTTGTTGTTAAAAACGATTGTTATATAATGAAAAAGACCAATTGTTGTGGTGTGGGGGATAATAGCTTTGTTGTTAAAACGATTGTTATGTAAGGTTAAAAGAAAGATTAAAGAAAAATTGTGTTGGGGTGGGGGTAATAGATTTGTTGTTAAAAACGATTGTTATATAAAGAAAAAGACCAATTGTTGTGGGGTGGGGGATAATAGCTTTGTTGTTAAAAACGATTATTATGTAAGGAAAAAGATTGATTGTTGTGGCGGTGGGGGTAATAGATTTGTTGTTAAAAACGATTGTTATATAAAGAAAAAGACTAATTGTTGTGGGGGTGGGGGTAATAGCTTTGTTGTTCAAAACGATTGTTATGTAAAGAAAAAAGATACTAACTGTTGTGGGGGTGGGGGTAATATCTTTGTTGTTAAAAAGATTGTTATGTAAAGAAAAAGACTAATGGTTATGAGGTGGGGATAATAGCTTTGTTGTTAAAAACGATTGTTATGTAAGGAAAAAGACTAACTCTGGTGGGGGTGGGAAGTAATAGCTTTGTTGTTAAAAACGATTGTTATGTAAAGAAAGAGACTAATTGTTGTGGGGGTGGGGGTAATAGCTTTGTTGTTAAAAACGATTGTTATGTAAGGAAAACGATTAATTGTTGTGGGGGTGGGAGTAATAGATTTGTTGTTAAAAACGATTGTTATTTAAGGAAAAAGGCTAATTGTTGTGGGAGTGGGGGTAATAGATTTGTTGTTAAAAACGATTGTTATGTAAGGAAAAAGGCTAATTGTTGAGGGGTGGGGATAATAGCTTTGTTGTTAAAAACGATTGTTATGTAAGGAAAAAGGCTAATTGTTGTGGGGTGGGGATAATAGCTTTGTTGTTAAAAACGATTATTATATAAGGAAAAAGACTAATTTTTGTGGTGTGGGGGTAATAGCTTTCTTGCTAAAAACGATTGTTATGTAAGGAAAAAGACTAATTGTTGTGGGGTGGGGGTAATAGCTTTTTTGTTAAAAACGATTGTTATGTAAAGAAAAGAGGCTAATTGTTGTGGGGGTGGGGATAATAGCTTTGTTGTTAAAAACGATTGTTATGTAAGGAAAAAGATTAATTGTTGTGGGGGTGGGGGTAATAGCTTTGTTGTAATAAAACGATTGTTATGTAAAGAAAAAGACTAATTGTTGTGGGGGTGGGGG
This sequence comes from Tachypleus tridentatus, assembly GCF_004210375.1. Classification (NCBI taxonomy): domain Eukaryota; kingdom Metazoa; phylum Arthropoda; class Merostomata; order Xiphosura; family Limulidae; genus Tachypleus; species Tachypleus tridentatus. Next base: position 188,811,564 of record NC_134834.1, on the reverse strand, counting down.
TAATAGCTTTGTTTTTAAAAACGATTATTATGTAAAGAAAGAGGCTAATTGTTGTGGGGGTGGGGGTAATAGCTTTGTTGTTAAAAACGATTGTTATGTAAGGAAAAAGATTAATTGTTGTGGTGGTGGGGTAATAGATTTGTTGTTAAAAACGATTGTTATATAAAGAAAAAGATTAATTGTTGTGGGGTGGGGGGTAATAGCTTTGTTGTTCAAAACGATTGTTATATAAAGAAAGATACTAATTGTTGTGGGGTGGGGGATAATAGCTTTGTTGTTAAAAACGATTGTTATGTAAGGAAAAAGACTACTTGTTGTGGGGCGGGGGGTAATAGCTTTGTTGTTAAAAACGATTGTTATTTAAAGAAAGAGACTAATTGTTTTGGGGGTGGGGGTAATAGCTTTGTTGCTAAAAACGATTGTTATGTAAGAAAACGATTAATTGTTGTGGGGGTGGGAGTAATAGATTTGTTGTTAAAAACGATTGTTATTTAAGGAAAAAGACTAATTTTTGTGGGGTGCGGGTAATAGCTTTGTTGATAAAAACGATTGTTATGTAAGAAAAAAGACTAATTATTGTGTGGGTGGGGGATAATAGATTTGTTGTTAAAAACGATTGTTATGTAAGGAAAAAGGCTAATTGTTGTGGGGTGGGGATAATAGCTTTGTTGTTAAAAACGATTATTATATAAGGAAAAAGACTAATTTTTGTGGGGTGGGGGTAATAGCTTTGTTATTAAAAACGATTGTTATGTGAGGAAAAAGACTAATTGTTGTTGGGGTGGGGGTAATAGCTTTGTTGTTAAAAACGATTGTTATGTAAGGAAAAAGACTAATTATTTTGTGAGTGGGGGATAAAAGATTTGTTGTTAAAAACGATTGTTATGTAAGGAAAAAGGCTAATTGTTGTGGAGTAGGGATAATAGCTTTGTTGTTAAAAACGATTGTTATGTAAAGAAAGAGACTAATTGTTGTGGGGGTGGGGGTAATAGCTTTGTTGTTAAAAACGATTGTTATATAAAGAAAAATACTAATTGTTGTGGGGTGGGGGATAATAGCTTTGTTGTTAAAAACGATTGTTATATAATGAAAAAGACCAATTGTTGTGGTGTGGGGGATAATAGCTTTGTTGTTAAAAACGATTATTATGTAAGGAAAAAGATTAATTGTTGTGGCGGTGGGGGTAATAGATTTGTTGTTAAAAACGATTGTTATATAAAAAAAAGACTAATTGTTGTGGGGGTGGGGGTAATAGCTTTGTTGTTCAAAATGATTGTTATGTAAAGAAAGATACTAACTGTTGTGGGGGTGGGGGTAATATCTTTGTTGTTAAAAAGATTGTTATGTAAAGAAAAAGACTAATGGTTATGAGGTGGGGATAATAGCTTTGTTGTTAAAAACGATTGTTATGTAAGGAAAAAGTCTAATTCTGGTGGGGGTGGGAAGTAATAGCTTTGTTGTTAAAAACGATTGTTATGTAAGGAAAACGATTAATTGTTGTGGGGGTGGGAGTAATAGATTTGTTGTTAAAAACGATTGTTATTTAATGGAAAAGGCTAATTGTTGTGGGAGTGGGGGTAACAGATTTGTTGTTAAAAACGATTGTTATGTAAGGATAAAGGCTAATTGTTGAGGGGTGGGGATAATAGCTTTGTTGCTAAAAACGATTGTTATGTAAGGAAAAAGGCTAATTGTTGTGGGGTGGGAATAATAGCTTTGTTGCTAAAAACGATTGTTATGTAAGGAAAAAGATTAATTGTTGTGGGGTGGGGATAATAGCTTTGTTGTTAAAAACGATTGTTATGTAAAGTAAGAGACTAATTGTTGTGGAAGTGGGGGTAATAGCTTTGTTGTTAAAAACGATTGTTATGTAAGGAAAACGATTAATTGTTGTGGGGGTGGGAGTAATAGATTTGTTGTTAAAAACGATTGTTATTTAAGGAAAAAGGCTAATTGTTGTGGGAGTGGGGGTAAAAGATTTGTTTTTAAAAACGATTGTTATGTAAGGAAAAAGGCTAATTCCTGAGGGGTTCGGATAATAGCTTTGTTGTTAAAAACGATTATTATATAAGGAAAAAGACTAATTTTTGTGGGGTGGGGGTAATAGCTTTCTTGTTAAAAACGATTGTTATGTGAGGAAAAAGACTAATTGTTGTTGGTGTGGGGGTAATAGCTTTCTTGTTTAAAACGATTGTTATTTAAGGAAAAAGACTAATTGTTGTGGGGTGGGGGTGATAGCTTTGTTGTTAAAAACGATTGTTATGTAAAGAAAGAGACTAATTGTTGTGGGGTGGGGGTAATAGCTTTGTTGTTAAAACGATTATTATGTAAGGAAAAAGACTAATTTGTGTGGGGGTGAGTGTAATAGCTTTGTTATTAAAAACGATTGTGATTTAAGGAATATGACTAATTTTTGGGGGGGTGGGGGTAATAGCTTTGTTGTTTAAAACGATTGTTATGTAAAGAAAAGACTAATTGTTGTGGGGTGGGGTAATAGCTTTGTTGTTAAAACGATTGTTATGTAAAGGAAAGGACTAATTGTTGTGGGGTGGGGATAATAGCTTTCTTGTTAAAAACGATTGTTATGTAAAGGAAAAGACTAATTGTTGTGGGGTGTGGGTAATAGCTTTGTTGTTAAAACGATTGTTATATAAGGAAAAAAAACTAATTGTTGTTGGGGTGGGGGTAATAGCTTTGTTGTTAAAAACGATTGTTATGTAAGGAAAAACATTAATTGTTGTGGGGATGGGGGTAATAGATTTGTTGTTGAAAACGATTCTTATCTAAAGAAAGAGACTAATTGTTGTGGGGTGCGGATAATAGCTTTGTTTTTAAAAACGATTATTATGAAAGGAAAAAGGCTAATTGTTGTGGGGTAGGGTAATAGTTTTGTTGTTAAAACGATTGTTATGTAAGGAAAAAGACTAATTGTTGTGGGGTTGGGGTAATAGCTTTGTGATTAAAAACGATTGTTATGTGAGGAAAATGACTAATTGTTGTGAGAAGAGTTAATAGATTTGTTGTTAAAAACGATTATTATATAAGGAAAAAGACTAATTGTTTTGAGGTGGGGATAATAGCTTTGTTGTTAAAAACGATTGTTATGTAAAGGAAAAGACTAATTGTTGTGGGGGTGGGGATAATAGCTTTGTTGTTAAAAACGATTGTTATGTAAAGGAAAAGATTAATTGTTTTGGGGTGGGAGTAATAGCTTTGTTGTTAAAACGATTGTTATATAAAAAAAAAACTAATTGTTGTGGGGTGGTGGTAATAGCTTTGTTGTTAAAACGATTGTTATGTAAAGCTTAAAAAAAAGACTAATTGTTGTGGGGGTGCGGGTAATAGCTTTGTTGTTAAAAGCGATTGTTATGTAAGGAAAAAGACTAATTGTTGTGTGGGTGAGGGTAATAGCTTTGTTGTTAAAACGATTATTATGTAAAGAAAAGAATAATTGTTGTGGGGTGGGGTAATATCTTTGTTGTTAAAAACGATTGTTATGTAAAGGAAAAGACTAATTGTTGTGGGGTGGGGTAATAGCTTTGTTGTTGAAAACGATTGTTATATAAAGAAAAAGACTAATTGTTGTGGGGTGGGGGATAATAGCTTTGTTCTTAAAAGCGATTGTTATGTACGGAAAAAGATTAATTGTTGTGGGAGTGGGGGTAATAGCTTTGTTTTTAAAACGATTGTTATGTAAGAAAAAAGACTACTTGTTGTGGGGCTTGGGGTAATAGCTTTGTTGTTAAAAACGATTGTTATTTAAAGAAAGAGACTAATTTTTGTGGGGGTGGGGGTAATAGCTTTGTTGCTTAAAACGATTGTTATGTAAGAAAACGATTAATTGTTGTGGGGGTGGGAGTAATAGATTTGTTGTTAAAAACGATTGTTATTTAAGGAAAAAGACTAATTTTTGTGGGGTGCGGGTAATAGCTTTGTTGATAAAAACGATTGTTATGTAAGGAAAAAGACTAATTATTGTGTGGGTGGGGGATAATAGATTTGTTGTTAAAAACGATTGTTATGTAAGGAAAAAGGCTAATTGTTGTGGGGTGAGGATAATAGCTTTGTTGTTAAAAACGATTATTATATAAGGAAAAAGACTAATTTTTGTGGGGTGGGGGTAATAGCTTTGTTATTAAAAACGATTGTTATGTGAGGAAAAAGACTAATTGTTGTTGGGGTGGGGGTAATAGCTTTGTTGTTAAAAACGATTGTTATGTAAGGAAAAAGACTAATTATTTTGTGAGTGGGGGATAAAAGATTTGTTGTTAAAAACGATTGTTATGTAAGGAAAAAGGCTAATTGTTGTGGAGTAGGGATAATAGCTTTGTTGTTAAAAACGATTGTTATGTAAAGAAAGAGACTAATTGTTGTGGGGTGGGGGTAATAGCTTTGTTGTTAAAAACGATTGTTATATAAAGAAAAATACTAATTGTTGTGGGGTGGGGGATAATAGCTTTGTTGTTAAAAACGATTGTTATATAATGAAAAAGACCAATTGTTGTGGTGTGGGGGATAATAGCTTTGTTGTTAAAAACGATTATTATGTAAGGAAAAAGATTAATTGTTGTGGCGGTGGGGGTAATAGATTTGTTGTTAAAAACGATTGTTATATAAAAAAAAAGACTAATTGTTGTGGGGGTGGGGGTAATAGCTTTGTTGTTCAAAATGATTGTTATGTAAAGAAAGATACTAACTGTTGTGGGGGTGGGGGTAATATCTTTGTTGTTAAAAAGATTGTTATGTAAAGAAAAAGACTAATGGTTATGAGGTGGGGATAATAGCTTTGTTGTTAAAAACGATTGTTATGTAAGGAAAAAGACTAATTCTGGTGGGGGTGGGAAGTAATAGCTTTGTTGTTAAAAACGATTGTTATGTAAGGAAAACGATTAATTGTTGTGGGGGTGGGAGTAATAGATTTGTTGTTAAAAACGATTGTTATTTAATGGAAAAGGCTAATTGTTGTGGGAGTGGGGGTAACAGATTTGTTGTTAAAAACGATTGTTATGTAAGGATAAAGGCTAATTGTTGAGGGGTGGGGATAATAGCTTTGTTGCTAAAAACGATTGTTATGTAAGGAAAAAGGCTAATTGTTGTGGGGTGGGAATAATAGCTTTGTTGCTAAAAACGATTGTTATGTAAGGAAAAAGATTAATTGTTGTGGGGTGGGGATAATAGCTTTGTTGTTAAAAACGATTGTTATGTAAAGTAAGAGACTAATTGTTGTGGAAGTGGGGGTAATAGCTTTGTTGTTAAAAACGATTGTTATGTAAGGAAAACGATTAATTGTTGTGGGGGTGGGAGTAATAGATTTGTTGTTAAAAACGATTGTTATTTAAGGAAAAAGGCTAATTGTTGTGGGAGTGGGGGTAAAAGATTTGTTTTTAAAAACGATTGTTATGTAAGGAAAAAGGCTAATTCCTGAGGGGTTCGGATAATAGCTTTGTTGTTAAAAACGATTATTATATAAGGAAAAAGACTAATTGTTGTTGGGGTGGGGGTAATAGCTTTCTTGTTTAAAACGATTGTTATTTAAGGAAAAAGACTAATTGTTGTGGGGTGGGGGTGATAGCTTTGTTGTTAAAAACGATTGTTATGTAAAGAAAGAGACTAATTGTTGTGGGGGTGGGGGTAATAGCTTTGTTGTTAAAACGATTATTATGTAAGGAAAAAGACTAATTTGTGTGGGGGTGAGTGTAATAGCTTTGTTATTAAAAACGATTGTGATTTAAGGAATATGACTAATTTTTGTGGGGGTGGGGGTAATAGCTTTGTTGTTTAAAACGATTGTTATGTAAAGAAAAGACTAATTGTTGTGGGGGTGGGGTAATAGCTTTGTTGTTAAAACGATTGTTATGTAAAGGAAAGGACTAATTGTTGTGGGGGTGGGGATAATAGCTTTCTTGTTAAAAACGATTGTTATGTAACGGAAAAGACTAATTGTTGTGGGGTGCGGGTAATAGCTTTTTTGTTAAAAACGATTGTTATATAAGGAAAAAAACTAATTGTTGTTGGGGTGGGGGTAATAGCTTTGTTGTTAAAAACGATTGTTATGTAAGGAAAAACATTAATTGTTGTGGGGATGGGGGTAATAGATTTGTTGTTGAAAACGATTCTTATCTAAAGAAAGAGACTAATTGTTGTGGGGTGCGGATAATAGCTTTGTTTTTAAAAACGATTATTATGAAAGGAAAAAGGCTAATTGTTGTGGGGTAGGGTAATAGTTTTGTTGTTAAAACGATTGTTATGTAAGGAAAAAGACTAATTGTTGTGGGGTTGGGGTAATAGCTTTGTGATTAAAAACGATTGTTATGTGAGGAAAATGACTAATTGTTGTGAGAAGAGTTAATAGATTTGTTGTTAAAAACGATTATTATATAAGGAAAAAGACTAATTGTTTTGAGGTGGGGATAATAGCTTTGTTGTTAAAAACGATTGTTATGTAAAGGAAAAGACTAATTGTTGTGGGGGTGGGGATAATAGCTTTGTTGTTAAAAACGATTGTTATGTAAAGGAAAAGATTAATTGTTTTGGGGTCGCGAGTAATAGCTTTGTTGTTAAAAACGATTGTTATATAAAGAAAAAAACTAATTGTTGTGGGGGGGTGGTAATAGCTTTGTTGTTAAAAACGATTGCCATGTAAAGAAAAAGACTAATTGTTGTGGGGGTGCGGGTAATAGCTTTGTTGTTAAAAGCGATTGTTATGTAAGGAAAAAGACTAATTGTTGTGTGGGTGAGGGTAATAGCTTTGTTGTTAAAAACGACTATTATGTAAAGAAAAGAATAATTGTTGTGGGGGTGGGGTAATATCTTTGTTGTTAAAAACGATTGTTATGTAAAGGAAAAGACTAATTGTTGTGGGGTGGGGGTAATAGCTTTGTTGTTAAAAACTATTGTTATATAAGGAAAAAGACTAATTCTGTTGGGGGGGGTAATAGCTTTTGTTGTTAAAAACGATTGTTATGTAAAGGAAAAGATTAATTGTTGTGGGGTGGGGGTAATAGCTTTGTTGTTAAAAACTATTGTTATATAAGGAAAAAGACTAATTGTTGTGGGGTGGGGGTAATAGCTTTGTTGTTAAACACGATTGTTATATAAAGATAAAACTTAATTGTTGTGGGGGTGGTGGTAATAATTTTGTTGTTAAACACGATTGCTATGTAAGGAAAAAGATTAATTGTTGTGAGAGTGGTGGTAATAGCTTTGTTGTTAAACACGATTGCTATGTAAGGAAAAAGATTAATTGTTGTGAGAGTGGGGGTAATAGCTTTGTTGTTAAAAACGATTGCCATGTAAAGAAAAAGACTAATTGTTGTGGGGGTGCGGGTAATAGCTTTGTTGTTAAAAGCGATTGTTATGTAAGGAAAAAGACTAATTGTTGTGGGGTGGGGGTAATAGCTTTGTTGTTAAACACGATTGTCATATAAAGATAAAAACTAATTGTTGTGGGGGTGGTGGTAATAGCTTTGTTGTTAAACACGATTGCTATGTAAGGAAAAAGATTAATTGTTGTGAGAGTGGGGGTAATAGCTTTGTTGTTAAAAACGATTGCCATGTAAAGAAAAAGACTAATTGTTGTGGGTGTGCGGGTAATAGCTTTGTTGTTAAAAGCGATTGTTATGTAAGGAAAAAGACTAATTGTTGTGGGGGTGAGGGTAATAGCTTTGTTGTTAAAAACGACTATTATGTAAAGAAAAGAATAATTGTTGTGGGGGTGGGGTAATAGCTTTGTTGTTAAAAACGATTGTTATATAAGGAAAAAGACTAATTGTGTTGGGGGGTAATAGCTTTGTTGTTAAAAACTATTGTTATATAAGGAAAAAACTAATTGTGTTGGGGGGGTAATAGCTTTGTTGTTAAAACGATTGTTATGTAAGGAAAAAGACTAATTGTTGTGGGGGTGGGGGTAATAGCTTTGTTGTTAAACACGATTGTTATGTAAGGGAAAAGATTAATTGTTGTGGGATTGGGGTAATAGCTTTGTTGCTAAAACGATTGCCATGTAAGGAAAAAGATTAATTGTTGTGGGAGTGGGGTAATAGCTTTGTTTTTAAAAACGATTGTTAAGTAAGGAAAAAGACTAATTGTTATGAGGGTGGGGGTAATAGCTTTGTTGTTAAAAACGATTGTTTTATAAGGAAAAAGTCTAATTGTTGTGGGGTTAGGGGTATTAGCTTTGTTGTTAAAAACGATTGTTATGTAAGGAAAGTGACCATAACTACTTCTTCCTACAAGAGATTATGTGTGTCGAAAACGATTATTAAACCCGTTTAAAGTTTCCATCTGAATTTCTAATGAGTAACAACAATTTTCAACACGAAGGTAAACATATTTTTCGACGAATCGTATTCTTTTTATTTATTTATAAATCTTCAATACGCTTGTTATACTATTTGCTAACAATTTTCCAAATGTTGCAAAATTCTATATATAAATAAAGGCAAAAAAAATGTTTCATGTTTCTTTATTATTATTGATATAATTTGAATGTGTTTTACTTTCTTACAGCAACAGGCAGTTGGGTAGAATATATTAGAAATATTTCTCGAACGAATATTTTATTTTCCTCGAACGAAATTAATAAAAACATGCATATTCATCAAGGACTTACTTGAAATTCAAACGTCAGGTGTCACTACAATCGTAGACTCTTCACTTACGAAAAGTTAACTTTTCGGTAGGAGGTTTGACCTCTGACTACAAGAAGTTACCTTTCGCTAGTAGGGCTGACCTTCCGCTACTAGAATTGACATTTCGTGACGAAGGTTAACCTTTAGTTTCGATAATTTACCTTTCGCTATCGGAGTTAAGCTTTTTACGGTATTATTCTGTAATTTGTTCGCAATTCTTAAGTTTTCAAACCAAAAGAAAGTTCTTAAAACGTAAATTTCGGAAAACAAGAAACAAAATATTTAAATCTGAGCTGTGTCGATAAGTCCTATTTGTTTTTCATTGTTTGTTTTGTTTTCGATTATACAATTAAAATATTACAATAAAGTTTGATTAATTGGATGCTTTTCAAAGGAAACACGGCAGATTTCTTGTCTGTGAGCTTTCTTACCGAAGTGAGACACAATTCTAGGTATTTGTTCTCATTTTCAAAATAAGAACTTAGGAGGACTAGATTTATCAGGCAGATCAAACCCTAGAAACAGGGTATGTGAACGAATGCCTTCAAATTCTATTTTATATTACAGAGTAACTAAAGAATAAAGACAAAAATATTTTTTCTTAATAGAGAATTAGAACATTTCGTCATCCATAAAGTGAGTTAAATGAATAGTATATTAAATTTCCAAAGTTGTAAATATATATTGAAAGAAAAAGGAAAAACAAACAAACTTGAGTATACGCAGATAACTCAGTTTAATACAATGGTAATACAATAAAAACTGGAACGAAGGTACAGTGTAGAAAAGAAAAGTTTTTATTTAATTATAAGTTTACTAGAGGGCGTAAGTGAATCTACAAAGATTGATTTGGTTTGTTTTGAATTTTGCGCTAGCCGTCCCTAATTTAGCAGTGTAAGACTAGAGGGAAGGCAGCTATTCATAACCACTCACCGCCAACTCTTGGGCTACTCTTTTATCAACGAATAGTGCGATTGACTGAAACTTTATAATGTCCAAATGGCTGAGAGGGCAAGCACGTTTGGTGTGACGGGAATGATTCGAACCCGCGACCCTCAGATTAGGAGTCGAGTGCCTTAACCACCTGGCCAGTCTACAAAAAACGTAGGATTTCTCTCTTTGTTTTGTTTTAATCTAATCTCGGGAATCTAAAATTTTCTGAAGCTGTTTTAATTCTGGTTAAGTTTCGAACAATGAGTTTTTTTTAGTGCTAAGTAACTAATTAGTTTCACTGGTATCAGTACTCTTGTTAAGCATGTGCCATTTAAATTTCAAACTAAAGAGTGTTGATAACAGTGATGTAATTAACTGGTCATCAATAGTATGGCAACAAGACAGTAAATCCACTGCCTGAACGACTACTTTTTCCGAAGAATGGAAATGACTACCCATACACTCGCAAATGAAAATACGGAACGCGCTCGGCTCCGTGTGTTGAGCTTTTCGACACGCAGCCAAACAACAAACATTAAGTCATCTCCTGTCCTTCTACTTACATATACTTGTATGGAGCAACACTTAAACTTGTGAAACCGTTTACCAGTTTTGTTAGAAATCTCAATAGAAAATACTGCAATTTTAACACAAAACAATACAAATATAACCATATTAATTAGTAGCAAACGGGAAAAAAAAAAATCCATCTACCTTAGACTCGAACAAGTAAGTCTGAGCTATCGAAAGCACAATGTGTGGGTCAAAATACGTAACTATAATTACCACCGTATCACTTGACTTGGTCTTGTCTTGTATTACGCATGAGTTGTTGTGGTTACGATTAGATTTTCATAACGCTTTTGCCGAATAGAAACTTTTGATAAACAAAATAAGATTCTATCATGGAAGAGTTTTAACGGCTTTTGTGTTTAAGGATATCGCACACAACGTCTATCCGAACATAACTGTTCCTAATGTGCAACTCATAGACTAAGGATAACACTAGTTGTCAACAACACCTATTCCACGTGCTTGGTGTGCAACTCATAGACTAAGGATAACACTAGTTGTCAACAACACCTATTCCACGTGCTTGGACTAACAAATAGTGGGAGCTGACTGTCACTCTTATAACATTCCAACAATCCCACTGTGTATGCAGCACGCACGGTATTTGTACCAATAAGACGTGAGCCATGAAAAATAGGATCCACAGTGTAAGGACACAATAACCAGTAGTCAACACCTGACTCGATTTTAACAGTACAGAAACGTGTTATTTGATTTATTTTTAGAACTAATTAGAAATCGTCCTTTAGGTATGTTAGTTCCATTTTGTTCCAAGATGCTTTGTGTTATTAGAAGATCAATGTTACCTATGTGCACGACGCTCTACAAGGCTAAAAAAAACGTTATTATTAAGCTGTTTTCTTGTTTCGTTCACCAAACATCCTCACCATTCCAGCCATGGGGACGCTATAATGTGATGGTCAACCGCACTATTCATAGATAAAAAGCGTTTGTTTTGAATTTTTCGCAGAGCCGTCTCTAATTTAGCAGTTTTAAGACTAGAGGGAAGGCAACCAGTCATCACTACCCACCGCCAATTCCTGAGGTACTCTTTTACGAACGAATAGTGGGATCGACCATCACATTATAACGCCCCTACGGCTGAAAAGGCAGCATGTTTGATGTGACGGGTATTCGAACCCGCGACCTTCAGATTACGAGTCGAGCGCCCTAACCACGTGGCCATGTCGGGGCCTAACCCTCTCTGCTAGACATGCGTGTAAAGGTATTTTCTTTGACGTCTGCTGCTTCAGCAAGTAAGAAAAGCCGGAACGGACTTGCATATGGATGAAGAGAGAAAAAGCAGAACCATGGTGTTTTAACGCCGGTGTCTGATTGGTAGTCAAGAACCCCTCAAGACTGGAGCTGATATTCATCCGGCATTCCAACTGGGGCTTCTTTCTTTTCAGTTATTTATTTGTAAGTCTGTTCCGGTTTCCTTCGATTGATTTTGTTTTACATTGATCTAGAGAAATGTAATAGATAAGTATAGTGTACCGAATTCGTTAGTGAGAGTAACTGTAAGAGGTTTTCAATAAAGTAAAACTATATTAAAGATAAGTACTAACGAAAAACCTTTAAATTAGGCTTAGTACATTTCGAAAATGAATGCATCCTTGCTCAGCAAAGGTAATGCAATTAATAATACACTAACTTACACTTTATAAAAAAGCCAAAAAGTGATTTATTATTAATAAATATAGTATTTAAATCACTGTTATATAAACAAGCTTTTAACCATTAAAAAAGTACAATTTGTCATTATATTTATATCAAGTATTTTGAAGCACTAAAAACTATTACAGATTGATCAATGGAAAGAGATAATAATAATGACCACCAGATGGCAGGAGTGAAGAACGCTTAACTTTTTGCTTCTAACTTATTCAAAATGAATTTGGTTTTGTTTATTACATTTTAAATTATTATGCTAATTAAATATGAAATATATAAATAACAAAGTATGGCCTATTTTCAAGAATTCTATATCTTACGGAAAAGAAATTTCCACTTCAAGTTATGTTTAATAAATTTCAGATTTTGCTTTGACCCATTTACATGTATCATAGAAAGTGTATTGTTTGTTTTTTATAATACTTCCTAATATGTATATGTGTGTTCTTTCTCTTATGTGCAATAAAAACACATTGTAATATACCAGTTCATAAGGAAAAGGAGGGTGAATATTTGTATGTTACCAGGTGTACCATGTTATTCACTACCAGTTTTTTGTGTTATGTGTTGACCCGTGTCTTCCAGGAATAAAAGGAAATAGTATAAAAATATAACTTGATCAAACCCAGCTTTAGTACAAACTTGGAATTAGAAGAAGCACATTATTTTTGTTCCACTCATTGCTTGACGAAAAATAGATTTATCTATTTGTTTATACTCTCAGTATGGTGGATATTGTAAATGGTTTAGAACGTGCATAAAGAAGTGTTATACAGTTTGAGACAAAACTAACGTATGAACTATTCTTTTCGTCTTAATATTCCTGTGAGAGTGTGCGTGTATATATACATACACACACACACACACACATATTGCCAATTACAGTAACACCTAGTATAACTATTTTGTGAAATCAGCCCTAACCTCACAACAGTTGGAACATCTGGAATTCAGTCAATTTGTAACATTGAGTAACGTAGTAATGAAACAAGACACCCAAGCTTGTAAAGTATCACAACGTGCTAAACCTTAATTAGCGCGCGTGTAATGATTAGTAGTCTCCGAAGTTGTTACAGTACAATTACAGATGCCTCGTTCGAAAGGAAGCGAAGAATGTCTAGAAAGAATGTTTCAGATCTTCGTGAATAATTGAAGACATTGTGACCGAACATTTTTGGTAGAGAGAGAGATGGAAAAACTAGAGGGGGGGGTTTGGTTATTGGAAAACAATCAGACGATTGCTCGTCTCTGGCTGATCTCAGACTCCCATAACTGCTTTGATTACACTGTTCAAACTTGGTGTGACTTAGATCGCTTTCAAAGAAATAACTTTTAGAAACCAGTTTATTTACAGACTATGTATGGCTGTGTGTCGCCGATGCAAGAACGAATTGAAAGGATTCCGTTCCCCCTTGTGTATCTAGTTTATTGATATTTTAACAATCTTCCTACGTAATAATTATATTTATTGTGTTGGTTTTATCGAATTTTAGACTTTAGACGTAACAGAATTTTGGTGTATATGTGTGTGTGTTAGTGTATGTAAGCAATTTACTAGTAATAACAACTTAATTGCAAAAAAAATGCCAAAATATTAAAAATTAAGGCCCGGCATAGCCAGGTGGATAAGGCACTCGACTCGTAATCTGAGGGTCACGGGTTCGAATTCGCGTCACAGGAAACATGATCGCCCTTTCAGCCGTGGGGGCGTTATAATGTTTCGGTCAATCCCACTATTCGTTGGTAAAAGAGTAGCCCAAGAGTTTGCGGTGGGTGGTTATGACTAGCTGCCTTCCCTCTTTTCTAGCGCAGATAGCCCTCAAGTAGCTTTGCGCGAAATTCAAAACAATATTAAAAGTAAAAAATAGCAAGTCTCATTAAATCGCTACTGAGATGTACCTTATAGTTATCCAACATAGACAAAAAAATCCATCGCGATGAATTTTAATACTTTATCTTGAACGCGTAAATGTAATGCCACAGTAGGCGTAACAAACTCAAATACGAGCTACTTGTTTCTAAAACAAGTTACTGCGTGAGAAAAAAGGGATCTGCTGTGTCTTGCTTTCTGGTAAATTTATTTAGTATCCTGGAATTATAGGTTCATGAATTACTCCAGGCAAAAGAGGTATGGTCATTTACTTAAACCAGTTTTAAAGATTAAATATACAAACAAGATTTACGGTCTAAAAACTAGTTCTTTCAAAAAAAATTGTGTTTGAGTTCAAAATAATAAAACAACGAATAAATAGTTCAGCAACGAGCTTTTTACTAATTACAATTAAATTATGAGGTAGTTCGTAGTAACCGATGTTGCCAAATCAAACAGTTCTCCCTGATATTACTTAGTTTAAGCGAAAAAAAAAACACACTAAAAACAATATGGAGTACCCACTTCAGATATCGAAGCCCAATTATTAGTGTTATAAGCCATCAACTCGCCGCTGATCCGCCGGGTGGATTCGGTAAGAAAGTTTAAATGTGCGATTTTAATGTGTTTTTTTCTTTTTTTTTGAAGAGTTAATTGTGTGTAACCCATACCATCAAACAGTGATGGGGTGGTTGGCCCTGTGTTAGAACCGTGGTCTTTAAAGCTGGAGAGACGGCCACAGCTTTAGACTGTGGATGCATTATAGAAGTGGCAGTCAATTCCTCAACTTGGATAATAACTGGTGTGATGCTATTTAACTATCTGTACTTCTCCCGATCCGGGACTTGGCATGGCTATATGGTGGAGGCGCTTGACTCACAATTTGAGGGTCGTGGATTCACACCAAACATGCTCACCCCATTCAGCCGTAGGAACGTTATAATGTACCGGTCAATCCCACTATTCGCTGGTAAAAGAGTAGCCCAACAGTTGGCGATTGGTGATGATGACTAGCTACCTTTCCGCTAGCCTTTCATTGCTAAATTAGGGACGCCTAGCGCAGATAGCCCTCGTGTAGCTTTGTGCGAAATTCAAGCCAATCAAAACGTCTGGTACGTAGCTCAAAAACTCAGGGACGGCGATAGATGGCAGCTTTATAATAAATACAAAACAGGGCCATTATCTAATTGCAGTTAAATATATAGTTGAGAAAACACCATGATATAATACAAGTTTTGATTTGGTCCATCAGGAGCAGCAGCTAAACTATTAATTATTAAACTGTCCCGCTATAGATCCGTGTTTGGTACATTCCAAAAGTTGATTTTTATGTAACCAAGAGTTTAAAGTTCATATACAGATCATCACAATATTGTTCCGTGATTATGCTAAAACCTGAAGCAAATCTATATATTTCAGACCATACACTTTTATGGCGTCATTTCTGGACAATGATACATTTTTATTTATTTTTTTTACGACTTGTCAAACTAGTTTCAAAATAGCAATGTCAAGGCTAGGAAATATGACATGCTGTAAACAACTTTTGAGGCCTCGGGTGAAATTTTTTTTAAAAAGTTCTTGCGTCGCGAAAACCTAATACGCGAAAAATACACTGACATTGTGAGGAAAGGGAGAAAAACACACATTTGCTATTCACACGTTGGATGTTAGTCAGTTGTGTTATGTTTGTTCAGAATGTTTTGACTGGTGGTTAACGTACTGGCCTGCTGTTCCGATGGTCTCAGATTTGAGACACAATATGTCGCTCATTATTCCGATGCTAAGCTCTACTATATTTTTTAGTTTAACAGACTATACTGCTGGTGTAAATATTAATATTTTAGTTAAGAATTGTGCTCGTTTTTGTCTAGTTTCTTATTTTTGAAAACCAGGATATTTCAATCAAACTTTTAACTTTTCGTTATTGTCAGAGGAAGTTTGTTTGTAGATAAGCACAAAGCTGCACAAAGGGTTGACTGTGATTTGCCTCACGTGTATTGCAACCCGGTTTTTAGCGTTGTAAGTCCGCAGACATGCTACTATGCCATTCGTGGGCTTCAGAGAAGGAAACCAACTATCCAGGTAGTTTTTATCAGTTCATTTCTTGTATTGTTTTTCTTAGAAGAATAAACCTAGCATAACAGCACTGAAGATAAGTATCGCACCGCCCAAACTACATACTGTCCATATAACTTTACCACACTAACTATAACTTATAGTTCATCACAACACTAACTACAACTTATAGTTCATCACAACACTAACTACAACTTATAGTTCATCACAACACTAACTATAACTTATAGTTCATCACAACACTAACTATAACTTATAGTTCATCACAACACTAACTACAACTTATAGTTCATCACAACACTAACTACAACTTATAGTTCATCACAACACTAACTATAACTTATAGTTCATCACAACACTAACTATAACTTATAGTTCATCACAACACTAACTACAACTTATAGTTCATCACAACACTAACTATAACTTATAGTTCATCACAACACTAACTACAACTTATAGTTCGTCACAACACTAACTACAACTTATAGTTCATCACAACACTAACTACAACTTATAGTTCATCACAACACTAACTACAACTTATAGTTCATCACAACACTAACTACAACTTATAGTTCATCACAACACTAACTATAACTTATAGTTCATCACAACACTAACTACAACTTATAGTTCATCACAACACTAACTATAACTTATAGTTCATCACAACACTAACTACAACTTATAGTTCATCACAACACTAACTACAACTTATAGTTTATCACAACACTAACTACAACTTATAGTTCATCACTACACTAACTATAACTTATAGTTCATCACAACACTAACTATAACTTATAGTTCATCACAACACTAACTACAACTTATAGTTCATCACAACACTAACTACAACTTATAGTTCATCACAACACTAACTACAACTTATAGTTCATCACAACACTAACTATAACTTATAGTTCATCACAACACTAACTATAACTTATAGTTCATCACAACACTAACTACAAATTATAGTTCATCACAACACTAACTACAAATTATAGTTCGTCACAACACTAACTATAACTTATAGTTCGTCACTATACTAGCTGGAACCCCGAGGGTCGCGCGTTCGAATCCTCGTCACACCAAATAAGCCGTGGGGGTGTTATAGTGTGATGGTTAATCACACTTTTCGTTGGTAAAAGATTAGCCCAAGAGTTAGCGAGGGGTGGTGATAACTAGCTGCCTTTCCTCTAGTCTTACACTGCTAAATTAAAAACGGCTAGCACTGATAGCCCTCGAGTAGTTTTGCACGAGATTAAAAAATAAATAAATAAACAAATCACTACACTGACTATAACTTTAGTTCATCACCACACTAGCTATAACTTGTAATTTATCAGCACACTAAATGTAACTCATGACCGCAGTGACAAGTAATTTATGTTTCACCCTCAAACTAACTAAAAGTTATATCGTATCTTCATAGTGACTTATAATGTATTATCTCTAGGTTAACATTTTCAATAATAGATGTCAATGCTTAACACTCCTACGAAAAGTGAGGCCTAATAGGCCCTAGAGCAACTTGAAAGGTTATTAATATTAGGCTAATAATTTTGTATTTAAATGAAATTGCCATTTAAATCCATTAATCAATGGATTAACGAGATTCCCACTGTCCCTATCTACTATCTAGCGAAACCACAGCCAGGGGAACGGGCTTGGAGAAATCAGGACTAGAAACGTCTTTTCGTAGGAGTGTTAACTTAGATATCCTTTGCGGACTCAACGATAAACCCATACAAACGGTGAACATCGAGTTTTCATACCTGCGTTGGCAGAACGCAGACAGTTCATTGTATAGCTTTATGTTACACACGAAAGAAACAAACAAGGACTACATTAGATGTGATTCGAGGTACCAGTTATAACCTGCTTGAGAAGGATGAAAGTGACAAAACGTAGAAGACAAATATGTTTACTAATTAAAGCAGTGAAGGTTTGTCACACTTTGATTATCAGCATTCTGTATGTTTCCACTTCGTTACTATTCAACTCATGGCACAACATCTCTCTACTTCATCTAGCTTAGAATCTCTTAGAGGACCGCGTGTATACATAGAGTTATAAATAATTCAATCAACAAATAGAATGTAACGGAGCTACAACAATAGAGATACGAATTTGTAAACTGGTACCCGCTTTGGTAAATGATAGCTTCCTTCGATAAACCACTACGAACGTGATGTATATAAAAGTACTCCAAGCAAATGAAATATTAAAGAAGGTCTGAGTGAGGAATGCACTCTACTTATGACCAGTAAGATTGTTAAGGCCAAAAATATCCATTATCAGTAAATATGACTAGATACGTGATCTGTTTGATTACCTTTTCGTGCTGTACTCGGTGACCAAATCTAAGTTATTTTGACAGTAACTAAACCGATAGTTCCAGGTAGCTTCAGGAAAAAACAACTGAAAGTTGGTTCTCAACTTAAGTATTTAATAATAGCTTTTGATGATAAAAAATACGGGTATGTAAATCATATTTGAAAAATACTTGTCATGAATCAAAATATATAATATATAATTATTAGAATACATTGAGTCGACTTCTAGGTACCCTCTTATTGCTAACAGTATTTTCCTTCTTAATTTCAATAATATCTCACGAGGTAGGGCCTGTATTTCAGTTAATTCTTCGTCATATTCTAAGCTGAGAATTGAGAATAGTTTTCATTAGAGTAAAAGTTATTTATCGCAAGCAATATTTAAATATATTTGAAATATTCTATTCAATAACATTGATAAAACGAATAAAACAAAGTTAACATTAAAATGCTGTAAGTTGAAAAGTCTTTGGACAAACTAGGGCTCAGAGATTTAACTATATGGTAATGATCTGATAATGAAAGTGAATTTTTATTTATTTTGAGGCCAGTTAAATCTGCCACATCCCTGTCACACCAAACATGCTCGCCTTTTCAATCGTGGGAGCGTTATAATGTGATGGCCAATCCCACTATTCGTTAATAAAATACTAGCCCAAGAGATAGCGGTGGGTGGTGATGACTAGTTATCTTCCCTATAGTCTTACATTTGCTAAATTAGGGACGGCTAGCGTAGATAACCCTCGTATAGCTTTGTGCAAAACTCGAAAACAAACAAATTTGCCACAATTAACTTTTTTTTTTTTTTGCTAGTTATCAGACGATTCTCTTTGGCTAACGAATATAGTATTAATTATCGTGATTGTTTTGGACTGTTAGGTTAATATATGCATTTAGAACTAACCTGAGAGTCCACTTATGCAAACTCGTGCGATATTATTGGGATTACGGACGAAAACGTCACTGACAACAAGAGTACTCTTAAATACCGAATCAGTGCATTATAATCATTTTAAGTCTTTGTTTCACAATATAAACTTAATTAGACCAATATATTAAATGAAATATATTAATTACTGGGTTACCTTTTACTACTGATCTCTCTTGGTAGCTTGTTTTATTAAAACTTAATGATCAAAATAGCTAAAACGTATATATCCACGTTTCAGTGTGTGATTGGTACAGGAAGAAATGTTAAAAGTTCAAATTTCAGATATTCTTATAAAACCTAACTCGAATTTGACAGGCTTTGTAGCACCAGCAGTAAGCAATCCACAGATGTACTACTGTTGATTAACTTGAGAGGTGATATGTCGTTAACTGTCCACTTGGAGAAGAGCACATAAACTCTTCTAGGCCACAAACTGTTAGAAAACAATGTATTTTGTACCGTACGAATATGAACTTTTTATTCACGAAACGTTCTGACACTACAGCGTATTTTTTATGTCTTCTCAGAGGCTGTTCTTATTGTGGGGTGTAAATGTTTTTGTCTTAATTTGTAAGTTGATAATGCTCCGATAGGGGCTTGGAGGTTCTATGAAATGAACGAAGGTTTTAGTTTCGATTTTGGCAAAAGCAATGCAAGGATTGAATGTGACAAGGTATAATCGTGGTGGTTTTTTAATAGTTATTATCAGTAAATATCAGCTGAGGTGTGGCTTATCTGAAGATAAGTTAATAGTCACTTATATTAAAGCGTGAAAGAGGTAATTTATGATATATGCTCTATTAGGAATAGTTAAGGTATATATATCTTATCAGAAGGTAGGTTAACGGTTGGTTATAGTGAAGTTTGAACGTGGTGACTTTATGAAGTGTGTCAGGACCAAATAAAGTAAACATCAGATATAAATTAACAGTTCTTTATTAGGTAAAGTGTGAAAGTTGGTTTTTCGTATGCTCATCAGAATTAGTTAAGGTGTGGTTTATCAAGAAATAAAGTAATGGTTAATTATAGTATAATGTAAAAGGGATGGTTTTGAAATGTAAGCTGTGAAGGAATTGGCTAAGTATAACTTATCAGAAGATAAGGTAATGATTATTTATAATAGTTGGTAGTTGTATTATGGGTGCTCTATGAGTATTGATTACAGTGTGGTTTATTAGAAAATGATCTAATGGATAGATGTCGAAATGTTATGAACATAGCAATACCAGAATCTGGTTCAAAGAACAAGTAGACAAAGTTCCACGTATTTCAAAAACATCAAATAAAGTTGTTGTGTATTGGTCATTTACTTTATATTAGTAAAAACAAATGCTTGTAGGTACACATAAGGCCTAGCAAGAACTCTCGTCTCACAACCTGAGGGTCGCAATTTTTAACTCCGCCATTGAACATGCTTGTCCTTTCATTTCAGGGGATTTTATAACATGGCTGTAAATTCCACTTTTCTTTGGTAAAAGTGTAGTCCATGAAGTAGCATTACTTAGTGTTAACTAATTGTCTTTCCTGTAGTCCATCACTTCCAAAATTACGTATGAACCCTAGGTGTGGATCCCTGTACGTGGTGAAGGGACCTTCCAGAGATGGTTCTGTTCTTTCATTTTGCCTCCTCTGGAATCTAAACATCCACCCATGTGTTTGTTGTGTGTGGCGACCTGTGAAGGAAAAGAGAGAATCCTAGTAGTTAAGGGGTCCGAACCTAACACACCACTTTGTCTTTGAGTTCCTGTGGATGGGCATCCTTGGAGTGGCCCTCTGGGGTATACTGGCTGGTCCACTTGATCTGAGGTCAACCGAGTACCGGTGTTGGATGTTTTAAACGGGTGTTATGAACATTGTATCTGATGCTGGTGTTTGGGTATAGTGCTCACGAAACCCTGGCGTTGCTGCAGTATACTTGTTTGGCATTGTAACGCGTCCCCTCGGAGGGCTCTATGGTGGGCTGGGTTAGCGGGCACTTAAATGTATTCACTTTATTATGGATACCCTCAGACTTGAAAAAATAATAATAAAATGAAAAATAAAATTGAGAAAAACAGATAATCTGAAAACGACCACGCATAGATGACTCTATTCTACAGTTACCGTCTCAGTCAGATTCTGTACCTCGATTTATAATCATGCATTCCTTATCCGAGAAATCCTTAGAGCAAATGTCACCCTTTTTAATTCAAAATGGATTAGAGTGCCTGCTGACTCCACTAAGTCAGTAAGAAAGTTACGATCTGGAGACATTTTAGTGAAAAGATCTTAACCCCAACATACAAAATTCCTCCTTAATTCGAGGGTCATCAGGGATATACCCATCGAGGTTACTCCGCATGCAACTTTGAATTATTCCAGAGGAGCTGTAGTTGAGAGAGATTTAAAGAACATTCCCGAGTCGGAGATCTTCGATGGTCTCTCCAGCCAAGGCATTTCTGAGGTGCGCCGAATCTCCACTCGCTAAGATGGAATTATGGTACTTACAAATGTATTTATTTTGACGACACTTCCACCTGCCACTATCAAAGCAGGATACATAAATTGTAAGGTTAGGCCATATATTCCAAGCCCTCTCCGATGTTTTTACTACCAGAGGTTCGGACATTTAAAGACCTCTTGTCGTGTATCTTTAACACGTGCTCGTTGTGGTGGCAAAGACCATGACGCTTACGAATGTGAACTTGGACCACACTGTGTCAACTGTAGTGGTTCACACCCCTCGTACTTTTGTTCATGCCCTAAGTGGGTGTGGGAGAAAGAGGTTTGAAGACTGTAAATAATACCTCTTATCCAGAGGCTCGAAAGTATTACTCCACCCCCACTCCATCTCGAAAATATGTTGATTCTCTCCGTTCTACTGCTACACTGGGAGTGCAGACAGATCTCTCCATGCCTTCAACAGAGTCACTTTCATATAACCTCAAAAGTATTTTGCCCTCCATGATTAAGAAAATAGACGAATCAATGTCTACTCCCATTTTAATCCCCATCATTTCTTTCAGTGATTTCCTAGATCCACTTCCTTTGGCTCTGGGTTCTGGTATTTCCTCAGGTCCATCATCTTCTCCGGCCCCCAGCTGGCAGAATGATAATTTGTTTACGCCCTCAGTCGCTGGAATCTTCTTCCAACGACAGAGATCTGCCCAGTCGACCCAGGACAGGATCCATGGAGGTCGATATACCTCCTTCTATTGAAGAGAATAAATAAAAAAGATGTGGTGAAAAACAGAAGAGCTCTCCACCCAAATTGCTTATACATAAACAAAAATGGCTACTTTGATACACTGTAACGGTCGAGGTTTACGTTCTAATCTGGATGACATCAAAGCACTGATTGATTCTTGCCATCCTGTGTGTCTTTCCTTACAGGAAATATTTCTGAAAACTGCCGAAACAGTCATCTTTTGACAGTTTTCTTTGTAGAGAAATGACAGGTTGTGTGATGGGCAGTGCATCAAGGGATGGCACTGTTGGTCGATCAGTATATGCACCCTTCGTCTGTGCCACTGTACAGCCTTGGAGGCTGTAGCCATCAATATTTCCTTGGGTCGTACCATCACTGTTTGTTTTCTCTACCTGTCACCTGGAGAGACCTATGATCAATCAGACCTATGATCAATCAGACCTTGATGCTCTCATTGAACAGTTACCATCGCTCTTTTTCAGTTGGAGGATTAAATGGACATAATCCTCTCAGGGGATGTGCTGATATTGATGAGAGGGATTGCTTCACACAGCGTATTCTCTCTTCAATACTGATGTATATAATTATTTTCATGCATCTAGTCAGTCTTTCACTACTATTGATCTCTCGGTCACTCCCGTTCACTTTTTTCTCACTTTTCGCAAAGGGTTGGCATTAACCCATGGGGCAGTGATTATTTTTTATCATTTTGAGAGAGACTGGCCGTGGTCGATGCCATCTTACCCGCACGCCTCAGTGAAACTTGGACCAAGCCAACTGGCTTTCTTTCACTGCTCTCTTGGAATTTGATCCTTCCATCGTCTGTAAGCCATCAATAAACGATTGTATGGTATCAGTAACTGACTATATTGTCCAAGCAGCTGCTCAGTCTATACCTAAAATTTCGACACGTTTTCCACGGTATTCTCGTCCGTGGTGAAATCCTACCTGCCGCATGGCACAAAAGGCTCACAAACGGGCCTGGGATACCTTTCGTAAAAATCCCACACTTTCGAACCAAATCGCTTTTCCACGACCCATTCTCACATGCTCGGCAGGTAAGACGTCAAAGCGAGAAGGAATCTTGGATTAAGTTCACAACCAGCATCTCGTCTACCGCTAGTTCAAAAGTCATGTGGGGCACGATTTAGAAGGTCAGTAGGCAGTATACTTCTGACCCCTTTCGGTCTTGCTTTCCAATGGCAAGTAAGTTCCTCATGCTTAGAACATCACCGTTTATCTCGGCGAAAGCTTTTGCCGGGTATCTATCACTTCTGCTTCATCCTCCACCTTCTTAACCATTAAAACTCGGGCAGAGCAATTGCCTCTTTCCTTTCGGGCTGATCGTCTCTTTCACTATAATCGATCCTTTACACTAGTAGAAATCAAGCTGGCTTTTCATCGGTCAGACCCGATGATATACGAGATGCTACTTCATCTCTCTATTTTTTCTATTGCTATTCTTCTGGTTATTTTTAACCGGATCTGGCAGGAGAATGTTTTTCCTGATGCAATTGTCCTACCTTTCTCTTTACCTGGGAAGGATCCCAAGATTCCTTCAAACTACCGTCCAGTTGTTTTGACGAGCCGTCTCTGTTCTTAGAGAAGATGGTTAATGCTCGTCATGTTTGGTTCCTCTTATCAAGCAATCTCCTCTTGGCCACCCAGTTTGGGTTCCGACGACAGTGCTCCACTGTAGATCATCCTATTCGATTTGAAACGTCAATTTGAGAAGCCTTTCTCAGGCAACAACATCTTTTGTCAGTATTTTCTGACCTTGAGAAGGTTTACGATACTAAGTATATCATTTTGCGAGATCTCCACTCATATGTGTTGCGTGGTCTTTTGCCAATTTTTATTAAAAAATTGTTAATGAGCAGGATATTCCAAGTTTTTGTGGGTTCGACACTTTCCTCTTCTTTCCTACAGCAACTTGGAGCCCCTCAGGACTGTGTCTTGAGTGTCACACTTTTCAGTATAAATATTAACGCCCACACTGGATAACTCCCTCCTACTGTTGCAAACGGGTTCTATGTCGACGACTTCTACATTTTGTGTCAGTCGTTGGGCATGAGTTTTATTAAGCGGCAGCTGCAGACGACCCTCAATCGTTTACTGAAGTGAACCACACACAGCAAACGGCTTTAACTTCTCTATCTCTAAAACCGTTTGTATGCACTTTTGCCGTCAATGGGGTATTCACCCAATCCTGAACTCTGCGTCAGTGAAATTGTTTTTTCCGTGGTCCCTGAGGCAAAGTTCTTAGAGCTTATCTTTGACCATAAACTGACCTTTATACCACACATGAAGGAACTACAAGTCAAGTGTACAATGGAATTGAACATTCTATGTGTCCTCTCTTCCAACTCTTGGGGAGCAGATCGATGTTCTGTGGTAAAGATTCATCGTGCTCATGGGTTTCTGGTCGATGGCTTTGCCATGATCTCGGCCTTAAAGATGTCGGACCCCATTCATCATGAAAGGTGTCGGTTCTGCACGGGGGCTTTCTTCACTTCCCCAGTCCAGAGTTTGTACCCAGAGTCTAATAAACTTCCTCTATACCTCCGTCGTTTGCACCTGTCTTTACTGTATGCTTCAATACTTTGATCCTTACCACAGCATCCCACCTGGGGTTGTGCTTTCCTTCCTCAGTGAGCCATGCTTCCTCAGAACAGACAGACTGCTATTGCTCCTTTTGGCCTTCGTATTCAGGCGCAGTTGGATGAAATGGGTCCGTCCTTGGATAGCATTGCTGTATCCGCTAGTCAGCCCATTCCACCATGGCTTATTAACATTCCCAAGTGTGATCTTTCTTTGAGTCATCTGAGAAAAGCAGATATTCCCGATTGAAAATACCGTCTTCTACTTGCTGAACATCTTTCGAACCATCTTTCCATTTATATGGATGGTTCGAAATCAGGTGAGTCTGTGGGCTTTGCCATGGTTTGTTGTGGTTCGGTGGTTGCGCAAAGAATTCACTCTACAATTTCTATGTTCACTGCAGAACTGTATGTCATTCGTCTTGTCCTGGATCACATAGAAACTAAGCAGTATTCGCTTTGTATTGTTTATACCGACTCACTTAGCTCTCTACTGGCCCTAGAATCGCTTCACATTAATTCTGACCCTGTTCTCGCCGATATTCAAAACTGACTGACCCATTTCTCTTTATCAGCTACTCCTATCCAGTTCTTCTGGATACCAAGCCATGTTAGCATTTGCGGGAACGAGTTCGCTGACACCAGCTAAGTCTGTCTACTTTGGCGCTATAACTACAGTGCCTGTTCCACACATGGACTATGGTCGTGTATTCAAGTCTCGGCTCCGCACCAGACGGTGGTCGACTTGTATTGAGCAACGTGATAACAAGCTTATCCAGATAAAATCCTCTATTGGACTTGGGCCGTCTCGTTTCCGCGAGGATCGGAAGTTTTTCTAACATGGTCGCAATTTTTAACTCATCGTTTTCTTTTATGCGGGACTGACAAATGTGTGGTCTGTGTGACACTCAAGTCACAATAGTTTACATTTTACTGCCGTGTCGTCGTTACGACTCTGAACAACGGCACCATTTTAGACTGTCCACTTTACAAATACTTTTAGATTTTTAAAGGTCATTGGCCTTTTTTTAACGCTATTTAAGTTTTTACTTCAAAAATTGAACTTTGTTTTGTTTTAACATCATTCATTTTTACGAATTTTAATAATTTTACTTTATTGTTCACATTTTACCAGTTGTTTGGCGCAGATAGCCTAGTTGCTATGAGCCATAAAACACCAACCAACCAATTAGGTACAACTGGAGCAAACAGCCCTCGAATAACTTTGCTCGAAATTAAAAAACAACAACAAAACAAACAAGTAAACAAAAGCGCACACATTTATCAACTAAAATGCGTTATTGAATAGTTTGTATCAGATTTCTGTGAGGTTTTTGTCCCACATGTATGTGGCTATAACAACTTGAACTATTGAATTACAACCAGTTCATGTATATTAATTATTCATTACGTCATTGTTTAAATTTATTACTTAATTCAAGTGATAGAATGAATATAATTACTTTATCAAACAAAGAATTATCATAGTTTAATGAACTGTAATTATTGGCAACAGTAAGAAGACTTACGTTGTAGGAAACGTGATATTTTCGATTATCCTTATTATTGTTTTTGTTGGGTTTTTTTTTGTTATTCCTTTCCAAAACTAAGGTGTTTCGCAAGAGTTGCTTGAAAAACACTATCTAGATTAATAAATCTTACGGATTATTGCCACAAGGTAAATTAATAAATAACAGAATGCTGATATTAGATTTTTTAAAGCTACAGGAAAAAAATCATTGACACTGATTACAAACGACAGGAGAAATAAGAAAAAATACAGAAAAAAGAAAATGGATACTGTGCTAGACAGAAATTAAATATCCTGTAAAAGAAGAAACAGGTGGCTTGAGATGGAAAAACAAATCAGTTTTGCCTGCGAAGAAAACAAAAAAACACTCTGAACATTATTTTAACCAAAGGTGAAGGATCAGGTTTACGTGAGAAGGTCTAAGAAAACGAGCCTCTCCCAGATCTGAGGTTTATGTTACAGTTCGAATAACGTGTACGTGCATGCGCAAAGAGTTAAAAAATTGGGAGTTTTAAAACGTATTGACAGTGCAGATAACACTATTGGCTTCGTTCTGTTTGAGCTGAATTTTTTAAAGAGGTTTCAAGGTGAAGGGAAATGAAGAATTGAACCACTCTTTAATCAGCTTTAAAAATTCTATCGAATTCGAAGTGAAAACAGTCGTTTTTGTCTGTAGAAGAACTGGGAGGAGATTTTTAAAAAAAGGTTTGTTTGTTTGTTTTTTGGAATTTCGCACAAAGCTACTCGAGGGCTATCTGTGCTAGCCGTCTCTAATTTAGCAGTGAAAGACTAGAGGGAAGGCAGCTAGTCATCACCACCCACCGCCAACTCTTAGGCTACTCTTTTACCAACGAATAGTGGGATTGACCGTCACATTATACGCCCCCACGGCTGGGAGGGCGAGCATGTTTAACGCGACGCGGGCGCGAACCCGCGACCTTCGGATTACAAGTCGCACGCCTTACGCGCTTAGCCATGCCAGGCCTTTAAAAAAAAAAAGGACACGCGCAGAAAAAGGCCTGAATCGTTCCACAAGAGCAACACTAAAGAATATTACCAGCCGCCATCTACGAAGGACAATAATACTTCCCCTATACTTAAATACCCTCTATCCAGAATCGATGTAGTATTTTATCTTCAGAGCAGATTATGGTATATTTACGCTTTATAGATATTCGGCCATCTTTAAATAACTCTCGTTGAAATTGGTTAGAGTGGAATATCAGAGCGTTAACATATATATAAATATATTTTCATGCACAAATATTAAACATTAACATTATAAATTAAAGCATGGCTCTTAGCCACTTGAACACAGTAACTTAACAAAGATGTCTTTCTTGTTTTTTCCTAAGACAATAAGTCTTCTCTTTGTTTCAAACTCGCTTTAGTGCAATGAAAATAATAAATAATTAGTTAGTTATCACCATTAGATTCCATCTAGGAACATAGGGTCGCAATCGCTTGCGGATTCTTCAACAAGTATTTAAGTGAGCAGGTTGTTAGCCCACTGCACCGAGGTTCCCTAATTTAGCAGTGTAAGACTAGAGGGAAGGCAGCTAGTCATCACCACCCACTGCCAACTCTTGGGCTACTCTTTTAACAACGAATAGTGGGATTGACCGTCATATTATAACGCCCCACGGCTGGGAGGGGGTCAAGCATGTTTGGCGCGACGCGGGCGCGAACCCGCGACCCTCGGATTACCAGTCGCACGCCTTACGCGCTAGGCCATGCCAGGCCAATAAATAATTACAGTTGGATGTTTAGCTTCTCATTAGTAAAAATGGCCAAGCGCGTAAGGCGTGCGACTCGTAATCCGAGGGTCGCGGGTTCGCATCCGAGTCGCGCTAAACATGCTCGCCCTCCCAGCCGTGTGGACGTTATAATGTGACAGTCAATCCCACTTTTCGTTGGTAAAAGAGTAGCCCAAGAGTTGGCGGTGGGTGGTGATGACTAGCTCCCTTCCCTCTAGCCTTACACTGCAAAATTAGGGACGGCTAGCACAGATAGCCCTCGAGTAGCTTTGTGCGAAATTCCAAAACAACCAACAACCATTAGTAAAAAATAAAAGATGAAATTCTATTTCTTTTAATTAGGGCAGTACACATTATTATTATGTTACCATATGTTTATCATTCCATGATTGTAAAATATTATTCAAAGGGTACTGTACTGTTTCCGAAGCTTCAGCCAAATGATTTGGTTGTCATTTGGCCTTGTATCGGGAAAGCCAAAGTTGCGAGTGTTCCATAACCTTTTCCCTCTATGTATCGTTTAACTACATAATTTTCACGCTTGCTAGAAGACAAATCCCAACTTAACAGGTCTTGACATGTTGGGTTATACTATTCATCTACTACCTTCAGCAGTCAGGTGGCCATCATTTGTGTTTAGATTTTGAACACCACTGGCTTCGATGCATCCCATTCTTGTAATCTTCTCCCAGTATGCTTCACTGTGGATTTTGTATGTTCATCATAAAACCATTCTTTTCTTATCGTTGATTGTAGCCAAACTGTTCCAACTTGGATTCGTCTACGAAGAAGAACTTCCTCTGGATTTGATCATCCAATTCTTTAGACTCTGATTCCCACTTCAAGCTTTTGGTTTTTGAACAAATAAATATCCAATAAAGATGCATCTGGCTAGCATATATCTTATTTTTTTGGAGGTAACATTCATACACGAACTTACAGCTAGCTTATTCTTAAAATATCTTCTAGATTTTCATGTATGACTTAAATAAGATACCATAAGATACACTTTACATTACCCTTGAAGAGTTTGAACTTTCTACCTCGACCTCTATAATCAGCAGTATTATTTTCGTGTACCAATTGCACAAAGTTACTAAATTTGTATTTTAATTTTTGGCACGAAGTAGATATCACCAGTTAAAACACGTTTGTCATGTGCAGTTTGTGTACCGTGAGCCATCGACGCATTTACCACACTACTGCTGAGAATAGTATGCTTCTTGCACTCGTAGAAGTATTATTATTATTGGTTGGACAGGCACTCACAGTGTAAACTACCAGCACATGATTGTTCTCTGATGCAATTCATATTTATCCAGTAAAGTTATGAATCTCGTGATATTTGTATATCATACGTAATGTTATTCACTGTTTTCTTAATTATTGTTAACTGTTAATTACTTATCCTCATTTACCTAACTAAAATGATATTGAACCGAGCAGATACAACAGTCGTGATATTTGTCGAGCCAACATTTGTTAGCGGGTTAAATAATTTTTTTTTCCTGAAATAATTAGAAAAACCTAACGGAGTTTAGGGCGTGTTGCTGATAAAATTTGTGGTCTGGTTTCTCGATCGAATATTGTTTGTTGTAAACTTCACTTTACAGAGAAACTGAGGTGAATATTGTGGTTAAATTTTGTTACGAAGGTTAGAAAATGATTAATAGGGCAGGGAGAAAATGAGAATTGGTCAAATATTAGATGCCAAACTTTTAGTATTTAGGTCGGCCACTATGTTTTCAATGTAAAAGAAAATGAAATAATAGATGTAACTTAACATGGCTTGCATAAGCTCGTAATTTATAAATGATGGGTTATCTGAAACTTCAAGGAATTATAATGATAAAAGACAGGCCTCAAATCCTCGCAGAAGACAGAACACAGAGAGCTCACCGTGTAGTTACTCTAAGATAACTTTACAAGCTTTCCTGGCGATAATGTTATTAAATATGCAGCAGTTAGGCCTAACATTTTATCTTCATAAGTTATCTTGTGCACTGAAAAACAAGTATCGACTTTTCAAATAATTTTTCTTAATGGATAATATTGTTATTGAATACAATTTATATTTTCTTGGAGATTGTCTACGGAATAATTTATTTTAATGGATGACTTTGTTAGAAACCATGAAAGTCTTAAGTTTGATTTAGGCTTGAAATATTGATGTGGCTGACAATTTATTTTCTTCATCGAAATGTGAACTAAATTGAATAAAATATGACGTAGAGGCCTAATCTGTTCTTTGATTGGCTACTTTCGTTGTAGCAAACTAGTTTCACTCAATTTACAGTTGACCAGTGCTGGCTACTTCGAATAGCGCATCAAATAAGAAAAGTAGGCCTAAATTAGTGGTGGAATGTAAGCAGTTTGATAAATAATAAGTGAAGGTATGCCACATGCTATCCAGTCAACTAAAATATTTTAGATTATTAATATTGAGTAAGGGATTGTATATCAAAACAAAAAACTGTATATTGATCTGCCATTAATAATTTTCACGTCATTGTAAGAAATGTGGTGTTCAAGTTTTATTCTTTCTTCAAAAGTGTTGTAATTTATGTTTGTGTAACTTGTTGTAAATACTGGTCCTATAATCACACTTTCAGGATGGTTGCTAGAAACTAGATTTCGATATCAGTTATGGACACAGTAGGCCTGGTATGGCCAAGCGCGTAAGGCGTGCGACTCGTAATCCGAGGGTCGCGGGTTCGCGCCCGCGTCGCGCTAAACATGCTCGCCCTCTCAGCCGTGGGGGCGTTATAATGTGACGGTCAATCCCACTATTCGTTGGTAAAAGAGTAGCCCAAGAGTTGGCGGTGGGTGGTGATGACTACTTGCCTTTCCTCTAGTCTTACACTACTAAATTAGGGACGGCTCGGTGCAGCGGGCTAACAACCTACTCACTTAAATACCTGTTGAAGAATCCGCAAGCGATTGCGGCCCAATGTTCCTTGATGGAATCTAATGGTGATAACTAACTAATTAACTATGGACACAGTACAGGTCGCCCATAGTGTAGTGTTCGCTCAACTACAACCAAACAAACTCGAGAGAGTTAAAAAGCATTATTTTAACCTTATATACGTAACTAGCGCGAAGCAGTCTAAATTTGTAAACATAAGTCAGAAGGGACAGTCCCCCGCTGGTATAGCGATAAGTCGACGGAATTGCAATGCTAAAATCAGGGGTTCGATTCCCCCTCGGTGGACTCAGCAGATAGCCCGATGTGGCTTTGCTATAAGAAAACACACACACACACAGAAGAAACAGAAAACAAAAGGCCCGGGATGACCAGGTGGTTAAGGCATTCGACTCGTAATCTGAAAGTCGCGGGTTCAAATCCCGGTCGCACCAAACATGCTCGCCCTTTAAGCCGTGGAGGCGTTATAATGTTACAGTCAATCCCACTGTTCGTTGGTAAAAGAATAGCCCAAGAGTTGGCGGTGGGTGATGATGACTAGGTGCCTTCTCTCTAGTCTTACACTGCTAAATTAGAGTCGGCTAGCGCAGATAGCCCTCGTGTAGCTTTGTGCGAAAATCTAAAACAAACCGGAAAACAAATAATTAAATGTGATCATTTAAAAGAAATCCAGAAAGTAGAATAAGTTTTTACTTTGTGCTCTATGAAATGTATTACAGTGTTGTTATTATTTTAAAAAATGAATATGGTTATCGTTAAAATGCCTTTAAAACACAAATTATTTAACTGAAACATCATTTAATCAGAACGTATATATTACTCACCATAAAGAACGAAGGAAACTCTTATTGGTTGTCTTGTTTCGTGATGTATCTTTTCTATTTCTTCATCATATGTGAGATTTCTTAGTAGCAGAAATAAAGAAGGACACATGTTTGGTTCAGATGTGGCATAAATAAAGAAGGTGTGAGTGTTTTCTTATAGCAGAGCCACATCAGGTTATGTGCTGAGCCAACCGAGAGGAATCGAATTTCTAATTTTAGCGTTGCAAATCAGTAGACTTACCGCTGTACTAGCAAGGGGGGCGAAATAAAGACGGAAAACTGTATGTGGTTTAAATGTGGTAACAATAAAGAGGGAAAACTGTATGTGGTTCAAGTGTGGCAAGAATAAAGAGGGAGACTGTATGTGGTTCAAGTGTGGCAAGAATGAAGAGGGAGACTGTATGTGGTTCAAGTGTGGCAAGAATGAAGAGGGAAAACTGCATGTGGTTCAAGTGTGGCAAGAATAAAGAGGGAGGCTGTGTTTCAAATCAGATAAGAACAGAGAGGGAGACACATATGGTTCAAATATAGCAAGAACAAAGAGAGTGATATATGTTTGGTTTAAATGTTACGGCTAGAATTAAAAGCGCCATGTTTAATTAAAAAGCGACATGAATAGAAACAGAAACTATTGTTGGTTTAAGTGTAGCAAGATTAAAGAGAGAGACACAGGGTTAGATACCTTCATATATTGGTGAATTGACTGTATGAGGTTATACAACGCAGATAGAAAAAAGCAAAATTAAAATCTTTCATAAACTACTGCTCAAGTAAAATAATTACGTTTACAAGAGTATGAAAAACAACAACATTTACTCCCTAAAATAGTGATTGGATTGCGTCCGCTATTCAAAAAAAGTCAAGGAACGGCGACCTCCTGCATGAACCCTTAAACCTAGCAC
Organism: Tachypleus tridentatus; assembly: GCF_004210375.1. Taxonomy (NCBI): domain Eukaryota; kingdom Metazoa; phylum Arthropoda; class Merostomata; order Xiphosura; family Limulidae; genus Tachypleus; species Tachypleus tridentatus. The sequence continues at coordinate 188,778,802 of NC_134834.1, read as the reverse complement.
TGCAAAAGCATATGTTTATGTGCAGGAGAGAACTGTATGTTTGGTTTCAGTGTAGCGAGAATCGAGTAGCGTATTATTGTAATCTATTTTATCTTTATTTTTACATTTTGTACTAATTCACTGCAGGGAGATTTTGTCATGACGTAACAATGGCGCGAAGCATCCGGAAATTTTTGAGCATGTAAATCTGACATGGTGTCACGAATTCTCGTGTTATTAGTGAATGGCAAATATTGTAATATACAAATACGAATGACTCACTTAATGAAATAATGAGGTAATCGATTGTTTAGTGAATTAAACAAATAGTTAACTATTTCAGTGCTGCAATTTTTTGGTTGTAATTCTTCTTTAAGTCTTAAGTTTGATTCTTTTAACTTCTCTCTTAAATCATGTTTTTGGCATGTTGATGTAGCATTGGTTTCATATAAGTTTTTCTTGATTTTCTGTCTTTTTTCCCAATGTTCTTCTTTCAGTTAGGTGCCCTTCTTGTGCTTCATTCAATGCTCTATCACTTTCAGGTCCAGCATGGCCAGGTGGTTAAGGCACTCGACTCGAAATCCGAGGGTCGCGGGTTCGAATCCCCGTCACACCAAATATGCTCGCCCTTTCAACCGTGGAGTCGTTATAATGTGACGGTCAATACCACTATTCGTTGGTAAAAGAGTAGCCCAAGAGTTGGCCGTGGGTGGTGATGACTAGCTGCCTTCCCTCTAGTCTTACTCTGCTAAATTAGGGACGGCTAGCGCAGATAGCTCTAGTGTAGCTTTGCACGAAATTCAAAACAAACCAAAGTATCTGTTTCAGCTTTAACTTTTGTTCATTGCTCGTGATATCGAGCGCGTGCGGTCTTCTTGAAATTGAGCCTGATTCTATTTTTATTTTTTGCCAAAACGATCCCACTCCTGACACCATGAATAATATTGCAAAATCAAGTTCACTTAACACAAAGTAAAGCGTTTTTATTTCATAATTCTTCAGCTGAAAGTCGAACAACTTAAAGGGTTTCACGAGCTAACAAAGAAAGCGGGAAGCCTAACTTACAAATAAAAATTAATAGTCACTTATTTATTAAATTTGCACTCGTATCTATGACACCAACCCAACAAAAATGTAAAGCTGTGATCTACTTAAATAACTAACTGTCGAATTAACTCTGCATCTCATTAACTGATTCTCATTCACAGAGATGGAAAGATGTGAGTTAATAAAACCCTATATTTTAACGATGTGCTTCACTCTGCAAGTTGCTGTTTGCGTTAATACACTCATTGAAACATTTTGTAGAGAAACATATTTTTGTTAAAATGTAGCAAGAGTAAGGAGACTACGTGTGTCTCAAACATTTTGAGCAAAACTACAGTAAGGACTATCTGTCTGAGCATAGCCATTTCTGATTTTAAGCTTGCATTTTACAACGCAGTGGGAATGTATCTAGCCAGTAACTCCCATTACCAACTCTTTGGTTATTCCTTTCTAGCCAAATAATAGTACGCCCACGGCCACATTGTAAGGAATACGACTTTTTGTTTTGTTTTGGGGGGCAACGTGGTTACCAGCAGTAAACACGGTTCGAGCACCAGATCATACCCTTTTCAACAAAGGAATGGAGATTTTGTATGTTTTTTAATTTCGCGCAAAACTACACAAGGGTTATCTGCGCTAGCCGTCCCTAATTTAGCAAAGACTAGAGGGAAGGCAACTAGTCATCACCACCCACTACCAACTCTTGGGCTACTTTTTTACCAATGAATAGTGGGATTGACCGTAACATTATAACGCCCCTATGGCTGAAAGGACGAGCATTTTTGGTGTGACGGGGATTCGAACCCGTGACCCTCAGATTACGAGTCGAACACCTTAACCACCTGGCCATCCCGAGCCAAGAGAGGGAGAGAAAGACGATACGATTTTGCAAGAATTTTAACGAAAATAAAATTATTAGATTTTTAAAACTACATCCTAAAACTTATCTACATTTATTTCAAACTATTTCTTTAGAAAAACCTTTTCTCGTGTTTCGTGAATAAAAAGCGATATATATATATAATTAAATATGAATTCATGAGAGACAAAGAAAAGAAAAAGAAATAATATTTATCATTGATTATATTAAAATGATTAATTTCATGATTCACGTTCTATGCATTTTGTTATGTTTTATTCTTATTTCTAAATATACCTTACTCTTTAGGTTGCCTTCTATTATAAATCTTCATGTGAATGGCAAATATAAACAGACTGTATGTTGTTTCTTAGACGTTATTTTTAAAGATAGGTAGATATGTGAGTTTTAGGGTTAGTCTTTGTGATATGTATTTACAAATAGAGTAAATTAATGTTAAAACTGCATTTTTAGGAATAATCTGTACAAACAATATGAAGTTTTGAAACTGCTGTTTATGATATAATATGTTTATTTCTGTATAACGTTTCGTCTCTAACAGTGAGACATGATCATGCACAATATTTCATGAAGGTACTAAGTTCATTTGTCATGTCTCACTGTTAGAGACGAAACGTTAAACAAAAATCTATTACCCCACAAATAGTATTTCAAAACATCAGATTGTTCGAAAGTTAAAGGCAAGTATGTGAAATGTAGAAGTTTCTGGGTGATACGTTTATGCCGTTATGAAACCACACTCCGTACAATATCGTCCTATGTAAGCCTAGCATCGATTAAACATTACGGCTAAAGACATCTGCTCAAATTGTCTACCTTCCTAAATAATTAAAGTATTTCCAGTTCATAAATTTTGATTTTTACCGCTCAAATAATCAATGCTTCATCTGTGGTGGTAGCCAAGAGTTTCTGTCTTGCATGATTATAGTAAAAAAAAAATTAAACATTTTGATAGATTAATTCTATATATATAGGCGAATATTTGTAAAGCACTTGTGGTATTAGTACCTCAATTTCCTACTTTCATCAGTGATCTTTCGGTCACTTTCAGGGTACCACATCGTCTAGCCCACAGTTTCATTGGACGTTCACTGCACGACCGCCTCAGGACCACAATTTGCATGCCTGGGAAAGGTGCGCGTGCGCACTGGCGGCGGGATCGCGAGCCGTCGTGCCAGACGTTAGCGTGCCTCAAAGTGGGAAAGATGGAACTCGGTGTTGTGGCGGTAGTGTCCGCTGTTGCCTGGGTAGTACACTGGAACACGTTGGCTGCAGACTTCGCCTACGATGACAGGTAAGAAAAATTATTTTCCCAAGGTATATAATTGCTTCGAGTTATTTTAGCCGTAGTGAAGAACTCTCATGTCCCTTTTCACTCGGTTATCCCTAAACATCAGAGCCAGCGATAGGGTTAACGGTTCGCTGTGAGCAGTCGCCCCGCCGAGCACCGAAGGCAGGCAGTTAACCTGGATTAAAGCGATAAATCGCATCTTAAGAATGTACGGTGAAATATATAATGATCCCGCCTATAACATGGTGTACTGGCGCGAGAAAGCACCGAGTGTCTGCTGGCCTTGTTTCTCAAGTGTAATTGGTGAAACAAAAATGCAATCATTTCTTTTCAGATTGAGAATGCAAAATAAACAACCTACGGTCTACGCCAAGTCATAGGACACCTGACGGCCCTAAGCCTAGTTGTGGTGATAACCCACCTGGTTGCGGCGGCCGCAAGAGGCGATATTGACCTGTCTTCTTACCTCTAGTTTATGGTGTATTTAGGACCTATCACTGTCAGGCTTTGTTAGAGTTGTTATAAACTTATGAATATAGAACGAAAAAGGAACATTTATAAAACCAAACAGTTCTGCTAAGTTCTTAGTTTTTCAGAAAGTTAAAGAACTATTTAATCCAGGTCCAAACACTCGGTTTCTTTAACATATTGTGCTGTGCTAGTAGGTTTTGTTGTTCCTGAAAACACTAAGTTGGTACTAGTGTTTGAAAAAGCTATATTTATTATTCAGTACCTTAATTAAAACAACAACACTTGATGCCTTTACACGACTTGTACCTGGTTTTACTTCTGTTGGTTGACATATACTGCCACATGCTTTGATGAGCACGAACAGAAACCCTGAATTAAATATGGATTACGAATCGTCTAAGTCTTTAAAATACGTTTTAGATCACTTTGGAGAAAGAGGTAGGAACAGTGTACTCAGCAGATAGCCCGATGTGGCTTTGCTATAAGAAAACAATAAACATAAAAGGTAAGAACGGTTCACTTACTGATGCAATCAGAGGTAAATCTGAAGGCTAAAAAGCGGGTTTCGATGCCTCTGGTGGGCACAGCAAAGATAACAAGTCCATTGTGTAGCTTTGTGCTTAACAAGAAATAAACACTTAATGGACTTCATTTTCACAAACACAAATTCCAAGATCACGATTCTCTCTCTCGAACTTTTTTTTTCTCTCGTTCAGGTGCCAAATAACGAAAAAAATATCTGAACAGACAATTTAGTTTTAACGAATGTAGGACGGGGAATACTTATGCCATACATTTTCAAAGACAGAAACTGGTTATCAGTTGCAATGATATAATAGAAGAGTAATTTGTTTAATCAATAATATTTTACCCTCGATTTGGCCAAAAGAAATGATTGTATATCTCTATGCGTTAGTTCAAGACTAATATTTCTGTAAAATGTCCAACAAACATTTTTTATACAGCAAAATTAGTTACCAATTGAAACGAAGTGTTGATATTTCATCAAGTAAAAGGTTTAAAACCTTTTTATTGTTGGAATGAAAAGCAAATATAGAGGTTTTTGTCAGAAAAAAGAAATATTTGAAACCATGTTTCTCGGTGATTTATTTTTATGAACCCATCAAATTTGCAGAGACTAATCAATTGCGTTTTTTACTGATTTTTTTCGAAGACGCCAAGTGTAATGTAGTAACATAATCTACAGTATAATGTAGCGAGCCCCACACGTATTTTTCAACGGAGTATTCCTATACAAATTTTACAGAACAATGTTATACATGTGTGTGAAATAGAGTATACACTGCAATGTGAGGAACAATATTATATATGGTCCTCACAAGACTATCAGAAACAAGGTTGTATAAGTATGTGAAATACAGTATACACTGCACTGTGAGGAACAATGTTATATATGTATGTGAAATAGACTATACACTGTACTGTGAGGAACAAGGTTGTATATGTGTGTGAAATACAGTATACACTGCAGTGTGAGGAACAATGTTATATATGTATGTGAAATACAGTATACACAGCACTGTGAGGAACAATGTTATATATGTGTGTCAAATAGACTATACACTGCACTGTGAGGAACAATGTTATATGTGTGTGTAAAGTAGAGTATACACTGCACTGTGAGGAACAATGTTATATATGTGTGTGAAATAGACTATACACTGCAATGTGAGGAACAATGTTATATGTGTATGTGAAATAGACTATACACTGTACTGTGAGGAACAATGTTATATGTGTGTGTAAAGTAGAGTATACACTGCACTGTGAGGAACAATATTATATGTGTATGTGAAATAGACTATACACTGCACTGTGAGGAACAATGTTATCTGTGTGTGAAGTAGAGTATACACTGTACTGTGAGGAACAATGTTACGTATGTGTGAAGTAGAGTATACACTGCACTGTGAGGAAGAATGTTATATATGTGTGTGAAATAGAGTATACACTGTACTGTGAGGAACAATATTTTATATGGTCCTCACAAGACTAAAAGGAACAATGTTGTATATGTGTGTGAAATGGACTATACACTGCACTGTGAGGAACAATGTTATATATGTATGTGAAATACAGTATACACTGCACTGTGAGGAACAATGTTATATATGTGTGTGAAATAGCCTATACACTGCACTGTGAAGAACAATGTTATTTGTGTGTGAAGTAGACTATTCACTGCACTGTGAGGAACAATATTATGTATGTGTGAAGTAGAGTATACACTGCACTGTGAGGAACAATGTTATGTGCATGTGAAGTAGACTATACACTGCACTGTGAGGAACAATGTTATATATGTATGTGAAATACAGTATACACTGCACTGTGAGGAACAATGTTATGTATGTGTGTGAAATAGACTATACACTGCACTGTGAGGAACAATGTTATATATGTATGTGAAATACAGTATGCACTGCACTGTGAGGAACAATGTTATATATGTGTGTGAAATAGACTATACACTGCACTGTGAGGAACAATGTTATGTGTGTGTGAAGTAGACTATACACTGCACTGTGAGGAACAATGTTATATATGTATGTGAAATACAGTATACACTGCACTGTGAGGAACAATGTTATATATGTGTGTGAAATAGACTATACACTGCACTGTGAGGGACAATGTTATGTGTGTGTGAAGTAGACTATACACTGCACTGTGAGGAACAATGTTATATGTGTGTGTGAAGTAGACTATACACTGCACTGTGAGGAACAATGTTATGTATGTGTGAAGTAGAGTATACACTGTACTGTGAGGAACAATGTTATGTATGTGTGAAGTAGAGTATACACTGTACTGTGAGGAACAATGTTATATGTGTATGTGAAATAGACTATACATTGCACTGTGAGGAACAATGTTATGTGTGTGTGAAGTAGAGTATACACTGCACTGTGAGGAAGAATGTTATATATGTGTGTGAAATAGAGTATACACTGTACTGTGAGGAACAATATTATATATGGTCCTCACAAGACTATCAGGAACAAGGTTGTATAGGTGTGTGAAATACAGTATACACTGCAGTGTGAGGAACAATGTTATATATGTATGTGAAATACAGTATACACTGCACTGTGAGGAACAGTGTTATATATGTATGTGAAATAGACTATACACTGTACTGTGAGGAACAAGGTTGTATATGTGTGTGAAATACAGTATACACTGCAGTGTGAGGAACAATGTTATATATGTATGTGAAATACAGTATACACTGCACTGTGAGGAACTATGTTATATATGTATGTGAAATAGACTATACACTATACTGTGAGGAACAATGTTATATGTGTGTGTAAAGTAGAGTATACACTGCACTGTGAGGAACAATGTTATATATGTGTGTGAAATAGACTATACACTGCACTGTGAGGAACAATGTTATATGTGTGTGTAAAGTAGAGTATACACTGCACTGTGAGGAACAATGTTATATATGTGTGTGAAATAGCCTATACACTGCACTGTGAGGAACAATGTTATTTGTGTGTGAAGTAGACTATTCACTGCACTGTGAGGAACAATGTTATGTATGTGTGAAGTAGAGTATACACTGCACTGTGAGGAACAATGTTATGTGCATGTGAAGTAGACCATACACTGCACTGTGAGGAACAATGTTATGTGTGTGTGAAGTAGACTATACACTGCACTGTGAGGAACAATGTTATATATGTATGTGAAATACAGTATACACTGCACTGTGATAAACAATGTTATGTATGTGTGTGAAATAGACTATACACTGCACTGTGAGGAACAATGTTATATATGTATGTGAAATACAGTATACACTGCACTGTGAGTAACAATGTTATGTATGTGTGTGAAATAGACTATACACTGCACTGTGAGGAACAATGTTATGTGTGTGTGAAGTAGACTATACACTGCACCGTGAGGAACAATGTTATGTATGTGTGAAGTAGAGTATACACTGTACTGTGAGGAACAATGTTATATATGTATGTGAAATACAGTATACACTGCACTGTGAGGAACAATGTTATATATGTATGTGAAATAGACTATACACTGTACTGTGAGGAACAATGTTATATGTGTGTGTAAAGTAGAGTATACACTGCACTGTGAGGAACAATGTTATATGTGTGTGTAAAGTAGAGTATACACTGTACTGTGAGGAACAATGTTATATGTGTATGTGAAATAGACTATACACTGCACTGTGAGGAACAATGTTATGTGTGTGTGTGAAGTAGAGTATACACTGCACTGTGAGGAACAATGTTATGTGTGTGTGAAGTAGACTATACACTGCACTGTGAGGAACAATGTTATGTGTGTGTGAAGTAGACTATACACTGCACTGTGAGGAACAATGTTATATATGTATGTGAAATACAGTACACACTGCACTGTGAGGAACAAAGTTATGTATGTGTGTGAAATACACTATACACTGCACTGTGAGGAACAATGTTATGTGTGTGTGAAGTAGACTATACACTGCACTGTGAGGAACAATGTTATATATGTATGTGAAATACAGTATACACTGCACTGTGAGGAACAATGTTATGTATGTGTGTGAAATACACTATACACTGCACTGTGAGGAACAATGTTATATATGTATGTGAAATACAGTATACACTGCACTGTGAGGAACAATGTTATGTGTGTGTGAAGTAGACTGTACACTGCACTGTGAGGAACAATGTTATATATGTATGTGAAATACAGTATACACTGCACTGTGAGGAACAATGTTATATATGTGTGTGAAATAGACTATACACTGCACTGTGAGGAACAATGTTATATGTGTGTGTGAAGTAGACTATACACTGCACTGTGAGGAACAATGTTATGTATGTGTGAAGTAGGGTATACACTGCACTGTGAGGAAGAATGTTATATATGTGTGTGAAGTAGACTATACACTGCACTGTGAGGAACAATGTTATATTTGTGTGTGAAATAGAGTATACACTGCACTGTGAGGAAGAATGTTATATTTGTGTGTGAAATAGATTATACACTGTACTGTGAGGAACAATATTATATATGGTCCTCAAAAGACTATCAGGAACAAGGTTGTATATGTGTGTGAAATACAGTATACACTGCAGTGTGAGGAACAATGTTATATATGTATGTGAAATACAGTATACACTGCACTGTGAGGAACAGTGTTATATATGTATGTGAAATAGACTATACACTACTGTGAGGAACAAGGTTGTATATGTGTGTGAAATACAGTATACACTGCACTGTGAGTAACAATGTTATATATGTGTGTGAAATAGACTATACACTGCACTGTGAGGAACAATGTTATATGTGTGTGTGTGAAATAGACTATACACTGCACTGTGAGGAACAATGTTATATGTGTGTGTGAAGTAGACTATACACTGCACTGTGAGGAACAATGTTATGTATGTGTGAAATAGAGTATACACTGTACTGTGAGGAACTATGTTATGTAGGGTCCTCACAAGACTATGAGGAACAATGTTGTATATGAGTGTGAAATGGACTATACACTGCACTGCGAGGAACAATGTTATATATGAGTGTGAAATGGACTATACACTGCACTGCGAGGAACAATGTTATATATGTATGTGAAATACAGTATACACTGCACTGTGAGGAACAATGTTATATATGAGTGTGAAATGGACTATACACTGCACTGCGAGGAACAATGTTATATATGTATGTGAAATACAGTATACACTGCACTGTGAGGAACAATGTTATATATGTGTGTGAAATAGACTATACACTGCACTGTGAGGAAGAATGTTATATGTGTGTGTGAAATAGAGTATACACTGTACTGTGAGGAACAATGTTATGTGCATGTGAAGTAGCCTATACACTGCACTGTAAGGAACAATGTTATGTGTGTGTGAAGTAGAGTATACGCTGCACTGTGAGGAAGAATGTTATATGTGTATGTGAAGTAGAGTATACACTGTACTGTGAGGAACAATGTTATATGTGTATGTGAAATTGACTATACACTGCACTGTGAGGAACAATGTTATGTGTGTGTGAAGTAGAGTATACACTGCACTGTGAGGAACAATGTTATATGTGTGTGTGAAGTAGACGAAACACTGCACTGTGAGGAACAATGTTATGTGTGTGTGAAGTAGAGTATACACTGCACTGTGATGAAGAATGTTATATATGTGTGTGAAATACAGTATACACTGCACTGTGAGGAACAATATTTTATATGGTCCTCACAAGACTATGAGGAACAATGTTGTATATGTGTGTGAAATAGACTATACACTGCACTGTGAGGAACAATGTTATATATGTATGTGAAATACAGTATACTCTGCACTGTGAGGAACAATGTTATATGTGTGTGTAAAGTAGAGTATACACTGCACTGTGAGGAAGAATGTTATATATGTGTGTGAAATAGACTATACACTGCATTGTGAGGAACAATGTTATATGTGTGTGAAGTAGAGTATACACTGCACTGTGAGGAACAATGTTATGTATGTGTGAAGTAGAGTATACACTGCACTGTGAGGAACAATGTTATATGTTTGTGTGAAGTAGAGTATACACTGCACTGTGAGGAACAATGTTATATGTGTGTGTGAAGTAGAGTATACACTGCACTGTGAGGAACAATGTTATATATGTGTGTGAAATAGAGTATACATTGTACTGTAAGGAGCAATATTTTATATGGTCCTCACAAGACTATGAGGAACAATGTTGTATATGTGTGTGAAATAGACTATACACTGCACTGCGAGGAACAATGTTATATATGTATGTGAAATAGACGATACATTGCACTGTGAGGAACAATGTTATATATGTAAGTGTGTGAGAGAGTGGATACACTACACTCAGAGATAAACAGATTGCACACATTTTCAAACTAGGTGAAGTGAAGAATAAAAGCGATGGAACCTTTACACACGTACATGCGTGGTACATCCTGTACTTTTCCCACCGTACATGTACCTTCAATATGAGCTGCTCTGATTACAATACACACGTCACTCTTAAACGCCTAGATATAATAACGTGGTGACACGACTACAGCAGGCGAACGGTACGACACTCATTGTTCGTTGAACTACCATAGGAATCTAAGAACAACAAAAATATATCAATAAGGTTATTGTGGCTCTCACTAATAAAACATGCTCATAAAGGTTAGTTATTTATCAGTAAGAATACGTTTCATATGGAACACAAACACGTGTATGATCGTTCAGAGTCGTATCATATCCTGATTGGTCTATTTTATCGAGTACCTTAATTACCAACCATTATTTTGTTTTTCGTGTCTTTCGTTTGTTTGTTCGCGATTTTTTTTGTTACTATATATTAATTTAGGACAAAAATAAATCGTACAGAGACTTAATAGAATTAATGATAGATGTGCTTAAATAGTAGTCTTAATATCAGAATAAGCCTCGTTTCACGAATGTTTGCCGTTAAATTTACGTGTAATAAAACATTAAATAATCAACCGCTAGGAATAAAACAAGTACCACCAGTACTACTACTGCTGAAATAGTTACTTCTCTACTATTACCACTACCACCAGTACTACTACTACTGCTGAAATAGTTACTTCTCCACTATTGCTACTACTACCACCAGTACTACTACTACTGCTGAATTAGTTACTTCTCTACTATTACCACTACCACCACCAGTACCACTACTACTACTGCTGAAACATTTACTTCTCTACTATTGCTACTACCACCACCAGTACCACTACTACTGCTGAAATAGTTACTTCTCTACTATTACTACTACTACCACCATTACTACTACTACTGCTGAAATAGTTACTTCTCTACTATTGCTACTACTCCCACCAGTACTACTACTACTGTTGAATTAGTTACTTCTCTACTATTACTACTACTATCAACAGTACTACTACTACTGCTGAAAGAGTTGATTCTCTACTATTTCTACTACTACTGCTGAATTAGTTACATCTCTACTATTACTACTACTACCAACAGTACTACTACTACTGCTGAAATAGTTACTTCTCTACTATTCCTACTAGTACCACCAGTACTACTATTGCTGCTGAAATAATTAGTTCTCTACTATTGCTACTACTACCACCAGTACTACTACTGCTGAAACACTTACTTCTCTACTATTGCTGCTACTATCAATAGTACTACTACTACTGTTGAAACAGTTACTTCTCTACTATTGCTACTACTACCACCAGTACCACTACTACTGCTGAAATAGTTACTTCTCTACTATTATTACTACTACCAATTCAGTACTAGTAATACTGCTGAATTAGTTACTTCTCTACTATTACTATACTATCAACAGTACTACTACTACTGCTGAAAGAGTTACTTCTCTACTATTGCTACTACTACCACCAGTACTACTATTACTGAAATAGTTACTTCTCTACTATTGCTACTACTACCACCAGTACTACTATTACTGAAATAGTTACTTCTCTACTATTACTACTACTACCACCAGTACTACTACTACTGCTGAAATAGTTACTTCTCTACTATTACTACTACTACCACCAGTACTTACTACTACTGCTGAAATAGTTACTTCTCTACTATTACTATTATCACCAGTACTACTACTTCTGCTGAAATAGTTAGTTCTCTACTATTACTATTATCACCAGTACTACTACTTCTGCTGAAATAGTTACTTCTCTACTATTGCTACTACTACCACCAGTACTACTACTACTGCTGAAATAGTTATTTCTCTACTATTACTACTACTACCAACAGTACTACTGCTGAAATAGTTACTTCTCTACTATTACTACTACTACTACCACCAGTACTACTGCTGCTGAAATAGTTATTTCTCTACTATTACTACTACTACCACCAGTACTACTACTGCTGCTGAAATAGTTACTTCTCTACTATTGCTACTAGTACCACCAGTACTATTACTACTACTGAAATAGTTACTTCTCTACTATTGCTACTTGTACCACCAGTACTTCTACTGCTGCTGAAATAGTTACTTCTTTACTATTACTACTACTACCACCAGTACTAGTACTGCTGCTAAAATAGTTACTTCTTTACTATTGCTACTACTACCAGTACTACTACTGCTGAAATAGTTACTTCTCTACTATTGCTACTACTACCACCAGTACTACTACTACTGAAAGAGTTACTTCACACCAGTTACTACTACTTACTGAAATAGTTACTCACCACCAGTACTACTACTACTGAAATAGTTACTTCTCTTCTATTGCTACTACCACCACCAGTACCACTACTACTGCTGAAATAGTTACTTCTCTACTATTACTACTACTACCACCAGTACTACTACTACTGCTGAAATAGTTACTTCTCTACTATTACTACTACTACCACCAGTACTACTACTACTGCTGAAATAGTTACTTCTCTACTATTACTACTACTACCACCAGTACTACTACTACTGCTGAAATAGTTACTTCTCTACTATTGCTACTACTACCACCAGTACTAGTAATACTGCTGAATTAGTTACTCTCTACTACTATTACTATACTACCATCAACAGTACTACTACTACTACTGCTGAAAGAGTTACTCTCTCTACTATTGCTACTACTACCACCACCAGTACTCACTATTGCTGAAATAGTTACTTCTCTACTATTGCTACTACTACCACCAGTACTACTATTACTGCTGAAATAGTTACTTCTCTACTATTACTACTACTACCACCAGTTCTACTACTACTGCTGAAATAGTTACTTCTCTACTATTACTACTACTACCACCAGTACTACTACTACTGCTGAAATAGTTACTTCTCTACTATTACTATTATCACCAGTACTACTACTTCTGCTGAAATAGTTAGTTCTCTACTATTACTATTATCACCAGTACTACTACTTCTGCTGAAATAGTTACTCTCTACTATTACCACTACTACCACCACCAGTCACTACTCACTACTGCTGAAATAGTTATTTCTCTACTATTACTACTACTACCAACAGTACTACTGCTGAAATAGTTACTTCTCTACTATTACTACTACTACCACCAGTACTACTGCTGCTGAAATAGTTATTTCTCTACTATTACTACTAATACCACCAGTACTACTACTGCTGCTGAAATAGTTACTTCTCTACTATTGCTACTAGTACCACCAGTACTATTACTACTACTGAAATAGTTACTCTTACTACTACACTACTGCTAACTGACTACCACCAGTACTTCTACTGCTGCTGAAATAGTTACTTCTTTACTATTACTACTACTACCACCAGTACTAGTACTGCTGCTAAAATAGTTACTTCTTTACTATTGCTACTACTACCAGTACTACTACTGCTGAAATAGTTACTTCTCTACTACTATTACTACTACTACCACCAGTACTACTACTACTCACTGAAATAGTTACTCTCTCTATTATTACTACTACCACCAGTACCACTCACTACTGCTGAAATAGTTACTTCCTCTACTATTACTACTACTACTCACCACCAGTACTACTACTACTGCTGAAATAGTTACTCTCTACTCATTATTACTACTACCACCAGTACTACTACTGCTGCTGAAATAGTTACTCTCTACTATTATTACTTCACTACCACCAGTACTACTACTGCTGCTGAAATAGTTACTTCTCTACTATTGCTACTACTACACCACCAGTACTACTACTACTGCTGAAATAGTTACTTCTCTACTATTGCTACTACCACCACCAGTACTACTACTACTGCTGAAATAGTTACTTCTCTACTATTACTACTACTCACCACCAGTACTACTACTACTGCTGAAATAGTTACTTCTCTACTATTACTACTACCACCAGTACTACTACTACTGCTGAAACAGTTACTTCTCTACTCATTACTACTACTACTCACCACCAGTACTACTACTACTGCTGAAACAGTTACTTCTCTACTAGTTACTACTACTCACCACCAGTACTCACTACTACTCACTGCTGAAATAGTTACTTCTCTACTACTATTACTACTACTACCACCAGTACTACTAGTAATACTGCTGAAATAGTTACTTCCTCTACTATTGTTACTATCACTCCAACCAGTACTACTACTACTGCTGAAATAGTTACTTCTCTACTATTACTACTACTATCAACACCAGTACTACTACTACTGCTGAAAGAGTTACTTCTCTACTCATTGCTACTACTACCTACCACCAGTACTACTATTACTGAAATAGTTACTTCTCTACTATTGTTACTACTACCACCACCAGTACTACTATTGCTGAAATAGTTACTTCTCTACTATTACTACTACTACCACCAGTACTACTATTGCTGAAATAGTTACTTCTCTACTATTACTACTACTACCACCAGTACTACTACTGCTGCTGAAACAGTTACTTCTCTACTATTGCTACTACTACCACCAATACTACTACTCTGCTGAAATAGTTACTCTCTCTATTGTTACTACTACACCACCAGTACTACTACTACTGCTGAAATAGTACTTCTTATCTACTATTGTTACTACTACTTACCACCAGTATTACTACTGCTGAAATAGTTACTACTCTCTTACTATTACTACTGAGATAGTTACTTCTCTACTATTACTACTACCACCAGTATTACTACCACTGAAATAATTACTTCTCAGCTATTACTACTACTACTACTACTACTACTACTACTACTGAGATAGTTACTTCTTGTACTATTGCTACTACTCCAACCAGTACTACTACTACTGCTGAATTAGTTACTTCTCTACTATTACTACTACTATCAACAGTACTACTACTACTGCTGAAAGAGTTGATTCTCTACTATTTCTACTACTACTGCTGAATTAGTTACATCTCTACTATTACTACTACTACCAACAGTACTACTACTACTGCTGAAATAGTTACTTCTCTACTATTCCTACTAGTACCACCAGTACTACTATTGCTGCTGAAATAATTAGTTCTCTACTATTGCTACTACTACCACCAGTACTACTACTGCTGAAATACTTACTTCTCTACTATTGCTGCTACTATCAATAGTACTACTACTACTGTTGAAACAGTTACTTCTCTACTATTGCTACTACTACCACCAGTACTACTACTACTGCTGAAATAGTTACTTCTCTACTATTGCTACTACTACCACCAGTACTAGTAATACTGCTGAATTAGTTACTTCTCTACTATTACTATACTATCAACAGTACTACTACTACTGCTGAAAGAGTTACTTCTCTACTATTGCTACTACTACCACCAGTACTACTATTACTGAAATAGTTACTTCTCTACTATTGCTACTACTACCACCAGTACTACTATTACTGAAATAGTTAGTTCTCTACTATTGCTATTATCACCAGTACTACTACTACTGCTGAAATAGTTAGCTCTCTACTATTACTATTATCACCAGTACTACTACTTCTGCTGAAATAGTTAGTTCTCTACTATTACTATTATCACCAGTACTACTACTTCTGCTGAAATAGTTACTTCTCTACTATTATTACTTACTACCACCACCAGTACAGTACTACTGCTGAAATAGTTACTTCTCTACTATTACTACTACTACCACCAGTACTACTACTGCTGCTGAAATAGTTATTTCTCTACTATTACTACTACTACCACCAGTACTACTACTGCTGCTGAAATAGTTACTTCTCTACTATTGCTACTACTACCACCAGTACTACTACTACTACTGAAATAGTTACTTCTACTATTGCTACTTTGTACCACCAGTACTTACTACTACTACTGAAATAGTTACTTCTCTCACTGTTGTTACTTACTACCAATTCACCATCACCAGTACTTCTACCACTGCTGCTGAAATAGTTACTTTACTATTATTTTACCACTACTACCACCAGTACTAGTACTACTGCTGAAATAGTTACTTCTCTACTATTGCTACTACTACCACCAGTACTACTACTGCTGAAATAGTTACTTCTCTACTATTGCTACTACTACCACCAGTACTACTACTACTGAAATAGTTACTTCTCTACTATTGCTACTACCACTACCACCAGTACTCACTTACACTGAAATAGTTACTTCTCTCTTCTATTGTTACTTACTCACTACCACCAGTACTACTACTACTGCTGAAATAGTTACTTCTACTTACTATTGATACTACTACTACCACCAGTACTACCACTACTACTGCTGCTGAAATAGTTACTTCTCTACTACCATTTACTACTACTACTCACCACCAGTACTACTACTACTGCTGAAATAGTTACTTCTCTCTACTATTGTTACTACTTCACCACCAGTACTACTACTGCTGAAATAGTTACTTCTCTACTATTGCTACTACTACCACCAGTACTACTACTACTGCTGAAATAGTTACTTCTCTACTATTGCTACTACTACCACCAGTACTACTACTACTGCTGAAACAGTTACTTCTACTACATTGCTACTACTACCTACCACCAGTACTACTCACTACTACTGCTGAAATAGTTATTTCCTCTGCTACTACTTTATACTACTACTACTGCACCACCAGTACTACTACTACTGCTGAATTAGTTACTTCTCTACTATTACTACTACTATCAACAGTACTACTACTACTGCTGAAAGAGTTACTTCTTTACTATTGCTACTACTACCACCAGTACTACTATTACTGAAATAGTTACTTCTCTACTATTGCTACTACTACCACCAGTACTACTATTACTGAAATAGTTACTTCTCTACTATTACTACTACTACCACCAGTACTACTATTACTGAAATAGTTATTTCTCTACTATTACAACTGCTACCACCAATACTACTTCTGCTGAAATAGTTACTCCTCTTCTGTTGCTACTACTACCACCAGTACTACTCTACTGCTGAAATAGTTACTTATCTACTATTGCTACTACTACCACCAGTATTACTACTGCTGAAATAGTTACTTCTCTACTATTACTACTGAGATAGTTACTTCTCTACTATTACTACTACCACCAGTATTACTACCACTGAAATAATTACTTCTCAGCTATTACTACTACTACTACTACTACTACTACTACTACTACTACTGAGATAGTTACTTTTGTACTATTGCTACTTCTCCAACCAGTACTACTACTACTGCTGAATTAGTTACTTCTCTACTATTACTACTACTATCAACAGTACTACTACTACTGCTGAAAGAGTTACTTCTCTACTATTGCTACTACTACCACCAGTACTACTATTACTGAAATAGTTACTTCTCTACTATTGCTACTACTACCACCAGTACTACTATTACTGAAATAGTTACTTATCTACTATTGCTACTACTACCACCAGTACTACTCTACTGCTGAAATAGTTACTTTTCTACTATTACTACTGAGATAGTTACTTCTCTACTATTACTACTGAAATAGTTACTTCTCTACTATTACTACTGAGTTTGTTACTTCTCTTTTATTACTACTACCACCAGTATTACTACCACTGAAATAATTACTTCTCAGCTATTACTACTACTACTACTACTGAGATAGTTACTTCTTGTACTATTACTATTAATATTACCAGTACTACTACTACTGCTGAAATAGTTACTTCACTACTATTACTACTATCACTATTACTGCTACTAGTGTTGAAATAGCTACTTTACTACTACTACTGAAACAGGCGTATGTTTTTAATATATCCGTTGAGGTAATTGGCTTCCTGTAAGTTACGTGGGATCTTCACTGGTAAGCCTAAAATTTAAAGAATGGACGACTAGTTAAATGTATTAGTTAATTTGTTTTCTCCATATATGTAATGGTATTTGGTTAATGTAGAAACACACTGGAGGATATTTTTCTGTAAAGACTTGCAGAACGTTTTGTGATCTAGTTGATTTCATCCAAGTACGAGTACAGTTAAGTCAACATCTTATACTTCATCGGATTCAAACGTTCTGGGTTTCACCTAAAACATCATCGTAAGAAGAAAAGCTGATGGAAAGCAATGCTGTAAATTGCATAAGTTGTCGTGGAATTGTGTAAAAAAAAAAAAACGATATATTTTTTTCTGTGATGGTGAAATTAGGATCTTTGAGGGACTTTTGTTTTAGCTCTTTGAGGATAAAAAGGAACATTTTATGTTTATTTGAATAAAAACGTTTAACTTGATCATTATTGTCTTTGTAACTGTTGATATTTGAAACTATTTCTACCTTGACTGGGCCGGGCGTAGACTAGTGGTTAGCATGCTTGGACTATGAATCAGAGGGTTTATGGTTCGTGGTTAGTTTCCGCAAAAACGCTTTCCGTTTTTTGGGGACCGTAGGTTTACTGAGTAGCGGTTGTTGGTGTTGAGTTGTTTATTGACTTTCCTCTGGTCTATTAGTTCAAAATTAGGGACTTGACCTTCAAGCAAAAATCCTCGAAAACCTATCTAGATACGATAATTCCAAAGATGATTTCATTGTTTGTTTGTCTTGCTAGTCTTCGTCAGATCATGGTGACACGTTAAAATGGCTATATTATCAAAGCTGATACACACGTGTGTGGGTGTGGTCAGATAAGTAGGTGTGTAGTGTTAGATTTCTTTCCTCCTGTTTGACGTGCTTTTTGCCTTCATCAAGGAACACAAATCGGAATGAAATATTCGATCAATAGTTTGTACGATAATTCCTAATTTTATGTCACTTTTCGCGCAGAAAGTCACTAAAAACTTCTGTTTGTATGATCGTAGTATTAGTTAGCTTTTTACCCTCTAGTGACGTAGTTTAGAAGAAAGATTAAATACCACTCTTAGTGGAGGTGAGACATCTTTTATAATAAAACCAGAAATATCGTTGACTATTGGAACTAGGGACAGATTCTCTACCGCTGGCTCATACGATAGACAAATGACTCAAGAGTGCAACCCCAGGTTCGATACTTAAAACAATTCGAACAGTGAGATTATTTCTCTTACTTTTTTTAACTTTACAGACTGGTGTAGAACTATTGTGGACTACATTTTCAAGGACTTCAACAAAGATGTGTTTTTGTATAAGATACTTAATCAGTGTGCAAACATAGGTGTTAGATAGTTTTCCTTCGATTATATACAGTATGAATGTGAATACTTCGTTTGTTTTTTTGACCCAGTGAAGCAGAATAGTGCGCCGCGGTTTGACGTTTTCTATTTGTTTAAGTCCTACATAGATTTAATATGTAAATGTAAATGACAAACAAAACGAATAATTCGGTATATATTTGTAAACATCGAAGAATCCCGGTATAGAAAACAAGATGAGTGCTTTAATTCTGAACTTGTTAAGAACAAATCGGAAAGTTTAAAAGAACGATAAGGATGCTGGGTAATATTTCCCAATTAGTCTTACGTAAGTCAGTTGTGGGGAAAGTTTGACGAAAGATGCTTTGCAAAAATCGTTTAATAAAGTTGAGAATTTTATTGGATAGTCAACATGATTTCGCTTTGGGAAAATTTTGCATTGCAAATCTTTTGAAAATTCTTTGAAAAAGTTATTGCTTATGTAGATGAGGGTAGGGGCGTAGATTTGTTGTAACTGGATTTTTTAGAAAGTATTTGACAAGGTAACACATAAAAGGCTTTTATAAACAATTATTCCTATAGATGTAGGGGATAAGTTAGCAAATTGGATAAATGAGTGGATGGATGGAAAAAGGCAGGGGTTGTTCAGTCAAACTGGATTAATCTCACAAGTGTAGTACCTCAGGGCTCAATCTTAGGACCATTACTTTATCTGATTTACGTCAATGACATAAATGAAGGAATAGTCAACAAATTACTTAAATTTACAGATGATATTTAAGGTATTGAGTGTCGCTAGTTGTGAAGAGGATGTTGCTGATTTACGAAAGGATTTAGATCATTTAGTGAGTTGGACAAATAAGTGGCTGATGGGTTTTAACTACAAACAAACAAACAAAACTATTCTTGTTCAATAAAAAAGCCAGCATATCCATTACATAGTGCTGATTCTTTTTGAATTACATAGCTAGTGTATCCATTACATAGCGTCCACTCTTGTTAAGTTACGCAACTAACACGTTCGTTACACACTGCCAATTCTTATGAAAGTACTTAACTCGTTGGCCGATATTTTCCAGGGTCCAGAAAAGAAATGTCCTGATGTCCCACTCTCATCTGTATATGTAGCCGTTGTGTTCCAGCCAATAAGTGGCTCTTTAAAAAGAAAACAGAGCACGACTCATCGGTGGGTCGTGTGGGACTCAACGCGTTAAAACCATGTTTGTGTTTTGAATTTCGCGCAAAGCTACACGAGGGTTATCTGCGCTAGCCGTCCCTAATTTAGTAGTGTAAGACTAGAGTGAAGGCAGCTAGTCATCACCACTCACCGCCAACACTTGAGCTACTATTTTACCAACGAATAGTGGGATTGATCGTAACATTATAACGCCCCCACGCCTGAAAGAGCGAGCATGTTTCGTGCGACAGGGATTCGAACCCGTGACCCTCAGTTATTAGTCGAACACCTTAACCCACCTTTCTATGCCGGTCCGTATTAAAGGCAAACACGATTTCAAACTAATACTTTACAATTGCGTTATAACACGTTCTTGCCAAGGTTTAACAATTACAACTGCCTTTGTATATATTTTTTTTTCTGTTACTTTTAGACTCGTGCTACTAACGAGTCTGTTCATATCGATTTATGTTTTATATATCAATAACAATTTGATCGTTTTCATTGGAGTTGTTGTTATTGTTTGTCGATATTAAAGGTGAATTTTACAGAGAAAAGAAAACTTTGCAGTCAGAAGAACTACTCATACTGATTAATTCTGCAGGTTTATATTTGTTTTTACAAAATATGTGCTAACAAATGAAACATAGAACTTGGTCCAGAAAGAACCCCTTCTGAGCGGCAATCCGAACGTTTTAGTTTTTACGTTTGCCGCTAGGAAAAGTACTGTGACGTAATAGTTGCCAAACAAACCGCCAATGCCAGCGCGTTGAATGTAAATAAACATGGCCAGTGCATACGGAGAAACAGAGGCGGAGTCTGTTTTAACTTTGTGTTCTGAACAGTGTTGAGTAGCTCCATATCAATTCGAACCTACTCTGAACGAATCTAGAACATTTACTTTTGACACAGATCTGACAAGTTCTAGTGATGAGGACAGTTCCACGAGCAAGAGTGGCGGAACTGTGAGTAATACTGATAGCGCCCAGGCCGGTTGTGAATCGGTCATACCTCCAGTGGAAGAATGGTAAGCCTAAGTCATGACAACAAATATGTTGTTTTTTTTTCAGTCTCAACCTGCCTGGCTTGAAACCCACGGAATCCAAAACAGTGGGATCCGACATAAAACATGAATGTTCAAAGTGATCTTGACAAAGCTTTGCATAGTATGAAAGAGTCCAGTTCTTCCTATTGACCATCCGCACCCACTGTTGCCACCTTGCCGGTTCCTTATCCTTTCACAGAAACAAAAAGAAGCTTTTTGCCGATGCCGAATCGTTTTTACAACCATAAACAACGCAGTAAACTATGTTATCATAAAATAAACATAAAGTAGCAATATCAAGGCAAAAATAGTCTTACAAAGTATGTAATCCGAAAAAAGCACCGATAGATTTATATAAAACACCAGTACTAAAAGGAACAAAATGGTCAGCGCGCAACGAAGCGTGTTTGGCAACTATTGCGTCATAGTTGTAAAACGTCACGGAAACAGCCGAATGACCAAGAGGAACTTGAGTTCGAGGACCCACATATTTTGTTTCATTTTTTACTTAAAAACTAAAGTGTTTAAAAATATGGCAAAATATGGAATTATACCTAACCAAAGTACAGTTTCTAAGGCAAATATTAAATTTGCTGAAAATTCACCTTTAAGACAAAGTTATATGTCCTATTATTGGAGGTTTTTTTTATATATTGGTTCTAAGAACTTACGAGTGAAAACAAAGAGGGATATATAAAAATATGTTAACCACGTCACATCTAGACTTGTTCCCCGCTGGGACAGCAGTAAGTCTAAGGATTTGCAACGATAAAATCAGAGGTTCGATTCCTCTTAGTGGACAGCTAGCCCGATGTGGCTTTGCTATAGGGTAAACAAACACAAACACATCTAGATTCAGTGCTCGCGTGTTTAAAGTGACTTTTCTTATTGGGCTCCTTAGCTTTCTGCTGCTGGTTTTTGTTTTATCTAAACAACTTCATGTGGTTCTTTTCAGTATTTATCAGCCTTCCCAGGCTAAAATACAGTGTGATCTAACTTTATTGTAACTTTTAATTGTTACCGTTTCAAGTTTTAAGACAGTTTGATTGTTTAACTGGAGTTGTTAGTTTTTCAGATTTTTAAACTGGTTTTATTTGACTTTTTTCAGACCGTAATTATTAACATTTTAGGTTCTAAAACAGCTTAACCTGATTGTTTAACTAGAATTGTTTAATCTGACCTTTTAATTCTATGATCAGTAGCTTTTTGGGTATTAAAACCACTTCGATCACTTTCGCATTATAATAGTTAAGACAGAATAATTACCATATAGTTATTAGTTTTGTTATACTAAACACACAGAATTATTTGTTGACAGTAGAAATGTCAGTTTTCAGTCGTTAAAGACAGTTCACACTAAAATCATCAGATTTTCTGGCATTGAGATAGTTCGGTCTGATTATTCACACCGTGTCGTCAAATTTTCTGCCATTGAGACAATTTGATCTGATTATTTACACCTTGTAGTCAAATTTTCTGGCATTAAGATAGTGTGATCTGATTATTCATACCATGCTGTCATCTATTCAATTACTTAAGAACCTTTGATCTGATAGTTCACACTAGATCGTCAGATTTTCTGGCATTAAGATAGTTCGATCTGATTATTTGCACCGTATCGTCAAATTTTTCTAACATTAAGACGGTTTGATCTGATTATTCACACCATGCTGTCATCTATTCAATTACTTAAGAACCTTTCATCTGATAGTTCACACTAGAATCGTCAGATTTTCTGACATTAAGATAGTTCGATCTGATTATTTACACTGTGCTGTAAGCTTTTCTATTATTAAAACAATTTTATCTGACATTAGCCACAGTGTAGTTATTTATGCACAATAAAATGTTTTTGGATATGACGTTTCACGCTGGTGACCTGACATTGCTTTGTCTGATCGTTTCACTGTGTAATTACAATATTTTCTCACGTTTTCGTTTTGTTGTTGTTGTTTTTTACAAAATGGTTTAATCTGCTTACTCGGGGATTTCTAGCACATTCTACGTTTTCATACTTGAGTGATTAACTATTCAGAGCGTAATCTTATCGTTCACGTAAAACTTCTTTACATAAAAAAATTATCCGTAGTTCTATTCCGCTTCGGTTAAAAGGTAGTCAGTTATTAAAGCAGCACACTGTTAACAGCTGGTTTATACTCTCTTCTCGATAACTCAACGGCTAACTTTGGGGGTTCGAATCCATTCAGTGGGCACAGCTCCTATAGCCTGTTGCACAGGCGCTGTACGTGGTCTCACATGCAAAGAGTTTTATAGTAGCACAAGAGTTGGCGGCGGTTGCTGTTAACTAATTGCCTTCAATATAGTCTATTAATTCACATTTATGGACCTCTGTGTTCTAAAACCGTCATGGCCAGGTGCTTAAAACATTCGATTTGCAATGTTTGGGTCACGCGTTGGAATCCCCATCACATCAACCATGCTCGCCCTTTCAGCCGTGGGGGCATTATAGTGTGACGATCAATCCCTTTATTCGTCGGTGAAAAGAGTAGCCCAAAAGTTGGCGGTGGGTGGCGATGACTAGCTTTCTCCCCTCTAGTCGTACACTGCTAAATTAGGGACGGCTAGCGCAGATAGCCCTCGAGTAGCTTTGCGCGAAATTCAAAAACAAACAAACGTCTATTACGAAAATTAAACAGATTTTGAGATTCACCTCAAATCGTAAGAAATTATGAAAACTTCCGAGTCTTAATAAAGAAGAATATAATATACCCCCGGACTGTATCTACTATATTCGGTGCCGACGAAATACACTCAGGTTTCAGCGTAACACGAGTGTATTAAACGATCTCGAATTAACTTCACATTGCTAAAAAACTGTTGCCGTTAGTTGTGTCCCTTTCAACGTAAAACAACTAAATCAAGGATTGGAGCCTTTTCCTTTACCTGCTTTGCTTTCAAATTAGCCTGAAGGTGTGAAGGTGTACGAGGTCGGTTGGTGGCGCTGTCACGTAAAGATAAACTTATATAGGGCTTAGGTGACTTTTTTTTCTGGTTATCTGGTCACAGTATCTTGAAAGACTGGCAGTTCTAATCAGTAAAAGTCAACATAGAACACTGGCGACAAGGAGGAAAATACTAAATATTACTCCCAGTGTAGGAGACAGCATTTAGATTAAAAACTGAAACACCCGTTGTCTATTGGGAACTAGACACAAAGTCGCTCATACGACAGACAGACGAGTATAAAGGGCAACCCAAGGTTCGATACTTAAAAGTAAACCAAAGAGTGAGGTTTGTTGTCTTCTTTACTGGCACTATATTTTTCAAGTGGAGTAATAATGGTTTACCGCAGTTATGGTTTCGTTGTTTTTCAAAACTGTATGTTTTTGTTTGTTAGTTTTCCAATTCTAATAAAGCGGCCAACTCACTTGAAATATTAATTAAAACGGAAATACATTGCTTATTTTAAACCTCTGTGGTCCAATTACGAATTTTAACTTATGCCACACTCAATCTTTTACATCTATTAAACGACCTATGAAGCGAGAGGGGGATGATTTAGATTGGGGTAACAACATAGGTGCAAAGCTAAATTGTGACAGTTATGTAGCATCGGAGTTTTATAACTAAAACATGTATATTTATATACGAGACACTGTTAGGTCATCCTATATATATATACATATGCACCTACGACGACGTAGTTGTATCGAATCTTGCGTGAAAATATGCAAATATATTGTTAATGCACGTTTTTGATTGGATGAACGACCTCAACTGATAAATTTATCTCACTGATAATATTGTATTGTTACGTATCAAACAATAGTTATCCTTCTAATACAGAACAGGGCATTCTGGATATAACTGTGATGTTCGCTTGTGTGATTTTTTCCACGTTATTCCCGTCGCAAAAATTCTCTAATGTACAAACAACGTATAATATTAATCAGTGATGTGGAGAAAACCGACTTACTTGTAGAGAAAAATATATATGTAAAAACGGCTCGTTTGGGTTGAGAAGTTTTTGTTGGTTTTTTTACGTAGAGGAGCGAACAACGTTTCGACCTTCTTCGGTCATCGTCAAGAACGTATAATATTCACGGGATATCATTTTTCAAGGGCATTTTCGGTATAATTAATGTCGTATTTCGTATCTTATAATATTCTGGAGCATTTTGAAGGGTATACCTTTTCCAGCCCTTTCTGGGTGTATTGTTTGTTTGTTTTTTGAATTTTGCGCAAAACTTCTCGAGGGCTATTTGCGCTAGCCGTCCCTAATTTAAAGGGAAGGCAGCTAGTCATCACCACCCACCGCCAACTCTTGGGCTGCTCTTTTAGCAACGAATAGTGGATTGACCGTAACATTTTAACGCCCCCACGGCTGAAAAGGCGAGCATATTTGGTGTGACGGGGATGCGAACACGCGACCATCAGATTACGAGTCGCTCGCCTTAACCCACTTGGTCATGCCGGGCCAGTTCTGGGTGCAAGTAATGTGATATTCGAGAGCTATAATATTTCCAGGGCATTCCAAGTAAAGATAATGTTTGACATTAAGGTTAAAATTATTATGGTAAGAAATAGTTTGCCAGCTTGTAGTTAAGTATATTTCTTATTCCTTTATTAACGTTAAAACCTCTAATTATTAAAAATACACTGTGTGTATGTGTGTGCGCACTTCTGTTCACGTGAAGTGGAATATGGATGTTGAACATATCTATGGTTTAAGCAAACGTCTCCTGGTGAATTAACGGTTCGTTTGCGGAGTTACACCATTAAAAACTCATGATCCGATTCTGCGTGGGGCACACAGAGAGCACGTAAAAACGAGCAAAATTTTTAAGAACAAAAAATTAATTCGTTTAAGTAGTGTAATTTTTAATTATTTTGGTGTGTAGCTGAACAGAATGGTAACACACGCACATACTTCAGTTCTCCCAACTCTCAGTATGCGCGTGCGATTGAGGTTTTCAAGTGAAATACTGACATTTCCCGAGCAAAACGGTCTCGCTAAATCACGCATTGCATGAAGGGTTCTATTAAAGTGAGGGTATGATCGTGTACTAACCTCGCTGGCTTGGCGTGCTTGGGATGTGGTTCAAATGCCGCCGTATCTAAAGGAAATCAATCAGGCTAAACTTGAGACAGAAACCTACACGCACAAATCTCGGAGAAAATTTTAACATTTTCACTGCTTTCGTGTCTGTAGTTTCGCCATAAGTCTGTGGAGATCAGTCGACATGTTGAGTCTCGGCTTGTGAGATTCAGTTGCCACAGAAAACCACGTTATTGACCAAACTCTTCCACCCTAATTCTAGCCTTTCTCCCTGTTTAATACGATTATGTATTATTCTTTAAAACGTTTGATTTCTTATCTCATACTGTCCCTTCCTAACTACACTAGGAGATATTTTTATAAATTATTTAGTGTGTATGTGTTTTCTTAGAGCAAAGCCACATTGAGCTATCTGCTGAGCCCACCGAGGGGAATCGAACCTCTGATTTTAGCGTTGTAAGTCCATAGACTTACCGCTGTACTAGCGGGGGGGCAATTATTTAGTATTTTGACATTTTAAAGAATTTATATTAATTTGGATTGTTGATACAAATGACTGTGTCATTGTTCATTTTTCTGCATTCTTTCTTTTCTTTAGATAAGCCCCCCAGTGGCTCAGCGGTAAGCCTGTGGACTTACAACGCTAAAACCGGGTTTCGATACCCGTGGTGGGCAGAGCACAGATAGCCCATTATGTAGCGTTGTGCTTAATTCAAAACAACAACTTTTTTAGATAAACTTGACTTGATATGTGGTTATTTTCTCTCGTTATTTAAGAACGTTGACCACTTAATTTCATGAGTTTTGGCTAACTTCTATGGCATATCGTAAAGCTTTAGAAGTATCGATACCAAAACTTACGACGTCTAAATAAGCGAATATTTAATAAATTAGGAGCACAAAATTTTCCAAACAACTTTGAGAGAAGCCCTCAAGCGTTTCGTGTTAGAATAATATAATTATGACTTGTGCTAAAATAAGATTTTCGGGAAACTTACTTTAAATGAGTTTACCGACTATGTATATAAATCTTCATAGAAAGTCATGCCATCTAATTGTGAGATAATTAGATAATTATTGTCTAATTATTAGATGATACAGCGTTGCACCAAGATTTATATAGCTTGTAAATATTTCAAGGTGAATTACAATCTAATTCATCTTGAACATTTACAAACCATAATCTGGAAAGTCTTATGATAATAATTAATTAATTAAAATAAATATATGTATGAACGAGCCAGATTTTTTTGTTTTTTATCAATTTAGTTAAGACCAAAATCTTTTCGGCCGAGTCCTGGTTCTATATCCGCTCTAGACATGCGTCTACCGACTACAACACACCTGCTCTGCGCGAGAAGGCCGCGAACGTTGAGTAGGTAAGTTGGCTGTGGTTATGAACGAAACAGAGAATCTGATATATTGATTGTTCAACTGATACCCAACTCCCGTACATCAACGAAAGTAGGCTCAACTGTGATTATGGAATAGTATACAATACATATTGACTTGATTGATGTTTCTCCTTGTCAAGGTTAGTTCGTATTTAGTGGAATTTCTGTGTGATCGCAGGTGGAGAATGCATCGGGTTTGGTCTCGTAAATATTCCCCAGCCAATAGACAAACCTCTGGATAACAATTGTGTAAAATTCAGTAATTGTTTCGGTTTCGTTATAAATCAACTAAATCATGTATACTTTTTTTTTGTTGGTTCGGATTAATGACACTGGTTATACAAACATTTATCACTCCGACCGTTTGATAAGATATCAATATCATAGTTTTATAGATGGTGTTAGTAAATTATAAATATTTTACAAATCTAACAAAAAATAATATCTTACATACCTGTCAGTTTCATCTTCTAGTTACACATTTTCACACTTTCACAGATTTTGCGTTTCTATCGTGCATTTTTACACTTCGACGGATTTGGCGTTTCCATTAGGCATTTTTTACAACTCTACAGATTTCGCGTTTTCATTACGCATTTTCGCACTTTCTACAAATTTTGCGTTCTATTACACTTCTACAGACTGCGCGTTCTATTGTACATTACTTACACTTTTACATTTTATAACACCGCACCCTGGTGACTCAGAGGTAAGTCAGATATCCGCAGTTGGCATAGCACAGACAGGCCACTGTGTAGGTTTGTGTTTTACAACTAGTTAAATAACACAGTCTGTATGCTCATCTGTAACACGTATCTATTCTTTACACAACACAGACAACTGAAATTTATTTTAATTTTTTTCTCACGCGTTTATACAGTTATGCTGTTTTACGACCATATTGGCGACTTGTTCCTGTACACCATGTTCGGTAATTTTTTGGTTTTGCTTGTTATGATATCCTGCGTAAAGAACTGATCATATAAAAACTGATGTAATTTTCAATGTGAAAATACACACTAGAGAACTCCAGTGTAAATAATTTCTATGTGAAAATACACATTAGAGAACTCCAGTGTAAATACTTTCTATATGAAAATACACAGCAGAGAACTCCAGCTTTAAATAACGGAATTGAATGCAGCATGTATGGAATGTTTGTTTAGATTTGTTTGTGTGATTCGGGTGTAAACACGGATAGTCTGAGGGTTACGGATTCGAATCCCCGTCACTGATCATGCTCGCTCTTCCAGCCGTGGAGGCGTAATAATTTGACAGTCATTCCCACTATTTGTTCGTAAAAAGAGTAGCCCCAGTGTTGGTGGTGAGTTGTGTTAACTAGCCACCGTCCTCCTAGTCTATCACTGCTAAATTAGGGACGGCTATCGCAAGTAGCCTTCGAGTAGCTCAACGCAAAGTTCAAAACTAGCCAGACAACTGCAGACAAACAAACAGTCACGAATCCGTAAGCAATTTGGATGCAAAAATGCGTAATTTCCGTAAAATGTGTTTTGAAAAAACTGGATACCCTTAATAATTCTGGGATTAAATATTTGCTTCAAAATGCAGCTAACACATGTTACACAATCTACACTTTTCCACACATTTTTAATCTAATTCGACAATACATCCTGGTGTGTGTTATTTGATAAAATATACGATTTTGTCCTCCGATGGACTCAGCAGGTAGACCAATGTAGTTTTGGTAAATTAGTGTAGACTGAACAAATTGCGAAGTAATAGTATAAAGTACATGAAGTGAAGATAAAATAAATCATCAGTTTTTCTGGCGCTTACACATTTTTTTTATGTATTTTACTGTACGGTAAACTGAGAGAGACATTTATTTAATCTTTGATATTCTTGACCATTTATCTGCTGCTAGATTTCCTCTGTATCTTCGGGTTTCTCCTCATCTAGATGGATGTTCGTCTTTTTGCGTGTCTTAGTTTGTGTATGCATTGCAAGACAATAGTAATGTCAAGCTTCTTCGGGGTTTTGACGTTTTACGAAGACAGTTTTCGTACAATTTTTTATACGATGAATCATTCTTTTCACTCTGTTTTTTTTATACTCGCTTAGACGATTCTATCAGGCAAATAAAACCGTTTGATGTTGGATCCAAAAATGTCTTTGCTATGGCAGCAAAAGCTAGTCAGGGCAAGAGAGGTGGGCGCCATTGAAACCCCTGTAGGGTCGCAATGGGGATACGGCGTACGTTAGATCATACTGGTCGGTCGGGATGTACTAGGCCTATCATTACGGGCGCCACTTTTCCATCACTATATAATTTGTGTCGATTACATAGGCAGCTGACACTAGCCTCATTCTCAGTTTTCCCTGACTTAGATGCTAGTTCATGAACGATATTTTTGGTTCTGTCTAACATATCCTGTTGCTGTAAGTCCTAGGTGTGTCGACGTAGGTAGGCGAATCTGTACCCTCTTTGCCCACCAGTTGGTGAGATTGTTCTTGGTAGAAGTCACTTGCACGAGACAACCCGTACTAAAAGGGGTCAGATGTCAGAATTAAAGCAGCCAGACCTACCTACTGCGCATTAAGTGGCGAGTAACAAAACAGATCAGAATTATTTAGTTACTGAATTTTTGAAATGTATTATTAACATAATGCCGGTGTTTTACACTTCAACTTTGAGGTTTTCTATGAAAATTACTGCCAATGGTATGACACTTCAAGGAATATTCCTTTTGTGTTACTTTAAAATAATAAGCAAGAACCCTGTCCAAATAAATCAATAATGTTTTACTTGGAGGCGCTGTTTTTCTGTCCAAAGCAGCAGCCTCCAGGAAGAGCCAATTGAAGTCCTTTAAGCCCGACTTTTAAAGAACACTTTTTTGTCCAGATGTTTATATCATATAAATTTACCAAGCTAACTAGGTTTATCAAAGCAATATCTCATTGGTGGATTAACAATAGCAACGTTGATTGTCCGAACCATGCTAATCTGAGGGTCGCAGGTTCGATTCCCCTTCACACCAAATATGCTCGCCCTTTCAGCCGTGAGAGTGTTATAATGTTTCGATCAATCCCACTATTAGTTGGTAAAAGAGTAGCCCAACAGTTGGCGGTAGATGGTGGTGATTAGCTGCTCTCCCTCTAGGCTTACACTGCTAAATTAGGGACGGTTAGCTTCGTGTGACTTTGCGTAAAAATCAAAAACAGACAAATCAACATACTCATCCAACAGTTTCTACCCTGTTGCTCAGTCAGTGGTTTTACTTTGTTACTAGCCTAACAATGGTTACTTGGTTTCGCAGCAACAGTTTTACTTTGTTACTAGCCTAACAATGGTTACTTGGTTTCGCAGCAACAGTTTTACTTTGTTACTAGCCTAACAATGGTTACTTGGTTTCGCAGCAACAGTTTTACTTTGTTACTAGCCTAACAATGGTTACTTGGTTTCGCAGCAACAGTTTTACTTTGTTACTAGTTTAACAATGGTTACTTGGTTTCGCAGCAACAGTTTTACTTTGTTTTATTTTTCGCTTTTCCAACAATTTTTAAAAATCTCTAGTTTACTTTGTTACACACATTAATAGTGTTACCTTGTTGGTATTAAATGATTATACAACTTACACACACCAGCACAGCATGGACCAATATCAAACACATTACACTGTTACGAAGTGTATCATAGCAGTTTGTCAACTGAAATTCGCATTCCGCTAATTTCGCTAACGAGCTGCTTGATGCAGAGAAGTAAAAAGGATTAATTTATTGTGATTATTTCAATTTTAAGTGGAAAACGTACGAGTTTGCTCACATACTATCGTTTTTAAAATATCCGTAAATAAGAAGTTCGGTTAACACCACCCTGCCACCTACCCACCCCACCAAAAAATAGTCCCTATACCGTTATTAATTGGTGCCGTTAGGTTTCGTGAATGTACTTGAAGAAATATCTGGTCTAAAGCAACGTTTCTCAAAGTAGGGGGCGAACGATTAGGAGAGTTTGTGGTACAATAATGTAAAATTCGGCATCTTAGTATATTTATTATTAAGAGCTAACAAGCGATTACTATAACACAGCATTTTAACGTGTTTGTTACATCTTGTCACCTAACTCACTCTTTCACTCATTAAAGATACCATATTTATTAGAACGGACATGGATGATAAAAGTGTGAAAAATGTAGTCTTAATTTATTATGAGAGAGTGAAATCCACGACTGACTGAACCATTACGCATGTGCAACTAAGCGTTGTATTTGTTCACCACACGGTTTTTGTGTGTGTATTAAAGCACACAACACTGTTTTGACAAGGAAACTTACTTAACCTTATCCGGAATAAGTGAAACATTATTTCTTATAGAAATTAGCTGTCTAATGAAATACCGTATAGTCGTCATACAAACCTGACGACAACAAGTTCCGACGTATTTTGGATCATTTTGTGTTTGCTGAACGCCTGCAGTTTAGTGACGTGGAAGTCACGTGATAGCTTTTAGAAGGTAAAGATTTACTCAGTGCTTAAAAAACCTGCAAGATTATTTCACATTTTTGTGTAACTTTTTTTTTCCTCAAAGAACATGGAGCCGATAGATTATATGTATTAAAGCGACCTCTTTGTGCCGTATTTTCTCTGTGGTTTACTGTTTAAGCTGTCCTTCGTTCTATTAATATGTACACGTTATAAACGGCCAGTCGAGATGTTGTTAGGTGAGAATGGTTTGGATTTTCCGTCACGAAACATCTGCTGCTGTTTCATTGGTATTTTGTACAGAGTGCTCAAGGTTGCCTTTGTTTGCTGTCGACTGTTACTCCTCTTACTCTCTCTAACAAAGACGATCCTTGTGATAATTTATATTTGAATCTAGAATAAATTATTTGGTTATTACCTAGTCGTGTTATTTATACCGTGAAGCTCTAACATTAGTGTCCTATTCTTCTGTCCCACTTTGAATGAACCAAGGAAAATATTTTTTCTTCCCTACTTTGTTTCTACTTGAAATTTGATGTGTGTGTGTGTGTGTGTTTTTCCTTATAGCAAAGCCACATCAGGCTATCTGCTGAGCCCAGCGAAGGGAATCGAACTGCTAAATTTAGCGTTGTAAATGCATAGACTTACCGCTGTACTAGCGGGGGACATTGAAATAAGATATCTGCTCCTTATTTTGTCCTAAGACAGGTCGTGACTTTGAAGTAAGCGTGTCGAGTTGCGTATTGAAGGGTCCGAGGTTCGGGACACGATGCCACTTTCAACTGTGAACGCGTTATGAAAGTCATAGTCTGTCATGTCATTTGAGTCGATGAGCCTGACAAAACCCTTATTGCGGCGAGTTCTGCTGACTAGTTGCCTTCCCTCTGGTTCGTAGGTCAAAAGTAGGAGGTGACTAATACTTGAGCACTGGACAGGGGTCTCTCACCTGGCAGGCCCAACATGACCAGGTAGATAGGGTGCTCTACTCACAGTCTAAGGGTCACGGTTTCGAATCCCCGTCACACCAAACTTGCTCATTTTTTTCAGCTGTAAGATCGTCATAATATCACGATCAATCCCACTATTTCTTGGTAAAAGAGTAGCCCGATAGATGGCGATGAGTGATGATGACTAGTTGTCTTCTCTCTACTCTTACACTGCTAAATTAGGGATAACTAGCACAGATAGCCCTCGTGTAGCTTTGTGCGAAATTCAAAAAACAAACTTTCACTTGGCCATTCAGTCCACAAGTGTATCAAGTGGTATTCATATTGAAAATCCTTCTTCCAGTCCTTACTCTATAGCAGCAGCCTGGTTCCGGCTTTGAACTAACCAAATAATCTTGTGATGTACAGATCGTGACTACCTAACTTTTTGTGTGTTATCGACATCTTACTGGAGGTTGGTAGCCTTCAGCCTTTATGTTGTTGTAATGTGCTAGAAGTCCTGTAACGCTTTACATAAAGCCGCAAGGTGTCCATAATTAGATTATGAGTAAACCTTAAATCTTGATGACGGATATCTTTGTAACGGAAATTGAATTATTTGGATTTGGTTACAGTCTCTTTCTGCTATGATGTCGAGACAAGAAAAATCGAGTGAGTCTAAGTGTTTTCTTAAGAACAAAGTGTCCCTTGTGTTTACGTTATGTTTGTATTCTTAGCGTTTTTATCGTTCACTCACATTCTCAATGGTATCAGTAAATTGTCTGGAAGTGTTGAACAGTTTACGCGACACCTGTATAACTCACTCGGTCTACTTAAAACAAGCAGTTCTCTAGATTGTAAGAATAATGTTAACTGTTTGGGTCAAGCTTATTAAGTGTGGGCTTCAAGCTGTTGATTTGAAGAAACAATTGCGTCTTCTTCTTATGAACGTTATTAAAAGCTCGTGCTAATTTTACGCGGTGTAATTATGCTCCGTTAAGTGACAACATTTTGTTTTCAGAACTGATTCACTATGCTTCCTTCTCTATAATTGTAAGACTCGTATTACTTGCTATCAGAACCAACCTTGTTTTTTTAATATTCAATCTTGACAACGTTTTATAAATCTAATTTTAACGTAAACTATGTTTGTTTGTTTTTTAAATGAGTTTTATGTAATAACCTTGTATGACTGTTCTTCGTGATGTTGCTTTTGTATTGTTACCTATTCTAGTACTATCAGTTTTATGTAATAGCCTTGTACGACCGTTCTTCAAGACATTGTTTTTGTAGAGTGTTACCTATTCTAGTACCATCAGTTTTATGTAATAACCTTGTACGACCGTTCTTCAAGACGTTGTTTTTGTAGTGTTACCTATTCTAGTACCATCAGTTTTATATAATAACCTTGTATGACCGTTCTTCAAGACGGTTTTTTTGTAATGTTACCTATTCTAGTACCATCAGTTTTATATAATAACCTTGTATGACCGTTTTTCAAGACGTTGTTTTTGTAGTGTTACCTATTCTAGTACCATCAGTTTTATGTAATAACCTTGTACGACCGTTCTTCAAGACGTTGTTTTTGTAGTGTTACCTATTCTAGTACCATTTATCCTGTATTTCCTTTAATGTGACACGTAGGCCGTTGGTCAGTTCATAGTTGTAAATTTGCAGTTACTGATCAGAAGATAATGATGAAATATACTTGTAGAATTAGTTCCTGTGGTAGTGACAGGTATGTCTAACATTTTCAATCTTAAACAAATGATTTGAAGTTAAATTCATGCAACCAAGGCTGATTGGAAGGGGCGTTGGGTTATCACAAGGCTCACTAGAAATACATGCTATTTAATGAACTAGAATAACTACTGCTTTTTCATAGATTCATGAAGAAACTTGCCACCTAAATTTCTTTTATGAAAAATCAGCAAAAGTCCATAAGTAGAATAAAATGGGGAGGGCGATAATATTACCGACACCGGGACCTGGGCTGACTCTCGACGCCCCTGCGTGCATCTGAAAACCCCAGTTTTCAGTTCTCAGAGCCGGAAAAAGCTCTCTGGCGACTGCTACTGTTGGCTGCCTGTCTTTTCTCTGGTCAGTAATTAAAACTTAGAGATGACAGTACTTGAATCCTGGGGATATCTAAATGAGATAGTCCATTTAACCATAATAAACCATTCGCGCTGAAAGATCCAATACCAGTTTCGTGCAGGTTAAATTGTATATTAATTGAATGTCAGTATGCAATGTATTGTAAATTTTAACGGTGAGGGTTTTTTGAAATTCCTGCAGTACACCGCAGTTCATCGACCATTTTTAGGCTTTAATTTTCGCGTTTGTATTAAATGTATTTAACAAGAATTATTAGGTTTCGTTTGTTTTTGAGTTTTGCGCATAGCTACACGAGGGCTATCTGCGCTAGCCGTCCCTAATTTAGCAGTGTAAGACTATAGGGAAGGCAGCTAGTCATCATCACCCACGCCAACTTTTGCGATTATTTTTTTACAAACAAATAATGGGATTACCCATCACATTATAACGTCACACAGCTAAAGGGCGAGCATGTTTGGTGTGACGGGGATTCGAACCCACGACCCTCAGATTACGAGTCAAGTGCCTTAACCACCTGGCAATGCCAAGCCAGAATTATTAGATCCATTAAATAAAAAAGATTTGCTAGAATCGCATCTGCAGATGTAAATTCCTGTTCTCTTATAACATAGCTGTTCCCAGAAATTGTGAGGAAGCCCGTGATAAAAGGACTGAGCGCCTAGAAGCCTAAACCAAGGCCGAAAGGTGTTTTGAACTGAAATTAAACGCATTAGCTTTCTGGGTTTCTTCTCTGTTTGCAGCTAGATAGGTTGTGTAAATCTAAGCCTTTTTTTTTTTGTATTTCCATTGCGTATTATTTCTTTACCATGTGCCTGTGGAACAATGAAAAGTATGATCCAGAGAAGCCTGCAAATAACAAATGCTTGTTTGACATTTGTTTTCTTCAACACAATTTATTACTACAACTCACTGTAAATTAATGTCATTTTCGTGGCAGTTTCTATTGTTTCTAGCCATTGGTGGCAGGATGCTCCACGAGCGTTAAAGATTTCTTTATGATTCTAAGGTATAATAGCTTCATGATAATTGTACCATGTATGGATGTTATAGGAATCGTCTAGTTATATTTTATGGTTCTTATATTTTCTATTGCGCATTATTCCTGTACTTACGCTTTTGGGACCGTCAGGAGTTCTAGTTTTATTCTGTATTTCTTATTTTGTAGAATAATGCAATAATTACATAATAGCATTAGTTAACATCAGGGATACCAGTTACTGTATTTTGTGGTTTTTACTTCTCATAATATTGCAAAGATTACGTTTATCGTTCGAGGATACCGCCATCTATAATTTTACGGTTCTTATTTATTGTAATGTTCAGTTGGTTATGCTTTGGGATTCGTCGGTATTTAGAGGATTCAAGCATTCTTGCATTCTTTTGTAGCTTTCAAAATATTCTGATTGTGATATTCTGTAGAATATAAAATTCTCTACGATTTTAACCTTAAAATTGTGTTCTGCATTTCGTGGTCATTATTGTAGAGATTGTTCCTAAACAGTTCTGAAATGTGTGTAGGTGTTGGTACAAAAAGAAATGACTGACACCTGGTTATAACCGTTACACACACAAGATATTGACAACTGATTTAAAAAAAAAAACACGTAACAAACGTCACATATTGACGTCTGATAAAAACTGCTACGGATCAGGTTTTGACATAAGAGCCGTTAGACACATCCTATATTGGCACTTGTTTTAAAAAACAAACAAACAAACATGACAACCATCAAATATTGACACTTAACAAAAACTGTAACACACATCAGGTGTTGACATCTAACCAGAAGTATAACACACATCAGGTGCTGACCTCTAACAAGAACTGTAACACACATCAGGTTCTGACATCTAACCAGAACTGCAACACACACAAGTGTTGATATCTAACAAGAACCATAACACACATTAGGTGTTGACATCAAACAAGAACCGTAACACACATCAGGTGTTCATATCTAACAAGAACCGTAACACACGTCAGGTGCTGACATTTAACAAGAACTGTAACGCACATCAGGTGATGACATTTAACAAGAACTGTAACGCACATCAGGTGATGACATTTAACAAGAACTGTAACGCACATCAGGTGATGACATTTAACAAGAACTGTAACGCACATCAGGTGATGACATTTAACAAGAACTGTAACGCGCATCAGGTGATGACATTTAACAAGAACTGTAACGCACATCAAGTGCTGACATTTAACAAGAAGCGTAGCACACATCAGATGTTGACATCTAACAAGAACCATAACACAGGACTAGCAGGTCGGACGCGGAATAATAAATAAACAAGCTAATACGTCTACTGACCAACAAGGAGAAGTCTTTAAAATAGAGGAAGAGGTTTCATCCTGTACACAACCTCTAAGCTGCGTGTGTTAATTTAGTTCTTAGGACAGATACTGTCCCTTTGATTTCTCAGTGTTACATTTAAGTATCCCCTGAGTCACTGCACGAATATCTCTTAAAAATAAATATTAAGACCGAATACACGTTTGTAATCATAATCATCGTAATACAGTATCTCCGTCGCACCAAACATGCTCGCTCTTTCAGCCGTGGGGCGTTATAATGTGACGGTCAATCTCACTATTCGTTGGAAAAGAGTAACCCAAGAGTTGGCGGTGGGTGGTGATGACTAGCTGCCTTCCCTCTAGTCTTACACTGCTAAATTAGGGACGGCTAGCGAAAATAGCCCTCGTGTAGCTTTGCGCGAAATTCAAAAAACAAACAAACGTGGTACGATACTTTAATAAGTAAACCATTCAAAACTGTTTGAATACATTTTAGTATTTTACAAATGTGTTATTGTGTGAAAAGTTTTCGAATAACTCTTCCCTCAGAGATTTTAGTCACGTGTTTCTTCGCCTATTGTAGGATGTGCGACTTTACATTTACAGAGGTGAAACAGAGTATCTACTGATATTGAACAGGTTCTAGGATCTACTGACACTGAACAGGTTCTCGGATCTACTGATATTAAAACTTTATCATCACATTTGTTTAGGTAACTTTCTGTCCTCCCGTGGTCCATTATTTTGATAATACCAAATAGTTTCTGTACAGAGTTAGTGTGTTGCTTCTGAACTTTGGTAAATTAAAAAACTAATAATTACGAATAATTGCGTAAAAGTCGTCATATATAAACCCCGTTAGTCTCAAAATAAAACAAAGTTAGGGTTAAGATTGCTTATTAGCTTCGGGCATCTTTAATCCTCAACTTAGTGCTTTGTTTAAAATCATTCATTTTTTAAATAAGATATACAGAAGACCTCAGCCCTGAGGTAGTTTATTTTAAAAGTTTTTTTTTATATATTATATATGTATCCAATCAGTAATTTTAGGGTTAAAATACTGAACAACCGAAAGTTTTGTGAAGCGCCATCTTGTGCTAAAGTTGGTAATCATAATGTCTGGGGTAGAGCGATGTATAAAAACAGACTCAACGATAAGAATAACTGTAGTAATTGTTTAAGTTCTGACATAAATCTGGTTGCTATAAAACGTTGCAAGTGTTGGAAAAAATTTCTCTTGTGCGGTGTTTTTAACAACCATTGTTCTTCCTCCGTATAACGTGTGTGGGGGAAGCGTGTTCGAGTGGGACATTAAACCTTGAACTTGAGAGTGCGCATGACTGAATAAACAAAATATTCTCCTAACCCATCTCACCCAAACAAGCCTAAGTCAAGTCGCGTTAAAAGTGAAACAGATAAAAGTAAAACTAGAAAAAAATAAGACAAAAACTTCCCGTGTATCGATTGTCCTTGACTTGTTTTTCACATATCTACGCTAAAACGTTAAACCAGAAATTTAATTCCAAAGTGTTACTTAGTGCGGGGAAAAAAAAAATCATATTTTTCATATGGCGTGACTAATAGACGCAGACACCCGCACGAGAAGTCGGCATTTTAAAGAATGTTTTATCTTTTCTTTAATTTCTCAGAAGAGGAAGTTATCGTTGAAGTGTTGAGACGTCGTCCAATCGTTAGTTAGATAAAGCCAGAACATTTCGTTCGTTGTTAATACATGCAGGCCACGAGAAATAAGGAGGCTGTCTGTCTGTATTAGAAATATTTGGGTAAAATCGAGAAAACTTTGAGAGTGCTCCAAGTACAAAACGTGAATAGCTGTGTTCACCACACACACACACACACACACACAAACTGGAAAGAGAAACGGAAATCGAAACGGGCTCTAGAAAGTACCCAAGTAGTTATTACAGAACGCGCGCGCGTGTGTATATGTACGGGTTACAGGAGCCAAGATTTTCCACAAAACAGAAGTTAGCAATGTTCTTCGTTCTCAAAAACTTCCACGGTCGATATCAAGAAACACGCACTTGTACTTAAATGGCTCCACGCCCAGATTTAAGTGTCAATTTTCGAGCACCTGGTTATGTCATATCGGCACTTTGCAGGGATGTTCGTAGCTATAAAGTGGCGTATGCGCTCTTGTCGCGAGTGTTTCTTCGTGAATGCTAGGCCTGAATCGCTCCTCTGCATTGTTGGCGAGTCGAAAACATTTTGAAGACTTAAAAAAAAAAAAATCTAGGAAGGCGTTGTTTCTGTATCCTTAATCATCGAGAATTTATTAAACCAAATTATTTTTTATTGTTATTGTTGTTGTTTTAACATTGTTCCATTAACAATATTCATACACACGGCCCGGCATGGCCAGGCGTGTTAAGGCGTGCAACTCGTACTCTGAGGGTCGTGGGTTCGCATCCCCCTCGCGCCAACCAGGCTCGCTCTTTCAGCCGTGGGGACGTTATAATGTTACGGTCAATCCCACTATTCGTTGATAAAAGAGTAGCTCAAGAGTTGGCGGTGGGTGGTCATGACTAGCTGTCTTTCCTCTAGTCTTACACTGCTAAATTAGGGACGGCTAGCACAGATAGCCCTCGAGTAGCTTTGTGCGAAATTCAAAACAAACAAACAATTCACACACTCACACACACACATCCTCCGAAAAAAAAATTTTCTACTTTTAGTGAGAAACGATAACTTTATGACCGGTTTACAGTATAAAGTGTCTCTTTTCTAACTTGACGCTCCTCCCTCACCAGTGGCACAGCGGCATGTCTGCGGACCCACAACGCTATAAATCTGGTTTCGATACCCGTGGTGGGCAGAGCACAGATAGCCCATCGTGTAGCTTTGTGCCTAATTACGTACACAAACAAATCTTACTAGACTCGACATTCAAAACACTGTGGTTGTAGTTGGTGTTGTCGTCATTGACAGGGTTTATTTACTAGCACGAAGTTACGATTGCAGTTCCCATAACATATTTTTAATTTAACATCGCCTCTCGATTTCGCAGTTACGGAATCCACGTAGAATTGCTGTCGTGAATTTGACCCTAGCTTTTGTTTTCCTGTCTCCAACTAGACTTATATTAGTGTTAAAAATAGGGTAATTTCTTGAATTTTCGCAAACAACTTAAGCCTACAATCCAATACGGAGATGTATTACATCCTATTGCCCATGTGTTTGTGTATGAGCACGCGCACCCATGGATACATCTCACAGATGCACAGAATTCTTATTCAAATCTCACGTGACTTCAGCTAGCTCATGGTCGCCATGTTTTCATATAAGCTTCAGTTATGTATATGTACACGTTGGTATTGAGAAGTTGTTATTAACAAAATATAAAAACGTGATTTTAACAAATGAAACTGCTAAATAGGTGGCTCCGCGGTAAGCTTGAGAGCTTGTAATACATAAAATCGGTGTTCGATACTCGTTGTGCAAATAATCCATTGTGCAATTTTGCGCTTATCAATAAACAAACAAAATTTATTAATAGTATATTTCTGTCTTGAACGAATGACGTGCATTTCTTCAGCAACAAAACAACAGTTACATAGAAGTTTTGATAAGAGTAACGTGGTTGAAATTTGTGACGTCTGTGCTTTCACGCGCCATATGTGAACAAGCAAGCATATATAAGACCAGTGACAGTTTCCAGTGAAGTCGATATATTTCCAATGGCTAAACATAATTGCCAATGAGAAAAAGCATTTGATTTTTCGCCAGTAAATTTGGAAAATCCGAAGATTTGATTTAACAAAGTGTTTTCAAGTAATATATTAAATTGTGTAGAAAGAGACCGATGATTTAAAGTACTGTTGCAAAAATATTATACCAGTTTAATTTCTTCAGGTAATGGAACATTCGGTTCTACTGGTTAGCGCCTTCAAGCTATTGCTAAATGTGTATTGATGGGGGTTTGATACTATTCAAACCTGTAGTTTTCAGCTGGTCATAATGAAGGCCTTGTTTCGTGATATCCCCCCACTGAGACAGCGGTATGTCTATAGTTTCACAACGCTAAAATCCGGAGTTCGATTCGCCTCCGTGGACGCAGCAAATAGTCCGATGTGGCTTTGCTATAAGAAAACATACGCTTGTTTTGTGATGCGGGCTGATTCGTGCTCTATTTCTGTAGTTCAGCGATTTTAGGAGTAATTTTTATAGCGCATGCGCCTTTTACAAGCTGACAAAGAGGAATTATAATTTTACTTACGGTAGGACATTAAGTCCAGCACATTTTTAGACATTATATTCTTAGTTTAGTCCAATAGAGGTTTTCAAGAATTAGTGTTAGGAGTAGTTTTGTTCTAACACCTTTATGTGAACCAAATTACAGGTTTTATAGCTAAATCCTTCGTGTTCGACACCAAATTACAAGCGTATTGTAATTATATGTACAAATGACACTGTCGTACACTGAAATGTGCATCTTACTTCTAGTACTAATTTGAGTACTAATCTTGTATATAATTTAAATATAAGCCCCCACACATTATACATGTACATCTCTTTGTACTCTTTCAAGTTGATTGCTACACATGGAGCTTCTTGTGCTGTGCCCATTACAGGTATCGAAACCTGGGTTTTAGCGTTGTAATCTCAGTCTTGGCCTTTAGCCACTAGAGGGATTTTATGTCGAAAGAATTTGAGTGCACCTACTTTTAGCACTCGAGGTTTGTTCAGTTTACTTCGAAATAATTTAAAATATGAAGCATATTTGTTTACATACCGTGAAAACTATCATACCATTATGTTCTGAGTATTGCGATATAAGAACCGTATCTCGTAAAGCCACGTTTGAAATGGGAAGTGAGAAGCAGAAGGTAAAGACATTTCTGTCATAACACGATATGAGATTCCGTTTATGAGTATTTTGAAAATAGAAAAGTCTAAAGATTTTCTAACTATAACATGAAATATTTATAATGATGAGTTAGTTATTCAGATACTCTTGTATGAAAACGTGAAAAATCACACATTTTGAGATTCAAATTATCTATTTGTAAATGTTGGCCGTCTGGTGTTGAGAGTGAAAACAATTACAGTTTATGATAATAACGTATTAACATAATTTATTCGCTCATTTATCGAGATAACGCCCCATCTCACTACACATGTTCCCAGCGGCAAGGATCAGAACTAATACATTTTGGAGTCGTCAGAATAATGAGGGCCAACTTCGTAGGTTTAAACTTCGTAGGTTTAGGTTTACCTTTTCTTTATTAGTAACTTAAGTATCACGTATTTAAATGAAAACATGTGCTGCTATGAGAAACCCAGTTAAGTAAGATTTATATCGTATGAGTATAAATTTGTGTGTGGTATTTTAACCTGCATAAACAGAACCATTGTAGTAATGACGAGAACCGTTGTCGTCGCGTGGGGTAAACGGCCAGGTCAGAGTCTCTAGAAGTTTGAGCTGCTGACCAAAGGGAGGGAAACCAGTTAGCAATGACATCTGCCTACCCGACTTATTTGCCGCTTTGATAGTTTGTTCACACCATAAAGTATGGAGCGTTTTCAGAGACCTGGGTGTTTTTAATCTGCAACCCAGTACGATAACAGCTGTGTACTAGGCTACGCCCGGTCCGTAAACATGAAAAATATAAAAATCGCGAAGAAGAGAAAAGCACCTATGTTAGTTCCTTACATGTTTCGTCACGAAGTATTTTCTCAAGACATTTCGTTTTTTTCTTGTCGTGTAAATGGTAAATTGCAAGACATTAATAATATCTAAAGGCCACGAAACAATGAAATACTGCTCAAGAACTGTCTCAAGAAACTGCCTAATACTATCACAATTACAGTATCTTTAAACCACTAACGGAAGTCTCTCGTGTATGTGTGTATCTACTTATAACTAGCGAACTGTTTGTTTGTTTTTATTTTTGAATTTCGCGCAAAGCTACACGAGGGCTATCTACTCTTGCCGTCCCTAATTTAGCAGTGTAAGACTAGGGCGGAAGACAGCTAATCATCACCATCCACCGCCAACTCTTGGGCTACTCTTTTATCAACGAATAGTGGGATTGGCCGTTACATTATAACGCCCCCATGGCTGAAAGGGGCGAGTATGCTTGGTGCGACGGGGATTCGAACCCGCGACCCTCAGACTACGAGTCGAACGTCCTAACCCACCTGGCCATGCCGGGTCAACAAGCGAACTTCTGGAGTGATTGTCGCCAAACTTGGCATGTACCCTCAGAACCACCTGTGACGTGGATGGTTCAGTGTTTGAATCTTACTGCTCTTGTGTTCTGTTTCCTCACTGTGTGTTTAACACAACATTGAAAAGACGTTTCGTCACAATAATAAAAAAACTCTACATACATATTTATGTGGTGTACTACGAGGTACAAGACAGAAACTGCCCTTCCTGTATGTTATACAAAAGTTTCATCACGATTCCCATCAAATTCATTTAGTTTGAGTGTAAAATTCAAATGGGGATATATTTACCATGAATATTTATGGTTAAACAGCAGCAAAGAGTGCGTGTTCGTTTCGCAAGCTCTATTTTAACAGCACGGTCAGTTGAACACATTTACTAACTTATTTCAACTGCTGTTCTTATATTTCAGTAGCATATGTGATTACCTAATTCTAATTAT
Source organism: Tachypleus tridentatus (assembly GCF_004210375.1). Lineage (NCBI taxonomy): Eukaryota > Metazoa > Arthropoda > Merostomata > Xiphosura > Limulidae > Tachypleus > Tachypleus tridentatus. The sequence continues at coordinate 188,733,977 of NC_134834.1, read as the reverse complement.
TTATTAATAACTGAAAAGCTGGTTCGAAAATTTTGTACCGTTTTTCAATTTCCGTGTTCTTTGTTCAGTAGCGCGTGAAAAGGTTTAGTGTTTCCATGTAATTTTTTTTTTTTTTAGTTGTGAAGTTTGATAACAATTCCAGAGAAATGTTAATGGAAAATCGAAAGTATATATCACCGATCCAAAGCCTTGTCTGATACACGAGGTGTAACAGTAATCAAGTTCATATATGTGTGTGTGTATTGGTTTAATCCAGACTAGATTGACAATGGTTATTCGGCTTGAAGTTGTACCTGATATCCGTTTAAAGAACTATTTGATTTCACTGAGAACTTTACGAAATATAAGACGTAATCTGGGAGGGGGCGTATTAAAATTTAACATTTGCTTTTATAGAATTTATTTAAATACCTTATTTCTTTCACTTGTTTTCTTGATATATTCATAGCAGTTGCGATTCTTTCTAGATTTTATATTGGGGGCAAGGTGTTAGTTTGGTGGGTAAAAAAAAAAAAAATTCGTATTAGTTTCTGTGTAGAGAATTAAAAATTCTTAAAAGACTATGTCTCACATAGGGGCTGCTGGGGTGGCATAGCTTTCCACTCCTTCCCCACTCCCACATAACTATAGTGGCGTTTTGAGCCAAATAGAAAATGAAAGAGCTCCACGTTGGTACAGCGATAAGTCTACGGATTTACAACGCTAAAATCAGGAGCTCGATTCCCATCGGTGGACTCAGCAGATAGCCTGATAGGAAAACACATACACACACAGAGAGAAAATGAAAGATTGGTTTGTTTGCTTGTTTTTATTTCAAAAACTCAATAAAAACATCGAGTGAAGTCTGAGTTGGATTTATCGGATTTCATCCAAACATACCGAAGTGTCAAAAGTCACAAGTACTACCTACATATGAGTTGACACAATTGTAACGTTTTCTTCTCTGTGTGTGTGTTTTCTTATTTCTCGCTCATCTAGACTTCTCTCTCTTTAGTTCCAGATGCTAAAGGCACTAACAAAGCTGGCAATATGATTTTTTTTGTACGTTTTTAACTGTGTTCTATAAATAATAATATAAAAATAATGGCGGTGATAAATCAAATAGCTTTATTTGTTTTCTTTGCCGAATTGCTTTCATATTGAAGATATACTGTGTTTGTAGGTATACTGAAGTACCAGTAGAGGGCGTTGAGTATTAGAGGTACAAACTAACGTAGCTCGTACTTCTGTAAACTAATGTTGTTTATATATATGTGTGTGTATTTATATAAAATAGCCAGTTCGGCTGTAAAATGGCACTTAACTAACTCTTCATTAAGGGAAGTCGAAGTGGTAACAAAAATATATTATATTTTATCAAACTGAAACCTTGTTTCTCTCACGTTAAGCCTGAAGACAAAATCCGTGTGCCTCTTCACATATTACACAGCCTCCCTCCCCATCAGTGAAATCGGGTTTCGATGGCATTGGAGGGCAGAGCACGGACAGCCCATCGTGCAACTTCGTTCTTAACTACAAATATGAGGGTCGCGGGTTCAAATCTCCGTCGCACCAAACATGCTCGCCCCTTCAGCCGTGGGGGCGTTATAATGTTAGGTCAATCCCACTATCCGTTGGTAAAAGAGTAGCTCAAGAGTTGGCAGTGGATCATGATGACTAGCTGCCTTCCCTCCAGTTTTACACTGCTAAATTAGGGACGGCTAGCGCAGATAGCTCTCATGTAGCTTTGCGCGAAATTCAAAACAAACCAAAACCAAACCAATTTCTCCCTGTCTAAAATCACTATCACTTAATTAAGTTTTTTAAAGCCTGTCATATACAATATGTTACTTACCCTTTCTTAAGGAACAGTGCAAGCTCGTTCGTTTGCTTTCAAGTACAAAACTGTTTCATTCTGTAGAGCATATGACGTTTTGTGGCTTTAACACTGATCCGTCAGCTTAGCACTGTGTGTTTGTTTTATTATAATGGTTTCCGTCTCACGCTTTTGTACGATATATAATCAGTAAGTCGTTTGTTCTCTGAAATAATTACGTGTAACAGTTGAGCTCAAGTTTTGATATTATTCATCGACGATTTTACACGTCTTCTCTTATCGAATTATTTATTTATGCACCAATAACCTCGCTAGTTTGTTTATATGTGTGACATTGCATATGTGTAGGTTATTGATGGGAAGACATCTATCTGTCTTAGTTCGTACACAAGTGGTAATTCAACCATGAAAGTTTGCTGTTGGTCTTTAAAGCTAACAAGTCCCTCAGTGAAACAGCGATATGTCTGTAGGCTTACAGCGCTAGAAATCGGGTCTCGATACTCGTTGTAGGCAGAGCACAGGTAACCCTTCGTGTAGCTTTGCGCTTAACTACAAACAGTCATACAAATCACACTTGCTGTTGAAATAGTTATTGTATGTACAAAAGAAACCATTAAATAAAAGGTATTAAAAATTGGATAACTTTTTTTATCTTATAAACAAACTATGAACTGTTTCGTGTGTTTATACTTTCGTTGAAAATGTAATATTTTGTAAGACGAAAAAAATATATAAATAATAATTTTTCTGGTATTTCTTCGTCTTACGATGAATTTATGACTTTTAGGTTTTTAGTCTTCGCAATGTAATTTTCATTGGCTCTTACTGGTTAATTAGAAGTTTCTCTGACTGCCCACAAGGTGGCGTTCAGATTGGAAATATCAGATCTTACTTTTCGTTTTTACCTTAAGACACTAAAAAATCAGATGTAGAAAATGACCGATCAAAATGGAGAAAAAAAAGAACCCAAAGCAATAATTTGTTCTTTAGAAATATTTACTACAATTCAGACTTTAGAGTTATTAGTCCACAACGCTGGAATCTACGGGATTTGATAGTGGCTGCAAAAATCAATACAAGTGAAAAACTGGCACTTTAGGAGTCCTTGAGAAGGATTAGGGCGGATACTAGCTTTCTTCAGTCAGCATGTTTTAATTGAACACATAAAACTTGACCCCTTAGAGATTTTCGGATTTATTGAATTGCTTTAACAGTTGAATTAAGATTGACTCAGCCAGTCTGCCATTTTACGACGTGAAATAAAATTGCTATTGTAAAAGCCTAGGGCGTAACGTACGTCGGTTCTTTTTAGTATTAGTATTGATATTAATAAAATGGAGTAAAATAATGTAAACAGTATAATCAGTCTGAAGAGTATCACAGAAGCGTCACTAGGTGCTTAAAAGATTCGGGGCTTGAGCCCAAAGGTGCGAGAATTTTCGGCGTTTCGGTATGATATCGATCATAATTTTCAGATTTTTTTTTCAATACAGGAACTGTGAATTTGGTGCACGAGCCTCGTGTGTCAGTGCCTGACGATACCACTGCAATATCTCAATATAAATACTTGTGAATTAGGAATAAATTGAACACAGCCTATTCGGTACTACAGAAAATATAATCTTGAAGTTAAAATAGGCTTAAGATAAATTCTTCTAGTCACGATTTTCAAAGTAATTATTTCTAAATTATATTTAACATAATTCAGCTATTATTACAGTATGATCAATCCTGAGATAGTATTGAGGTTAAATTCATCTAGTCAGTGTTAAAATCTAATTATTTCTAAATCGTAAATAAATTAACATAATCTAGCCATCATTACAGTATAATTAATCCTGAGATAGGGTTGAGGTTAACCTCATTTGGGTACTACTGAAGTTTGATTCTTTCTGGAGTAGAGTTGAATGTAACGCGTTAAAGTCATTAGTACAGCTGTTGTGTTATGTAGCATAAGGCCACAGTAAACAACAGAATTAAAAATGGTATAGTGTTAACAATTACCTAACCTAATTACACTTAAACTTAAATGGTTGTTTTTCAAGCATATTACTAATATAAGCAACCTTTCAATCACTACTGAAGAGTTCTGGTATTGGGTGAAATGCCTCGTAGTTAGTGAGTAAAGCTGATAGGGTATGGTTGATACATCGATCAAGCCTGCGATGATTTTATTGTGTTAATTGTTTAATGTTCTACAGTGATTTCTTGTACGCTGAATTCGAAAATGATATTCATTTTTCTCCATCACAATATACAGATTTTTTCATGAAACGTCATACGTACTTTTACATACGTGAATCACCTTGTTAAGCTTTAAATGCTGACAACCACTGGCTATAGGTTTCTCTTGACCAATCGCGACGTGAGAATTTTATCGATCGGTCTAGAACCCAAACATAACAAACATATTAATAAATAGTGTTTACTGTGGTAAACGAAATAATATTTTCTTTCTTTCTTCGCAATTTGTACAAAATTTTGACGTGATAGAGAAAAATTAATATTATTTTCGAAATCTGCGTAGCTGAATTAGAGAAAATCTGTTATTAAAACCAAAACAACTTTCATGAAATTTAAATTTGCAGGCCTGTGTTATTATATACTCTTATATACTTTCATTCAAGAGTTATAATATTCTGTTTATTAAAATATGTGTATGTGTGTACATATATATTATAAAGCACAACATAACCACAAATCCACGTGAAGTGCGTTTCGAAATTATTTTACCTTCGAAGACTTAGTTCTCAAGGATAAGCAGGCACCCATGTGTGCAGTTTTTAAAATTCTTTAAGTACAAAACATGTCTGGGTTCTCCATCCATCAGGATAAAATAAACCACGCCATTAAGTACTGTAAATAGCTGACCACGCGTCGGCAATTAAAGTCGGAAGTAAGTAAGGTGAACTGTTAATAAGGATTCAGGGTGTCTGATGGCTGCCATTTCTAAATCAGCAAGTGAGGATTCAGAGAGACTAGTGTGCCATTCTAATACCATATATAATTCAACAAATGAGGATTCACAGTGTCTGGTAGCTGCCATTCTGAAGCCATCTTTAATTCAACAAACGAGGATTCACAGTGTCTGGTAGCTGCCATTCTGAAGCCATCTTTAATTCAACAAACGAGGATTCACAGTGTCTGGTAGCTGCCATTCTGAAGCCATCTTTAATTCAACAAACGAGGATTCACAGTGTCTGGTAGCTGCCATTCTGAAGCCATCTTTAATTCAACAAACGAGGATTCACAGTGTCTGGTAGCTGCCATTCTGAAGTCATCTTTAATTCAACAAATGAGGATTCACAGTGTCTGGTAGCTGCCATTCTGAAGTCATCTTTAATTCAACAAACGAGGATTCAGAGTGTCTGGTGGCTGCCATTTCTAAATCAGCAAGTGAGGATTCAGAAAGAATGATATGCCATTCTGAAGCAATTTTTAAGTCAACAAATGAGGATTTAGAGTCTCTGGTGATTGCCATTCTGAAGTTATCTTATAAGTCAATAAATTCAGCTTACCATCTTTTTAATGTGTTGGGTAAAGCACAGATACACTACGTGTAGCTTTGCGCTCAACGACAAACAAACAAAAATTATCTCTTCAAATTGTTATGGACGAGAATTAGGGTAAACTTAGCAGTAAAAGTCTCTGAAAAGTATTTTAAGACTAAAAAATATTACACTGTATGTTTAAAAAAATAAAATTGACTGACCATCTTGGTACTTGATTGGCTGTAATTTTAATAAACTTTAAGTTAATTCATTTTCCTTCTGCCTTGATGACTAATGTGTAACTGCCTCGTACAGTTTTAGCATGGATCGTTCACGTGCTTTATTTCTAGTGATCTCAACAGGAATTGAAGTAGACTTATCTTGAAGGAGGTGATGATTCGTGTTGAATAGGCTGTAAATGTTGAAATGCCCCCTGTATTTATAAATTTTGCTACTTGAATGTTTTTTTTTTTGAGCTAGTAGCCGAAGAAATGTTCAAGCCTTGCTATTTTCTGAACAGTATATAACAACGTAGGTCTACAGTCTTCGACTTTTCTAAATGCTCTATATACACTGTCTCCTACGTAAAACGAGTTAGTTATTTGGCCGGTAGGTGTGCCTTTGTTGTGGTAACGGTAGTTCTGGTGTGACAGGCGGTCATCATTCATGAAGCAAGAGGGGAGGCCTCTAGGCTCGTGCCGCCTCCAGCTGAGGAGATTACGGACTCCTGCCAAACTGCTAGGCCTTATCAGTGTTACGCTGCAGGTGTTCAGCTTTTCTCATTCCCGGCGTGTCATTTGGAAGCGCATTCCCACAAATCCCGTGTCATTTGTTGGTAATCATAACAGTCTGAGTGATCTGAATAAAGTACCGTAACTTAGATGTAAAAAAATAGGGGGAAAACAGTGAACGTATTTACGTGTACAATGGGGAATATCCATTAAATCAACACTGTTAGCTTTTGTAACTGTTACAGTTATACGATCCGAAGTTGAGTCGAAACGTCGTCTACAATAAGGAAACCTTGATGTTTGGACATGGGCAACGACGAACTCTTCGTTGTGAGTTTAATATAATAAATGTACAACGTTTCACGACAGTTTTTTTTCTTCACCTGAAGTAGCATATTGTTCATTTTCAAATTTATTTTACCATTACAATTGAATTATAATTTGTTGTTCGGTGAATGTTTGCAGCGAAGATCTGAGGACGCTGTACTAGAATATTAGTCCAAGTGTTATCCTTATTAAAATTACCAAAGGGTATCTCAACAGGGTGCGATCTCTTAATATTGGGATTCGATCCCTGTTCAGCAATATACAAATAAACCTTACAAAGCTGATATAATTATATTTCTTTACGTGTCTGCAAATACATTAATTAAGACATTCGTGATAATAAATAATTAATAAAAACTTATAATACATAATTAATAAAGAAATGTCCCCCGCTAGTACAGCGGTATGTATTCGGATTTACAACGTACAATCAGGGGTTCGATTCCTCTCGGTGGGCTCAGCAGATAACCCCAGGGGGCTTTGCTATAAGAAAAACACACACTAATAAAGAAATTCGTGATGATAAATAATTAATAAAAACTTATAATACATAATTAATAAAGAGATTCATGATAATAAATAATGAAGTAACTTATGATTTTTAATAAAGGCACTTGTGTTTGTGTTTTCTTATATCAAAGCCACATCGCGCTATCTGCTGAGCCCACCGAGGGGAATCGAACCCCTGACTTTAGCGTTGTAAACTCGTAGACTTACCGCTGTACTAACGGGGATCAATAAAGGCACTCATGATAGAAATAAGTGTCAATGATTGTGACACGTATCTGCTTCGAAGGATAGCGTAAAGTACACGTATTTTGCAAATATTTCGGGTACTGTGTCTAAATCTTTAAACGGTAAGAAAATCTTTTTTTTTTTAGCCTCGTAACAGAAGAACAGTAATAAAAGTCTGTAATAGTTTGGTTTCTCTGGGTTTTTTTGGTTTTTCCACCATACTCGATTCATCTGTACTAAACTTATTACAGAAAGTTGCAGTTCTAGAGGGTTCCCAGTGGTACAGCGGCAAGTTTCCAGACTCACAACCCTAAAATCTGTAAAGAAATAAAAAGAATTCAATGTTTTTCTTAACAAATTCATCTTTTTGAAAGGATTTTAAAGGATGAAAAGCTTGAAATGGTTTATTTGATAGTTTCCAAAAAGGCACGTGGTAGATTAGATGAGGGTTTTAAAAATTGTATAAGGAATATTAATTGTATATTTTGAATATTTAATCATTTCAATTACATACCCTCTCGTTAAAAAAAAAGAGATGCGTTTCAGTGTTGCTTTCTCTGTTCCATTTCTTTAATTACGTTTCCTATTTCTCGCTGTAGAAATTAATCGATGACAACGCAAAGATGTTTCTTGGAACTTTAAGGTGATAAGTAGAACCAAATTAAAGCTAGCGTCATTCTTCAACCAAACAGTGTAGCCCTCTGGTGTGTGTCAACCATGGCAGGCAATTTCGATGTTGTTTTTTTGGAATGAACTAGAACCGAAACGTGAGTCTGCTTCTTTAACGCAATGAAAGAGTTATTTATTCAAGAAGATTCCATATAAAGTAGACGAAAGCCTTTGCTAGGACTATTTTTTCAACTCGGTGCACTTGAAAGTGAAACTGGGAATGTAGTTATTATTTCGAAATAGATGCGATATCATCAACATATCTTATATGAAAAGTTCTCCATCATCTATATTAAAATGTCTACATTAAAATATGTTTGATCAAGCACTGAGTACAAAACATGTACGTGTTTTTGTTGGAAAAAGCAGAGCCCCATATTAGAGATTATCTTGTTCTGTCACCCGCACCCCGCAGATTAAGAAACCTGATTTTTAGTGCCTCGAACTCATCGTAGTACCGCCAGGAGTCCGGTATGGCCTGGTGACGAGAGCACTCGATTTACAATCTTTGGATCGCAGGCTCGAACAACGTGACCGAACATACTCGCCCTTTCGCACGTGGGTGCGTTATAATGTGATGGTCAATGCCATTATTCGTCGGTAAATAGTAGCCCAAGTGCTGGCGACGGGTGATGTTGACTAGCTGCTCTAACGTATCAATTCAAAATTTGGGACATTTGGTCCAGATGACCTTGAAGTAGGTTTGCTCACAATTCAACCAAACAAATAAACTAGTGGTGGGACGATAAATATGTCGGTATTCCACGTCTCATAATATTAAATCAAGCATCGTTTCTATACGAATTATTCGAGCTGTTGTTTACACATTATTATGTAGATTATTTTCATAAGATGTGACTACTTCCTTCTATAAAAGGGATACCAGTGAAATTACTAAAACCCTTTTGTTGCAACTTGTAATTTTTCAAAATTTCGTAATCTGACGAAACGTCTTTCAGACTAAAACGTTAAGGAAATGTCAAGTGTTTTGTTTTTTTTTCTGTAAAGTAATTCTCAAAAATTTTCAATAATATCCGATCAAACGCTCCAAATTTAACCTTTGGCCCAGACAATCCCTTGTAATACTGAAGTGCATGTAAAAAAAAAAAAAAGTCGAAAAGCTTTCTATCCATCATTACATTGAAATACGTGTAACAAATCCTAAAATTGAAGTGAAAAAATCTACAGTTTATTACATTGAAATACGCGTAAAAATTTGAAGAAAAAAATCCCAATTCCTTATTATATTGAAGTAAGTGAAAACGTAAAAACTGGCGTTTGCATCAAATATTTTAAATGTATTAATTGTTGTTACACGAACGAATACATCATAGTACTAAAGAAAATAACAATTCCTCAATTATAAATAAACCTAAATTATCTTTTTGCTGATTGAGTAAATAAAAAAGTTGCGTATTTCTATAAATTATCCAGGAAACTTCAAATTATACAGAATTTGTGTGTTTTATCGCTCATGGTTCACAAATATACTAATTAAAAGTGTTTGGGATAAGTCTACGAGTCTATCTTAATTTCATTTGCTATATATTCATCGTGACTGGTTTTATCACACACTTTTGTTTTTAATACACTATTCAGATAGTGTCTCCCAATTTTCATACACACGCCGACAGTGAGAACCAGTGGTGGTTCTCATATTGAAAATAATCAAGGATTAAGAACCAAAACTGTATAAATTATAAACATTTCACTGTACAGTCTTCCGTTTCGAAACTGAAACATTATTGTGTTGAAATGTTAGTTGAATTATTTATTATTGTCGAGAAGCGTATTGAGCCTATAAGATATATCAAAATGTAAGAAAAACGTGCTTTCTCTCTAACAGCTACTGTGTTATTACTCATTACCAAGACTATCATATTGTGATGTGTATTCTGCGATTGTGTTCCAACACATTTTTGTGTATACACCATTCAGATTACCATTATAATTATCAGTAGATAGGATGCAAGGAGTGAATTCTACTGTAGGATGTGACAAAAGAATGTTTGTTTGTTTTAATTTTGCGCAAAGCTACACGAGGACTATCTGTGCTAGCCGTCCCTAATTTAGTAGTGTGAGACTAGAGGGAAGGCAGCTAATCATCACCACCCACCGCCAACTCTTAGGCTACTCTTTTACCAACGAATAGTGGGATTTACTGTCACATTATAACGCTCCCACGACTGAAAGGGCGAACATGTTTAGTGCGACGGGGATTCGAACCTGCAACCTTCAGAGTCGAACGCCTTAACCCACCTGGCCATGCAAAATTCTGGAGCAATTGTCACCAAACTTGGCATGTATCCTCTGTTTACGAAACTACCTTTTATATGACATCTCTCTCTCAGAGGAACAGCTATGTTCCATATTAGTGGTGACCCTTGAACAGTAGCTCTCTTGCAGGGAAGTATAATAAGGATAAGAGAAAAGTTACATCTGGGATGAATAGCGAAATTTTAGCAATGCTCTTGGCTAGAAAACTTCAATAAGCCTTCCTTACAAGGATAATGCTTTCCCGCTTTCTACTGGTCGGTTGCAGAGAAGTACCTAAATTGCCTTTCCATGTAACACTTACCTATCAGAAGGAGGCTAACCAAGCAAATCAAGGTGACTCCTATTCATATATTTCTAGAGATAATGTTTCTGAAGTTGAGTCGAAGTGTAAAGTATGGTGTCACGGTTATGGTTTCGCTTCTTATCGTGTAAAAACGACCAATTTTAGCATAGTAAAGACACGGTTTGGATGTAATTTGGTTTGGTTTTGAATTTCGCGCAAAGCTACTCAAGGACTATCTGCGCTAGCTGTCCCTAATTTAGCAGTGTAAGACTAGAGGGAAGGCAGCTAGTCATCACCACCCACCGCGAACTCTTGGGCTACTCTTTTTACATTGACCGTCTCATTATAACACCCCCACGGCTGAAAGGGCGAGCATGTTTAGTGCGACAGAGATTAGAACCCGCGACCCTCAGATTATGAGTCGAACGCCTTAAACCACCTGGCCATACCGGAGCCTCAAAAGAGAGTAACCTGCAAACAAACACAACTTTGTATGTGTGTGTTAGAACAATAAATCTTGCGGTGTTGTGTTTATGTTCGGATGTTAACAAACATAACTGTATGTGTTCTTATGTTAAGAAACACCACTCCGCGTGTGTGTGTGTGTGTGTGTTGGATAGACGACCATTGAACTGTGAATAACACAAATAATTATTAGGGCGAACTTAAAAAAGAAAATCGACAAAAGCCGAGATGTTCGGTGTTATCGCTACTGATGACGAAACTGTATTTTTTTTTTTTATAGAGGTAGACTTAGCATGTTACACTGTTAAATATACACTTACATCTAGCTACGTACACAGAGAGAATGTTGTAAGTATTAATTGATGATAGGCGCTGAGAAATTTTAAAATTTTGAAATAAATGACACAACATTCTTTGTCTCGTGCACAAGATGGGTCACGTGGTACGGGAGCTCAAGATACCATGTTCCTAAGCAATTATATAAACATAGGATTTGACGTTTGTGTGAGTTTCTGCTTTGTTTTGATACAGTATTCAGTATTAGTGCACCCGAAATAAACATATGGATGTGGTGTCTACTTCTATCATCTCGCTTACAACTTTGTATGTAATCAACCGATGCGCCACCAGGGTTAAGTTAAATAAATAAAATATAAAGCGTCATTATAATTAAGGATAGGAATTGGTCAAGCCTAAAACGTGCTATCTCGTTTAATCGATTAAAAACATGAACTTGGTCGTTCGAGGATAATATATACATGTAATGCATAGGACGTGCACTTGGATTTCTTCATCGTTTTACCTTACGTTAATTGCTCATGTGTAATAAACAACACTGCAGTGTATATGTTGGATAAAAGCTGGAAAAAGATGCTTCATCAGAAATATGATCCTCAAGAATGGAACGTGTAATTATATCAGTGGATTTGACGTCACAGAGCAGCATAAACGTACAATTATACGCGTCTGTGACTTTTTTGTTTGTCATGAACACCACAAGTCCATTAAAATCTCAACGCTTTGTTCACATCTATGTGATAACTGTGTTTTTGAGCATAATTGGTTAACAAAACTCACGAGGATAATTCGACTTCGGATGACTCGATTTTAATTACGCAATTTGCAATTTGATAAGTAGTGTTAGGAAATAGAACGTATGTATCTGATAAGTAAAATATTTCTCTAGTTAATATGCAGTTTTATTTGTTTCACATTTAGCCTTAATATAAATGTAATTAAACTTACATTTAACAGATTCGGTTTTCCATATCAGGTAAACCACAGAAACGGAAAGTAATTTTATATTGTAATTTTAAAAAAAATCGTCTTTTGTACAGGTATATATGTATATATGTTTGGATTCGCTGATGTAGTTTGTCAAACCTGCGAACAGAATTTTCAATACTTATTTTGAAGTGTATAGTAACTTCTTTATACCACCAGCAAAATCTAACTTTTGAACAGTTTACTTATTTTTTATATTTAATTTATTCACAATTCTCAAAATATTACAAACTATGTTGGATATTTATTAGTATAAACTCCACATGGAAGGGGAGGTATTAAGGTTAAAGCATTGTCTTGTACATAATTTTAAGCCCGGTGGTTAAGGCACTAGACTCGTAATCTGAGGATCGCGGGTTCGAATCCCTCTCACACCATATATGCTTGCCCTTTTACCCGTGGAGGCGTTATAATGTGACGATTATTCTCACTGTTCTTGGTAGAAGAGTAGCCCAAGAGTTGGCAGTGGGTGGTGATGACTGACTAACTGCCTTCCCGCTAGTCTTATACTGCAAAATTAAGAACGGCTAGCACAAATAGCCCTCGAGTAGCTTTGCGCTAAATTCAAAACAAACAAACATAATCTTAAATTCAAGCATGCGCAGTGATGAGATGGGGAACCATTTCACTAACACTAAACTCTTAGGCTAAGTTTAAAGTGCGCCTTATGAAGTCGTCTTAGCCTTATCAGTAGAACGTTAGATAAACCAAGATGTCAGACAATTTGTCACTGTCAGAGCCGCTGGCGTCACGTTGCAGTGACGGGGGTTTTGTGATTGGGTTGTCAATAAAAAGAAACAAAGTTAAAGGCTGACCCGTTTCCCGAAACGTCTTCACCAGCTTACAAGTTATTTACTATATTGTCGGCTTTGCATTTCTAGAACATTCTCTTAATAAATGCTCACGGCTGTTTCGACGCTGAATATTCTAAACTGCCATGTATTGCCTTGTTACCCATCTTTCAACCACTTCTTGTCGATAATATCGCTTTGATGTACGTTTTGGGAGGATATTAAAACAGATTTGAAGTGTGCCTTAGAAATCTGTTTCAGTGTACGTTTCACGAGGGTGCTAAAAGAAATTTCAACTGTGCAGGTGAAACCTGTTATTTGTTTAAAATAAATAAAAGTGGCCACTCTTGAACGTTAAACCGTGCAAATAAATTATCTAAATTGATTGGGGAAGTGATAATCAAACTTTGACCTTGAGGTCACTTGGGTCATCGTCATCATGAATATCAAATCAAATTTTAAAAAAATCGTACATTACTCTTCTCTCCCTCACCCCATCTACGAATTTTCACAAAACTTTAAAGGCATTTCTCACCATGTGTAACAAAATAACACGACGTCAACTTCTGCCGTCATTTCGAATATTTCGAAAAAGCAAAATAAATGCGTGATAGTTTTAATCAGTGCCTTATGTTTCAGTTTACAAACATTCCAGATGTAATTATTTTTAGTTGCATATTGTTTTCAAAGGTATAACGCTTTATTTCGTATAAATTTCGCTTATATCTGTACCTAATATTGTTTATATGTATTGAGGTAGTTTGTCAAACCTGCGAACAGAATCTTATATCTGTGTTTAATATTGTTTATATGTATTGAGGTAGTTTGTCAAACCTGCAAACAGAATATTATATCTGTGTTTAATATTGTTTATATAAATTGAGGTAGTTTGTCAAACCTGCGAACAGAATAATCGAAAGTTATTTGTTGATAACTTTAATAAAATATTCAGCTCATTATTTTTAACCACCTTCAGTTGTTATCTTAGGATACATAGTTTAATAGAAATGTTGATGCAGCAGAATTATTTTTTTCATTATTCTTTCGTAATTATTGAACAGTTATAAAATACGCCTCCTAGTGATGAATTAAAACAATTGAAAATTATTGTGTTGAAAAAATACCGTTAAATATTAAATACACATAAGTCTTAGGTTTCTGTATATTTGTTTTTGAATTTCACGCAAAGCTACTCTTGGGCTATCTGCGCTAGCCGTCCCTAATTTTGCAGTGTAAGACTAAAGGGAAGGCAGTTAGTTATCACAACCCACTGCCAACTCTTGGGCTACTCTGTTACCAACGAATAGTGGGATTGACCGTTACATTATAACGGTCCCCCACGGCTGAAAGGACGAGCATATATGGTGTGATAGGGATTCGAACACGCGACCCTCAGATTACGAGTCGAGTGCCTTTAACCACCTGGCCCTCTGATGTTAGGGAACAGAATTATTCTAACTTTGAACTCTAATTTCTACCTCTGATATCAGTAAACTGTTTAACTTAATTATATTTACGTAAGTATTTCATTGTACTAATAAGTTACAGTAGATCACGTGTAAAAATTTTCAAAGCCTAACTTGTGCTAATAATATACGAATATAACACATGCACGTTTTTGTCAGGCTTAAAAAGCCTTTTAATGTGCTGCAAATAAGTTGCATAAACTATCTGTACACTTTTTTTAAGCCTAGCCTAAAAAATGCTAGAGTGCTAGCAAGTTACAATAGATCACGTGTGTATTTTTATAATTTTAGACTTTCCCTTATAACGCTTGACCTTCTCTGCTGGAAAGGAGTTCGACTCGCAGTCTGAGGGTCACGGTATCGAATCCCTTCACCGAACTTCTTTGTCCTTTTATTAATGGGGGAGCTATGCTGTGTCGATCAGTCACACTTTTCGTTAGTAAAGACTAGTTCAAGAAATGACGTTGGGTGATGTTCACTACCTGCACTCTATTACACCTAAATTACGGATAACAAAGTAGGCACTAAAATGGCGTCACATAAAGGACGCTTAACGTCACAATTTATGCTGTCGTGACGCGAGTAAAACGTGCGAATGCAATTAATCACGAGAAGCATTATGCACTCTTGTAAACTACAACAGAGCATCGCACACGAACTTCAAAAGCAAGCAATAAAAATGATTGTTATTCTTAATTTATTTACTCTTGAAACAGAACACTTTCAGAGATCCTGCAAAAAATACGTCTGGTAAGTTATGTCATTTTTTGATAAACCATGTTTATTTTAATATACTTTAAAAATCAAACAATATAAATAAGAAAATCCACTAGTGCTAAAATGTATAAACTGTATTAGTAACATTTTTTTTTATTGTTTTTCAGGTAAGTTGCACTCCTGATGTTCTGTGGCCTACCAAACAAACCCTAAAAACTGAATTTGGTAAGAAACTGTTTCTTATTTTAGCTTGGTCTTTTTTCACTAAAGTACTGTATTATTTTGTTCTGCACCCCGCATCACAACGGTCTGAGGGTTTATAACTCTCAAAAATCAGTTTTCGATACCCGCGTGATTGCAATACAGTCAGTACCTCGTGAATCCGTATGCTCAACAAACATGCAGCGTTATTTAAAAAAAAAAAAAACTGTTTTAGATTAACGTTTTAAGATCAATAGAACATTCCATCCTCACATATCCATGTAAGTAACGTGTTTTATGTTGATTTTTATTATGGAAGTTTTGGAAGACAAAATTTTATTTTTCTAATAAAAGTAACTGTGGACGTATACATTTCAGACGTTGTATTATTCATAGAGCAGCATGACTGGGATTCTGACTTCAGGAGATGAGATTTACCCGTATTTCAGTGGTCTGACTGTAGTAATATGTTTTGTTGTCACTGGTCACTCCAGCGATGTGAGTGTAGTAATGTGTTTTGTTGTCACTGGGCACTCCAGCGATGTGAGTGTAGTAATGTGTTTTGTTGTCACTGGTCACTCCAGCGATGTGAGTGTAGTAATGTGTTTTGTTGTCACTGGGCACTCCAGCGATGTGAGTGTAGTAATATGTTTTGTTGTCACTGGGCACTCCAGCGATGTGAGTGTAGTAATGTGTTTTATTCTCACTGGTCACTCCAGCGATGTGAGTGTAGTAATATGTTTTGTTGTCACTGGGCACTCCAGCGATGTGAGTGTAGTAATGTGTTTTGTTGTCACTGGGCACTCCAGCGATGTGAGTGTAGTAATGTGTTTTATTGTCACTGGTCACTCCAGCGATGTGAGTGTAGTAATGTGTTTTGTTGTCACTGGTCACTCCAGCGATGTGAGTGTAGTAATATGTTTTGTTGTCACTGGGCACTCCAGCGATGTGAGTGTAGTAATGTGTTTTATTGTCACTGGTCACTCCAGCGATGTGAGTGTAGTAATGTGTTTTATTGTCACTGGTCACTCCAGCGATGTGAGTGTAGTAATGTGTTTTGTTGTCACTGGTCACTCCAGCGATGTGAGTGTAGTAATGTGTTTTATTGTCACTGGTCACTCCAGCGATGTGAGTGTAGTAATGTGTTTTGTTGTCACTGGTCACCCAGCGATGTGAGTGTAGTAATGTGTTTTATTGTCACTGGTCACTCCAGCGATGTGAGTGTAGTAATGTGTTTTGTTGTCACTGGTCACTCCAGCGATGTGAGTGTAGTAATATGATTTGTTGTCACTGGTCACTCCAGCGATGTGAGTGTAGTAATATGTTTTGTTGTCACTGGTCACTCCAGCGATGTGAGTGTAGTAATATGTTTTGTTGTCACTGGTCACTCCAGCGATGTGAGTGTAGTAATGTGTTTTGTTGTCACTGGTCACTCCAGCGATGTGAGTGTAGTAATGTGTTTTGTTGTCACTGGTCACTCCAGCGATGTGAGTGTAGTAATATGTTTTGTTGTCACTGGTCACTCCAGCGATGTGAGTGTAGTAATGTGTTTTATTGTCACTGGTCACTCCAGCGATGTGAGTGTAGTAATGTGTTTTGTTGTCACTGGTCACTCCAGCGATGTGAGTGTAGTAATGTGTTTTATTGTCACTGGTCACTCCAGCGATGTGAGTGTAGTAATGTGTTTTGTTGTCACTGGTCACTCCAGCGATGTGAGTGTAGTAATGTGTTTTATTGTCACTGGTCACTCCAGCGATGTGAGTGTAGTAATGTGTTTTGTTGTCACTGGTCACTCCAGCGATGTGAGTGTAGTAATATGTTTTGTTGTCACTGGTCACTCCAGCGATGTGAGTGTAGTAATATGTTTTGTTGTCACTGGTCACCCAGCGATGTGAGTGTAGTAATATGTTTTGTTGTCACTGGTCACTCCAGCGATGTGAGTGTAGTAATGTGTTTTGTTGTCACTGGTCACCCAGCGATGTGAGTGTAGTAATGTGTTTTGTTGTCACTGGTCACCCAGCGATGTGAGTGTAGTAATATGTTTTGTTGTCACTGGTCACTCCAGCGATGTGAGTGTAGTAATATGTTTTGTTGTCACTGGTCACTCCAGCGATGTGAGTGTAGTAATGTGTTTTATTGTCACTGGTCACTCCAGCGATGTGAGTGTAGTAATGTGTTTTATTGTCACTGGTCACTCCAGCGATGTGAGTGTAGTAATATGTTTTGTTGTCACTGGGCACCCAGCGATGTGAGTGTAGTAATATGTTTTGTTGTCACTGGTCACTCCAGCGATGTGAGTGTAGTAATATGTTTTGTTGTCACTGGTCACTCCAGCGATGTGAGTGTAGTAATATGTTTTGTTGTCACTGGTCACTCCAGCGATGTGAGTGTAGTAATGTGTTTTGTTGTCACTGGTCACTCCAGCGATGTGAGTGTAGTAATATGTTTTGTTGTCACTGGTCACTCCAGCGATGTGAGTGTAGTAATGTGTTTTATTGTCACTGGTCACTCCAGCGATGTGAGTGTAGTAATGTGTTTTATTGTCACTGGTCACTCCAGCGATGTGAGTGTAGTAATGTGTTTTATTGTCACTGGTCACTCCAGCGATGTGAGTGTAGTAATGTGTTTTATTGTCACTGGTCACTCCAGCGATGTGAGTGTAATAATATGTTTTATTGTCACTGGTCACTCCAGCGATGCGAATGTAGTAATGTGTTTTATTGTCACTGGTCATTCTAGCGTTGTGAATGTAGTCATTTGTTTATTTTTATTGGTCACTGCAGTAGTCTAAACCGTAGTAACGTGTTTCTTAATCCCCTCTCTTTGTCTTTCTGTTTCGTTAAGAACACCTACCACCGTATAACTGGTAGTTTCAGTTTTGGAACATTGTCGTCATGAACTCACATACTGATAGTTTTAGGTATGAAACATTGCCGTCATGAACACACACACACTGGTAGTTTTAGGTATGAAACATTGCCGTCATGAACACACATAGTGGTAGTTTCAGGTATGAAACATTGTTGTAAGAAACAACAATCAATTATTTACTTTTCCTTATAATTTTAATTTTTATAGAAGTTAAATCTGATAGTGTTCCTACTTCATGTTAGGCCTATTTCTCCGTCTCTGCGTCTTTTACTGAGGTATGTTACCCTCCACACATTGTGGTTTCCATTAGTTTTATCTAATATAGTTAATTTATGCAATGTAAGCTAA
Organism: Tachypleus tridentatus; assembly: GCF_004210375.1. Lineage (NCBI taxonomy): Eukaryota > Metazoa > Arthropoda > Merostomata > Xiphosura > Limulidae > Tachypleus > Tachypleus tridentatus. The sequence continues at coordinate 188,715,505 of NC_134834.1, read as the reverse complement.
ATACACACACATACACAAAATATGACATCCCCAGTCTAGGAGGGTTTTCGAAGATCGTAAATAAATGGAGATTAAAAATTAAACACAAACATATTGATAAAACAGTTGATGTATGGTGTCTTAAAACTACGTAAAGAATACATAAAAAGCAATGCATTTTTTCAACAACTACAAGAAAAAAATATTTCGAATCAACGTAGCCAATCAAATTAATTGGGGCGGGTTTGGATATAAACATTAAATCTTATTTCATCTCCAACAAAAAAGATGTCATCAACTCTGGGTCATATACGTGTTCAGACTGAATCCCAGAATTTTGTGTTGTTTTTTTTTAGAAATCCCGTCACATCAAACATGCTCGCCCTTTCAGCTGTGGGGGCGTTATAATGTGACGGTCACTCCCACTATTCGTTGGTAAAAGAGTAGCCCAAGAGTTGGCGGTGGGTTGTGATGACTAGCTGCCTTCTTTTGGTCTTACACTGCTAAATTAGGGACGGCTAGCGCAGGTAGACCTCGTGTAGCTTTGCGCGAAGTTCAAAACCAAACCAAATTACATCCAAACCTTGTCTTTACTATGCTAAAATTGGTCATTTTTACACGATGAGAAGCGAAACCATAACCACGACACCATACTTTACACTTCGACTCAAATCAAGGTGACTCCTATTCGTATATTTCTGGAGATAATGTTTCTGAAGTTGAGTCGAAGTGGTTAGCCTCCTTCTGATAGGTAAGTGTTACATGGAAAGGCAATTTAGGTACTTCTCTGCAACCGACCAGTAGAAAGCGGGAAAGCATTATCCTTGTAAGGAAGGCTTATTGAAGTTTTCTAGCCAAGAGCATTGCTAAAATTTCGCTATTCATCCCAGATGTAACTTTTATCTTATCCTTATTATACTTCCTTGCAAGAGAGCCACTGTTCAAGGGTCACCACTAATATTGAATATAGCTGTTCCTCTGAGAGAGAGATGTCATATAAAAGGTAGTTTCGTAAACAGAAAGGGCTTTTACGTTTCCGGAGATAAACTGTTTCATTCACTAGAAAAGACAGGATGACAGACTTATACCGATGAATTGTGTTGTTTTTTTTCCCTCCTTCTTTTTATTCGAATGAAAAATCATTTCGTTTCGTTCTTGCTTATTCAGATAGAGTGACTCTCTATTTCAAACAAACTCTATAGTAATTCTATTCTCACAAAAACTACGAGTCTTTGACGGGCTATTTTTCTACATTAAACGTATCAAAGATCTCTGCGGTTTTTTTGGTAGCAAAAAGATCGAAAACTTCCAATCAGGTTGTGATTTGAGAGACAGCAATGTTTCCTGAAAATGATTTCAGTAAAGACATGTATATACAGCGTTTGATTTCTAAATCTCGGTTTGATTTTTATTCTATCTTTTAGAGATTCCGTAATCAAATAAAATTATGTTTTGATGCTTGCTCAACAGGTGTCCTGATTCTGTGGAAATTATTTTTTAGAAATGCAAACAGTGTTTAGAAAACTTATGAACGTGAGCGTCACACTTACTGTTCATTTAATGATTTCTTACACTTGTATGTTTTATTTTTTGTGTGTGTGTTCATACAGCAAAGCCACATCGGGCTATCTGCTGAGTCCACCGAGGGAAATCGAATCACTGATTTTAGCGTTGTAAATCCGTAGACTTACTGCTGTACTAGCGGGGGACTTTATTTTGTGTGTTTTAATTCATTATCTCTATGTTGGCATATTCTGCAATACATTTGTTTATATCTTTACAAGCAGCACAGTTATCTGAGGGTGACGGGTTCGAATCCCCGTCGTACCAAATATACTTGCCCTTTCAGTCGTGGGAGAGTTATAATGTTTCGGTCAATTCCACTGTTCGTTGGTAAAAGAGTAGCCCAAGAGTTGACCTTGGATGGTGATGACTAGCTGCCTTCCTTCTAGTATTACACTGCAAAATTGGGAACGGCTAGCGCAGATAGACCTCGTGTAGCTTTGCGCGAAACTAAAAAAAACAAACAAACAGTAAACAGCACACACGGATTAATGTGTTACAAATATTATTCATATAACCATTATTACATAGGTTTCTCTGTATATAGATAATGGAAATGTGAGTTGCACTAGGTAAATGTGAACTATAATTACACGTGTTTTATAGTGTTTAATGTTGTGGTAAAACGATACGAGCTCGAAATGTATTCGTACTACGTATCAAAGATTACACACCAAGTGGCAGCATGGATATTTTTTTTATGTTTTTGAGTGACGATAATCGCGACAACATAAACTTCCCTCAGATCTGTGTACCGCTCTTTATCGTGAGTGACGATAATCGCGACAACACAAACTTCCCTCAGACCTGTGTACTGCTCTTCATCGTGAGTGACGATAATCGCTAGAACATAATTTTACTTCAGGTAGTTCTTCCCACATTACTGTGATTTTAGAGCAGTACACAGATCTGAGGGAAGGCTGACTGTGTTGTAGCGATTATCGTCACTCACGATGATGAGCAGTATACAAATCTGAGGGAAGACAGATTATGTTCTGACGACGATAATCGGTCATAATGAGCTATTATAATTTTTTTTCTCGTTTGAGTACTATTCAGCGCTAGATTCGTCGTGTACATTGTCAGCCTATGTTCTAGAAATACGCTGACCTTACAAAGTTGCACAAAATACAGACTTATATAAATCCTAGATGATCGCCAAAATCAATCCCAGCGATGCAACTAAAATTACACGCATTAACTGCACTAGCTTTTGACTCTCTAACTAACCATCTCTGCTTCTTTGTGATCCAAAGCATTGGTGGTATTCGTTCCCGCCACTTTGTCTCCAAATTTTTTGTGTTGCCCTAGAATCTTCGTGTTATGTATTTTAACTTTTTAAAAACGCCAGTGAAGCACTTGATTTTTGAACACTTTCTTAACGCTGAAAATGAGGCAAAATAGTGAATGGAATTAAAATAATTTTATCACATTGAACAAGAGGTTTCATGAACTTAATTAGTTTTAATTAATTAATAATGCAAACTTTGAAAAGTATTTCGTAAATTTTCTCATCTTCTACCCCCCCCCAAAAAAAAAAAAAAAAAAGAAAGAAATATGTATATTTAGAAATTTGGGTAGAATTAATTGTTCGATTATTAACTGAATCCAGTAAATCCAGATCGCAGCGCCCTCAAGTGGATTTATACCGCTAGATGTGGGGTTTCGAAACGCGTGGTTGGCAAAGCATAAATGTTTTTGTGTGCACCTTTGTGCTTAAAACAAACAGCAACGAGATTGAAGCAAAAAAACAGTTAGAGTGAAATCTTTAATACAAAGTAAACTGAGGAAGTTTCAATGCACGAGACAGTATATGGTAGAAATCAACGACTTCGCCAATCATAGGTCGACAAAAAAAACAAACAGCCTAGGTTCATTAATTTGTTTGTTTTTTTGCATTAAGATAAATCGAAACAATCAACCATACAAAGCAGAAATAATAGAAAAGGATTCGAAAAAAAACCTCCCTTTTCTCTAAACAAAAGAAATGCCGTTTTACCACGTTCGAAGAAAGTTCTTTTATCGTGCTGTGACTTACAAAGCCTGTTATTAAACATTGGTTGTGTTCTTCAACCAACGGAAGTACATAGAATAACCATTGGAACGCGTATCTTAAATCGTATGTAATTTTTATAACTCCACCTTCAGGGAACTTACCCTACAATTACAGTTATTTTCATGGAAACGCCCTAGTTAGAGCATGTCTTATTTGGAATTGAAACCATTCTTTCTTCAATTCGTTTATCAGAAACCTGCGCGGCTGTGTCACAGCACCTGCGACTAGCAGCGCCATTTTTCTGATCTGTTGCGGCTTTAGTTTTCATTTCAGCAATATGTTAGAGTTTCACGGAATTTCATACGGATTGTATTCTGTCTTGACTGATGTTTTTCATACCTTCAGCATAACACTAACAGGCCCCCAATTTTATTTTAAAGAACAAAATAGATTATCTCGCTTTGAAAGGGTGAAGACCAAATCGACCGTTTACTATATAGAGGTAGTTAATGAGCAGTCATTCCGTCAATCATTCATCCTCGGTAGAAACTTCTTTCTCCATTCAGAAGTTACTATTTGAAAGAATTAATAAATCTTTCACCCATCTTTCGTTGTCTTTGTTATTCATTGCAACGTCATTAGCAACGAAAACAAAAATATTACGTCAATTTCCTTTATCGTACGAGCGTTCTGTGACGACATAATAGTTAATTGTGTATATGTTACCATGCTTTAAAAAAAAATCGTACATATGTACAGATTCAGTCCAAGTTGCACGTGTTAAGTTTGCCCATTTCGCACGTGGAGTTATCCATCGGCATTCGTCTTTACATCCGTCCACTCTTTGCGAATTCTGGTCTTATACTTGTCGTCGGTCTTTGCTTCACAGTATGCACGCCTGAAGCTAGCTTTACAAATACATCCTCTTGACTAGCTTTAGAATCAAAGGGTTGGAGCGCTGTGGGTTGGGGGAAAGGGGTAGGAGGGGTTTATAGGATGCGGAATTGCACCACGATTGACTGAAGCTAGCGCATCGAGATGCAATAAATCGAATCTCAACATCTCCTTGCCAAACCCTGGTGTATGCTAAGTACTGTTTTATTCATACTTCCCTACTTGTCCATGTTATTGAGAAGTCTGAAGAGCACTTCGAGCTCGACAACGTATACTAGGGCGAGGGTTTCAGACGCTAAAATTATATGCTTCCAGGTCTTTCCCCCCGGTAATTGTTGTAAATTATCCTTCGTTTCGGGCTGGTGTATCAGTTATGCACGAGGAAACGTGCTTTTGGGCTGGCGGGAAGGGAGTGGATTAGATTTAGCAGGACCTGCCTTACTGTTGGTCGATAAGAGAACCCTAGCGAGAGCTTGCTCAGCTTTTAGGCGACGTGATGAAAGCTGCACAATGTAACATAAACTCTTACTTAAACTTTGCAATGCGTTTTTTTTTTTTTTTCGCCATAGCCCTGGAAGTTATAGGTCGTTGCGAGTCCATTGTCACCGATTATCACCAAAACCCTAAGACAGATAAATAAGTCGAACAGTCAGTTTTAATACTGTACCACGTTTCAATCAGAGATTACTAGGTCGTTTCCATTAGAATCAGGTTTTACTTTAAACCCGTGTTACTTGTTGTAATTCAATCTGAATTCCTGTTACAGTAAACAATTTTCTTTTACTTTGTAATTTTTGGTGCAACTTAAATAAATCCTAGTTCTTTACATCGTGTGCTGGCAACATAAGTAGTATTTTAGGAAGCGCTTCCCCCCCCCTCAGTGGCTCATTTGCATGTCGAAAGGCTTATAACGCTAAAAACCGCTTTTCGACACTTATGTGGGCACACCACAGACAGCCCACTGTGTATGTTTCATGTATTGACAAGGACTGTTTGTAGTTGACACTGATGAACTTGATGGTTACTTCTTCAACGTTCACGAAATATTTACGTAATATGACTTCATTCCATGACTTTATCCTTGTCTTTCCTTATGCAAATCTTTGAGGGTCATTCCGTTTTTATTTTTAATGTAGTGTATTCTCGCTTCATCGTAGTAACGCGAGGTTAAAATTCAACATGGCGGTTTCTGCTAATCTCAGTTAGTCTTGTGGTATATTTATCGTTATTAATAACTAGTGTTATTAATAGTGTTATATAAGTCTTCACAGACTTCACAATGTATCATTATCAAAGCATTCTTAAACATAGTTTGAAACCTTTCGTTACAGTTCATTTCTCTCTGTGCCTTGCATGACCAGGTGGTTATGGACGCTTGTTTCGCAGTCTGAGGGTTTCGGATTCCAGTCTCCCTCACCTCACCGAACATGTTCGATATTTCATTTGGAGTAACATTATAAAGAGAAGATAAATCTCATTACTTGTTGGTAAATTAGTTGCAGAGTTGGCGGTGGGTGGTTTTGATTAGTTGCCTTCCCTCCTGTCTGTCACTACCAAATTAGGGACGATATCCACAGATAGCTCTCGTGCAGCTTTGCGCCAAATTCAAACCAAACCGTTTCTCTCTAACATTACACAACAGAAGCTTTAAATATAATTGTCGGGTGTAGGAAGGGGCTAGAAATAGGTGAACCTTTGTACCAATACGCGTACAGCCCGGCATGGCCAAGCGTATTAAGGCGTGCGACTCGTAATCTGAGGGTCGCGCTCAAACATGCTCGCCCTTTCAGCCGTGGGGTGTTATAATGTGACGGTCAATCCCACTATTCGTTGGTAAAAGAGTAGCCCAAGAGTTGGCGGTGGGTGGTAATGACTAGCTGCCTTCCCTTTAGTCTTACACTGCTAAATTAGGGACGGCTAGCACAGATAGCCCTCGAGTAGCTTTGTGCGAAATTCAAAAACAACCAAAAAAACAAACAACCAATACGCGTAATCGAACAATTGTAAAGATGCAAGTTACAATTGCTTCTTCGATTTCGCATTATGGCGGCCAAACTTTTGAGATTACTGTTTCAGTGACATCAACTTTCGTCCATCCCGAAACTTATATGATTTACTTTCAAATTTCAAAACCTGGGTTGTTGAATATTGTATTGTTAACAAAGGTATTTCAAAGAAAAACATTCTCTCTAAGAATGGGTGTTGTTAGAGATGGTAGTACCAGATCTATTATTTCTAATGCAGTCGTTCGTTCGTGGATTCACAATTTTGTAAAATGTGCATTTCTCTTTGTTTGTTTTGCTTGAAGTTAAATGCAAAGCTACGCAATGGGCTATCCGTGCTCTGCTCACCACGGGTATCGAAACCCAGTTTCTAGCGTTGTAAGTCCGCAGACATATTGCTGGGCCACTAGAGAGCGTTTCTGTATGTTTTACTCAGCAATTTTCGAAACTTGGAATTACTAAATGCAGAGTGCATCGTTTGTGTTATACATACTATCTATTTAACCAGCAATAGAAATTCCCCCATCTCTCTCTTAGCAAACAGTAGCCTGCAGGTGTACATGTAAAAACATTATGTAGCGACAGTCGTGACTGTAACCTCTTGTTCAATTTGTACAGACGTTTCTCCATGTAATTAGCTGGTCTTGGTGTCAAGATTTTCCCTATCACTGATTCCACGAATGCAATGCATTGTTGTAAGAGCCGTGTGTTATTAGATCGTACTTTAAGGACGGGGGGTGGGGTTATATATATTGCCCATGGTAATATTGAAGCTCAACGTTAATGACTATAGTCAGACCGAAAAGGTCCAACGGATCATTTTTCTCCATCTGACAGCTAGTCTTTTGATCAAGTATTTGGAATACTTATGTCACTAAGGAAGCTACCATGTCAGTGTGCTCTCCGAGTGCAAAGCATACAATTTTCTTTATTCTTTCTCTGTGTATGATTGTTGGGCGTCGGGTCCAATGAGAACAGTAATAATAATAATAGCATTTCAGTAGGTATGTTAGGGTATCGTTGTCTCGATTGATAGCCATGATGTAACTTGAAATGGCACAGACTTATCTCGTCGGATGAGGAGGAGGACTTGAATCTTTGTTCCGTGAGTGAGGACTGACATGCATGGAACAATCGGAACTTCTGAAGGGAAGGACGAATTGATGGCTTAGAAACTTCTCGTAAAGGGATATCTCCGATGGCACCGCCATTTCTAATTTTGAACTGACAGACTAGAGAAACGGCAACTAGTCAACAGCACCCACTGAAAACTCTTAGGCACTCCTGTCGGATCGAATGGTAGGATTTCACGGCACTCCTTATAGTGAGGTTCAAGGTTTCAAAAAACAGGGCACAAACCACAGAACCTTATCGTTAGGGAAGCCCAGGGCCCAAATGTTGAAAGGCTAGAATCGTTACTTCAGGATGTATACTGTGGAACATAACAGTGCAAACTTCGCCAAACTTTTGTGAAACAACGCTAGCTTTGAAGCAGAAAATAATGGCGTGACTCTCTCGTGTTCTGAATCTATTTATGACGTGTAACTATAACGGATTCTACATTCGCCTCCGAAACCCAGGACACATTACATATCCCACGTTATAGCCTGTGCCCTGGTGATTGTTTTTGTAGTTAAGGATTGCTTTGATAACTTTGTTTTTCGTTACGGGTCTGGCCTAACTGTTTTTAACACAGTCCTTCCGACGATAATGCATATTTACCTAACTGGTGACATAACATTCTTATATATACCTTAGTTTAGAAATTACAGAATGAAAATAAATTAGTGATTTGCTAAAATATCGCCCGTTTTGCTCACCACTCGTAGGCACGTTTTTAAAGCCGTTTTGTTTGTTTTGTAGACTGGTGCATTTGTTTAGTTTTCTTTTTATTAGAGATTTGGTTGTGAACTATATCTGATCACAGACAGCCATATATTACCCAATAATTGTAACGGAATATTATTTATAGTAGAAATGTAATAAAAAGTCATGATATTCAGTAACAGTGAGTCGTATTTTTGTCATAGGTTTGGATAATCGCTTTGAATTGCCGAAAATATTAATGTTGGTGTGGGTCCGATTTCGGACGAATATTCTTCAGCCGTTAGTGCGATACCGTTTTGGCAGAATATTTCTCAGGCGCTAATATGACCAGTGTTGAATTCAAAGGGTGTAAAAGAGGATTCCCCTCTGCGCCAAAAACATCCCTCTGAATTACAGTTTTTCTCATTTTGTCGAATTTGTATGTTACGTATTTCCCCCCTCTCCAGCTTAACCTCCACCCCCATGGAATGGGTCTGGATTCAACACTGAGTGTGATGTGATTTCTAAAAAAACATCCCTTCTGATATCTGAAACTCACTCCACTGTATATTTGTTACACGATTCGCGCACGTTTATTAAAATATGTCTTCTATATAAAATAGTCCTTATGATTTTTAAGGTCCCCCGCTATTACAGCGGTAAGTCTACGGCAGTGGTTTCCAATCTTGGGGGTGCGAGATAACATTTCAGTTTTTTTTCTTTGTTTATATTAAGGGTACTCTCCTATATATTCAAAAATTACGTTCGATTTTTATTTCTTATTTTTCTTGTTACAGACGTAGCTTTTTACTTTGTTACGATAAACTATCGTTTCTACCTTCACCGGCGCAGACCGAATTTTTAATGTACAACTGTAAACAAACAACACACGAAACGTAAACGTGACCTAAATACTCGGCACAACTAATTAGGTTACGTTCGTGAATGCCGTCTTAAAGTGTCTATTATTTATTTATGTTATGTATTCACGTCATCGTGACTCGAGAAACTTCCAGAAGTATCCAGAATTAATTGATGACGTCATGTGACGTATATTCGAGAATGTTCTAGAAAGTTTCGCAGAGTATATAAACCCATGCGTGATGCTTTGGTAGTCAGTGCATTGTTGATTCTGTGTTTGTGCAAAAAAAAAAACATTATTTCAAAGAAAAGCAAATGAAATGATGATTATGTGAAGTTTGGTTTCACTTGTATCGGAACAACTGAGGATCTGCAAAAACCCCAGTGCATGCTTTGTGACGCTGTCCTTTCAAACGCAAATTTGAAGCCATCTAAGCTGCAGGAACTTCAACAACCGGCATGGTGGAGCAGATGTTGCAGGCCATGATGTTGAATCATTGAAAGGTAGAAGAGCCCGCTTTGATTCTCGAGCAACCCTTCCAAAATTAGGTTTTATATCTGCTGACAAACCACTGCTGATGACTTCATACCACGTGGCGTATAAGGTAGTCAAATCAAAGAAGCCCCATACAATTGCAGAAGAGGTGATAAAACCGTGTGCATTAGAAATGGCAACAATTGTTCTGAGAAAAGATACCTCAAACAAGCTTAAATTAGTGCAGTTATCAAATAATGTTATTCAAAACCGAATTGGTGATTTGAGTTCGGACATTTTGGACCAAGTTATCGCAGATACAGGGCTAGTCCCTTGAAAATCTCTCTCCAATTGGACGAAACAACTGATGTTGCAAATTGCAGTCAACTCATTGCACTAGTGAGGTATGTCCATGAGGGTGCCATAATGGAAGATTTCCTGTTCTGTGAAGATCTGAAAACAACCACAAAAGGAAAAAATGTCTTCCAGATTGTGAAGGACTTCTTTGCGAAATATGATTTAGATATCCAAATTATTGGTTCTTTGTGTACCGACGGTGCCCCTGCTATGCTAGGAAATAAATCACGATTTTTTGCACTGATGAAACAAGAGATTCCGCACTTGCAAGGTACTCGCTATTTTCTTCATCGACATGCTTTAGCATCAAAAACATTGTCTCCAAAGTTGAAAAAGGTCCTTGACACTTCTGTGAAAACCATGAACTGGATTAGGGGTCGCGCTTTGAACCACCGCCTCTTCAAGACGCTTTGTGAAGATTTTAGAAGTGAGCATTCAGTTTTGCTTTTCCACACAGAAGTCCGCTGGCAGTCACGTGGGAGAGCTTTAACGCGCTTCTTTGAACTGCGAGAAGAAGTCAAAACTTTTCTGAAGGAACGTCACTATGATCTGCCCAGAGAAATAGAATCACAAGAATTCAACCAAATGCTAGCCTATTTGAGTGATAATTTCACTCGTATGAATGACCTAAGTGTATCTCTTGAAGGAAAAACATAAACATATTGAAATGCTGCGAAAAGTTAAATGTTTTCAAAGCAAAGTTACATCTTTGGTGTCGACAAGTTAAAAGAGGGAATCTTTCAAATTTCCCATCACTAGTAGGTGAGGATGAGTCCCTAATTCCATGTGTGTGTGAAGAAATTGTGGATCATTTGGAAATACTATCAAAGTCATTTGATGGATATTTTGGAGGAGAACTGGAAACTTCTGAAGAATGGATTATGATTTCATACTCCTTCAATTTGAATAATATGTCGGATGATGAAGAACTGAAGGAAGATCTTATTGAACTGCGCACAAATCGAGTTCTTGAAATGCAGTTTGAAAGCAAACCTTTCGAACAATATTGGTGTTCAGCAATGCACATGTTTCCAAGACTTTGTGAAAAATCACTAAATGTGCTCATCCCATGACGACATCGTGACGACATACTTATGCGAGTTTGGATTTAGTGCTCTTTTGTCAATCAAGACAAAATCTAGAAATCGCTTGTGTGCACAGGCAGACTTGCGGATTGCTATGAGCAACAAAGTGCCACGCTTTGAAAAATAAAGAAATAAACAGGAACAAAAAAGTTATTAAATTTAAATTGGCTTATGAACATTTGAACATTTCAAATTCAAAGAAATTTCATTTCATGCATGAATGAAAATTTATTTTTTTTGTAGGCCATGTAGAGTTTATGTAACTTTTAGTTTGTTGTAATATTTTTTTTCTTTTCGTTCTTGTTTATATATCATTAAAAATTAACTATAAAAATGTTTTGGCCACCTTCATCTTTATTCTTAAATAAATAATTACTGTGAGGGGTACTAGAACATATTAAAATTTTGTAGGGGTTCGGGACATAAAAAAGGATTGGGAACCACTGGTCTACGGATTTACAATGGTTGGATTTCCCTCTGTGGACTCAGCAGATAGCCCAATGTGACTTTGTTATAATAAAACACGCACACACACACGATTTTCAGGAGTTGCAAGAAAAAAAACATCGTCAGTTTCATTTTCTAACTAAGAAAAGTTTAATCTGTTATGTGAGGACAAAATTAATTACTTCGTTTTGTAATTTTTGTGCGAAGCTACACACAGAAAAAAAGGCCATTTACGTATATAGTTGTTTATGCATAGTTTTGAATTGATAAAAATAATTTTGTCAACTGCATCAACTTCCAACTTTGGGGCCGCTGTTTTGTTTTTCCTGACCATATTTTGAAAGGTAACTTTTACAGTTGCAACTCGCAAAATATGGAGCGCAGTTTGTTGTTTTTTTTTACAGTAATGGGACTCAAATCGTGAATTCTCAGGTTCTCTGTCTTGGAATACTAACTCTTAATCCACTCACGAGTACGAGCAAGTATTATAATGGTTCTTGTAAATCCTGTGTGAGTAAAATGTACACTACCACATGGTTGTTAGAGACAAAATTAAATTTTGTTAACATTAATGTAATTACAATGACTGTCATTCCTATTAGCTTTTAACTTTGTGTTCCATTTCCTGTGTTATGATAAAAAGAAATCGGGCAGACCACACGCGTCGGTTTACCCAAGGCACGCTACACTGGCGCCCTCCCCGGTTGGTTAGCGACAAGTTTGTGAACTCCCAACGCTAAATTCGTGGGCTCGATTCCAACGATGATTTGTTTTGTTTTTGTTGTTTGTTTTTAATTTCGCGCAAAGCTACTCGAGGGCTATCTGCGCATCCATCGATGGCCAGAGCACAGAGAACCATGGTATAGCTTTACGCTAAACAAAGAAACAACTACACTGTAAAAACTAATACGAAAATGAATACAAAAACTACAATATATCTAAACTGAATGAAAAAGAATGGCAATGAAGGAAAAGATTTTCAAACAAGTATCTTTACAAATATACACACAATACAATACGCCCAGCATGACCAGTTTACAAATATACACACAATACAATACGCCCAGCATGACCAGTTTACAAATATACACACAATACATGACCAGTTTATAAATATACACACAATACAATGACCAGTTTACAAATATACACACAATACAATAGCATGACCAGTTTATAAATATACAAGCATGACCAGTTTACAAATATACACACAATACAATACGCCCAGCATGACCAGTTTACAAATATACACACAATACAATACGCCCAGCATGACCAGTTTACAAATATACACACAATACAATAGGCCCAGCATGGCCAGGTGTGTTAAGGCATTCCACTCGTAATCTGAGGGTCGCGAGTTCGAATCCCCGTCGCACCAAACATGCTCGTCCTTTCAGCCGTGGAAACGTTATAATGTGACGGTCAATCTCACTATTCATTGGTAAAAGAGTAACCCAAGAATTGGCGGTAGGTGGTGATGACTAGCGCAGATAGCCCTCGTGTAGCTTTGCGCGAAATTCAAAAACAAACGAACAATACAATAAATTAAAATGATAACCTTTTTTCTTTTTTAAATATGGAACTAAATGATTGATTAACTTTAGCTAACTTGTTGGTTTTAGCGCAGAACTACACAGTGAGGTATTTGTTCTCTGTCCACCGCTGGGAATCGAACTTCGGATGTTAGCATTACTCTGTTTATACGTTTGCTAATTCACTAGCGAACTTGTATATAATAAAATTAACCAATTGTAGACTTTATTTCGCTCCACCCCATTAGCATAACGATAAGCCTGGACGTTTATGACGCTAACAACCGGGATTCAATACCCGTTATGGTAATACCACAGATAAGCCATTGTGTAGTTTTGTGCTTAACTGGAAACAAACAAATAAACAAGAGATTTTACTTTAGAAAATATATGTAACTGAAGCTTACTGGGTAAGTTGTTTTTATATGAATCCTTCGCTGCTTCTAAAATATAAATAATATAGAGACATAACACAGGGAAAAGTATAGTATGTCTTATATCGTGGTATATTTATGAGAAGTGTTTATGATTTACTAGTCTGAAAATGCTTTAAACTATAGAAAAGAATATGCGTTATTTTTCCGGCTTAAATATGTATACAGACAAAAAAAAAAAGAAAAACTCGCAAAGGGACGAAACATATTGAAATGCTTGCTGTCTTCTTCTCGTCATGCCATAAGTGTGCTATAAGGTGTAATTATTTTGTATGTAGTCTATATCATATGTTTATTCTTGTTTTAAAAACTTATATATATATACACTTGTTTAAAAAAAAACACTTTCCATCGTTCTTTACAACGTGGTTTTTTGTTTCTGTATAGTTTCTTTGTCTTTTTCTACGTATATTCAGTGTTAAGAAAAAGTGTTCTTGCTGGTGTATCAACTATATTATTATAATTCCATATTTCATGTTTCTTGCAGTTCTCGTGTTCCTCGTATATTTATATATCTGTATTTTAATCATTACTGGAGGGATGGCCCTTTATTTCAGTCTACATGTGTGTATATGTTGCCTCTGGTGCCTTAATATTATCCTTTGCTCTAAATGTAACGTCCGGTCTGCAAACATATAATGACAAATAGGCTCTGCTCCTTGATGGATGGAGGCCAGAGTTGTACAAATTATTGGTAATTATGTAGCGGGCCTTTTTTGACTTTCCCTCGAAAAGCACAGAACCACAAAGCGATAAGCCTGTGCACTGTATGTAACACCCCTTAAGCGATGTTCTGTGTATTCTGCATGGAGAGGGGGAACCGACAGAAATACTGAAGTTGCACATGGTATATTAAAACACTACTGTATATATGATTTTGAGTATCTTCAGACGTGTATACACTGAAACTTTTATTGTTATAGTTATAATGGAAAGCTGTTTCCAAACTAAGGAAGTGTTCTTAATATGCCAAACTACGTGGTTAAGAACATTCTGGTATCGAAGAGAAGAGGCGGGTTCTGTCTTTTTATGCCTGTAGTGCGGGTTTTGCTCACACAAAACTTAGGCGGTTGTTTTATTTGTTTAAAATTAAGCACAAAGCTGCGCAATAGGTTACCTGCGCTCTGCCCACCACCGGTATCAAATCCCGATTTCTAGCGATGTGAGTCCGCAGACATGCCGCTGTGCCACTAGGGGGCAACTTACACGCAAGTGAATGCTAAGTTTCCTTTTAAAAAATTACTAATTTACAACCGTAATATTTAAATTGGTGAAACCAAATTTCATAGTTTAAAATAATAATAAAAGACCATGAAACTGTTTAGCTTTACAAAATTTACAGTTGTTTTTTTCTGATTATTTTACTGCATAAAAAGTATGGAATAATTTCATCTGCTTGTCGCTGTCTTATAATTAATTAGTGAATAAAAAGGTATTACCGATTCTCACAATATTACCATAACTTTTGTGCTCCTGAAACGTTTACTAAATTATGCGAGTGATCACAACTATTAATTAATAGTGTATTTCTTGAGTTTGATTTGTCTGTTTGTAGTCAAGTGCAAAGCTACACGTTGGGCTCTGTGCTGTGCCCACCACGGGTATTGAAACCCGGTTTCTAGCGGTGTACGTCTACGGACATACCGATTTGCCACTAGAGGATCTCATCAATGAAAGAAGGTGTTAAATATTAAGGATAAAGATATGAAGTTTTTATACAGGTAAAATAAACCATTCGCTTAACTGTAACTTTGAGTGGAAAACAAATCAACACTTCTACATGCCTAAACAAAAATTTTCGCGTAATGTATAAACTTATTGTTTTTATTTTTGCGTGAATCTATACGAGGGCTATCTGTGGTAGCCATCCCTAATTTATCAGCGTAAGACTAGAGGGAAGGTAGCTAGTCATCACTACCCACCGCCAACTCATAGGATACTCTTTTACTGACGAATAGTGGGATTAACCGTCACATTAGAACGCCCCCACGGCTGAAAGGGCGAGTGTGTTTGGTGTGACATGGATTTGAAGTCTCGATTCGTAGCTTGTGAGTCGAGCGCCCTAATCACCTGGCCATACATAAAGTAATAACAATAATAGTGCTGTATTTTGTAAATATGTAAGAAAACACCCCACCCCAAAAATACTACTATCTATAGCTTATCAAATTGGAAGTGCTTTTAAAACTTTTGTTAGTTATTTCCCAACTATATTGACCACATCTCATTATCGGAGTACATTTAACCAACATCTGCATATACACTTTAAATATTTATATAATTGGGTCAGGTGTTGCCCATTGTTCATTTGTGTTTGGCTGTGGATTCGAGGATTCATGGTTTTCCTCACGTGACCGCGTAAACCCACTCCTTACTTGGAGAATCATGTTGCTTTATGAGTTGTTAAATCATACCATTCGGCCAAACAAGGACTCGACATGACCAAGTGGTTGGGGTGACACACTCGCAATCTCAGGGTTGCAGCTTTGAATTCCAGTCACACCAAATGTACTCGCCCTTTCAGCTGTGAGAGAGTTAAAAAGTGACGGTCAGTCCCAATATTCGTTGATAAAAGGGTATCCCAAGAGCTGGTGGTGACTGGTTATGAATAGCTGTCTTCCTTCTAGTCTTTAACTGCTAAATTAGGGACGGCTAGCGCAGATAGCCCTCGCGTAGCTTTGCGCGAAATTACAAACAATAGCCAAACAAGCGTAGCCCAAGAATTGGAGGCGACAACTGTTGACGGGCTGAGTATTTGATATACAGTTGATTCAAGATTAGACGTCTGGCGGATGTATATAACCTTCGAGTATCGTTGTGTGAATAACCACAAGAAACTTGTGCTGTCCGGGATAAAAATCCGAATTACAATTTTTTTCTAAAATTTGGAAAATATCAGTAAACAATATTGTAGTAAAGTTTTTTAAATTTTAGATCAAATTTAACTCCAGGTTTTGTGTGTTGTTTTCACTGTTTAACCTCTACTTGTTCTGCAGCTGCTGTTTATGACAGCTGACAGTAAATAAAGCAGTGTTTTACATTTTTCTTAAAAACTACGTAATTGTTAGCATGCGCGGACTTATCACAAAATTTCTGTCAGCCACGTTGAAACTTCTCTTAGGGAAACAAATCTACAACCACTTTGTTTTAGTTATAATTTCACAGGACAGAGCAAACAAATGTTTGTGCTTCAAGCACATATTTACAACGTATCCATTTTTCTATTGGATATCGAGGCAGATAAGACAAGTTTTGTGGCGTCATCTGGCGTCTAAAACGGGTAACAGATCGCTTTATTGGGAATAGATAGGGAGTGTAATAAAAGATAATTACACCTAAAGGTGATTTATCATTTTCAGTGATAAGGGTTGAAATCTACAAGGTTCGTGATGATGCGCTTCATTTGGTTGAATTTTATACAGTTATAATACACAGATATATCTATATATCTATATTTATATCTATATAAATTAACAACCAAATTTAAATAAAAAAGACCCTAATTTTTTGTTGAAAGTGAAAGCTTCGCCCACATCTACGTAATAATATGTTTCGATAACATTTATTAATGGAACTAAATAATCGAAACTACTGCACACTTTGCATATATATACTTCACTGTGTACTGAAATCTTTGCTTTTCACAGTAAACGTAGGTCCGGCATGGCCAAGCGTGTTAAGGCGTGCGATTCGTAATCTGATGGTCACGGGTTCGCATCCCGTCGCGCCAAACATGCTCGCCCTTTCAGCCGTGGGGGCGTTATAATGTGACGGTCAATCCCACTATTCGTTGGTAAAGAGTAGCCCAAGAGTTGGCGGTGGGTGGTGATGACTAGTTGCTGCCTTCTCTCTAGTCTTACACTGCTAAATTAGGGACGACTAGTTCAGATAGCCCTCGAGTAGCTTTGTGCGAAATTGAAAAACAAACAAACAAACACAGTGAACGTACGTCATATTAACTTTATTACCTTGAAATGATAATAGAAATATATATATATATATATCGACAGTTTGTTAACAAAAATTAATTTTCTCAAGTGTAAAGTGTCGTGAGTCATAAGTTTGTAATTAGTATGTTCTTATAAACCACAATATGCATCGTAAAACAAAGTACTGGAGATGTTAGTTTTATTTAACAAACAAAAAAAACGTTTTATAGAATCTTGTGTGTGACACGATACTTGTTCAGATACAGATGGAGCTTTGAGCAGTTTTGAATCTGTTTATCTGTCGCCCTAAGCATGAGATACTTCAAAAGAAGTGGTAGCAGGTTTAACAGCTTTTATTTGTTTGTTGTTTAAACTAGATTAAACTAGTTTGAGAAACCAATAACATGAGATCGTTTCTGCTTTGTTACTTTATGTCCTGTAAGACTGTCAGTTGCAGGAAGTGTCAGGACAAACTTCACGTAATTACATCGGGAAATTTGTGAACCGGTGTTGGTGAACGCAACCGACGATTTGAACACTGTACTTACAATTCAGTTGAAAATGTTCTGAGAAAGAATTAATAAAATAAATGGTAAATTGGTCAACTCACAATTCATTAAGTACGTGAGAAATGTTGAGCCACTTCTAGTCCAAAAGTGTTGTACAGTACCGAGGGGGAGTCCCCCTTTTACTTTCTTAAAGATGAACTCTCAAATGCAAATGCACGAGAATCAAGAATTGTTTGTTTTTAATTTCTCGCAATGGCCCGGCATGGCCAAGCGTATTAAGGCGTGCGACTCGTAATCTGAGGGTCGTGGGTTCGCATCCCCGTCGCGCCAAACATGCTCGCCCCTTTCAGCCGTGGGGACGTTATAATGTGACGGTCAACCCCACTATTCGTTGGTAAAAGAGTAGCCCAAGAGTTGGCGGTGGGTGGTGATGACTATCTGCCTTCTCTCTAGTCTTACACCGCTAAACTAGGGACGGCTAGCACAGATAGCCCTCGAGTAGCTTTGTGCGAAATTCAAAACAAAAACAAAGAAACAAATAATTTCTCGCAAAGCTACACTAGGGCTATCTGCGCAAGCGGTGTAAGACTAGAGGGAAGGTAGCTGTCTTCACCACCTACCGCCAACTCTTGGGCTACTCTTTTACGAACTAATAGTGGGATTGACCGTCACATTATAACGCCCCCACGGCTGAAAGGGTGAGCATGTTAGGTGCGACGGGGATTCGAGCCCTCGACCCTCGAATTACGTGTTGAGCGCCCTAATCACTTAGCCATGCCGGACCCGAGCATCTAGAATGAAGCAACTATTTGATTTCAAAATATTTAATATTTGTGAAACAGTTTTCAAGAAGTGAGCGTGAAACGAACGTGAGCGAAAAGCGTAGTGTGTATAGTGTCGTGGAATTACGTTAATAAACTTGACTTAGCATTGAAATGTTCGCTAATATAATTACCAGACGATGCGAATAATATCGTATACGTGTGACTGAACTTGTGCTCGAAGAATTCGCTCTGTACGTCTACTCTTGTATCCAGAGGGTCTGGTTGCTATTTGACCAGAAACTGAAGGATATTTGACATTATAAAGTAATACTTTAACGGTTTTTAAATTGTGTATATAAAAACCAGAGTACAAATGATAAAGCTTCCCCCCACCAGTGGCACAGCGCTATGTCTGCGGACTCGCACCGCTACAAACCGGATTTCGATTCCCGTGATTTGCAGCTTTGTGCTTAACTTCAAACAAATAAGAAATGATAACCATAGAAATTCATTTTGGTGTAATTTTATTGGTGTTTTGTGTGATGTTCATTGAAATATGATCCCCTTAAAACGTTGTTGCATTTTGATACAACATTCCAGTGACTCAGCAGTAAGCTATGTAACGCTAGATGCGGGTTTCGAATCCCTTGGTGAGCACATCACAGGTAGTCCAATGTGTAGCGCTTGACAACAAAGAAACCATTTGAATGTTAGAACTGCCGATTTGGAGGGTCGTGTACCGCAAAAACATTTTAAATTTAAACACATTTGTGAGACCATTAATGCACAGAATTGTCAGCTGCAAAGGTCCAAAGTACGAGTCTCGCTAAAAGTTGAATGCAAACAATGCCATCTGTATTGCAGTTAATCTCGATGGTTACTGATGCGGCCCCTTAAATATTTTATAAGGGAACTTAAGGAAATCATTCATGTAGGTATCACACAAATGAATAAAAATATGTTTTTTATGGTTAATTTGAATCATCTTATTAAACTAGACGCTTATTACAATCATACAATATTGCAGCATAGAGGGGGGGGAATTTACAGTGGCTCAGTAATAAGCCTGAAGGCTTAACATTATAAACCGGTTTCGATACCCGTAGTGGCTATTGCGTATATAGCCTCTGTGTGGCTTTGTGTCGAACAACAAACAAATGAATAAGAAAATGTTACTATAGGCATTTTATTTTACTAATCTGTGGTGCATGGCGGAAGAAAGAATATTAGGCCTAGTTTATTTGAAGGTTTAACTCTGGGGGTATATTTGTTACAATATTTGTATACGCCTTGAAATATTTGAAAATTATTATTTTTTCTGAAAAATCCAACGAAAGTGTGTGACAGCTCGTGCCTCTGCTTAAACGTGCTTAGGCTTAGCTGATTGGATTCTGGCCGACCACTTAACATAATGTATTCTACAGCATATGTTTTGGGGAGAGAACGAATGACTGGTGGTCGTTTAGGTTTTCGTGCTCTGGTGTACATTTACGAAGCACATATCTCAGTTTATAAAGCGTACATGAGATTGGAAACTTTTACCTTTAGGCCTGTTACTTTTTGTTTTGTGTGTGTCTCGTAAACCATCAACACGAAGCCTGAATACAAGACCCTTACTGTCAAGAATGTTACGCGTGAATTTAAGTAAACGTGCTATAAATTAGTAGTGTCTTCCAATAGTAATTTTTTTTCTACATTTATATCTACCATCACCTCTCTCTCTCTCTCCAGCTAAGTAAGATAAGCTCGTTGCATAAATTTGAGGTACAGGATGTGCCAAAATTATTCATCCATACGAAAACAATGTTGTACTTGTTTCTACTGTTCTGAATAGAATTGATTTTTTTTTTACTGATATTCCTACATTTTCCACGCTTTTTGTTCAGGTAACTGCCTTCTGCTAAACTTCCTACTGTGTCGCAGAACAACGTCCAGATGATCAGTGATGTCGAGAAAACCCACTTGTAGAGAAATATATATGCAAAAACGGCTCTTTGGGTTGAGAAAATATTTTACATAGAAGAGCGAACAATGTTTCGACCTTCTTCGGTCATCGTCAGGTTCACAAAGAAAGAGGTAACTGACCGGAAGTTGACCACATGTTTGAAAGGGGTTGTGCAACTGAGTGTCGGACAGCGCCCTCTACATTCCGACACTCAGTTGCACAACCCCTTTGAAACATGTGGTCAACTTCCGGTCAGTTACCTCTTTCTTTGTGAACCTGACGATGACCGAAGAAGGTCGAAACATTGTTCGCTCTTCTATGTAAAATATTTTCTCAACCCAAACGAGCCGTTTTTGCATATATATAACGTCCAGATGATTTCATTAGGTCCCTCTCAAATGGCTCAGTGGCAAGTCTAAAAACTGGGTTTTGATACTCGTGGTGGTCACAGCACAGATATCCAATTGTATAACTTTATACTTAACTACAAATTAAATGAAAGGTTTTATTTGAACCGGTAAACGATTTATACCAGTGTATATGGTTGAGCGCCGTACGAGTACGAAACAAGTTATTTTTATTCGCTGGACAAGTAAACATTTGTCTGGTGTACGTTTCACATAAACCACAATATGGGAGAATATATCCCAGGTAGAAGACATAAACAGGTTTATTGCGATTGATCTAATAAAATTAAGAATTTTGAGAGAAAACCAGTGTTACTCGCAGTATGTTTGTCAACTGTTTTTTGTTATTGACATTCACATCAAAGTTGACCTGATATTTGACCTGCCAGTGTTACTCGCAATATGTTTGTCAACTGTTTTTTGTGATTGACATTCACATCAAAGTTAACCTGATATTTGACCTACCAGTGTTACTCGCAGTATGTTTGTCAACTGTTTTTGTTATTGACATTCACATCAAAGTTGACCTGATATTTGACCTGCCAGTGTTACTCACAATATATTTTTTGTTTGTTTCTTGAGCAAGGTGTGTATTTTGTACATACAGGCCCGGCATGGCCAAGCGTGTTAAGGCGTGCGACTCGTAATTTGAGGGTCGCGGGTTCGCATCCCCGTCGCGCCAAACATGCTCGCCCTTTCAGCTGTGGGGGTGTTATAATGTTACGGTCAATCCCACTATTCGTTGGTAAAAGAGTAGCCCAAGAGTCGGTAGTGGTGGTGATGACTAGCTGCCTTCCCTCTAGTCTTACACTGCTAAATTAGGGACGGCTAGCACAGATAGCCCTCGAGTAGCTTTGTGCGAAATTCAAAAAAACAAACAAACAAACAAACAAACTGTACATACAGAGTCTTGTACGCCATGACTTCGAAAGTATGAACAGTTCAGACGTAACCCTACAGAGTAACGGGTGAAATATGTATCACTCACACGGACACACACACACACACACGCCTTGTGCATGTATAAATATAACCGAGATCTGCAAGTTTGGTAAAAAGGCTGCTCTGTTAAAATTATTATGGGATACAGAAACAAAGCTTAAAGGCCATTATCACTATTTTTTGTTGTTGTTGTTGGTTGTTTGGTGTTACTTTTACTCACGTCGGTTTTTACACAAACATTTTTGACCAATAATCACTACTGCATTTGTTTCGTTGCCTATGTTGTCCTGAGGGTTAGCCGAACCCGTTTGCTAGATTAAATAAGAACGTTGGGTAGACCAAACGTTAACCTGATGAAGAGAAATCCGATTTGACGCTAATAAATTTTATTACCGGTTCAACACAATAACCGATTTTATAACATTTTGTCGTCGCTGATTGTGACAAAACCGTATACATTTTTTACTGTGTTAAACTTGTAACAAGGTTTCCTTCCTTATCCACTTAAGCCTTTTCTATATTTTCTTGCCGAGGGTAGGTTTTCGTTGGTTTGTTTTGAATTTCGCACAAAGCTATATGAGGGCTATCTGCGCTAGCTGCTCCTAACTTAGCAGTGTAAGGCTAGAGGGAAGACAGCTAGTTATTACTACCCCACTATTCGTTGGTAAAAGAGTAGCCCAAGAGTTGGCGGTGGGTGGTGATGACTAGCTACCTTCCCTCTAGTCTTACACTGCTAAATTAGGGACGGCTAGCACAGATAGCCCTCGAGAAGCTTTGTGCGAAATTCCAAAAACAAACAAACAATTACTACCCACCGCCAACTCTTGGGCTACTTTTTTATCAAAGAATAGTGGTATTGATTATAACATCAATTATAATGACACCACGGCACGTTTGGTGCGGCGGAATTCGAACCTGCGACCCTTGAATTACGAATCGAGCGGCCTAACCACCTGGCCTTGCCAGATTTTGGCTGGTGTTTGTATAAACTTATGAATCTGTAAACGAAGAATATTTTCTAGATCTGGCAGTGAGTAACAGAAAAAAAAAGGAGTCGATCTGACGATAGAGGACTTGGTGTGGTTCTTCGTCTGATCCAAAGTTGCGTGTTGCTCGAGCTGTACCAGGCAGGGAACATGAAACTTTAATGATCAGTCGAATCCATCTCGCTGTTTAGTGTTGCTTCTTTTTTACTAATTGAACTGTCTGTGTACATAACCACGTACCCACTGCTATCAACTGACAAGGAGCGTTTAATGTGCGTTTTATTGTTGAAGTTGTAGCTAAGCCTACCTACGGACATTTAGCAAAACTGTATGTAGCTGAAGCTTACCTGTTTTCAACTTGATTCTTCTCCCCTATATACTTGGTACATGTATATGTCTGCTAATATTTATAATAGTTTTGTGTGTCTCGTTTTGCCTTTAACTAAAATAGAAACTAACCTGAACAACTAATTTGTTTTTATCTAGTAGTAATTCGTGATACGTTTCTATTGTTTTTAGTTTCAGTAACAGTAAACGATCTTGGTCAGATAAGTAACACCCCAACAGGATTTTTACTTGTAACAGTTGTAGCTTGTAACGCTTGCAGCTAAGTTATCTTCAGAATGGACTCTAGTGAAGGAGAACAAAGATGAATGAAAACGTTCTGTCCGAATTATTTAAAAAATAAAATAAAAGTTCCCCTTCCCTCCACCAGAGTGCTGTTGTTTGGTATTAAACACAAAGCTACACAAAGGGCTATCCGTGCTCTCTCACCACGTATATCGAAACCTGGATTTTAGTGGTATAAGTTTGCATACATACTGTTGAGGGGGCCCACCAGAGTGACACAAAACTGCCGTGAGACGTATGAGAGATTTGCATGACTCTTTGGGACAGGTTGTAACCGCCTATAACTCCAAGTCTCCTGTTATTGTGTAACCTGCGTTTCACTGAAGTTTTTTTTTTATCTTTTTTGGTTCTGTAAATATTTCATTACAACGCCCGCTCGCAGCGGGGGATATGTATATTTTTATTCAAGGACTGCTGCCATATATATACCTTTAGGGCAAACAATCTGCTACAACCGTTTCTACTGATAATTGTACTGTACTCCCCCTTCCACCATGTTTTGTTTTGTCTGTTCTCTTGATCCCAAGGTGACTAAAGCATAGACATCAAATGACACCTATGATTAGCTGCTGGTCCTGCTAGCGCCCTCTAGTATTCATGCGTATTATCTCTTCTACATTGCTTATCAGTTAGGTTTTAAAGTTAGTAATAAAAGTTGACAGGTTCGGAGTTATGGATTTTTTTTTTTTTTTACTTTAACTTTCTTTAAATTTATTTGTTATGATTTTATTATATATACATAAATACACATGATATCTAATTATATCCTATCTAATTATGGAAGAGTTTAAATGACAGCACCGAAAAGATAAGTAACGAATAACTCGAAAAGAACATAGCCTTGGGTACATAACGATACATACATTTTTATGGTTCAGTTGCGAACGTAGATTTATTGTCAGTATTGGAAGAAAATTATAAATGAAAAGGATATATGACATAGGAATACATCAGCCACGTTCTCATAATTCATAGTCCTTGTCAGTATTGAAAGAAAATTACACCTGAAGAGGATATGTGACATAGGATTACATCGGACAAGTTCTAAAAGTCCATATTCTTTGTCAGCATTGGTTGAAAGTTATAAGTAAAAAGGATATATGACATAGGAATACATCAGTCTTGTGTGTCAGTCTTGTGTGTCAGTATTGGAACAAAGTTACAGATGTGGTTTTCTTGTCAGTACCACGATAGAGCCATCATAAAGCAATAACATTTTATAAGTGGACGTCTGAGATTTGTTAACGAGAATTGTAATATAAAAATGTCTTCACAGTGGTTAGTGTTTATTATGACAAAATAATCTCTATGTACCTGTTGTTTTTTTTCGCAATGTTGCGAATAAAAAGTGCCAAAAATGGCAAATGGCCCAGTGGTTAGCGTACAGGACTATAGATATACGGTTCCATGTTCGTATCCCGTTACGGCAACAATAAATAAAAAAATCGTGTTATGTACTTTGGATCCATTGTGCGTTATAAGGGTGACAATAGAGCCCTGCTATCCGTTAGTGAAGAGTTACTCAAGAGTTGGCAGGGGGTGCTGTTGATTAGTTTTTATCAACTCAAAATTAGGGGTGGCTTGCACAGATAGTCCTTGAGTAGTTTTGGGCGAATGTACGGAAAAATAAAGAAAATAAATAGAATACAATACAATTGAAAAAAAAAAACTGATTGATTCAATACTTAAACATTTCTATCATTTTCGTAACGAATTAAAATACTTTATTCTGTACAAACGTAATTTAAAATATATCGTTTTAACGCACACAAGCAACGGCCACGGTTAAGTAAGTGAAAACGTGTAAGTGTCTCAACAGCCTTCATTCAGTTCAAAGCGAGTACTAATGAGATCTGCCGTGTTATGGACCGTGACGTCACACTATCCCTAAGCGCGTTACCGAAGTCTTGTTTTAACATTTACTACCGTACTCCAAGCTGCAGCACTGCGAATGTGTGACGAGATACGATCCGTGATATTGGTTCGTAGAAGAGTTAGTTCCTCGGCTCGGAATCACGCGAATAATAGGTTGCAAAAGAACTGGAAGATTCGTTCTCATGGAGTTTTCTTTCTTGTTATTTAAGCCACACAGAGAGTTCGAAGGCCTGCGTTACACAGATAGGCAACTCAACGTACAGAACCTCGTTTGGTAGAATGACAAGAGTTATTGTTCCATGCACGAGCGATATTGAAGGTTTTATATGGTAGTTCGGTTTAATTAAAAAGGAAATGGCTTTAGCGAACTTTTTTTTTTAATCGTATGAATACAAAGCTCAAAATCCGAATAACTTTGTAATGAAAGAGAATGAGACAAAGGGATAAGAAACAGAAACAGCGGAACACACAGATAAAATAACAGTGTTCGTTAACTGACTGATTTACAAGTTTTCGGAAATACTAAATCTCTGTGAGTACCGAGAACGATTTTGTTTGTTTGTTTTGAGTTTCGCACAAAGCTACTCGAGGGCTATCTGTGCCAGTCGTACCTAATTTAGCAGCGTAAGACTAGAGGTAAGGCAGCTAGTCATCACCACCCACCGCCAACTCTTGGGCTACTCTTTTTACCAACGAATAGTGGGGTTGGCTGTCACATTATAACGCCCCCCACGGCTGAAAGGGCGAGCATGTTTGGTGCGACCGGGATTCGAACCCGCGACCCTCGGATTACGAGTCGAATGCCTTAAAACACTTGGCCATGCTGGGCCTACTGAGAACGAAGCCTGACGTTTAACTCGTATTTATTCGCCAGAAATAAAAAAATATCTTAGAGTTGGCGATGGGTGGTGTTGATCAGCTGTTTTGTCTCTGGTCTATCACTTCATATTGGGATTTTTTATAAACAAGAACAAAGCAGCTAAACTCCGATGTAAATAAAATTTAACAAAAAAAACATTTTAGAACGTTTTATCAGTTTAATGTTATTTTCACGTTTTTTTATCAATATTTATATATATTTTTTTTAATCACGCATTTATAACCTTATAAACTTAACATGCGCATTATGAATAAACAACAGTGGAAAGGAAACAGTATAACAGTGTATAATAAGATGCTAAGACATGTGTAAAGAAGTGTTAAAAATATGTATTTTTAAAGACAATCTTAAATTTAACGCTTGAATTGTCTGTGTGACTCGAACTCAACAGAACGTAAAGGAAAAAAAAAAAAAAATTCAAATGTTATACAAAAGGTACTTGCAGTATTATTACCCTGTGCAAATATTATATTATCTCACCAGTCCGAAAGGAGAAAAAAAAAGCTGTAATTAATTATTTGATGATTGATTTGTATGGGCTACTAAACGATTATTAACATAAGCCCACGCAATAGTTTTTTTTAATGACAATTTCTCTTATTGAGTTTAACAGCCCTGACAGCTGTTATCTGACCATGTTAGCATCCTCAACAAGTGAAGTTACTAATATCCTCAACTACGGGCGGTAACTGGAAAAGAGGAGGTAATGGAAGCCACAACAAACAACAAATCGATGTTGATGTGTTGGTTTCTCCTTTAATGGTAGGAGGTAAGGCCCTACCTAAAGAGCTCCTCGGTATTTTTGCTACGAAAGCTTGTTACTTACTTGCACAGAGTTTGTTAAGGATTGGCGTATTTGATTAGCAACCCCCCCACACACACACACTCACTGTAATCAAATTGGTCGATGCTAACCAGATATAAAGATGGAGAGGGCGCTTGCTTTGTGCGGGAAGAAAAATGTCTTAGGTGAAATTGTCTAAGTTGATTTAATATATAGTTTGCTGTCTAGCGGGTGCGTGTGGCTGTTTTGTTACAGTTTCCGGAGTCAAAAACATCTTTCTATCTAAACTGCACAAAGTAGTGTTGTTAAAGTAGGCTCGGAAGTGTATTTGTTTTGCTTCTAGATTTATTTTTTCTCCCAAAATTAAATCTCTCCACCATGGCCAGGTGGTTAAGGCACTCGACTTGTATCTGAAGGTCGCGGGTTCGAATCCCTGTCCCAACAAACATGGTCACCCTTTCAGTCGTGGGGGCGTTATAATGTGGCGATCAATCCTACTATTCGTTGGTAAAAAAATTGGCGGTGAGTTGTGATGACTAAAACTGCCTTCCCTCTAGTCTTACACTGCAAAGTTAGGGATGGCTAAGCCCAGATAACCCTCGTGTAGCTTTGCTACACAAACCAAAAAACAAACCAAACCAACCGTAGCGAATAACTCTCATGATTGGTTTTGTTCTTCTTGTTAATTAGCATAAACCAAAATTGGAGACGAAGTTGGAAAATGATCTTGTGACTGAGTTAATAAAAGCATCGGAACATACAGTTTTTCCAATACAAATGTTTCTACGGTCTCATTGGTCAATCTATTTTGGTTTCGTTTGTTTGTTTTTTTCCCGCCAAAGTTTTTGGAAACGAAAATCAAAGAATCGGTTGAAAAACTAGAAAGCGTTCAAGTTTGTATCGCAACATGAAGAAATGTAGATTTCAGTAGGGAGGGATATAATGTTGCAAAATGTTTATTTTTAGCATCGTCTGTGTTGTGACACAAATGAAACTGACACGCCCCAGCAAGCAACCAAAACAGTTTTTAAAATGCTTCATTCTTTCTGACCCGCGATACTGTATATTAACTTTTCATAAATATTAATACAATTTATTTGTTAGTTTTGCGAGATTCTTCTTATGAAAATAAAATGTTCTTTCTAACGTAATTTTAATGGGGAAAAACTGTGTAATATAGTATTATTCTATTTATTTTTACTTCAGTTCTCAAAACGCTATATCAAACTAGTCTTATTCTCTTATATGAAAACAAAACAAACATGGCTCCCACTCAAAATAATTGATTTGTGTGATTTAGTATTGAACTAACATTTTATTGATCTTTTGAAAATCAGAGACGGATAATTTTAAACCATACTTTGATTTCGGAATTGATAGCTAATATTTTGTTTGGTTGATAAGCTCAGAAGTTTCATGTTTGACTCAGTGTTTTATCTGTTTTAGATACTTTAAGATGAACGATATAACCCTTTAATTGTGGTATAACAATGTGAAAGTATCTCGGTGAAATAACACGTTGTAGGATAACAGTGTGAGAGTATCTAGGTAACATAATACTTTTTTATAGGATAAAAATGTGAGAAGAACTAGGTAACATAATAATTTTATTTTAGGATAAAAATATTAAAGTAACTAGGTAATATAATAGTTTTATTGTGGGATAACAATATGGTAGTAGCTAGGTAACATAATACTTTTATTGTAAGATAAAAATATTAAAGTAACTAGATAACATAATACTTTTATTGTGGGATAACAATATGGTAGTAGCTAGGTAACATAATACTTTTATTGCGGGATAACAATATGGTAGTAGCTAGGTAACATAATACTTTTATTGTAAGATAAAAATATTAAGTAACTAGATAACATAATACTGTCATTGTAGGATAAAAGTGTAAGAAAAACTAGGTAACATAATACTGTCATTGTAGGATAAAAGTGTAAGAAAAACTAGGTAACAATACTGTCATTTGTAGGATAACAATGTGGTAGTAGCTAGGTAACATAATACTTTTATTGTGGTATAACAATGTGGTAGTAGCTAGGTAACATAATACTTTTATTGCGGGATAACAATGTGGTAGTAGCTAGGTAACATAATACTTTTATTGTGGGATAACAATGTGGTAGTAGCTAGGTAACATAATACTTTTATTGTGGGATAACAATGTGGTAGAAGCTAGGTAACATAACATTGAGGTGCCTTGCTTTCATTCCAATTTATTTTAATGAATAAATATATTCAGACATAACAATGTTGTGTGTTCCAGTTTTTGCACTAAGTTAAAAAAAAACAGTAAAAATATTGCACTGCGTGAGAGAAGTTTCCAAGACATTTTCACCTGTGGTGAACTCCCACCCCACCCCTGATACCGTCTCGTCTCGGCTTGAAATTTGGAACAATTTATAATTTGTTTTTCCACACGTTGAAGAGTTTAATTTTGATATTTTCAAATGTAACTAGTTCCCTACAGTCTTAAGGAACAATGAATGGTTATTTGAGACGGACAACCTTCACAGTTATAAATATATCATACTTGACTAAGACCTAGCCATTTGGTTATTTGTGGCCCGGCATGGCCAAGCGTGTTAAGGCGTTCGACTTGTAATCCGAGAGGGATTGTAATGTGGGGGCGTTAAATGTGACGGTCAATCCCACTATTCGTTGGTAAAAGAGTATCCTAAGAGTTGGCTGTGGGTGGTGATGACTAGCTGTCTTCCCTCTTGTCTTACACTGCTAAATCAGGGACGGCTAGCGCAGATAGCCCTCGAGTAGCTTTACGCGAATTTAAAAAAAAAAACAAAAACAAAACAATTTGGTTATTTGAAACGTAGATATTAGTGATTACCCTGTTAATCCCTGGGTGGATTTCGTTACATGGGTGTATTTGTAACAGATCAAGTAACCCATAAACTCACAAGAATCGTTACAATGATACGTAAGTCGCGTTCGCAAATGTCCTTTCCGCTATTTGTATGTTCAATAGAAACTTACTGTTTTTTGCCGTTTCTGTAATTAAAAGATTCGATTAGATTAGTCTTATTGAAAAGCAGCTCTTTAGTCAGTTTCATCATTACAATTAAGTCATGATTCAGATGTCATAAGCACGTGCCCGAGGTTGTCATAAGTTTTTGAAGTTACAAAGGTTCTAGTAGAAAATATAAATGTGCTTGTGTATGTATACAGACACACACAATACTTGAGAGAAGTTCTGTACGAACATGATTTCGCTTATGAACATTAGGAAGTTTCCTACAACGTTTTTTACTTCGTACTCATTAACGTTAGATTCTGGCTTCACTAACCAGATAACGTCTATGGGAAGCTAATTTGTATGAGCTTTCCAAGGGTTTGGCTGGCAGATGCCATAGACTTCGGGCGCATTATATCTTACCAGGCACTGAATGTTTCCCGAAATAAACTTGAATCCTGAGCTCTGAGAACGATTGAGTCATTAGCGTAACTTCGTGTCTTATCAGAAAGATTGAAAGGTAGGTTGGCAAAGGACAATATGCATTAATTTATCATTAGCTTATCTCGGGAAGGAAGTTTAGAGTGCGGTTACAGACCTCCCTTTTAGTTACTGTTGACTTCACTGAACTTTGGGATTTCGTAATGTTATTCTCCTGTAGCTGTTGATCACAGAACTTAAAGGCTGATAAAATTATGTATTTCTTATTTATCTGGAGATTAAATACTACCTGGAAATTTTACGCTATTAAGCACAATCAAGTTACTGGAGGGTAAAATATGAGTCCAACCAATCTTTGGTTAACTAGAACTTTTTGTAAAATAGTTTTCTATCGTTGGGGTGGTTTCAGTTCAATAATATCCACGAGTATATAGGAAGTTGTTTTGTTATTTTTACTATCTAGATATACAATTCATACTGAAATAGAGATGTTTTCGAAGTAGCGTTCGTTGTTTGTTTTTACAAATTTCTAACTGATACTATTACATGTCGTTAGGAGTTCTCGGTGATTTCTTCAGGCTTGTTTTTAAGCTTGCTATAAGTAAGTGACTTACTCATATCTGGGTTCATATCCGTAACATCGCAATTTGTCCCCCCCACACACACACAACCTCAGTGGCACAGCGGCATGTCTGCGGACTGACACCGTTAGAAACCGGGTTTCGATACCCATGGGGGGTCAGAGCACAAATAACCCATTGTATGTCTTTGTGCTTGTATCAAAACAAACAAACTATGGTTGAAAGTACAAGCCAAAAGCCGGAGCTCGATTCTCCGTGTTGGACAAAACGCATTTAGTCCTCTGTGTAATGCGCTAAAAACAGTATGTTGTTATCAACACCACCCCACTAGAACTTAATATCATGTTGTTTTCTATTCGCCATATTTATTTACAAATCTTCATCTTAGTTTAGATTCAACTTGAAGCTAAAACTGTTTTTAAATTTCATAAAAAAAAAAAGAGAGTATTCATGGTCTGTGGGCTTTCTAGAAATAATCTTTATCAAATAGAACACTGACCTTTAAGCTTGCGTAAACTGCATCATGGATTCGACAACGCCTGAATGATAAGAAACGTCTGAAGAAATATGTCGGAAGATAAGCTGGAATAAACGCCTCTTCATTTCACGTTTTCACCCCCCTCCCTTACTTGTTCGACTTTTAAGATTCCATTCGTTTATCTGTGGGATATCATGGGGAAAGAAAAGGGGGAGAATAAGTGGTTTCGAGTGAAGTAACCTCAGATAAATTGCTTTCGAAACCGAAGAATGTTCGTACTTAAAGCTTTTTGAACACTTTGTAAGGATTGTAGACAGCAAACATGGTTAAAGTGTTTCTGTATCAATAGAAGTAATATTTCTAAGTCTCCTTACTATTGTTGAATTGTCTTTGCCATTTCAAGACACCCATAAGGGCAAACGGACACTGAAAACAGAAGCAACGATTTCTAATCGATCGTTTGTTATGGTGTCAAATTCTCTTCATAATAACACGTGGGATTTAGGTGTAGTTTGTTCCGAGTGCCCACGAGTATTTAAAAAAAGAAAATGGCAGTGAAAACTTTTCACCTGTAAACTTTGGTTAAGTAGTGAACTATTAGGCCTAAACCAAAATTTTAAACCATCGATGTGAACAGTAAGTAGTATCAGGTTATATTATAGGGCCTACAATTCAGTTACAGGAAAATGCCAATGCGGTGTCTCTCGTTTGTGCATGGAGTGAAAAAAATAAACAACATAATTAAACCTGTGATGAATCAAAAGGAAAATGGGGCATTGAGAGAAAGAATTCAGAAACACGAAAGTGCACTCTGTAACGACAGCCCTCACCCAACTAATCTCGCTCCAGGAAGCAGGCGTAAGGCGATGTTTCAAATACACAGTGTATGCCTGTCTTCTCCCGATTATATTAAATATTTGCAGATATAGCTTACACATACTCACACACACACACATATATCTTAAACTATACGCCCTCTTGTTGGTAATAATTTTAAAGACTGGGACGCATTAAACAAATTAAGACAATAAAAAAACAGTTTTCATTTGTAATTATTGTGTGTTTTTAAAGGTGTCTTCGATCTCTTGCTTCTCGTAACTCAACAGAAAATAAAAAGAGGGAATCCTCAATATCCATGTCTGTAATTAGTTCTCAAATTGTTCATGAGATAGAGCTATGAGCTAAAATATTATATTTGAAAAACAAGAAGGAATCCTCAATAGCCACGTCTGTAATTAGTTCTCAAATTGTTCATGAGATAGAGCTATGAGCTAAAATATTATATTTAAGAAAGTATAATTAGTTCTCAAATTGTTCATGAAATAGAGCTATGAGCTAAAATATTATATTTGAAAAACAAGAAGGAATCCTCAGTAGCCTCGTCTGTAATTAGTTCTCAAATTGTTCATGAAATAGAGCTATGAGCTAAAATATTATATTTGAAAAACAAGAAGGAACCTTCAATAGCCGTGTCTGTAATTAGATTTTAAATCTGTCAACAGCTCAAGCTATGAGCCAAACTTTTATACTTGAAAAACAAAGCTACGAGTCAAAAGTTTATACTTGTAAAAAAAACAAAATTTTTGTGCCGTTCTGTAAGTCTTTACGCCGTGGCTAACAGTGAGAATGAAACAATTTCTCGGACTCATTCAGCAACCTCATTTGTTTTGTTTTTTTATTTTGCCCGTAATAGCAGTCATGTTTAATTCACTCAGACTTAAGCTTTTAAGTGTTGCCACTGGTCGCAGTATGAACTCATAAATGCTTACATTTCATACTTTCATTTCACCTACTGCAAAATGATACACGTTTTATACACAAATGAATTGTTTTCAGTTTAACTTGGAATTTTCTAAGTTCCATCAATTACGTCAGAGGGATTGTTCATTGATAACTTTGTTTTAAAGCGCGAAGCTATACATTAGGTTATCGACTTCCAATTTTTAAAGTTATGATACCGACACATGGATAGAGATTTTAATCATTAATGGTTGAACTGTTTATTTTTTTCACATATGATTGTCTGTCTCTTTGAATCACCGCTTCAGTGTAATCAATGTTCTAACATTTCCATAGAGCAGCTTTCACGAGTGTAGGCTCCCGCCATCTGTCGAGGATATTGGGTACTAAATGACCTATTTAGTAAAGTAGCCCCATAACATTATATAGATAATATCTGTAGAATTAAACAGGTGTTCTATATCCTCAATTAAAATGTTACTCAACAAGAAATCAAACACAGTTATGGTTAATATTAGTGACTGGGTTTAAACTACCCGTATTAAAGAACTTGAACCGATGTATTTGAAGTGAAGATATAGAGTGTCAATAAATCAAAGAACAGCGAAAATCAATAACTGTTTTGTCCAATCAGAATCGATAAAGGTATCACTGCTAGAAATGAAACGTTTTAAGTTGTAGCAGAGATATTTTTTCAATGATATGAGGTCTAAAAGCATTTACAAGTAAAATCATCAAATACTCTCAAACCCCATGTAGAAAACAACAAAAACAAAGCAAATAAAAACTAACAAAATCAGTTCTTCATCCCTTGTTTTATTTTCTAAGATGGTGTTAAATTCTGGTTTTGAATTCCGAAATTCTTACACATGTGAACATGGGCCTCGATGGGGGGACATGCCCACCCCCGAAAAATGAGTCGTAATCATTTGTTTTTTCGCTTCACAGTTTCACACTACATTGTCCTTCCCCTCTTGAAAAAAAAATTTATATTAATGCCCGTGTATGTGAAAATTATTTGAAGTTTTCCACCGTAAGAG
This sequence comes from Tachypleus tridentatus, assembly GCF_004210375.1. Classification (NCBI taxonomy): domain Eukaryota; kingdom Metazoa; phylum Arthropoda; class Merostomata; order Xiphosura; family Limulidae; genus Tachypleus; species Tachypleus tridentatus. The sequence goes on along the minus strand of NC_134834.1, from coordinate 188,681,158 downwards.
TTCCTAATTTGTTATAGTTAAAATAAATGTTTTATTAATAAATACACTTTTTGTTATTATTTAAAACAGTAATAACACGTGCTCGAATTAATTACAGTGTTTTCGTGAGTCATTTGTTCACTGAAATTAGAAGACAGATTCTTAGAAGGAGAAATGTGTACTTTTCAAACGTATGTCACCACTTTATATTTCTGGAGATTCTCGATGAGTATGTGAGGGAAGGGGACATTTTGCGAGCGTCTGCTTCATAAGAAGAAAGATAAAATTAGATATGTGAAAACTCTGGTGTTTTCTAGCGCAGGTGCTGTCACGAGTGTAATTTTGGAAAATGTATCAAACTCCATTCTCAGCATGACTGAATTAGAAGATATGAGCTTTCTTTGTTCATGTAATGGAATTGCATAAGAAGTGTCAATATCCATCTATGAAAGGAAGTTGGACGTAGTGTAGGAAGTGCTAATATTGTTTGTTTGTTGTTTTTTTTTAATTTCGCGCAAAGCTACACGAGGGCTATCTGCGCTAGCCGTCCCTAATTTAGCACTGTAAGACTAGAAGGAAGGCAGCTAGTCATCACCACCCACCGCTAACTCTTGGGCTACTCTTTTACCAACGAATAGTGGGATTGACTGTCACATTATAACGCATTTATGGCTGAAAGGGCGAATATTTTTGGTACGACGGAGATTCGAATCCGCGACCCTCGGATTACGAGGTGAACGCCTTAACCCACCTGGCCAGGGAAGTGCTGATATAAAAAGTATGTAAGGAACGTAATGTGTGAAGTTTTAGTATTAAAAGCTTGTAAGGTTTGTAACCTAGTTTATGCCCCACGCTAGTACAGCGGTAAGTCTACGGATTTATAACGCTAAAACCAGGGGTTCGATTCCTCTCGGTGGTCTCCGCAGATAGCCCGATGTGGCTTTGCTATAAAAAAAAACACACACACACAAACCTAGTTTATGAAGAGTCAGAATCGCAAAGCTTACAATAATATTACAATTGTGTTTTTGTCTGCATTCTCTGACACAAGTTACAAAGTCTCGAAAATCTTGTAACAGTGACAACGCTATAATACATTACTGAGCATGAATTTAAAAAAAAAACAACAACAAAAGCATGGTTACGTGGTATTAAAACCAGGCAGTTCATACACATAATATGAAATGACATTTCTTTAATATCAGATTTAAAATGATTATTTGAGCGTTGGAAAGTGTTTTTTCTTACTCTCTTAGCCACAATAATGACAGTTTTATTCGGTTATTATTAAAACCCTTTCCAAGAATAATTGGTCCTGAACAGTGCAGTGATTTTAATGAAGCAATCGTTCTAATTATCGTTCTGACAGTAAGTGTGGATGTTTTAAAATTTGTTAGAATAACTTCAATTACTGCTTTTTTCTGTTGAACATTTTAGACGTCGTAACGTTTCTTAATTTTATTTTGAATTTGTTGTTCTTTTTATTAAAGATAATTACTGTCGGTTAGAATAACTCGGTGCTGCTTATTTGGTTTATGGATTATTTTAGACGTCGTAACATTTTCTAATTCTCTTTTGAAGTTCGTTATTTTTTGTTGTTTAAAGTAAAAAAATAGTCACTGTAAAGTTAACGAATCTGGAATTACTGCCCAATAATTATTATATAATGTCACACAGAGAGTTGAGTGTATAACTTACATTTAAACGATTTTAAGTATGCAAATCGACCAGCAAGATACGTGACAACCACAGCCAATATATCGCAGTGGAACGAAATGTATCAGAACTACTTTGTGATCTTGGCGTGTCTTAGGTTGTGTGATGCTACCGAAAATTTGTCGATGCAAAATATTCATACATTCAACTCCTGAACTTATGTTCAGATCAGGAATTTACGAAATATAAGACGGGAACATTATATCTATTTAAAGGTATTGGAAAACAAAAGAATAACGATCAACTTGAGGCGTTAAGACCACCCAGAAAAAAGACCTGCAATAAGTCGCAACCCAGCTGTGGTAAGCAAAGTTTGGTGTTTTGTTATGGTCAAGAACTCAAGAACACATGGATCAATCGCAAAATGCGTCAATATGCCCGAGACAATAATACACAAAATAATCAATAAAACAAGGCCAAAGGATACGAGTTCACATTCACCAAGATAAGACGTTCAGTCATATCTCCTGGTCAGCTGTTGCATATATTAAGCAGCTGAAAAATGAAACAAGTGTTCATGCTCTTCCATACGAAAACATAATAATAAATTTGTGTGCTACCGCACTGCTGAAACGGGCTTTTGGAAGCAGTAGTCCTTTTTTTGTAGATGGTTTATAGAAAGCCTGTTGTAACAAGTGAGTGTGCTTTGGACATGACAATTTTTCGAACGTGTTTTTTTGTAATCAAAATTATACCTCAGGAACATTTTAAGAAGAGCGTTTGTCAGATAAACTATCATAGGACGTATAATGAAAATTATTGCTTCCCGTATAACATTACATGAAATCGTAAATATAACTAGGGAGTGCAAAAAGAAACCAAAACCTTCAGAAGTACTTGCCTTACAATTTACAATAATATTTCGTCTGTATTTTAGAACACCTAATACCTCGACGCGTTTTACGTTCAGGCGACAGTAACACTTGCAACAGAGTTTAATATTCCAAAAATTTTTAAAGTAATCTCAGCCGTCACATCTGTTTTGTATTGGTAGTAAGTACGGACGAGTTATAACTTTTTTTTTTTAAGTCAAACTAAAATATTGGATTCCTTTGCTGTGTCAGATTAATTACAGTCAAACTAACAAATTGGATTTCTTTATGCTAGATGATTTTCAGTTAAAAAACATATTAGGTTCTGTTGCTATGTCAGATGATTGTTATTCAAACCAACGTGTTGGTTTTTGTTGCTATGTCAGATGATTGTTATTCAAACCAACGTGTTGGTTTTTGTTGCTATGTCAGGTGATCGTTATTCAAACCAACGTGTTGGTTTTTGTTGCTATGTCAGATGATTGTTATTCAAACCAACGTGTTGGTTTTTGTTGCTATGTCAGATGATCGTTATTCAAACCAACGTGTTGGTTTTTGTTGCTATGTCAGGTGATCGTTATTCAAACCAACGTGTTGGTTTTTGTTGCTATGTCAGATGATTGTTATTCAAACCAACGTGTTGGTTTTTGTTGCTATGTCAGGTGATCGTTATTCAAACCAACGTGTTGGTTTTTGTTGCTATGTCAGATGATTGTTATTCAAACCAACGTGTTGGTTTTTGTTGCTATGTCAGGTGATCGTTATTCAAACCAACGTGTTGGTTTTTGTTGCTATGTCAGATGATCGTTATTCAAACCAACGTGTTGGTTTTTGTTGCAATGTCAGATGATCGTTATTCAAACCAACGTGTTGGTTTTTGTTGCAATGTCAGATGAACGTTATTCAAACCAACGTGTTGGTTTTTGTTGCTATGTCAGATGATCGTTATTCAAACCAACGTGTTGGTTTTTGTTGCTATGTCAGATGACTTTGAGACTGTCACAGTACTACTATCTACAAATAACACATTGACAACCTAAGACAAGAAAGACATAGTCTTAGTATGTCTAACTATGTAACTACAAACAACAACTAGACAGACTACTTTATATGTATTGTTTGTAATATAACTAACTACGAACAAGTATGACGGCGATTCATACCCGCGACCCTCCGATTACCAGTCGAACGCCTTAACCCATCTGGCCATGCTGGGTTCTCATTTGTTGAAAACAACGCAATAAAAATATGTATCATACAGAATTTTCATAATGTGTACAATTTATATTTCAAATCCCCGTCGCAGTAAACATACTCGCCCTTTCAGCGTGGGGGCGTTATAATGTGACGGTCAATCCCACTATTCGTTGGAAAAAGAGTAACCTAAGAGTTGGCTGGGGGTGGTGATGACTAGCTGCCTTCCCCCTAGTCTTACACTGCTAAATTAGGGACGACTAGCGCCTCGAGTAACTTTGCGCGAAATTAAAAAAAACAACAAAAAACAATCAACAAATAAGAGTAATATATACGTGTTTTTTTTGTATCAGTTATTTATTTTTGTTACAATAATTGGTCTTTGTTCTTCTCTAGAAGATGACTAGAGTCAAAAAAAAATTCGTGAGACGAAAAGCGTTGCTAAGTGATGAATGATGTAACTATAGAAGTGACGAAAGATAAAATATTTAATGAACACATTATTCGTTTCTTCTGTGGTTCTGTTGCACATCATTGGAGCTTCTCCACGTCTGCTCTCCACAAAGTAAATACAGCAGACTTCATCGGGTCACATGCTTTATACGTGTCTGTATCTTCTCAAAATGTTATGGACTAATATTGTCAAATTAAAGTAACCTTTGGTCTTGTGTTACGGTGCACTGCAGCGTTAAAAGTGAACTTCATAATAAATTACCTTCTTTCCCAGCGAGCTGACCAGGTAGGTGCGTCACCTCTCCCACTAACACGCCAGGGTGCCCCATAAAAGACAAGTCTAGCTCGCAGCAGGCCTGAAGGTGGTACGTGCGGGGAATGCCAGGTGTGGAACCCCTGTAGAAACACCGATAATGATTGACACCAGGGGTTTTAAGTCGACGTTGTTAATTAGACCAGGGCGTTTCTTCGCCACATCGAGGAAAACAAACATACGATCTGTGTACGGCACGAGAAACTTGAAAAGAGAGTTGCTCTCTGTTTCAGAAAAGACGTGGACCTGTGAAGAAATATGCTGTGCGCATTAATCGTTCTCACAGCTTACCTTCATTCTAGTAAGAAGTTTCAGTTCATTAGCCGTGTTCGCCTATTTGGTGAACATGGTATCGAAGGTTTGTCCCATTATCTGTTCGTGGTTTCATACTTATGGATTTAGCACCTGACTTTATATGGTCTGATGTGAGACAAACCAAGAAGTCGTTAACCCTAGAGTTTTCAGTAGCTAATCTCTCCTTCAGTTTTTGTTGTATAGAAGTCTTAGCATACATTTTTACAAAAGTACTAAACATATCTTATTTAACCCTAACTCATATTCCGTGGAATATAAGGGATGGTTTTTTAAAAGGATAAATAAATGTTAACTATTTCTCCTATGATAACGGTAAAAGGTGATGGCACCAACATGATTTTTACTTCAAAATACACAACATATCAGTTGAAGGCCTGTTTTACTTACACTACATGGGATTAATCTGTCTGTTTATATCTTAACATGTTAGTGTACTCTGTTAGAGCGTAACGAAATAGAAAACTAGAAATGTATGAAAACTTCAACGCTTCGTATTAAACAGGTAAAGAAATTCAAAGATACTCTTGATATGACAGTGGTTGACGTACTGTTTTGCATCTTTCTTTACTTTCACTCACAATTTCTCAGGTGTACACATCCTACGTGCAAAATACAATGTACAACATACAGTGTCAAGTATCCAATAGAACGTAATACGTAAATCTGTCGAAAGATAAGAAAGATAGGCTTGGCTACTTATTAATAAACAGGTTGACTGTCCAGGGGCCCTTTGTTTATAAACTACTATTAAAATATGGAGTAGTCATCCTTATGCGCTTTCTAAGGAGATAAGAACCCCTTCATCTAGTCCTTTCAGCATCTGTAAGGTTACAAATCCGCACGTGATAGCTCAAGCAAAGAATCGAACCAGGCACAAAGCTAGGTTGGTAATTTTTATTGAACATAATTGGGCTTGTGCTAGAGTAACTTTGAGTACAGGTTTTTCAAATTTCTGAGAAAATGTCATTTTCACACTCTTGGTCTATCCTGCCACAACACGCACGATTTCTTAACGTTTCACGAATATTTTCTTTTGTAGTTACTTACAAACACAAACGCATTCTTATTCATTTCCCCAAGTTATGTGTTGAAACATTAAAAAATGAAAAGTTCATTTTAATTCAGATAACGCAATGGTCCCCGAATACCACATCTGTTGAAACCTCTGGCTTAAAATGTTTTAGGAGATAAATTATTTTTAGTTAACTTGGGAGTATTAGTAATGACAAGAATATACTCACGTAAAAAACAAATCATAAACATCTTATCTTCGTGTTAATGTATTTTGTTTGTTTGCATATTCTGTTTTTGTGCTTTATCGTTGTGCTTTATCGTAAGGGTCGCGGGTTGTCCTGTTGTAATGTGACGGTCAATCCCACGCGTTGGTAAAAGCGTGCATGTGCGCTAGTCTTTGTTTACGATAGGAAAATAAAATTGTTTCGAGGAAAATAAAATTGTTTCTTTTAGTTAACCCGATAAGTTGTGCTTTCGTAATCTTAGGGTCGCGGCTTCGAATCCCTGTCACACCAAACATGCTCGCCCTTTCTTCCGTGGGAGCATTATAACGTGACAGTCAATCCCACTATTCGTTGATAAAAGAGTAGCTCAAGAGTTGGCGGTGAATGGTGATGACGAGCTGCCTTCCCTCTAATCTTACTCTGCTAAATTAGGGACGGCTAGCGCAGATAGCCCTCGAGTAGCTTTGCGCGAAATTCGAAACAAACAAACAAATTGTATTTTTCGTCTTTGGTACGTTATAGAATTTTACGTAAATAGTTTCGAAAGGCTGTCCACAGCAAACTTGTAATAATGGCAGGTTATTGGAGAAGTTAAGAACACAAACTTGCTATACAAATGTATATGTTACAATTTCATTCATTTTATACGGCGTTCTAGAACACTTTCATCGAAGAAAATGTTTTCTCATAACCGTATTCGGAATTATTATAGCTTTTAACATTTCCAGTACCTTTCAAAAAGAAGTCTGAAACTTTACTACGGCGCCATTTTGAAATAATTTATTGTAGACAGAAATTAGAAAATATAAATAGTAGACAATAGGTGCATGCGAAAATAATAACTTTATAAGATATTGTATTTTAGATACCTGATTAAAGGTGATGATACAAGCGTATATTGTAAAGTTAAACTTCTTTTGGAACCAGATGCTGAAATATTTATTAGAAAATTTAATTTTTACATACAGGGCTCGAATTCTGTATTCGTACCTTACGTGCTAATACACTGCACAGTTGCAATATTGTTGAGTTTGTTTGCTTGATGAACAATTCCTATTTGTTTTTTTAAAATATTCTAAAAGAGGGAGCAATGTGATAATATCCTTGAAATGTGTAGAGGGCTCTAGTGTAGTGTCTTACTTCCTGGTCGATTGTTTTATTTGTTTACATGTGTAGGTAAATTGTCTTAAGATATACAAAAGGATATAGTAGCACTATCGTATAATAACGGCTTGCATATGCGCTACTGGTGATGTAAGGTGATTTTTAGACAACTGGATAGTGCAATGCCACTACAGTGGATTATGTGACTGGAGGAATGCATCACAGCTTTTCCGTTGAAAGATATAATGAAATAAAAAGATGTTAAATTTCAGACACATTGATTTCAAATGTGATTCTTTATAACATATTGATAACCATCTAAACGGCAACTCCGTCACGTGCTAAACGGTCAATATGTAATTACAAATGTTAGAGTATTTTGTCGTCTTGGAACCTCTTCACTAAAGTTGCATATGCTGTAATCGAATGTGTTTGTGTAAAAGGTCAGTTACTCACGACCATCTTGTCTGTGTTAAGAAGCATTAACTTTGATTACAATAACTTCTTCCAAGTTATCTTGGAGAGGGAAGGAGAAGCTATAGAGAACTGTTCGAAACATTCTTTTCACGTAAGAAATAGAAGTTTATTCAACACTGAACGAGGCTTATATTTAAAGGTTTACTTGGCGGCTGTGACAAGAAGTGTGTGTAATTTACCGCTTGATAACGAGCACAGGGAATGGAAAGATCGTTGATCTTTGTAACTGCCATGGATTTCTTACGTGCTGGAAAATTTACACTTCAGAATGCACAGTAAACAGTGTTGAACTCTGAAGGGTGATCTCGTTTTAACACTGATTACATGTAATGAAACTACTAAACTGTGTGGCTTTTTCAACTTCACGAAGGTTGCTTTAATGTATGAAAAAAGAAACCAGTGTTCATAATGCATAGTCCCGGCCTGGTGGTTAGGACGCTCGACTCGCAATCTGAGGGTCTCAGCTTCGAATCTCCGTCACCGAACGTGGTCGTCCTTTTGGCTATGGGGACACTATAATGTGATGGCTAATCCTACTGTTTGCTGATAAATGAGTATCCCAAGAATTGGCGGTGGGTGTTGTTGACTAGCTCCCTTCTCTTTAATCTATCACTTTTAAGCTAAGGATGGCTTACGCAGACAATCCTCATGTAGCTTTGCGCGAACTATATTATACTGTTCTCTTCTCGACATACCTTTGGAATCACCTTAGTCGATTGAGCACGGTAGATGATAGAGGAAGTAGTACCATCAAACACTTAGCACGCGACTCTTATAAGGTATGAATTGTGTGTTGTTGCGTATTATAATTTATTTCCGACGAGTTTCCAATTTATTTTTACGTATTACGATTACAAATAACCGGAAATTTTAATTTTAAATTAGAATTTAACTGGACATCGATATGTATCAAATTTAAGATATTTACCAACAATATTGATACACAATTTTCTTTCTCAACACAAATATATTTTAATATATAAACAACAATACAATTTATAATAATGCTCATCAGAAATAATGATTTATATACGAAAGCTTTACAAATTAAGAAAATATCGAGTCTGTATGTGGTTTGAAACTGAATATTTTGTCGACAGTTTATGATGAACGAATGAATTTCGAATTGATATTGGTACAATTCACTTGCTGCTAGCTAGCTAGCTCTCTTTTCTTGGCTGATCTCACGCCATTCATAAGCTGGCTTTTCTGCGACGAAGATATCTAATGTTCTGATAGAAATACTAACGTCAGAAGTTAATTCACTAAAGTCAAACGGATTATAGTGTTCAAAATCTATAAACATTCCAGATCAAATATTTGTAGTTCCGCGTTTAATAGGCGTTCATCACAGTTATAGCTTCCACAGTTTGTGGTATACTAGCTGTAACAAACCAAAAATATATATTGTCTTTCCGCGCGTCGGTTTATAAACGTAAAGGCGTGGTTCTAGAAATTTTATTTGGCAACAATACCAGGAATCACTAGTCTTACAAGCACACATAGTATATTGTTGATTCTTACACTCGAGAATCTACAAATTTAGAGAGTAGGCGGGAATTTCTCGATACACATTTAACAGTATAAGTTACACGCACACACATATGTCCCCATATATATATATACATGTTTGTTTGTGTATACCGGATAATGTGTACGTAACTCTTATAAGGTGTATATATGTGTGCGTTTTATTAAATTTTTATAACGTTTCAGCTTTGTATGGCATGGGATTATTGATATATAACAGATTATTGTTGAGTGAACTTTGCTTCAATAAACAGTTATTAAACCTGAATGTTCATGATAACATGTAAATTACCTTGACGGAAGCAAATTAATATATCGTTCAAATACCATCTATCCCACCTTCGTGTTAAAACGGTGACTCAGCGGTAAACTTGTAAGTTCATAACGCTAAAAGTCGGGGTTGAATACCCGGGGAGGGAACAATGCATCTAAGTCAACATATAGCTTTGTGCCTAAAACCAAGCAACAAAGGAAAATTGTAATATAGCGGTCTCAGCGTATGTGTTCAATAGATACGTGATCCAGGCCATCGGATTATACATAAATAATGAACTTGTGACTTACTGTTTCATAAACTATTTATTAGCCCTAACTCAGCATGCAGAATATTTTATAATGTATTTGCACCCTACCTTATGCCATAGACTCATATGAAAATGAATCTTAAAGTCGGTTGCCGGCGCCTAGCAGATACGTTACAGTGAATGGGATGTTCTGAATGACTTGCCTGCGTTATTTAATAGGTTAATAACAAAAGTAAATCTCAGCTTCAGCTATCAGTACTTGAGAAGTCTATCATGCCGAATAGGCTTAGTGACTTATGATGTAAATATCAACACTATGAGAAGTTAACGTACCGTAAATGAAAGTCTTGCTCGTACGAAATCTTTTGACGTCCACTGTGTCTATTAAGTCAGCTGACTTTCACTTGTGATATTCCTTCTTGTTTCATAACAAAACAAAAACAAAACCGGGACAGCAGTATGTTTACGGTTTTACAACGCTGAAATCAAGGGATTCCATTTCCTTCGGTGGACACAGCATGTAACTAAACGTAGCTTTACTGTAAAACAACACACACAAACACGAGTTGAAAGAAAAAATAACCTTTCTACTTTTCCCCTTATTGATCCTTTAAAAAAACGAGCCTTTAAATTTGGTCGAAGTGTTGTGGTTTTTTTTGTGAAAAGATGTATGAATGCTCACTTTAGATAACGTATTACACTTACTACCTTAATTGTTTGTTTTCTTTATTTCAGTGAAATTCTTGTTTGCTCGTTTTTACTTCTATTCAGTTTTGAAACCAAGTGGTCTTTATATGAAATAGGTCCCGGCATGGCCAGGTGGTTAAGGCACTCGACTCGTAATCTGAGGGTCGCGGGTTCGAATTCTAAAGTAGCCCAAGAGTTGGCGGTTGGTGATGATGACTAGCTGCCTTTCCTCTAGTCTTATTCTGCTAAATTATAGACGGCTAGCGCAGATAGACGTCTTGTAGCTTTGGGCGAAATTCAAAACATTCCAAACTTTACATGAATTATGTGCTGTGTACGCGAAAACACAACGTAACTTTATCTGATTTATTTTTAATTCAAACTTAAAAGTGCACACTGTCAAAGTAGCTGAATTTGTTCTTAGTCTCTCATTCTATTTAGGTGAAAACCGTTTTTCTGCTCACTCTAAATATAGCCTTAAAAACCTACTTTTAAAAGATTGTTCGTAGCTATTAACAAATTGTTTTACAAACCTTCTTCTAAAGGATAGTTTTGAACTCTTAATATTTTGTTTTAAAACTTAACTCTTAAAGTAATGTTTGTAAATCTTAACAGACTTTTTAACAAACCTACTTCTAAACTACTGCTTGTAGATATTAACAGCTTGTTTTACAAACCTACTGTTTGTAGATATTAACAGGTTGTTTTACAAACCTACTTCTAAACTACTGTTTGTAGATATTAACAGGTTGTTTTACAAACCTACTTCTAAACTACTGTTTGTAGATATTAACAGGTTGTTTTACAAACCTACTTCTAAACTACTGTTTGTAGATATTAACAGCTTGTTTTACAAACCTACTTCTAAACTACTGTTTGTAGATATTAACAGGTTGTTTTACAAACCTACTTCTAAAGTACTGTTTGTAGACATTAACAGCTTGTTTTACAAATCTACTTCTAAACTACTGTTTGTAGATATTAACAGGTTGTTTTACAAACCTACTTCTAAAGTACTGTTTGTAGACATTAACAGCTTGTTTTACAAATCTACTTCTAAACTACTGTTTGTAGATATTAACAGCTTGTTTTACAAACCTACTTCTAAACTACTGTTTGTAGATATTAACAGCTTGTTTTACAAACCTACTTCTAAACTACTGTTTGTAGATATTAACAGGTTGTTTTACAAACCTACTTCTAAAGTACTGTTTGTAGATATTAACAGGTTGTTTTACAAACCTACTTCTAAAGTACTGTTTGTAGATATTAACAGCTTGTTTTACAAACCTACTGTTTGTAGATATTAACAGCTTGTTTTACAAACCTACTTCTAAACTACTGTTTGTAGATATTAACAGCTTGTTTTACAAACCTACTTCTAAACTTCTCTTTGTAGATATTAACAGCTTGTTTTGCAAATCTACTTCTAAACTACTGTTTGTAGATATTAACAGCTTGTTTTACAAACCTACTTCTAAACTTCTCTTTGTAGATATTAACAGCTTGTTTTACAAACCTGCTTCTAAACTACTGTTTGTAGATATTAACAGCTTGTTTTACAAACTTGCTTCTAAACTAGTGTTTGTAGATATTAACAGCTTGTTTTACAAACCTACATGTAAACTACTGTTTGTAGATATTAACAGCTTGTTTTACAAACCTACATGTAAACTACTGTTTGTAGATATTAACAGCTTGTTTTAGAAATTCACTTCCAAAAGGTTACTTTAAATTTTTTTCCAACTGTATTTTTAAGGAACTGTTCTCAGGACTTAGAATTTTAGGTTTTCGTTTTGTTACAAGCTGTCAGTCGCTTCTGTCTCACTTAAATGGATTATAGCATGTGTGTACGTGCGTGTGATATCGTTGCATTAGACACTGGAATTCTTGTACGCTTAAGTAAGTCATTTAAGATTAGAGTAATTTATCAACACTTTTGACGAACAAAAATAGTTATGTTCACCAACCTAAAATTATGCATATTTTTAACATTTGTTGTGCTAAATAGAAACAAAATATAGATGTTGAAAGTGTGTTGAAAGCTAATGCAATATTCAAAGTATGCAGAGGGGAAAACAACAACACAACAAGAAAAATAAATTAGAATAGTTGAAGTGTGGTGTTTATCTATAAATATAGCAAATAAGATAATTAATAAGGACTTCAATTAGGACAGAGACGCAGGATCTGTGATTAAAATCATGGACCCTTTCCTATCCGGAACGGCCGGAGTCCTATGACCAGCGCTTAGGAAACCATAAAAGAAAAGTTGAAGCTATTAAGTAGAAATCGGTTTTGGTGGCAAAAATAGAAAGTGGACAACTTTATCAGTGCATATAAGTATCCTAATTTTGAGAGAAGATTCTTTCAAAACACTGAGGAGTATCAGTTTATTTTGGTGCCGGGCGTAGCCTGTGGTTGGCGTGCTCAAACTCTGAATCCGAGGCTTCAAGATCTCTTTTGTTGCAGAAAATCGCGCTATGCATTTGAGAGCCGTGGATGCGTGTGCGTAAAGAATATAAAAAATAACAATGGTAAAGTTCCATTATTTGGTAGAGTTAATGTTGACTAGCTGTAGTTAACGGTAGAGTTAACGTTGACTAGCTGACTTCCCTTTACTCTTCGAGCTAAAACTTTAGAGACGTGTATGCGCAGATAGCTATTGTGTTTTTATTTTGAACGAAACGACTCTTGTTCTTTAGAGAGAGAGTGTGTTTTCTTGTAGCAAAGCCACCTTGGGTCATTAGCTGAATCCACCGAGGGGAATCGAACCCCTGTACCAGCGGGGAACCTTTAGAGGGAGCATTGCAGGACTTGAAACGTCATCTCAATCAATTGATATATTTTTTTTAGTCTCAGGCCAACATAAAGGAAAAAGAAAAATATTAATTAAAAAAAAATGCCAACTTAAGATGTCTTCCCACTGCTAAATTAGGGACGGCTAGCGCAGATAGCCCTAATGTAGCTTTGCGTGAAATTCAAAACAAACAAAAGTTAACCGTACGGTCTTTGATTTTTTCCCACTTATTTAAAGAAGGGCCTGGCATGGCCAAGCGCGTAAGGCGTGCAACTCGTAATCCGAGGGTCGCGGGTTCGCGCCCGCATCGCGCCAAACATGCTCGTCCTCCCAGCCGTGGGGGCGTTATAATGTGACGGTCAATCCCACTATTCGTTGGTACACGAGTAGCCCAAGAGTTGGCGGTGGGTGGTGATGACTAGCTGCCTTCCCTCTAGTCTTACACTGCTAAATTAGGGACGGCTCGGTGCAGTGAGCTAACAACCTACTCACTTAAATACTTGTTGAAGAATCCGCAAGCGATTGCGGCCCTATGTTCCTTGATAGAATCTCATGGTGATAATTAACTATTTAAAGAAGGAAGATTAAAACCTCCAATTAATACAATTAACACTTATTTTTTATTTCTGTTAATAATATGTAATATTGTAGAATGATATCCTAATAGTATATTCGTGGTCCTCTCCCTGCCGGTAGTACAGCGCTGAGTGTTTACAGACTTAGAATGCTCAAATTTAGGGTTCGATTTCAGGCGGCGAACACGTAGACACGGTAAATAGCCCAGTGTGACTTTGCTCTATAAAAACAACTGACATTTTTTAAATTGTTTCTTGTGCTTTAACAAACTGCCATGTAATGAATACAATACTTCCATGGGGTTATACAAGTACAGTAACACAATAAAATATGACACCTGGTTTGTTTTCTGCATTAGTTTCTCTCATAAGAACAAAAACTTAACATTCGTTAAGACTCGATTATTAAACATCTTAGTGTACTCCCTTCAGTCTCTAGTTTTATTGAAAGGTTAAAACTCTCCACCCTAACACCAGTATTGGTGAATAATTAAAACTTCCCAATATTCCACGTCCTTTAGATCTCTAGTTTTATTGAATAGTTAAAACTTCCCAATCTTCCACGTCCTTCAGATCTCTAGTTTTATTGAATAGTTAAAACTTCCCAATCTTCCACGTCCTTCAGATCTCTAGTTTTATTGAACAGTTAAAACTTCCCAATCTTCCACGTCCTTCAGATATCTAGTTTTATTGAACAGTTAAAACTTCCCAATCTTCCACGTCCTTCAGATATCTAGTTTTATTGAACAGTTAAAACTTCCCAATCTTCCACGTCCTTCAGATATCTAGTTTTATTGAACAGTTAAAACTTCCCAATCTTCCACGTCCTTCAGATATCTAGTTTTATTGAATAGTTAAAACTTCCCAATCTTTCACGTCCTTCAGATCTCTAGTTTTACTGAATAGTTAAAACTTCCCAATCTTCCACGTCCTTCAGATCTCTAGTTTTATTGAATAGTTAGAACTTCCCAATCTTCCACGTCCTTTAGACCTCTAGTTTTACTGAATAGTTAAAATTTCCCAATCTTCTACGTCCTCCAGATCTCTAGTTTTACTGAATAGTTAAAACTTCCCTAATATTTCACGTCTTCCAGATCTTTTGTTTTATTGAACAGTTAAAACTTCCCAATCTTCCACGTCCTTCAGATCTCTAGTTTTATTGAACAGTTAAAACTTCCCAATCTTCCACGTCCTTCAGATCTCTAGTTTTATTGAATAGTTAAAACTTCCCAATCTTCCACGTCCTTTAGATCTCTAGTTTTACTGAATAGTTAAAATTTCCCAATCTTCTACGTCCTCCAGATCTCTAGTTTTACTGAATAGTTAAAACTTCCCTAATATTCCACGTCTTCCAGATCTTTTGTTTTATTGAATAGTTAAAACTTCCCAATCTTTCACGTCCTTCAGATCTCTAGTTTTATTGAACAGTTAAAACTTCCCAATCTTCCACGTCCTTCAGATCTCTAGTTTTATTGAATAGTTAAAACTTCCCAATCTTCCACGTCCTTTAGACCTCTAGTTTTACTGAATAGTTAAAATTTCCCAATCTTCTACGTCCTCCAGATCTCTAGTTTTACTGAATAGTTAAAACTTCCCTAATATTCCACGTCTTCCAGATCTTTTGTTTTATTGAACAGTTAAAACTTCCCAATCTTCCACGTTTTTCAGATCTCTAGTTTTATTGAATAGTTAAAACTTCCCAATCTTCCACGTTTTTCAGATCTCTAGTTTTATTGAATAGTTAAAACTTCCCAATCTTCCACGTCCTTTAGACCTCTAGTTTTACTGAATAGTTAAAATTTCCCAATCTTCTACGTCCTCCAGATCTCTAGTTTTACTGAATAGTTAAAACTTCCCAATCTTCCACGTCCTTCAGATATCTAGTTTTATTGAACAGTTAAAACTTCCCAATCTTTCACGTCCTTCAGATCTCTAGTTTTACTGAATAGTTAAAACTTTCCAATCTTTCACGTACTTCAGATCTCTAGTTTTATTGAACAGTTAAAACTTCCCAATCTTCCACGTCCTTCAGATCTCTAGTTTTATTGAATAGTTAAAACTTCCCAATCTTCCACGTCCTTTAGACCTCTAGTTTTACTGAATAGTTAAAATTTCCCAATCTTCTACGTCCTCCAGATCTCTAGTTTTACTGAATAGTTAAAATTTCCCAATCTTCTACGTCCTCCAGATCTCTAGTTTTACTGAATAGTTAAAACTTCCCTAATATTCCACGTCTTCCAGATCTTTTGTTTTATTGAACAGTTAAAGCTTCCCAATCTCCCACGCCCTTCAGATATCTAGTTTTATTGAACAGTTAAAACTTCCCAATCTCCCACGTCCTTTAGACCTCTAGTTTTATTGAACAGTTAAAACTTCCCAATCTTCCACGTCCTTCAGATATTTAGTTTTACTGAATAGTTAAAACTTCCCAATCTTCCACGTCCTTCAGATCTCTAGTTTTACTGAATAGTTAAAACTTCCCAATCTTCCACGTCCTTCAGATCTCTAGTTTTACTGAACAGTTAAAACTTCCCAATCTTCCACGTCCTTCAAACCTCCAATTCCTTCGAACAGTTAAAACTAGTTCACTTCTCTCTGATTTTCGGCAGTGTATGTTGGTTAAGTATAAAACTTTAAGATAAGTTAATATTACTTTCCTAATGGATATAGTGGGAATTTCCTTGAAACATAATCTAACAAATCAACAAAGATTTGGTGTAGTAGTAAAAGGAACCTATCATTTTGTATGTTTGCTGTTTGGAACCTCGAGTTGGATAGATAGCACTTCACTTCTTTATCATAAAGAGCCGTGCAGTTAGTTGATGCGCTATTCGTATGCAGTTAAGAATAGTTCACATAATGGCCTTCATAACCACAAATACGAAAGTAATAAATTAGTCTTAGCTTTGTTCACTGTATCCTAGTGGTTAGCTAGCTGAGTTGCGATATCATGTTCAACATGCTTCATTATAAATATGACAGTCATTCCCACCATTCAGTTAATGGTTGGTGCTGGTGACTGGTTGATCTTCTTGTGCTTACCATAAAGGTAGCTATAACAAGGGTCACGTGTCATTAAGTTCAGATATATTTTCTCTTCCAGGTTTTACCTTGGAGTCTCAAAATAATATAACACTTCTAATCTTAGTTTGACACTTTATTAAAACTTAATATTTTGTATATCTCAATAAATATATATTGTTATTTTAACTCAAAAACAAATTAAAACTCTGCATCAACTGAAAAGATCCCAGGGTACAAGTTATAATGTGGGATTATAAAATGTACCCCAGGTTTTGGAGGAAGTATGGCCCACATAGCTGTGGGGGTACACCGTTTATCAGTCTTATTCTCTATTCCCCAGTCTCACATAAGAAACAAAGAATAGCAATAGACTTAGAAATAGAAATTAGGAGAGTATGATTTGTATTAAAAGATAGGAGAGTATGATTTGTATTAAAAGATAGGAGAGTATGATTTGTGTTAAAAGATAGGAGAGTATTATTTGTATTAAAAGATAGGAGAGTATTATTTGTATTAAAAGATAGGAGAGTAGGATTTGTGTTAAAAGATAGGAGAGTATGATTTGTATTAAAAGATAGGAGAGTATTATTTGTATTAAAAGATAGGAGAGTATGATTTGTATTAAAAGATAGGAGAGTATTATTTGTATTAAAAGATAGGAGAGTATGATTTGTGTTAAAAGATAGGAGAGTATTATTTGTATTAAAAGATAGGAGAGTATGATTTGTATTAAAAGATAGGATAGTATGATTTGTGTTAAAAGATAGGAGAGTATGATTTGTAGTAAAAGATAGGAGAGTATGATTTGTGTTAAAAGAAGACGGTGTTAAAACATGTTTGCAAACGTTTAGTGGTGCACTAACGTTTGGCCGAGGGTGGCCCAGTAGATAGCACAAGCTTTGACTACTAATCCAAGGGCTCATGGTTTGTGACCCGTTATTTTATTTCCAGCAAAGCGTGAAAGATACATTTTTCTGGCATACTTTTACTCCAGTTCGTTATTCAGAGGACTGTATGATCTATCCAAGGAGATAAGATCCATTACTTAGTCCTCCTTACCCTACATCCTACGTATTGAGACCCACTTGGTCAGATTCTATGGTCCTCAAGCGGATTAATCAAGCGGACACTACTTCAGCCGCGAGAGCTCGGACATTAATCTCACTTGCTCCTTGGGTGCAGTCAAGTGTTCGTCGAGAAACAACTTAGCTAGTCCTACTCGGCTTTTAACACAAACAAAATCATCTATCTCCTTGCTTCTTGGTTCAGTCGAGTATTCTAAAAGACTTCCTAAGGACATATGTCTTTCGTGTGAATTTTTTTTATTTTTTACTTTCGTTCGAAATAGTCAACCTCCCTAAACAAGTTCGTACGTAAGTCTGCTGTTATGTATACAAGTTTTCTCACACGTAACAGCAGCTCTATATTGGAACAACTATTGGGCCCTATTGTCGTCCGAAATAGTTAACATTCCTAAACAAGCTCGTACGTAGATCTACTGTTATGTGTAGATGTTTTCACACACGTAACGGTACGTCATTAAACACAATAGTGCTTATTATTTAGGGATGGGTCGGGAAAAAATGGCCGTCATATATTACGCGTTGCTCGTTACAGCCTCAAATCTCTCTTAGAATAATGAAAGACTTTTATGAATAGCTAAGTTAGGTTTTCGATGTTCTCAAAAGTTATTAAGATCTTCAGTTTAGCCAAGAAATAATAAAAAAACTTTTTGTTAGAGATCAGTAACGTAACAACTAAATATATCACCGTTCATTCTGATTCTGACGTCTAGATGACCAGTGATGGAAGTCGTTGCGATGATTTACTCACCAAAATGTTGCATTTTAACTCATGGAGAACAGAATCAATATCGCGTTTCACTCAACACGTGATGCCCGTCAGAACAACTCATTACGTCAGTTTTGTTTTTGTTTTTTTTTAATTTCGCGCAAAGCAACTCGAGGGCTATCTGCGCTAGCCGTCCCTAATTTAGCAGTGTAAGACTAAAAGGAAGGCAACTAGTCATCACCACACATCGCCAACTCTTGGGCTACTCTTTTACCAACGAATAGTGGGATTGGCCGTAACATTATAACGCCCCCATGGCTGAAAGGGCGAGCATGTTTTGTGTGACGGGGACTCGAACCCGCAACTCTCAGATTACGAGTAGTGTGTCTTAACACACTTGGCCATGCGGGGCCCATTACGTCAGGCTAAAACTGCTGCCTTTATAACCACTGACATTCATTAAAATAAAGGTGGAACAAATAATAAAAAATTACAAAATAAAAATAACGTAAGAATGGCAATGCCAAAAATTAGAAAAACAAGGTAGGGTTAAATACATAAAACCATATAAAAATTAGAAAAACAACGTAGGGTTGAATACATAAAACCATATAAAAATCACTCCATTAGTAGCCACTCAGTCAATGTTAGAAATGTATGGGAATTGACCATTGTACGATTTTGTAGAATTATTAATACAAATAAAAGGAATTGAACATTTAGTTGCAAATGAAAGTTTTTACTGGAATGAACTGGTTTCTTGTTTTTGTACTTTTTTGGCATTGCCCTCTCTATATCATCTTCCTTATATGTTTGGTGTGTTTTGAATTTCGCGCAAAGCTACACGAGGGCTATCTGCGCTAGCCGTCCCTAATTTAGCAGTGTAAGACTAGACAGAAGACAGCTAGTCAACACCAACCACCGCCAACTATTGGGCTACTTTTTTACCAACAAATAGTGGGAGTGACCGCACGTTATAATGCCTCCACGGCTGAAAGGGAGAGCATGTTTAGTATGACGGGGATTCGAACCCGCGACCCTCGGATTACGAGTCAAATGCCTTAACCCAGAGTATTAGATGAACAACAACCATTCGGGACTCACATACGTACCATTAACCATGGGTAGGACTTTAGACCAAAATAATGGGACTTAGTCTGAATTAAGTATTTACGATTTTATGTATGTAGTATATTCTTCAAAAACGTGGTGCAGGGAGTAACAGTCCCCTCTTGCTCCCCACAACCCCCTCCTATGCCATCAAAAAAAAATTATGTATCTAATATGATTGTGTGTTTGTTTGTTGTTTTTGAATTTTCCACAAAGCTACACGAGGGCTATCTGTGCTAGCCGTCCCTAATTTAGCAATATAAGACTACCCACCGCCAACTCTTGGGCTACTCTTTTACCAACGAATAGTGGGATTGACGATCACATCATAACGCCCCCACGGCTGAAAGGACGAGCATGTTTGGTGCTACCGGGATGCGAACCCGCGACCCTCAGATTACGAGTCGCACGCCTTAACACGCTTGGCCATGCCGGGCCCATGATTGTGTGAAATAGCTTCTTTTATTTATTATTCTAAGTTTATATTATTTCTACGACAATGGGACCAGGGCGTGGCCCTGTATTTAGCGTTTTGGAATGTGATTCTGAGGAGCCATGGACCACGTTCCCTTGCTGCAAAATCGTTTTCAATATTTCGGGTTGTGATGAGTTATAAGAGTAACTCTCAAATCCCTCCGTCGATTACAGTAGCCCAAGAGCTGACGATGGGTGCTATTTGCTAGTTGCCCTCTGTCTAATCTCTTAGTTCAAAATTAAGGGACTGCTGGCACAAATATCTCTTTGCTAGAACAACCGAAGCAAAGAAATAATAATAATAATAAAAAAAACATCCAAGCGAAAGAACACATGCATCTTTTATAAAAGGCCACACGAAGCTGACTTGTTACGGCAGGATTCTCTGTGTTATTCATCACGTGGCGTCTTCTGGCTCCTGGGAAAATGCACCAATCGAATTTGTTTTAGCACTGAATCGCCAATTTTGGATCCATTTCTTGTGTGGCCAATGTAGCGAAAAACCCCGCCAAGGAAAGAAAAACAACAACAAAAAAACTCAGCAAACCAATGAGTTACTCATAGATAGAGAAGGTTTTTTCCTTTTGAATGTATTACTCGATGCACAGATCGAGAAGCTGCTCGGTCAGAAGTAGTGGATCTAGCTAATTGTTTGAATACGCATCCAGTTTCAACAGTTGTCATTAATTATGACATTATTATTTTTAGTTTGGTTTGGTTTGAATTTCGCCCAAAGCTACATAGGGGCTATCTGAGTTAGCCATCCCGAATTTAATAGTGTAAGAATAGAGAGAAGCAGCTAGTAATCACCACCCACCGCCAACTTTTGGGCTACTCTTTTACCAACGAATACTGGGATTGACCGTCACTTTATAACGCCCCCATGGCTGAAATGGCGAGCATGTTTGTCGCGACAGGGATGTGAACCATCGACCCTCAAATTACGAGTCGCACGCCTTAACACGCTTGGCCATACCAGGCCCCAGCTTATTGGAGAAATTCGCTTTCTTCCTCAGGCATAACAAAGAAAATTTACAATTTACATTTTCAGTTACATACTTGGTATGTTTAAGTATAATGTTGAACATTCAGCCATCTGCACTGTGCTAACCGAAGGTATATAACCTCGAATTCTATTATTGTCACGAGTCCTGATGTTTACCTATAGCCACCGGGAGGAAATTGTTTATAAAATATAAACTAATTAAAATATGAATTTAACAACACATTTCTGGGTAAAACGGGCCAATTGTATAAATTTTGTATAAAAAAAAGTATTTCCACGAGATCTGGGAAACTTGGAATGACATGTATGTAGCGATCTGGAGGGATAGTTTTGAAGAGTGGTTTATTGTGGTATTTTTATATGGATATATTGGTCGTAGTGGCTTTCTATCTTTTCAGAATTAACAACTACGATCATTGGTTTGGTTTGGTTTTAAATTTCGCGCAAAATTACTCGAAGGGTATCTGTGCTAGCCGTCCATAATTTAGCAGTGTAAAACTAGAGGGAAGGCAGCTAGTCATCACCATCCACCGCCAACTCTTGGACTACTCTTTTACTAACGAATAGTGGGATTGACTGTAACATTATAACGACACTATGGCTGAAAGTTCGACCATGTTTGGTGTAAATGGGATTCGAACCCGTGGCCCTCGGATTACGTGTCTAGCGCCTTAACCACCTGGCTATGCCGGAGCCCGCTATTGTCATAGCTATCCGCGCTTTCCCACGTAAAAATAGTCGGTCTACAGGTAGATGCGGTTCTTTTCGGACAGTTATTTTTATTAGAAACTACAGGAATTCTTCTCCGACCCCTCTCACGTCTTGCCTTCTCTGCAACTGTTATACCGCCATGATCGCTTCCACTTCTATTGCTTTAATAGTTGTTTTTTGTTATTAAGCACAAAGCTACACAAAGGGTTATCCGTACTCTGCCCACCATGGGTATTGAAGACCCGGTTTCCAGGAGCACAAGTTTACAGACATAACGAGTCTAATATTTCTGACATCCGTTCACCGACGCATTTGTAAATCTCAACAGAATATCTTCTGTTTGGCCTGACACATTCCTATAATTATCGACGTCAGGAAAACTGTGTATACTGTTTTACAAGGACATCATGGCCTTAGTTAAAAATCAGTTTTAAAAAAACTCTCCTTCCTCTAAAAACGAAAATTATTGTACTTCCCCCAGCAATTTACAGTGGGGGTGACGAACGTTGTTGGATTATTTTAACAACAGAGCATGCTCCAGAAAACTTACAAGAGATTCGAGGAGATACTCAGACGTATTCCTTCCTCATGTGGAGGGCCTGGCATGGCCAGGTGGTTATGGCACTCGACTCGTGATCCGAGGGTTCGAGTCACACCAAACATGCTTGCCCTTTCAGCCGTGGGGGAGTTATAAAGTTACGGTCAATCCCGCTATGCATTAGTAAAACAGTAGCCCAAGAGTTGGTGGTGAGTGGTGATGACTAGCTGCCTTCCCTCTAATCTTACACTGCTAAATTAGGGACTGCTAGCGCAGATAGCCCTCGTGTAGCTTTGCACGAAATTCGAAACAAACCAGAAACAAAGTCCTCAGGTGGAATATTATGTGTTAGCTTCAAAATTCATGACGATAATAAATGTATATTTCTCGACAAGAAGGATTCGATTCATTCCAAGTTGAGCATATAACATATACTGATTTCTTTTGTGTCACACAAACAAGGCACCTCAGAGTAGTCGAAATTAATCAGTCACTTGAAAAGACCAGAAATTGCACGAAGTTCTCCACGTTGCGGTTGTTTTTGTGGACCTTTTATTGTTATTGTTATTATTTCTATTTAATGTTTATGGCAAAACAACTAAGGTTACCTTCTGCCGTTTCTAATTTAGAAGTACTGACCATAGGGGTCCCCCGTTGGTACAGCGGGGAGTCTATGGATTTATAATTCAAAAATCAGGGTCTCGATTCCCCTCAGTGGACTCAACAGATAGCCTCATGTGGCTGTACTATAAGAAACACACACACACACTGACCAGAGGGAAGGCGGCCGGTAATCAACACCATATCACTCACCATCGATGCAAAGGTATTGACTGTTGCTCTTATAATGCACTCACAGCTTAAAATTCGGGGAGTAATTCCAAAAGTGTGAAAAGTAGAGAATAATCGTGTGAAAGTAGTGGAAAATGTAGGAACTGATTGTGTAAAAAACGAAAATGGACTTGCGTGGAGCACTTACCTTTAGAAGATGGAAAATGGCTTATTTCCCATATTAATACTATCTGTTATATAATATTTGTGTGTAACTTGTTCAGTAGGATGATAATTGTAATTATTTAGCCTTTCCATGCCCGTCATAATGCGGTACTAAACATTACTCTTGCAAAATAATTTTCCAATTGAAGCTGGAGAGCATGGTTCGTGGTCCAATATATATTAAATGTTAACTTATTACGATTTTAACATTGGGAAGTACTCAACAGACTATATTCTCAGTGTTTGTTTTAAAAGAAGGAGGAACATATGTTATTCTAAACACCATGGAATAAATTACTGTTATTTCTTGCCATATTGTTATACAAATACTATCTTGCCACCCCAAGAACAAGTGACACGTACTACTACTACCCAATACACTCTGCAAGAGAACTGGGTGGGTATAACTGCAAGTGCGGACTAAATATGTAGATTATTATTAATATAGTGGAATTGTGTGAAAAGTTCTAAATGTTGTTATTTACTGGAACTAGATTACAGTCTGTTATACATGAAACTATTATAGTACAATTGTGTGAAATGCTCTAAATGTTGTTATTTACTGGAACTAGAGAACAGTCTGTTATACATGAAACTATTATAGTACAATTGTGTGAAATGCTCTAAATGTTGTTATTTACTGGAACTAGAGAACAGTCTGTTATACATGAAACTATTATAGTACAATTGTGTGAAATGCTCTAAATGTTGTTATTTACTAGAACTAGAGAACAGTCTGTTATACATGAAACTATTATAGCAGAATTGTGTGAAATGCTCTAAATGTTGTTATTTACTAGAACTAGAGAACAGTCTGTTATACATGAAACTATTATAGCAGAATTGTGTGAAACGTTCTAAACGTTATTTACTAGAACTAGATTACAGTCTGTTATACATGAAACTATTATAATACAATTGTGTGAAATGCTCTAAATGTTGTTATTTACTAGAACTAGAGAACAGTCTGTTATACATGAAACTATTATAGCAGAATTGTGTGAAACGTTCTAAACGTTATTTACTAGAACTAGATTACAGTCTGTTATACATGAAACTATTATAATACAATTGTGTGAAATGCTCTAAATGTTGTTATTTACTAGAACTAGAAAACAGTCTGTTATACATGAAACTATTATAGCAGAATTGTGTGAAACGTTCTAAACGTTATTTACTAGAACTAGAGAACAGTCTGTTATACATGAAACTATTATAGCAGAATTGTGTGAAACGTTCTAAACGTTATTTACTAGAACTAGATTACAGTCTGTTATACATGAAACTATTATAATACAATTGTGTGAAATGCTTTAAATGTTGTTATTTACTAGAACTAGAGAACAGTTTGTTATACATGAAACTTTCCATAGTTAACAGAAGTTTGATAATAATAATAATAACATTTCACATCGCCCGAAAATACTAATGAAACGTACAACTGTTCACTCAACAAGTTTACAATAAGTTTCTCAGAATGTACTTAGTGTGTCCTGTTCTCCACGAATATGGGTGTGGCACATTAAAACCGTGTGTAATAATCTCCGAAATGCTCGGCACCGTTTTTCTTGGTACGAATCCACAAAACATCGGATTCGATGGTTGCCGAATGTTGGCTTGAAAAAACGTATTACGATTGTTCTGGCTCGCTGTGATTGGATGCCACGGTTCATTCTTCACACTGGGCGTGGGACATGCGAGTAAAATGTCAGCACGTCTAAATGCTTGTGAATATCAAGAAATTGCACGTGCTTACAAGCAGGAGAGTTACACATCATAGGCCCTGGAACGTGTTCTCTTAACATCTAGGCCTTATTTCAGAGTCACACTATTCGCATGTTAGATCAGCCCTCCTATAGTTCAGAACTTTAACTCTTTTAATAAATTACACTCGATACCTGTTAGAATAGGTTCAGTAAATCAGGCCAAGAGTAAGACAGTCTTACAGCACCAGGAACTTTTTAAATATACACGTTAAATGGAAATATATTTCTTCATTGGAAGAATGAAGAAATCTAGAATATTTCAATCAAAAGTTTTGAGTTTTTCTTTCCAAAGAACACTATTTAAAAATGCTTATATCCTTACATTTTCTTCTGGATGGTGCAATCATATGTATCCAATTAAATTGGACGTACTAGTTAGGCCTAGGAGAGATTACTAACAAGCTGGTTCTGAATGGGTCTAGGGCTCGAGACGTGATGTTGCCGAATACCCTCTATATTTTCAGCTACGAACTCCTTATAAAAGTGTCACGTTCCCGTAGTATGCCATTCAGGCGGAGTGTTTCATTTCTACTAACAGTTTTCTGGGATTCTGTTTTACAGTTTTTTGTTTTTTTTTACACAGCTGAAATCTGTATGGATTCTTATCACATGGTAATAGCGTATACTGACTCGCCTGAGTTTCCGAGCAGTCCAAATAAATGCCTGATTTGCAGTATGTTTGTTTTATGGGAGATTATGTAAATCTGTATAACGTTTGATAAGACATATAGTTTTAAACCGCCAATGAGCAAGCTTAGCACCGAGCTTGTCTTTTAATAAAGTCAATAAACTTGGAATCGTGAACGTATACATGATAAACAGTTTAGTAGGTATCACTAAGTGCCCAGAGTTCTGAGAAAAGTAATAAATTACATCAGTGTTCAATGCTATTCAGACAGACAGCGGAACAGAGTGGACCAGATCCATCAATATCCAATATAAGTGGAAACATCTACTTTAATAGGCTTACGATTTTCCCGACTTAAATTGAGTTGTTGGTCCAGAATGAGAACATTCTGTGTTTGTTTGTTGCTAAGCGCAAGACTTCACAATAGGCTATCTGAGCTGTACCCCACACGGGTACCGAAACCCGATTTTTAGTGTTGTGAGCATTCAGACTTGCCACTGAGCCACGTGGTTAGATGAGACAACTAACTGTGAGCTGGTAGTTTCTAAAATAAATTTGGTAACAACAGATAGTGTTGGAAAAATCAAATAAAATAAGGTATAAGAAAGAAAGTCGAAGACAGAACCAATTTGCATTACTAATCAGTGACAATATTCACACAGTTATTGATCTAACAATATCTACATATGAAGCAATATCGACTAAATCCCAAAAATACTAAAAATCAAATTATTTAGTCACAATCAGGAATAGACTATGTCTTAACAACTTTAACTTCACCGTCAAATACAATAGATAAGACGTAAGAAGGTCGAAACGTTGTACTCTGCTTTATTAGTAAAAGTATTAATACCCATACCAGCCGTTCTGAGATACATTTTTACTTCAACTCAGTTTTTCGTCATCAAGAGTCGCACACAGCTCCACGTTTTCTAAAAGTTCGAATGTGATGACTTTTGGCAGTCGGTTAGGTCTCTACAGAAAGTACTAACTTCCCACCATCGTTGGCCCGGCATGGCCAAGCGTGTTAAGGCGTGCGACTCGTAATTTGAGGGTCGCGGGTTCGCATCCCGGTCGCGCCAAACATGCTCGCCCTTTCAGCCGTGGGGGCGTTATAAGTTACGGTCAATCCCACTATTCGTTGGTAAAAAAGTAGCCTAAGAGTTGGCGGTGGGTGATGATGACTAGCTGTCGTCCCTCTAGTCTTACACTACTAAATTAGGGACGGCTAGCACAGATAGCCCTCGAGTAGCTTTGTGCGAAATTCCAAAACAAACAAAATCCCATTACCGTTAGCGACATTTATATGCTATTATATAACTATACAAACTTCTAGACTGTAAAACTTCCGTACGTCATCGCATCCATCCTATTTGGAAAGTTCAATTCTTGTAAGTTCACTCATCTCCAACCTGCATTCCGGAAAGATTCAATACTTATAGAGAGAGACCTAGGCTTAAATCACGAGCATTCCAAAATATTCAATAACTATTCTATAGTTCAGGAATGTTCGATAAGAGTAAATCATATTAATTATGCCAAGGATTCTGACCAGGTTTATTTGACTTTTATGTTCAATATGAAAAACTAAGATTTACGTCTAACCGTTACGCTATTATTATTTATTATTAACACTATTACGTAATAATAATTAACGTAATTATCTTCATATTAATTTGGCTTCTTGCTTTTCTTCGATTTTTATATGTTGGCCTCCACTACTGGAAAATAAATCCGGGTTTTTCACGCTCACTATGAAGCTGTCATGAGGTAACAAACACCAGAACCTGTCTAGTTTCTGCCTGCTGAAGGACCACTTTTCACAATTTTTTTTCATTCTCACTTCTTTCATAAACACACACATCACGCGTAACCAAAATGGCTGTCAATATGACGTGGCAAACTGAGAAAATTCTGGGATCAACGCTTCCAGAAAATACGCCTGTTAGTTTTAAAACAAATAGCTGACAGCTGTCACAAGCATTACATATATAACTCATTACAATTTTACCGTTTTTTTTTATTGATACCAAAATTTTGAATTTTTCTCAAAGAGTCAACATCAAACTTCATATTTTGTTACTGCAAGAATTTTTTTTATTTCGTTTAGAAAGTTCAGAAATTTGTATTTCCGTTATCAACCTGCTTAAAGTTATTCAAAGTTGTCCACCATCCTAGAATGACGTGATTAAAATGATTACTCTTATATATTCAGTTAATAAACAACGTCTATGGATACTTTCTTAATCCATATTGGTCATTTATTGTCAATGTATTGTTATTATTAAGTAACAAACTACAAAGTTAGGGCGCTCGACTCGTAATCTGTGTGTCTTGTTCGAACCCCTGTCACACCAAACATGCTCGCCTTTTCAGCCGTAGGAGTGTTATAATGTGACGGTCAATCCCACTATTCGTTGGTAAAAGAGTTACTAACTCTTAGTAACCTAAGAGTTGGCTGGGGGTGGTAATGACTAGCTGCCTTCCCTCTAGTCTTGCACTGCTGAATTAGGGACGGCTAGCACAGCTAGCCCTCGAGTAGCTTTGAGCGAAATTCAAAACAAGACAATCATGTGATGACATTTTTAAAATGTTCAATGTTGTTTTGATAAGTTTGTGAATAAATACCTGGAAAGATGCAACGAAAACGTTTGAAAGAGAGACCTGCAATGTTAAGTATCGATATATGTTATATAATGTCGTTAGATGATGAAATGTTTTATGAATTGTAGAATCAACAAATTAGATAGTTAGTTTTGCGTATGTAATATTTTTTTTCTAATCTACAGACATTTTATTAACCATCGCGATAAAGTTATAGATAGCTTTATTTCCCATGGTAACAAAGTTATATATAATTTTGTCTTCCGTAATATCTTAGTCGTAGATATGATAATCTACTATGGTAATAAAGGTGGTAACAATTTGATACCTCTGGTAACAATGTTGTTTAAAAATATCCCATGATAATAACGTTATGTAGTTTTATCTTCCGTAGCGTCCCTCGCTGAAATAACGGTAAGTCTATGGATTTACAACGCTAAAATCATGGGTTCGATTTACCTCGGTGGATACAGTAGACAGCCCGATGTGGCTTTGCTGTAAGAAAAACACAAACACTCCACCGTGGTAAAATAATGTAGATAGTTTAATTTCCCATGGTAATAAAATTATAAATAAGTCGCTTGAACAACTGTAATCAGAAGGACCTTTAGCTACGTAATTAGATTTCTTCTGTTATTTTAATTTAAAATGGAAGGATAAAAAATCCAGCAGAATGCGAAAGAAAAATTGTAATACATTTAACTTGCAGTGAAAGTAAATTAACCAGAAATGTTATTGGGGATTTTTGATAGTTTTACTAGCTTTTGTTGAAGTGAAAAAAGACAAAAATAGGTTGAGCTTATAAATATAAACGTTAGTACCTTCGAGCTGAAATATACAACATCAGTAAAAAATTAATAAGAAATGATCACATAAAAATCGAAACGATTGTAGTTCACAAACACGTGTTTCCTAGTCTTAGCTAAGGCGTGTATAGTTATTAATATGTCAAAAGTGCCCAGATAATTTAGATTATCTCTATTTTCTCTTGTTTTGCTAAGATGTTTTTCTTCATTTCACTCGCATAATAAACACACGATAAGCTGGAATTTGACCTAGGCCTTTCGAACTTTAATAACGTTCGTGATCTTCATCTTAAAAATTATTACTCAAAGCTGTGACATTTTCTACACGTGTGAAGAATAGGGTAAACTTAAATAACTCCATTCTGTATATATATTTTTTTAAGTTGGCGATGTTTCTTACGAGTAAAGAAGGTTCCAATAAATTGAAAATTATCTCCGGCGTGTAACTATAGGTGTTTATTGTAACCAGAGGTGTTTAAATTAATTCCAAATAAATTATCGATTAAAACTTCCGAGTCGAACTGTTTCGTCGTTACTACGTATAAAACGAATGACAGTTGTAGTAAAATATAAATTCATTATTCAACTTTTATACTTTAAAAAATATGTATCGTAAGTTGTTCCAACGAGAAAACGTGAATTTCATATTAAATATAAATTTATGTGCGTTCATTGTTTTTTTTTATAAATATTATTAAAATTTACTAAGGTATATATTTTTTGTACTAGCGTTTTACTGATTTCAAGTATATCAATTTGATTGTTTTTTTTAGGGGGCGGCTTTTGTCTTAGCTTTAAAAATTTTGAATAATTTATGTTATTAATATAATAAACAGGAATCATTAATCTGTTGCCTTTTTTAAGTTATTCTAATAAAAGCGTATGTATATATAAACATGTTGGAGTACTGTCTTCTATCTCTTGTTTTGAGAATTTTCTTAATGGTTCTTGAACTGCTCAACTGTAGCTGGTAGTACTTAAGAATTGTGTGCCTTTTCTCATTAGCTTTGCAAAGCGTTGTTGTTGATGTTACTGTTTTTAGGGGATAGCTTTTGCAGATAATTATTCGTCTGTTCTCTTAGTAAAGTTGAAAAAAACTATTAACATGGTTATTGAAGAACGTCTGTTTCTTTTTCCCCTACTTTTTTGTTTGAAACATCCCTTGTGGGTCGTGATTCAATGCCTTGCCGTCTCCTACATGTTGGCAGCTATGCCTAAATATCGCCTGATCCGGTTTCTTCAACCCATTCATTTGGCCCCATTTCTATGTGGCCTCAACTTAAATGAGGCCATTAAATTTTACGACTGTTCCATTCGTCATAATGGTGGGAATAATGACAGAGTCATCTAGAAATCAAGGCCACGGTTACGACGCCTGGAGAGAAGACGTGGAAGTCTGGCGTGTTGTGCAGACTGATAGCCCTTACTGCAAGTTGAAAATTAACATATCTTTCTTTTTTTTCTGATACAGTGAAAGACATTAAGCCTAATTCCAATTAGAACGAAAATAACTTCATAAAAATTAATAGGCGCAAAGGAGAATTTTTTGTTGTTACAAATTTGAATATTTAGAGAGAAAAGAAAGAAATCTAATAAATTATTGAGTGAACAGTTAATAACAACTTCCTCAAAATGTTCAAATCGAACAAAACGAAAAAGAATCATAACAGATATATTTATATAAATAACGTTCAAAATAGATTCAACAATTTGGGTAAAGGGCTACGTAGTAAATCAACCAGAAGTTAAAATATTGTAGATCGCGCGATTAAATTAATTCCAGGCGTAAGTTTGTAAAGACACGTGCATGACCTTAGAAAATAAGGTAACAACTGCGCATGCGTAACTATCTGTGCTTGCTTGTCTCGAACACCAAGCGATAAAGTAATCTGAGGGTCGCGGGTTCGAACCGCCGTCACACCATATATGTTGGCCCTCTTCAGCCGTGAGGGCATTTTCACGTTAAGGTCAATCCTACTATTCGTTGATAAAATAATAGCCCAAAGGTTGGCGGTGGATGGTGATGACTAGCTGTGTTCCCTCTAGTCGTACACTGCTAAATTTGGAACGGCTAGCGCAGATAGCCCTCGTGTAGCTTTGCGCGAAATTTAAAAAACAAACACGACAAAGGTAAACAAAACAAATCTGAACAATCAGGGAAAATTATTAATGTTCACAACAGTTGTTATTACCTCCTTCAGATGTGATCGTTGAGACAGTATTGAGGTCGTAAATACTTAAAGTAAACTCCATAATTATAACGAACAAGGTATACTGGCGTTTTCATCTACATACCTTAAATATATTAACGTCATTGATCGGTCTCTGTAATTAGATCAAAATTAAGAATTGACGAGAGCTTTGCATAAAGCAAACACTAAAAGCAAACTACAAATCAGCTTTGATGTAGTTCTGTTTGTGTCGAATGTTCGCTTAAAGCTACACGAGAGCTATCTGCCCCATCGTTTCTAATTTTGAACTGATAAGACGAGAGAAAAAACAACAGCATTCACCTCGAATAGTAGGATTGGACTGTTAAACCTGTAACTGTACCCACGGCTTCATAGTGTAAAATTCCTTTATGTTTTTCGCGGCAGTGAAACGCGAACCATGAATTCCAAGATTAACAGTTCGGCATGTAAACCACTAAAGGCATCCTGTGACCGATTGGTAGAGATTAAATATTTAGTACAGGGACAATCAATGTTCCCATTTAGACTAAAACAGTCAAATCTAAGTTTGAAACTTTCGTCCCCTCTATGCGTATGATTTACGAACAAAGAGGAACAATTTTGTATTTATTCTAACAATGGGAACTTGAATACACCCCTTCTCTTTTCTCTAATTCGAGTGTTGCACTCTACAATGGGCGTAAAAGACTCAAAATGTCTTTATGAGAAGTGTTGGGACATGTAAGAATATGTTATACCCATTTACTTGTAGATAAAACCAACACTAGAAATGTCTTTATCAAAAGTGAGGGGACGTGCAAGAATATGTTATACCCATTTATTTCTAGAAGGAACCAACACTAGAAATGTCTTTATCAGAAGTGAGGGGACGTGCAAGAATATGTTATATCCATTTACTTGTAGATAAAACCAACACTAGAAATGTCTTCATCAGAAGTAAGGGGACGTGCAAGAATATGTTATACCAATTTATTTCTAGAATAAACTAACACTAGAAATGTCTTTATCAGAAGTGAGGGACGTGCAAGAATATGTTATACCCATTTACTTCTAGAAGAAACCAACACTAGAAATGTCTTTATCAGAAGTGAGGGGACGTGCAAGAATATGTTATACCCATTTATTTCTAGAAGGAACCAACACTAGAAATGTCTTTATCAGAAGTGAGGGGACGTGCAAGAATATGTTATATCCATTTACTTGTAGATAAAACCAACACTAGAAATGTCTTTATCAGAAGTAAGGGGACGTGCAAGAATATGTTATACCAATTTATTTCTAGAATAAACTAACACTAGAAATGTCTTTATCAGAAGTGAGGGGACGTGCAAGAATATGTTATACCAATTTATTTCTAGAATAAACTAACACTAGAAATGTCTTTATCAGAAGTGAGGGGACGTGCAAGAATATGTTATACCCATTTACTTCTAGAAGAAACTAACACTAGAAATGTCTTTATCAGAAGTGAGGGGACGTGCAAGAATATGTTGTACCCATTTACTTCTAGAAGAAACCAACACTAGAAATGTCTTTATCAGAAGTGAGGGACGTGCAAGAATATGTTATACCCATTTACTTCTAGAATAAACTAACACTAGAAATGTCTTTATCAGAAGTGAGGGGACGTGCAAGAATATGTTATACCCATTTATTTCTAGAATAAACTAACACTAGAAATGTCTTTATCAGAAGTGAGGGGACGTGCAAGAATATGTTATACCCATTTACTTGTGGAAGAAACTAACACTAGAAATGTCTTTATCAGAAGTGAGGGGACGTGCAAGAATATGTTATACCCATTTACTTGTGGAAGAAACTAACACTAGAAATGTCTTTATCAGAAGTGAGGGGACGTGCAAGAGTATGTTGTATCCATTTACTTGTAGAATACACACATGAAATATCCTTAGCACAATTAAAGTGTATTTTGTGGACCTGAAATTGATCGACGTCGTGTAACTTATATTACTAACTTCAACCTACCGCAGTTAGAGGACACGTCTCCAATAATATATAGCATATGTTGGGTTTAGAACAGACGAAGGCTCACTTTACCAAATAGTATATTCCGTGATCCAGCTAGATATAACTTGCCAATCGCGTGATGTGTTTCTTCTTTAGACCTGTGTAGGTATTCCAAAAATGTTATCCACCAGTCTCAATAAATGCTTCCACCGTCAGTGTTTTTTTGTTTTTGTTTTTTTCTTGAAAGAGGTTTTGGACGTGATTTTAAGTACGTTTTTGGTCTAAGTTTGCTGAGAGAATAACTTGTTAAACCTAAAAGTAAACTACAAAAAGCAACAACAACAAATAATCTTATTTATGATCGAGCTAATTAACGGGGACTTGTTTTGTTGTTTACAATATGTTCGTCAGTACGTCACTCTCTGTGTGTGACTGTGAAAAGGGTTGCTTTTGTAGATTGTATTTCACATGACCTTGGCGATTAGTGGTTAAAGTTCGAATTGTAAAGACAATTTGGTTTTCTTTTTCTGTCGCCATGCTTCTGATTAGATAAAATAATTAGTTAATTTTGAATATCGGTAAAAGTTTAGCTAGGACTTAAAAATTGGGGGGCAATGATTTGACTGCCAGAGGGGAGTTTAGGTACCGAAAACAAAAATAAAAAGTATTGTCGGTTTTGTCATATGAACAGATTTATATGACTGGGTGTGCTTTGTGAACACATTAGTGAATA
This sequence comes from Tachypleus tridentatus, assembly GCF_004210375.1. Classification (NCBI taxonomy): domain Eukaryota; kingdom Metazoa; phylum Arthropoda; class Merostomata; order Xiphosura; family Limulidae; genus Tachypleus; species Tachypleus tridentatus. Next base: position 188,647,094 of record NC_134834.1, on the reverse strand, counting down.
GAGGTTTGAGACAGACCGCATGTAGGTGCGTTATAAGAGGGACAGTTAAACACCAATCAATATTCGACCAGTCAAGGAACGCCCACGTATTGAAGATAGACGTTGTTGACTGTCTGCCTTCCTACTATTCTATCAGTTCAAAATTAGGGACGGCTATTCGCAGATAACCCTCATATTGTTTTTGTGGGAACATTTTATACATTGAAGCAAGTATCGTTGTCTTTATAGTTTGAAGCTTTGCGATGGCGGAGCTGACCTCTATAGCGTAAATCAGAAAGACTTAGGCGTTAACCTAAAAGGATTCATCCCCGTATATGGGTGTGGTCACCATAAACTATCACATCATCAGAGACGATAACGTCGTAAACGGATTTCCAATCAAACGCACAATTGTAAAACAAATTCAGGCCACTGATTTGCCGGTTTCCGAACGGTCAATTTTAATTCGTACAAAAATATTCAACTGATTTTTGATTTTTTGTGTGCATATGAGTGACGTACGATCATCTTGTGTGTATGTACACTGGAACATACATATATATGATAGCTCTAGTTTATTAGGGCGAAATGTTAGTAAAGTTTCTGAAAACGTAATTTTAATGTGTGTTTACGTAAGCACTGTCAGTCCGTCTTGCGGCCCGGCATGGCCAGGTGGGTTTAGGCGCTCGACTCGTAGCCTGAGGATCGCGGGTTCGAAACAAACCAAACAAATAGTGAAATTTGCCTTCCATTATAACGCTCGCACGGTTTAAAGGAGGAGTAGGTAATAATCAACTGTGTTGTCGTTAGGTTGTTTTGTTTTGAATCTCGCGCTAGCCGTCCCTAATTTAGCAGTGTAAGACTATAGGGAAGACAGTTAGTTATCACCACCCACTGCCAACTCTTGGGCTACTTTTTACCAACGAATAGTGGGATTAACCGTCACATTATAACGCCCCACGGCTGAAAGGGCAAGCATGTTTGATGTGACGGGGATGCGAACCCGCGACCCTCGGATTACGAGTCGAGTGCCTTATCCATCTGGCTATGCTGAGTCCTGCGTTGTCGCCAGAGGTTTCTGTGTGCTTCACGTTTTATTCTCGACACTAAGATGACGCTGTCGGCTTCATCCCAAGATCTTCATCTGGTTTGTACGAAATAGGAAATGTATGTAAGCGGTTAAACTTGTAAACAGGAAATGAAAATCGTCGAGCGACTTTACTCTGTTCCCTTTATTACCAGAAATCCATACTGCCCTAATCTTATACATCACATAAATATTTCAGAATCATGGAGCTATTCTGAAATGACGTAATTTTGATATGCCTTATTCCAGAAACGTCCTTTACCAATGAAATGTAATTTCCCAAAGTGCACACACTTGTTTTCCGTCACGGTAACTAGCAGATGAAGCCACATTAGATGAATGGTGTTTTCTGAAAGGGCCGGTACATAATTTCGCTTAATGCACTTAGTTGTCAGTAGTGGCACGAATACTGATCTAATCGTTTGGCGAACAGCCTTGTGGCAGAAAACTTTAACACGAAAAAGAAGACCGACAATTGAAAGTAAATATGTCTAACACTAACTGTGTGTATGATGAATGGAAATATTGAATAAGTTTGTTTGTTTTTTAACGAAGGAAGAGAACTGAAAGCACTGAGATACATATTTATGTACAGTTTACACGAATACGTGTAGTAACCGGGTTTCTTTCGGTTAACGTATTTATCTCTGGAACTTTAGCAGTTTTAGCCTAAAATGGACCTTATCACTTGATTTGTGAGCTGTCCAGCAAGGATAAATGATATAGAAAACGTGGACCGCCAGAGCTCATGTTAACACACTCTAAAATTATAAGTTCTGCGAAGACGGACTGTTTGTTTACTTTTGGAATTTCGCGCAAAGCTACACGAAAGCTATCTGCGCTAGCCGTCCCTAATTTAGCAATGTAAGACTAGGGGGAAGGCAGCTAATCATCACCACTCACCGCCAACTCTTGAGATACTCTTTTACCAACGAATAGTGGGATTGACCGTCACATTATAACGCCCTCACGGCTGCAAGGGCGAGCATGTTTGGTATGACGGGGATTCGAACTCACGACCCCCAGATTAGGGGTCGAGCGCCGTAACCACCTGATCATGCCGAGTCTGCACTATTCTTCGGTGAAGAATAGTCCAAGTGGTTGCGGTGGGTAGTACTAGATCACTCCCTTCCGTCTAGTCCGTCACTTCTAAATTAAAGATGGCTGGCGCAGATAGAGAGAGACAGTCTTAGAATATATTTGCGCGACACTTAACAGACAAATAAGACTTCTTTGAATACATTTTTTATGAAGACTTCGATGCGTCTCAGCTCGTCTGTTGTCGTGAGAAAAGCTTTGTCAACAGCTTCGCCACAGACATGTCAAACATCTCTAGACATTCCAGATTATACAAAGTACATTTTTGTTCTGTGTGTATATGCTCCTCCTGTTATTTGACATTCGTTGAATGGGAAAGGGGTAAACTTTCAACATTAAGTTAACGTTAACATGATTTTAGTTTTAACTTTTAACATACTTGTGTGCCTAGGAATAAATAATGGAAACCTCACGACTTGGTGTTCTTAAGTTGGCTCATAGTCAAACAGAAACTTTGACGGTTTTTTTTTTTTTTACTGACTGTCTTTCTCTCTGCTGCTTGGGTGATTTGTCTTCATGAGCACGGCCCATCACTGCTGTTTCCGGCAGGTCTGGCATGCGACACCGTTGTCCATCACCTTACGTCGACTGAGTACATGCAACACAAATAATTTGTCAGACATAAAGTATACGCTGATGTAACTTCGTGATGTTTCCAATGTGATGGCACTTTCAAAGTGTAATATTTTGCTTTAAGTTAGTTTGTTCACTTTTGATTTATATGGTACAACTGAATTACACTCAATGTTTAACTTTATATTGTACCACTGAAGTACAATAAATATTTAACTTTATATGGTACAACTGAAGTACAGTAAATGTTTAACTTTATATTGTACCACTGAAGTACAATAAATATTTAACTTTATATGGTACAACTGAAGTACAGTAAATGTTTAACTTTATATTGTACAACTGAAGTACAATAAATATTTAATTTTATATGGTACAACTGAACTACAGTAAATGTTTAACTTTATATTGTACAACTGAAGTACAGTAAATGTTTAACTTTATATGGTACAACTGAAGTACAGTAAATGTTTAACTTTATATGGTACAACTGAAGTACAGTAAATGTTTAACTTTATATTGTACAACTGAAGTACAATAAATATTTAACTTTATATTGTACCACTGAAGTACAATAAATATTTAACTTTATATGGTACAACTGAAGTACAGTAAATGTTTAATTTATATTGTACCACTGAAGTACAATAAATATTTAATTTTATATGGTACAACTGAAGTACAGTAAATGTTTAACTTTATATTGTACCACTGAAGTACAATAAATGTTTAACTTTATATGGTACAACTGAAGCACAATAAATGTTTAATTTATATTGTACAACTGAGCACAATAAATGTTTAACTTTATTTGGTACAGTTGAAAAACGGTAAGTGTATATCAGAGATTACGTTTGATAAGACATGAACCAAGGAAGTTTGTTTCATATGATTTTATTACGTTCGTTGGATTTTACAAAACGCGACCGTTTTTATGGAAAACACGCAATTCAACATTTTTAAAGCAAAACGTAATGTATTTATATTAAACAACTCTACTATATCTGGTTATTTTTGTGTCATTTGGCAGTTGTTTTCAGTTTATTAGTGAGTGCAGATAGAATGTGTTACATCATCATGGACAAATTCTTCACATTAAATATCATCACAATAATACTAATAACTATAGCAACCTTGGGGAAATTTTCATTCGCACCCCTTCACATTCACACAGACCAATCCTACTAATGTTGCTTAAATTATAGCTTATTGTAAAAATAATGTTTCGTGTTATTTCATGTAATATTACGGTGGTATTTTGTGGAAGGGTCCTCTAGCTGTTTTTGGTTTTTTTACTCGTTTAATATTTCAAAGGTTGCGTCCACGGCGCTGCTCACAGGTGGGTGTGTCTTCCCACGAGATGCAGTTGTGTATTACCCAAGAGAGTTCATTCTGTGTACATTACAAGCAGACCTTTCGTGAGTTGTGGGCAGGCTGGGCCCTGGCTACCCCACCAATATGTACACCACATTTTTTATAATTGTATACTAAATGCTTATAATTTTGCAGAAGGTAAGCGCAAAGTATTTAAATTGAAGGAAAGAATCATGTTTATTTATGGATACAATTTCATTTTTTATACTTCGTGGTTGTACAGACATTCCTGTTTGTAGTGTGATAAAAATAAATAGCGTTTCCTTCTTTGCTCTATCAAAAAATTTTCAAACTGCGCAATAGAATCATAATGTCGCGTTTTAGTGATTTCTTTTAACCACGTGTGGAGTTCAAACTATTAAGAATGTGGTTATGAAAGATTTGTTGTTGTTTTCAACACTTCCATCGATAATGAGACTGACCTGTTCAATCACGTGTCAAATGTACAACTGCACCTAAAGCAAGAACGTGCAATTTCTGTGCCAAATGTGTCATAATGTAATGTTTTGAATTGCCGTCTGCAGATGAGACTAAGTACAGTTTTTCTCTGATGTCAGTAGATCTGAGCTGAGCATACAGTTTTCCCCTGATGTCAGTGGAACTGAGACGAGCTTACAGTTTTCCCCTGATGTCAGTGGAACTGAGCTGAGCATACAGTTTTCCTCTGATGTCAGTGGAACTGAGCTGAGCATACAGTTTTCCCCTGATGTCAGTGGAACTGAGCTGAGCATACAGTTTTCCCCTGATGTCAGTAGAACTGAAACGAGCTTACAGTTTTCCCTGATGTCAGTTGGACTGAGCTGAGCATACAGTTTTCCCCTGATGTCAGTAGAAATGAAACGAGCATACAGTTTTTCTCTGATGTCTGTAGAACTGAGCTGAGCATACAGTTTTCCCTGATGTCAGTTGGACTGAGCTGAGCATACAGTTTTCCCCTGATGTCAGTAGAACTGAAACGAGCTTACAGTTTTCCCCTGATGTCAGGAGAACTGAGACAAGCGTACAGTTTTCCCCTGATGTCAGTAGAACTGAGACGAGCTTACAGTTTTCCTCTGATGTCTGTAGAACTGAGCTGAGTATACAGATTTTCCCTGATGTCAATAGAACTGAGACGAGCTTACAGTTTTTCTCAGATGTCAGTAGAACTGAGAGAAGCATACAGTTTTTCTCTGATGTCAGTAGAACTGAGAGAAGCATACAGTTTTCTTCTCATGTCAGTAGAACGGAAACGAGCTTACAGTTGATATCAGTAGAACTGAGACGAACATACAGTTTTCCTCTTATGTCAGTAGAACTGAGATGAACATACATTTTTTGTCTGATGTCAGTAGAACTTAGACGAGCGTACAGTTTTCCTTTTATGTCAGTAGAACTGAGATGAACATAAAATTTTCTCTGATATCAATAGAACTGAGACGAACATAAAGTTTTTGTTTCTCTGATTCTTTCGAATTGAGACGTGAGCTTTATGATGAACCTCGTTATGATAGTTGTTTGAAACTGAATAAAAGGATGTTTGTTGCAAGCATTAGTACACTAATGATAAAACTGGCACTGTGCAAACATTAGTAATCGGCACCCTTTATTAGATGTTTGTTTTTCCTTTCAGATTCTGGAGTCAAAAGACTACAGTAAACTTGTTTATCACGTCTTTTTCCCGCAATCCATCTTGTCAAGCCTCAATTTTCTTTTCAGCTGGGAAGAAGAGGGCGCTTCTGCAGGTCGCATGATTCGATCGATTCATGTGTATGTGATTCATCCCCTATTTGCAGAACAAAGAAAAACAAATAAATCTGAGATTTATTAGTAAACGAGATACACTGCAAATAGAAACATGCTAGGATCTTCGTTGTTTAATTCGAATACTTTTTAAAAGCTTTTCAATTTTTTGTGAAAAAATTTCGATGGTGTAGAATTTATAACATAATACTTTATTTATAACATAATACTTTATTTATAACGTATTGGTATCCTTACTATACCACAAAACGTTTATCAATACTTTATTTATAACGTATTGGTATCCTTACTATACCACAAAACGTTTATCAATACTTTATTTATAACGTATTGGTATCCTTACTATACCACAAAACGTTTATCAATACTTTATTTATAACGTATTGGTATCCTTTCTGTACCACAAAACGTTTATCACATATTTAAGCTATGGGTATGTTATAAAAGTGACAGTCAATCACTTAGCGTGGGTGGTAGGGTGCAACATACTGGCTGCCTTCCCTGCGATCATTAATTCAAAATTAGGGATGGTACTAGATGACGTTAGCAGTTTGCCCTAAATAAGTAAAAAAAAACAAAAAAACTCGTTTTCTTTCGTTTATCGGAGATCCTAGCATATTTATGTTTAAATCAGAAGAAAGATCGAAAACACATTAAAAATATTGTTTAGTCTGTAAACTTCTAACTTTTATGCCAGTATGCATACTGACCAGCACATCTTATCGACAGATTTGTTTTTTTTGCACTAGTATAAATAAATTAATGATACCACATTAAAAGTTTTGCTTGCTTGTTTAATTATAACTACAGTATTTTATTTTTATTTTATAAAGACGAGTAGGAATCGATATATAGTAACCTAGCTAGCTACAGTAATATAGAAAGGTTTAGTGCTACGAAAAAAAAAAAAAGATTGTTTATTTTTGAATTTCGGGCAAAGCTACACAAGGGCTATCTGCACTAGTCGTCCCTAATTTAGCGGTGTAAGACTAGAGGGAAGGCAGCTAGTCATCACTACACACCGCCTTCTGGCGTTTTCTGCCTCCTGGGAAAATGCACCAATCGAGTTCGTTTTAGCACTGAATTGCCAATTTCGGATCCATTTCTTATGTGGCCAATGTAGCGAAAGTTCCCGCCAAGGAAAGAAAAAAAAAAAAAACTCAGCAAACCGATGAGTTACTCATAGAGAGAAAAGTTTTGTTTTTTTCCTTTTGAATGTATTACTCGATGCATAGATCGAAAAGCTGCTCGGTCAGAAGTAGTGGATCTAGCTAATTGTTTGAATACGTATCCGGTTTCTACAGTTGTCACTAATTATGACATTATTGTATTTTTTGGTTTGGTTTGGTTTGTTTTGAATCTCGCGCAAAGTTACACGAGGACTATCTGCGCTAGCCGTCCCTAATTTAGCAGTGTAAAACTAGAGGGAAGGCAGCTAGTCATCACCACCCACCGCCAACTCTTGGGCTACTCTTTTACCAACGAATAGTGCGATTGACCGTCACATTATAACGCCCCCACGGCTAAAAGAGCGAACATGTTTGGTGTGACGAGGATTTGAACTCGCGACCCTGGGAGTACGAGTCGAGTGCTTTAACCACCTGGCCATGAAGGGCCTAATCGTTAAGTACAGTACAGTAGTGTTTCATCCTACCGACTGAATGATTCGAAGGAAATTCTATGTAAGTTTAAACTATAAATTTGTTAAACCACAATATACATTAACTGGCCTTAAGTTTGAAACGAAATCGTAGTATATACTAAAATAATAACTATTTCCAATGTGGATCGAGCGTCGCTCATTGCTTAGCATGCCAGATTGAAGACCCGAAGTTCCCTGATTCGTGTCCTACTATCTCCCCCTCCCAAAAAAAAACAAAAAAAAACAATCACACTCCACACTTTACGACCGTGAGTGCATTAAAACAGTGACGGTCAAATCTCACTACTCGATTAGGGCAGCACACTCGTTGTTGTTAAATAGTGTTGACAGGCGCGGTCTTCCCTTCAATCTGTCACTTCAAAATTAAGGACGACCAACCCAGATACACTCGAGTATGGAAATTAAATAAACCCAGGGGTGTAATTACAACAAAAGGTATTTCATACTCTAAGCTTTCATTTTCCTGGGGTTTAACATACATGGAATTGTGGTTAATGTATCGAGCTGTTGGTCAAAAGCTCCAAGGTTCGAGCTACGATTTACAATTACATACGCTCATAGTTTCAGGTCTGTTGGAGTTGCAATGAGAGGATTGATCCCATTAATGAGTTAAGAGTAGTCGTATTAAAAGCAGTAAGCGTTGTTGACTGGTCAACAGTTTTAAAACAAAGGCGGCTGTGCCTGAACTTTACGTTGTAAACAGATATGTTATTTATAAGTAAAGCTTTTCAATTGATGATTCAACAAAAATAATTCCCTGGTTTATTTAGACTTACGTGAAGGTAAGAATACTCAACTACAGAACAGAACCATTTGTTAAGCAACAAAGATAAATGTGTTACATGTACGCTACAATGTGATATAGATGGCAAGCCGCTCATTATGAAGATTAAAGGATTTTAAGCAATATTTTTGCACTAAAAATCTAATATATATACACATATGTACTGTTAAATACTGACGAAACATAACCTGTGCCTTCAAAGAACAATTTCAACGCTTGAAAGATTATTCGTCGTCTTGAGTAAGGAATGATTATGTCACTCTAGACCTATCCTAACTCGTGACAGATGTTTATATTTTTGTGTGGTTTAAGGTTGAATCCCCGTGTTTCTTCATGATGGGTCTTTCTTTTTTTTATCGTTACCTGCTACAACACTCGCGCTGAAAACTGATAGAAGCATTAATTGGAATAGTCCATTACTGTGTATAATAAAATACATTGGAAACACCAGCGGAATTCAGTTGGAATAGTTCCATGTTAACAGTATCTTACATGCAGCTTTCTACGTGATTCGTTTGACGGGGTCATACGAGCTCCTTCGGTAATTTGAGGGTTAAGATATTACAGAGCACATAGTATACAACAGCGGAAAACTATCGATCACACGGAGAGAACCTTGGTTCTTCAAGTGCATCTCCTACTATTGAGGGCCACGGTTTGAAACGCGATATCATTGAACATGCGCCACTTTTAGCCACGGACAAATTGTAGAAGTGATAATCAGCCTTGTTATTAGGTTCATAGAACCACACAAAGAAGAGAGTATGTGTAATAACGTATCAACCATATACATCTGCTACATGCAAAGCCAACGAGGCCTTTTCGTCCAAGGCCCGGCATGGCCAGGTGGTTAAGGCACTCGACTCGTAATCTGAGGGTCACGGGTTCGAATCCCCGTCGCACCAAACATGCTCGTCCTTTCAGCCGTGGGGGGCGTTATAATGTGACGGTCAATCCTACTATTCGTTGGTAAAAGAATTGAGTTATGATGACTAACTGCCTTCCCTCTAGTCTTACACTGCAAAAATTTGGGACGGCTAGCGTAGATAGCCCTCGTGTAACTTTGCGCAAAATTAAACACAAACAAAAAACAAACATAAGGCCTTGTCTGAGCATGAAATAAATGGTACGTTGAAACTTTTATGAACTTATTTGGAAAGGGATTTGCTCTCTGATTTCTGAGAGTTTTTTAAATAAGTTACGCATACGGCAAGTGTAATCGCATTGTCAATAATAGATGTACTTAGCAATTGTATTAGGATATTCTTTATCGAATATTATATAAATAATCATAGATTGTATTATTGATTCTATCATTCAGGATGTAAAAAAAAACACACAAAAAGCCAATACAGGTGACTTACTTTTGGCGTTTCGAGACAAATGCTGAAGTCTTGTTTTTTTATCTTTCAAACGAACAGTGTGTCCACTAACCTTTAAGACAGCTTTTCTTTATTGTTTTACAGGATGTGTTTTTGTTTATTTGAACAAGCCTTTTGTATTCGTTTTCATTTCACATAACACTAGAAGAAACTGTTTCATGGAGTTCACTGATTGACGTCATATTAAATTTCACACGTAAATATACTTTATTTTTCTAATATTAAGTTTCATTTCTCTTTTTGCTGTTAAACTGCTGCTTGGGATGTGAGTCTGCAATGTGAAATGTTCGTGTCTCGTTCGGTGTTTTAAACTCAAACTGGTTTTCTTCACACAAGAATGAGAACATTCAGTTCGTAACTGACATTTTGATTAATATCAGGTTTTAATTGTACAAGTTTTGTTTTATTTTCCTTTGTCGCATCATCGGAACTGCACTTTTAGAAACTACAATAATACTTATATCTTGGCCCGGCATGGCCAGGTGGTTAAGGCACTCTAGTCGTAATTCGAGGGTCGCGGGTTCGAATCCCCGTAACACGAAAAATACTCGCCCTTTCAACCGTGGAGGCATTGTAATGTGACGTTCAATCTCACTATTCGTTGGCAAAAGAGTAGCCGAAGAGTTGGCGGTGGGTAGTGATGACTAGCTGCTTTCCCTTTAGTCTTAGACTGCTAAATTAGGGACAGCTAGCGCAGATAACCCTCATGTAGCTTTGCGCGAAATTCAAAACAAACCAAACCAATCTTATACCTTAGTTACCATACATCAAGTCTAACCTACCTTCGTGTAGAATTTGACTTCCGGGACATTTCATGTAAAATACACAGGTCGGATGACCTCATCATCAAAGGTGCAAGGCAGTGAAATCAACTACCAGCGTCATCAATAGGACTTATCCTACTTTCTCGTTTAATTAACTTGCTATTGACAAACGGGTCATATATGACACATACCATTTAAACAGCGGTTACTAATTGTTATACTTGTAAACTGAAGATACATGCACACACATACACCCGCAAGTGGGAATTTATTTATGTGTTATATATTTTGCATTAAAAACACCAAGTAAATGCTTTCTCAATGGTCCCCCGCTGGTACAGCGGTAAATTTACGGATATACAACGCTAAAATCAGGGGTTCGATTTCCTTCAGTGGACTCTGCAGATAGCCTGATGTGGCTTTGCTATAAGAAAACACACACACGCTTTCTGAATGACTTGTAGTTGTTTCTATCATTAGATTGATTTTGGCCCAAAACTAGGTTAAAGCGTACTTATGGTATATTGACAATATAATGCAGGTATACAACATCCAATTTTAAATTATTTCTATAAGAATATCTTGTAGTATACTAATGTATTGGCCAGACTAAAAATAATTAGAGCCTGTAAGAAAGTGAAGTGTTCAAAATCCTTCCGGGCTGTGTAGTTGTTTGTTTGTTTTGGATTTCGCGCAACACTACTCCAGGGCTATCTGCGCTAGCCGTCCCTAATTTAGCATTATAAGACTAAAGGGAAGGCAGCTAGTTATCACCACCCACCGCCAACTGTTGGGCTACTCTTTTATCAACGAATAGTGGGTTTGAACGTCACATTATAACGTCTCCACGGCTAAAAGGAGGAGCATGTTTGGTGTGACGGAGATGCCACACCTGTGTAATTGTATCTTCTATAATAATAATAATAATATTAATAATAATGATAATAATAATAAAACAAAAACCGATAGTAAACCTATGTTCATGACATTCAATACTGAAAACGAGGTACGGTTTGAAGGGTGACTAAACCGTATTAAAACGGACCTGATATGGGTCTTCAGACAATCAATTGCCTTCGAAGTCAACATGACAAGGGTGCTGCAGTTTCGTCATTAACATTTCTTTAGCGTAACAGTAAAATTATTGTATTGCAAAATGAGCGAAGATGCAAGCGTGAGTAAAAATGTGGGTTATTAAGGCGAGGTCGTTTGTCAGTTTGATTCTAATATTCATTAATATCTATATATGTATATATGGTGCACGCAGGTGGTGTATAGAGTTCATAGGTCAGTCATCATACGGTGGTGTGTAAAGTTTTCCATTCAGTCACCACACCTCTTTTCTTATTGAAAACTTTTCAGACGATTAAAAATTAAACGGTCCGGGCGTGGACTATTGAGTAATATGTCCGAAACATGAATCCCAGAGAATTCTTTGTCGTAAAATACACAATTCAAGCATTAGGGGCGTGAGTGCAAAATAAGAGCAGCCCAAGTGTTGGCGGTGTATGTTGACAACAAGCTGTCTATCACCTGGCATATCAGTCGAAAACTATGAACGGTATGTGTTTGTGTGTTTTCTTATAGCAAAGTCACATTGGGCTATCTGCTGAGCCCATCGAGGGAATCGAACCCTGATTTTAGCGTTGTAAATCTGTAGACATACCGCTGTACTAGCGGGGGGCAATTATGAACGGATATACGCAGGTAGCTCATGCAGCTCTGCAGGATAATCCTAAACAAACATCACCGTGGTGCCATCTACAGAGCCCCCCAATGGCTCAGCAGTATGTCTGCGGATTTACAACGCTAAAAACCAGGTTTGGATACCCGTGGTGGGCAGAGAACAAATAGCTTTATGCTTAATTCAAAACAACAAGCAACCACAACAGGTATCTACAGGAGTAACAGCTCACAATAGGATTAGAACTTGAATAACATTATGTAACACAAATTTTGTTCCTGGATAGTATGTCTTATTTCTTAATTGCTTGTGTTATAAAAGTACAGAAAATGGCCATTATTCCCTTCAAACTTTGCTTTCGTGACCTGGATAATGAAATTTAGAAATTAGCCTATTTTTTATGTAAAACGGGCAATTTGCACACTTTCATTCACATAAGATCTGAATGAAACAACATATGAATCAAGATTTACATGTGTGTATACTAAAGTTATATAAAAATGAACAAAAATGTTTAGAAGTGAGTAGTTTTTCGAGATTTGTGACTGTAGTGTAAATCACTTTCACGTAATAATCAGAACCCAAATGTAGTCTTCCATCATGTTTTCATCATACGATCCTTGGTAGCGGCGTTCAAAGTCCAGTATATCTTGGTGGAAGCGCTCGCCTTGCTTCTCTGAGTGTGCTCCAATGTTCTCCTTGAATTTATCAAGATGAGCATTAAGGATATGAACTTTCAGGGACATCCTGCAGCCCATTTTGCCGAAGTTCTTCACCAGAGCCTCAACCAGTTCCACATAATTTTCGGTCTTGTGATTGCCTAAAAAACCCTGAACCTCTGCGACAAAGCTGCCCCAAAGATTTTTTTCCTTCCTACGAAGCTTCTTGGGGAATTCTGTGCGCTCCAGGATCTTCTTTATTTGTGGTCCAACGAAGACACCAGCTTTGACCTTTGCCTCAGACAGCTTAGGGAAGAAGTCTTGAAGGCTGCAGACTCCTTATCAAGAGCTGTGACAAATTGTTTCATAAAACCCAATTTTATGTGCAATGGTGGAACACTAGTGGCTCACACTTGACATTGTGCCTTCCCATAGAGAACTCGGTCTTGTGGCCAGTGCTTCCTGTTGTAGTGCGTTGCGGTGTCCCTGCCGTCCCAAAGACAAAGATAAAAGGGAAACTTGGTAAAGCCTCCTTGGATAGGTCTGTGTGTTGACTTAGACAGTTAGAACTAAACTGAAGTGGTGAATGGTGAGTCCCTGTATATATATTACTATGGAAAGTTCTAGAAAATTATCGTAAGCTCTACATTCTAGAAAGTTCTTGAATTACCGAGAAATTTGGTATCTTTACAAATTGTAGATTTAATTTAGGTACTCTAAGACAAATTAACAAGTTATGAAGCAGAATTATAAATACAAGGATGTTTAGCAGAAGTGTAGACTGTGGTCTTGATGGGAAGTGTTTTGGGATTGTTGAAAGGAAGATTCATTAACAGTAAAAGAAAAAATTCTCTATCAGCTACTCAGCACTGAATGTACCTCGAATGTTCTGGAAAATGAGTAAATATGAAAATTTCATTACGCACGTTAGAAAAGCAAAGTTTGAAAAGAAAAATGGGTCTTTTCGATTTACTTTAGGCATAAGCAATTGGGAAAAAAACGCATAACACTTTCTGTCCTTCTGTCCAGGAACAAAAAAAGTAAACATTTTGTTTCGTGGTGTAAATTGTTTTACGATTCCACTTCGCCCTCTTTTCCTTTTTTTTTTCAGTTGCACAAAGTGAGTGAAACTATATCTTATACGCCTCTTTTATGCTTACACAAACATTTTTCTAATTATACAGTTTTACTTCTTGTGTCAGTTTATAATTACAGACGCTCGAAAATGCGACATCTTTCGGAGGATCGGAGAATTTAACAATTAAGAAGGACGGTGTTTTCAAGCACTCATGTTATCAATGTACTTTATGACAAGTTATCCTTTTGTTATTCATATTTCGTAAACATGTGCATTTGCAACCTTATGTGAAATTCTGTATTTATTTCACTTCTCTTTGTGAAATTAGATCACTGTTGATAAGTCATTGCGTGGCCTTAGGGCACTCGACTCGCAATCAGTGGGTCGCGACATCGAATCCCGCCACTGAACGTGTTCATACCATTTTAGCCACAGGGACTTATAATGTGACGGTCAATCTCACAATTCGTTGGTCGCGAGCTGACGGTGAGTGGTGTTAAGTAACTGCTTTCCTAAATTAGGGATGGCTAACGCAGATAACCCTCGAGTCGATTTGCATCGAAATTTAACGGACGATTGAACAACCTTCTTTGTAATAATAACTACATTGTACCCTCTGGTGGACTTTCCATCTCGCAGCTCATTTCGTTTTGAATTTTGTTTTGTTTTTATTTCACTTATCAAATTAAAGTGTTTTTTTTTTTGCTGGTTCTCTTAGACGAAGTTCCATCTCGGGTTTTAGCCGTGCTGATTGTCAAGATCTTGACTGTAAAAAGAACTTTGACGCATGTTCGTGTTTCTCTTAGTTATGGTTTTCTTTCTGTTCTCGTATCGCGTGTCTTTCTTCTCACCATTGACAGTTATTTGCCCTCTGCTTTCGTCAGAATCACGCAGGTGTGCGTCACCACTCTGTCCAACACGAATGTCACCTATCGGCAAAATCAGTTTCTCATATAATCGTTGTTTTTTGTTTCTTTCTTTTTGTTTTTCCTGTCTACTAGCAGATCTTGTTTTAATGCTATTCTAGTGTATCGTTTTCATACGTAATTCTGTCTGATCTCTTGTTTGAACCCTGTACGTTTTGTTTTTCTTCCGTTGGCCCTGACATCAACAGAAAAATAGGTACACTGTGAACTTCGCTGTTTTAACATTTACTAATAATATTTCGTTTTCTTGACACTATAATGTCAGGTCTAGGCCTCTTGAAAGCTGTGTCAGAAGGAATTATTCTGTATTCAAATCTCTGGCTCTTATTGGAAGTGCTATAAATAGTAGCATTTCCGACATCAGAAGATCACCTCGTGTGCTTATTTAAATACATCTTTCTTTCATGTCATTTCTAGTAGAACTTGAATTTGTTTTAAACATAAAACATTTTTTAGAAACCGCACAAGACTTTCGTAGCTCGTTCTAGTTCGTTTTTGTACCACCGTTGTTCTAAGAAGTGTTATGTATATTTTGTTTAACTACTGTATGACTACTATACACTATTGTAGGTTATTTAACTACTCTATATTTTCTATACACTGTTGAATATTGTTTAACTATTGTTTTGTTGCTATACACTGTTGAATATTGTTTAACTGGAGTATGGTTGCTATATGTTGTTGTATATTGTTTAATTACTGTATGGTTGCTCTGCACTGTTGTATATGTTGTTTAACCAGTGCATGGCTGCTACACACTGTTGTATATGTTGCTTAACCACTGTATGGTTGCTATACACTGTTGTATATGTTCTTTAACCATGTATGGTTGCTACACACTGTTGTATATGTTGCTTAACCACTGTATGGTTGCTACACACTATTGTATATGTTGATTAACCACTGTATGGTTGCTATACACTGTTGTATATGTTGATTAACCACTGTATGGTTGCTATACACTGTTGTATATTGTTTAACTACTGTATGGTTGCTATACGCTGTTGAATGTTGATTAACCACTGTATGGTTGCTATACACTGTTGTATGTTGTTTAACTACTGTATGGTTGCTATACGCTGTTGAATGTTGATTAACCACTGTATGGTTGCTATACACTGTTGTATATTGTTTAACTACTGTATGGTTGCTATACGCTGTTGTATGTTGTTCAACTACTGTATGGTTGCTATGCACTGTTGTATATTGTTTAACTACTGTATGGTTGCTATGCACTGTTGTATATTGTTTAACTACTGTATGGTTGCTATACGCTGTTGAATGTTGATTAACCACTGTATGGTTGCTATACACTGTTGTATATTGTTTAACTACTGTATGGTTGCTATACGCTGTTGTATGTTGTTTAACTACTGTATGGTTGCTATGCACTGTTGTATATTGTTTAACTACTGTATGGTTGCTATGCACTGTTGTATATTGTTTAACTACTGTATGGTTGCTATGCACTGTTGTATATTGTTTAACTACTGTATGGTTGCTATGCACTGTTGTATATTGTTTAACTACTGTATGGTTACTGTACACTGTTGCATGTTATTTAACTACTATATAATTTCTATACACTGTATATTGTTTTTAATTGAATCATCGGTTATTTATTTCAGCTCGAGCCAAAGAGAAGTACGAACATTTTCTCTGTAAATGCGCATACGAACAGTTAAAATACTGTACACTAATGAACATGTGTCATTGTTTCTTTTTTATAAAATAATTTGCTTTCATTACCTCCCCCCAAGATAGAATTTTTTCCGTTAGTATACTGATCAATATTTACATAATTTTTAACTAAAAGTTCGATTTTAACCAAATGAAGTCAGAGTAATACCAGTTTCTTATCGTGATTCATTCCCTTCTTTACAGCAATTTTCAACCCCAATAATATTGAATTTAGGAGTTATACAGGAGTAATTCCTACCTGTGCAAAACAACAAGAAACCCAAAAGTACAATATTTTCCATCTTGTAGAATCTAAATTCCAATTCATTCACCCAACCTAACACTCGACCCCTCCCCTATCCTAGTGGAAAGGTCTGAATTCAACACTGAATCAGAAGGTACGCGTAGAGACTGGGTAGGCTCGGCATGGCCAGGTGGTTAAGGCCCTTAACACGTAATCCGAGGATCGCGGGTTTGAATCCCCGTCACACCAAAGATGCTCGCCCTTTCAGCCGTGGGGGCGTTATAATGTTACGGTCAATCCCACTACTCGTTGATGCAAAAAGTAGCCCAACAGTTGGCGATGGGTGGTGATAACTAGCTGCCTTACCTCTAGTCTTACACTGCTAAGCGAAGGACGGCTAACGCAGATAGTCCTCGTGTAACTTTGCGCGAAATTAAAAAACAAACCGTCTTCTTTGTCGCATACAACTATCGTTGACGTCTGGTTTCCATGACGATAAAAACTTCAAAGAATATCATAGCAATGAATGATGTTATTGGTGACGTTCTTATTATGTTTTAGTTAAATAACAAGCACTCTCTCCTGAATGTAGATTTTGATAACATTTAAACTTGTACCCGTATTAATCGCTATGTGCCAGCTTGTATTTTTGTACTTTTAATTATTGGTTTCTTGTAACGTTTCGTTTGTTTGTGTCCGCTATTATCGGAACTACACCTCCACTACCTTCTTCTGGGTGTTCACTGTCCTCCGTTAAAACTGAATTCGTCAGTTCTTCTCACTTTATTAAGTTCTTATATTATTTGTTACGAAACTAAACCTGAACGTCCAACATGGAAGACTTTCACGTGAATTTAATTATATAAACTGTTAAGTATAATCTACTTAGTAATGTTGGATATAATTGTAACAATACCACATCAACAAAGTAACAAGCGTATTTTGAAATACTAATTAAGTAACTCATTAATTAGGTAATGTTTTATTATTGTCATAAATAAAACTTATTTTGTGAGAGATATTTTGTAATCGAAAAGCTTTTGTCCACATAAGGGGTCGCAAAATAACATAGAGAAAAATATGTAATTGTTTATAAGCTGCTTAATATAAAATGTGTTTCTACAAATTCCACAATATAAGAGCACTACAGGAATATAAAAGTAGCTCCCTCGTTCAATTAATGGGAGGGGGTGGTCTACTCATATGACCTCGGATGACACTCATGGGCTCACCGTAATAGAACTGTATAGATTACTGAAGTACTGTTGCCTACCCAACTTAATCGCAAATACAAATAACCCGTAATTTTATCAACGAACATTAGCTTCCCCCTCCCCAGCGGTATGTCTGCGGTCTTACGACGCTAGAAACCGGGTTTCGATACCCTTGGTGGGCAGAGCACAGATAGCCCATTGTGTAGTTATGTGTTTAACTTCAAACACATAGTGAAAGAGCGTTTAAAGTTTGATTACTGATTCCTATGTCGGAAATATATCGTGATGGCGCTCGACTTACATAATTTGTGGGTTTAAGATTCGAATCCCGTCGTCGAGAATACCCTTTCTTTCAGCCATTGAGGCATTATAATTTGATGGTCAATCCCATTCTTTCTTTGATAAAGATTAGTCCAAGAGTTGGCCGTGGGTGGCGTTGAATATTTTGTTTTTCTCTTATTTGTCACTTCAGAAGTAGGGACAGCTAACTCAGCTCTCGAGTTGCTTTGCGTGAAATCTAACAAACATACAAACGGGTTTTCACGTTTTGTTTTGTTTTCCTACTTGAAATTGAGAAAATGTATGCATAAAATACTTTTCCAACAGCCCGGAATGGCCAGGTGGGTTCACATAAATTGAGGGTCGCGGGTTCGAATCCTCTTTCAGCCGTGGGGGCGCTATAATGTTACGGTCCATCCCCACTATTCGTTGGTAAAAAGAGTATTCCAAAGGTTGACGATGGGTGGTGATGACTATCTGCCTTCCCTCTAGTCTTACACTGCTAAATCAGGGAGAGCTAGCGCAGATATCCCTCGTGTAGCTTTGCGCGAAATTCAAAAACAAACGTTTTACCAACAGTTTTGTCTTTTTTACAAATAAATAATACATGAATCGTATGGTTTTCTTCCAGTTTTCCAATATGATAGTTATTCAATATTAAATTCCTGTTTGACTGCATTCTATTTTCTTTCTTCAAATTAAAATATTTTATATATATATAAATTTTAAATTAGTATCTAATTCGCAGGATTTCCAAACATAATTATGTAATTAATTTATCCATGAAAACTCCTTGGAGTCAGACAATACAAAATGTTCAATCACAAAAGAACAGCTTTTCACTTCATGAAGTTTAGATCAAGAAATAGTTTTATAACTTGTAATTTCATTAAAGTATTTATGTAAAAAACGTGAACTTTGAAATGAACAGTAAATCTTCTCTTTAAAGTATTAAACAAGTAATAGCAGGGCTTGAAGTTTCAGCTGAAATGAATGAAACAAGAACAATACCAAAACTAGACTCGCAGTACGCTGAAGATCCAAGGTTCGAGCCCTCTGTGCTACTGAATACTTTTAACAATGAAAAATATAAAGAGGGCATAAAGTGTTGAAAATATGTTACAGTATAATTTTTTCTGGTATTGTTGAAAGAGAAAAGCAGTTATGGTACAATGTAACTTTTAAAATACTGTAAAATTTTAGAGTTTCGTGAATAAAGTCCCCCCAATGGGTCAGCGATACGATTACGCACTTGCACCTCTTAAAATCCGGGGATCGATTTCCCACGGTGGACACAGTTGATAGTTCTACTGGTGTTACCACGACAATTCGTAATGTTATTTATTGAGGAAAGTCACGTCAGACAAACGACAACTGTTGTAACTCCGTGGGAGTAAATACAAAGAAACAAACAAATAAGACAACAGTTTCGTCAGTTAAATTATTTAGCACGCAATAAGTTAAAGTGAGAATTTTTTTATTTTGGCAACTAAGAGATTAGCTAATTGGGCCCACGTTTAGCTGTTTTTTTTTCTTCTCGATATAGCTTCGTTTTGTTACTTTCGCTTGTCAATGACGCTCGTAATTCGATACGATTTGAGAAATTTTGTTCTCATATAGTGAATAAAAGTCCTAGAGAGTCGGTGACTGTCTCCTGCAATGCTATGAGTGCAAGCTGTGGCTAAGGTGGCTGACACTTGTTTATGGCTGACAGTGCGAGATGTTAACGGCAGACCCTTCAGATAGGATACGATGTAATTTACAGCGAACTCAATACCTTTACGCACTTCTCTCGAGATCTGACGTCAAACGTGTGGCACGTCGTTGAAACTAAAGCGTAGGAAATGTTTCGAATAGCGACTGAACTCCAATATACACTGCACATTTTCCCCAGTAAGTGGGAGGGTGGTAGGGAGATATGAACGCTTCCACTGGAATGAGTTGACGCGGAAACGACTTGAGATTCCGGGTGGTACAGTTGCGTGACAGGCTTTATTATGGTCGTGAATCAAACCCGTCTATCCAGCCAGACAAAGACACGCACACACAAGCTGTGTGCCCGACAGCAACATTCGCCAGTAAGCCAGTTTTAATATGAGTTTTAAGAAAACTTAGCTCCGGTTATCAACGCTGGCGTTTCAAAGTTACTACGGTCATCTCTGTCACAACTCTTTAAAGTGTGTGAGCAAAATATTAAAATAGTTTCAAAAGAGAATGTGTTTGTGATGAAATTAGTCAAAGTGCTTCGTAAAACTGGGAGAGAAATCACACGCTGACAAGGAAACATTAAGCTTTCGCATTAAGCTGTTACCTTCGGCGAAAACACGTTACAAAGAAAATAGACTTGCGTACGTGTCGTAGTTAACTATCAGGTGGCGGGATGTCCTTTTCAGGTTTATAGTTATTATTTTTTATCTTGTCGATGTAGTTTGTTACTACCATAAACAGCTCGTAAACCAGTAAAAAAAAACAACCCCCGTAGCGGTGTTAATCTTCGATTTAAACCTTCACGTACCTTGGTGAGACAACGATAAGTCTTCGGACTTATAGCGCTAAAATCCGGGATTCGATCCCTGCAATGTGCACTTGCTCTAAAACAATCGAATAAACCTTTCGCGGCAAAGTTATCTCATGATCGAGAATTTTATTAGATCGTGTGTTATTTTGTTAACACAACTATTTATTCTTGCGTGGCATGTAGAGTAAAATCTTTACGCTTTACCACTACAGGATTTCTAGGCTTGAAAGTAATACATAAATAAATAGTTCAGTGTGTTCTACGCACGAGGAAACGAAGCCTTAGATCATGCTACCTCAGAATAGCTACTCACTAAAGTTTTAGCTACTGTGTAATAAATTAATGTAAAAATTTCATTTATCTTAATGTGTTTAAAATAGTGACCAACAGATGTCGTTTATTATAAAAGGATTGTTTATTTTTTGAATTTCGCGCAAAGTACACAAGGGCTATCTGCGCTAGCCGCCCCTAATTTAGTAGTGTAAGACTAGGGTGAAGGCAGCTAGTTATCACCACCCATCTTCAACTATTGGGCTACTCTTTAACCAACGAATAGTGCAATTGACCGTGATTTTATAACGCCCCCACGGCTGAAAGAGCGAACATGTTTGGTGCGACGGGGATTCGAACCCGCCATCCTCGGATTGCGAGTCGAGTACCTTAAACACGTGGCTATGCCGGGCCAAGACTAAAGGGAAAGCAGCTAGCTAGTTATCAACACCCACTGCCAACTCTTGGACTACTCTTTGCCAACGAATAGTGGGATTGACCGTGACATTATAACGCTCTCACGGCTGAAACGGCAAGGAAGGGAAGCATTTTTTTGGTGCAACGTGGATTCGAATCCGCGACCCTCAGATTACGAGTCGAACGCCTTAACCCACCTGGCCATCCCGGGCCTTAAGAAGAACGTATTTTGATGTGCATTAGTAAACATCTCCACACGAAAAGAAACATCGTGAATAAGGCGTATTATGATGGACGTTTTTTCAAAGCCTTATTTAATAACATATAATAAAACTTTGTAAAACACGAGTGTAAACTACAGTTTCGTAAATACTGGTTTGCAACATGAACCGGAAACCTCAAACAAAAGTGAATGATGAGTGAATCGGCCGAAACAAGGACTTGTTAATAAAGCTTATTGCTTCAATCATATCAGAAACGTTTAATGTTGAATAAAGAAACGCACGTCTTTCTACAGAATAATTTATACATGCGCACACACTTCCTAATATCTCATTGGGCTCATATTGTAAAATGTGTTTTCAGGAATTGTGGAACTCCCTGGAGAATAAGGAAATATAAACTCAGTGGCTTGTAAGTTGATTCACATATAATAGTCTCATTCGTCGTAGAAGGCTTCGGTGGCTTGAAATCGATTTTTGGTTACTATGGTAACTTTTTAGAAATGGAGACATGATACTTTGAGAGCCAATAAATATATGTGTATTTGTGTGGGTTCTATACGTCAACCTGCAAGAAATTTCCATTTTTAATTATTAAAATGATTGTATTGCCATCTATGAACACACAAAAATACTAAACGCTTATTTGTTTTGTTGAGTTGAGTATATAGTAGTTGTATGATTATGCCAGTATATTGAGTTACTATAATACGAAATGTTTTAAATGTTACAGAAAGGTGATGACAGTGATTTATTTGTTTTCCGATGTTACATACACACGTGATGAAAAGAGGTATTGTTTTAACGTGTATCTGCCAAAGATGGCATTATAAGGATGTCAATGAACAGTTAAAACGATTCGAGGATATGAATACTTATCTCGTGAACTACAAAGAACAACTAGTAATTAAAAACAAACAGTTCTCGAAACTCAGTGTTTGAATAAATGTTATGTTTTACGTCTTCTAAAGAATTCTTTTATCATTGATTATAAATTAATTTTCTCTGCGATTTTCGCGTTCATCGAGGTGTCCAAACAAATCCTTTTGTAACAGTTTAATGTTGGCTTCAGTTCATAAAAACCGTCACTAGACTTTACCTTTCTTGGCCAGGTGCACGTGGTTTGGTAAGTTATAAAGTATGACGTTGTTTGACTGCAATAAAGAAATTACAGCTGACGTCACGTTATTAAAGTCCAGACATCGTTGGTCAAACAACGGAATTTGTTGTCTTACATAACCTTAAAATTACCGATGGCGCTCATTTGCTTACTTCTTGGCATTTGAACTAGCCGTACCTTATTTTGAAGTCACAGACCAAAGAGAAGGCAGCTAGTCAACACACCACCCACCGCCAACTTGTGAGATATTTATAATCGAATAGTGGTATTTTACCGTTACTCTTATTACTCACCCACGACCCCGAAGTGCGGAGCACAGTTTGTTTATTATGGAGAACTAGTGCAGATAGCCTTCGATTAGGTTTGCGTGAAATTCAAGACCAAAACAAAATCAGCATGGATGGACCCTATACTCGTCTCTTCAGTTAAAATATATATTAGAAATAATTATAAATCTAGGCCACCTAGTGTTAGACTTACACCTCATCATTAGTTTTAATTGATTATGAGAGCATTGCAAAGGTTTGTTTTTTATATTAAATTTTCTAAACTAACGAAAACTGAATTATCACCACTTTAACTGTTCGGGATGCGAAGAACTTTTGCGCAGCACGAACTAAAAGAGAGTCGTTGTCAACATATAAATATTACTATAATTACCTACATGGACACGGCTTTGAAAAGGATTAGATCACATGCTCGGATAGCCTGACAACTCTCTGATTTCCTGTAGTAATTACGTTAATATCATCCGGGAACACCATTGTGTTGAAGGGAGAGAAAGAGGTCAAGTACGCCTGACCTTCCCAGGTCAATAAAAGACCTGAGTATGACCTGAGAAGGTCGAAACGTTGTTCTCTACTTTGTTTTAATTAGTTTTAATACCCGTACCAGCCGTCTTTGGAATACCTTTTTTACTTCAAGTGGGTTTCTCATCATCATAAATTACTTTCCTCTTCCTGTTGTTTGTGGATCCATGGCTCTGAGTTATACAAATAAAAATATGAAGTAAAATACTGCAGTTAAGCCCCCACTAATTATTCTCGGATCCCCTCGTTAAGTTGTTCATAAAAATATCAATGATTCATCACCCAATATTTTGGGTCAGTTCTTCATCATTGTCAGGCCCAGCATGGCCAAGTGGTTAAGGCGCTCGACTCGCAATCTGAAGGTCGGGGATTCGAATCTCCGTCGCATCAAACATGCTCGCCCTTTCAGGCGTGGGGGCGTTATAACGTGGCGGTCAAAGAGTAGCCCAAGAGTTGGCGGTGTGTGTGGTGATTACTAGGTGCCTTTCCTCTAGTCTTACACTGCTAAATTAGGGACGGCTAGCGCAGATAGCCTTCGTGTACCTTTGCGCGAAATTCAAAACCAAACCAATCATCGTTGAATACTGTTACAGAAAAAAAAGATAAAGTTGTTTAGAAGATGCAGGATGTGACCGCTTTTCGTATAAAAATAAAGTCGGTAATTTGATGGCAAACCTACTAATGTTTGACATCATGGCGTTAAAAGTTAAAGTTAAAAGTTAACACCAAAAAGATTTTTTTTTTCTGAAAACACTACTTATTAAACACGTTTTTGTTGTGATGTTGAACATGTAAGATTCTGTAAATGATTTTATTTTTCAACTTGTTTATAATTGTTATATGAGTTAATGTTACATTTACATAACAACTAGTTTATGTTTGTTTGTTTTTTGAATTTCGCGCAAAGCTACTCGAGGGCTATCTGCGCTAGCCTTAACCCACCTGGCCATGCCGGGCCTACTAGTTTATGACTTTTCCTCTCTGTTTAGTTTGGTCAGTATCATATTAATGTTCACAGTTTGTGTGTAAAATTATATGAATGTTTAGTTTGGTCAGTACCGTTTTAATGTTCACAGTTTGTGTGTAAAATTATATGAATGTTTAGTTTGGTTAGTACCGTTTTAATGTTCACAGTTTGTGTGTAAAATTATATGAATGTTTAGTTTGGTTAGTACCGTATTAATGTTCAGTTTGTGTGTAAAACTATATGAATGTGTTAGTTTGGTCAGTACCATATTAATGTTAACAGTTTGTGTGTAAAATTATATGAATGTTTAGTTTGGTTAGTGTCGTATTAATGTTCAGTTTGTGTGTAAAACTATATGAATGTGTTAGTTTGGTCAGTACCGTATTAATGTTCAGTTTGTGTGTAAAACTATATGAATGTGTTAGTTTGGTTAGCACCGTATTAATGTTCAGTTTGTGTGTAAAATTATATGAATGTTTAGTTTGGTCAGTACCATATTAATGTTCACAGTTTGTGTGTAAAATTATATGAATGTTTAGTTTGGTTAGTGTTGTATTAATGTTCAGTTTGTGTGTAAAACTGTATGAATGTGTTAGTTTGGTTAGTACCGTATTAATGTTCAATTTGTGTGTAAAATTATATGAATGTGTTAGTTTGGTTAGTACCGTATTAATGTTCAGTTTGTGTGTAAAGTTATATGAATGTGTTAGTTTGGTTAGTACTGTATTAATGTTCACAGTTTGTGTGTAAACTTATATCATTGTATCAGTACCGTATTAATGATTTTTTGTTGTATAATTAGGGTTTGTTAAATGTATGATATTTTTGTGATTTCAAATATCGTCTTTCAAAGTGAACTGAATTCTGCAAAAGTATTGCAACCAATATTTTCACTTTCAATGCGAGATTGTCATGGTAATGTTTTTAAATGAATTACCTTAGCAGTACAGCAAGGATTTCCAGCAAACCGTGTGTACTTGAAGCTTCCACCAGGCGTAACGTATTATCACAATGCTGGCTTCATTTAGCTAGCTTTGATCGATGAATATATGTGTGCTGTGACAATGCTAATCTCTGCACTTATCTAGGAAACTCTGCCAGCTGCTATCTTTGTAGCAGAATTATCGTATTAATATTTCACCTCAAATATCGTTTCTGTTACAGCGCATGTCAAGATTTCTGTGATATTTATGTTCATCCGTTTTGAACTATGTCTCTGCCACCATGTTCACAGTTATAGTTCATTCTTGTGTTTTTGTTCGTGCTGTTTAATTTGTATAGTAGCATGACTAAAATGTTGCAACATGTTAATGTGACTTTTCTCTTTACTGATTAGTTGTAATGATAAAATTAAAATCCAATAGAATGTGTAGTTCAGTGGAACCTTTTTTAACAATTATTACTGACAACAGTAATAATTAAATAACTGATTAACCTCGTTCAGGTCAACTACATTAATTAATAAGTACATCTCATTAAATATATCTGAATAGTTAAGTGTGAAGGTAGTAATAACAATAATTATTTTTATTACGTGAAATAAACCTTTTTATTTTCACAAAACATCGAGAATCCCCTCATTGGCAACTTATATTTAATTGTACTAAGTTCATTTCTTAAAGTTAATGGTAAAGCACTGAATATATTATGGTTACGGATCGGGTCTTTTATATTCTTTTCTTGGAATAACTGAGTTAAATATTTTCGACTTTGCCTCCTACTGGAATAAATATTTTTTTTTAATTTGTAAATTAATTGTATTGCTTAAAAACAATAGCTGTATGTTAGTAGGTATCTTGTACAAATAGTATGCATTTAAATATTTTGTCTATTTTTTTGTATTCTCTATTGAAATAATTGGCTTTATTTGAAGTTAGGTTACACCACTACCTCTAATAACAATTTCGTTCTGAATGATTGACTTTCTTCACGAGGAACAAGTAATTATTAACTTTTCAAAATGCAACAACTTCATATAATACATTAGCCCAATTTTTAACTTAATCCGTAATATAAATATCAACGGATTTTTTTTTCAGTCTATGAACATTTAGGGTTAGCATATTTTACGCACCCATTATAAGTAATATATAACTGAGAAATATCTGTATTTTATAATAATGTTAAACTTTTGTCATTTGTTTATAGTTAAGCGCAAAGGTAAACAGGCTCAGCATGACCAGGTGGTTAGGGGGGCTCGACTCGTCATATGAGAGTCGTGGGTGCGTTATAGTGTGTCCGTCAATCCCACTATTCGTTGGTAAAAGAGTAATTTCAAAGTAATTCCTCTTCTCTTCAAAGCTACACGAGGGCTATCTGCGCTAGCCGTCCCTAATTTAGCAGTGTAAGACTAGAGGGAAGACAGCTAGTCATCACCACCCACCGCCAACTCTTATTAACAACGAATAATGTGATTGATCTTCACATTATAACGCCCCCACGGTTGAAAGGACGAGCATGTTTGGTGTGACGGGGATTCGAACACTCGAGTCGGGTGTTTTAACCACCTGGCTGTGCCGGCCTATCTGATTGGATTCGAACCTCGAACTTTATTGTAAGTTTATATGTTTTCTCTAGTGATTATATTAACTTTCATTTAAATTATTTGTGGCATCGCTATTGACCTTTTTAATGTTTTCAAGTATTTCCGCTGTTGTGTTCATTATTCATTGTTTAGTTTTTACCTGTTTCATTAGTTTTTACTTGTGCTACGTATGATCTGCATACATTTTAATATTCTGTTTGATCATATTATGTATTGGAAAGTGTAGTGTTGGTTTTGGGTTTTTTTATTGGTTTATATAGTTCATTTTGACTTTTTTTCCCCTGAGATTAACGATTTGTAATTTTTCTTTAAAGGGCAAAATTTAATATTTGATTTATTCCTTTTGTGTTTTATGAATTTCTTTTCTTTTTACATAGCCGAGCCATCAAAACAAACCAGGACTTACTGCCCACCACTCCCTTATCTAACCTCTTCAGAAATGACTTCTGGGGCACTCCACTCATTCACAGCGGTTCCCACAAGTCCTACCGGCCACTATGTGTCTTTACTTTCCGTATGAACTTCTGGCTGGGGGGATTTGATCCCTGGGGCTATCATTTAGTCAACGTTCTTTTGCACGCCCTAGTTTCCGGTCTTTTTACTCACCTAGCGTCAGGAGTATTTCTACAGCACGCGCTGCCTACTATGGTGGCCGGCCTATTATTCGCCGTCCATCCCATCCACACGGAAGCCGTAGCAGGAGTAGTTGGTCGTGCGGACGTCGGCGCCTGCCTCTTCTTCCTGTTAGCCATGCAGGCCTATGTCCAATACTGCAAGTGGCGGGACAAAGAACCCGAATACTGTGGTCGCCGCTGGATGGCGCTTTACGGGGCGCTTGGACTAGCCACAGGGGCCATGCTGACCAAAGAACACGGCATTACAGTACTTGGAGTGTGTGCTGCGTTTGATGTTTTAATTCAGCATCGTCTAACTCCTAAGGACATCCCATCGTTGCTGGTAGAGGTGAGTAAGACGTTAAACGTGACAGTTGTGACCTGAGGACCAAGGGTTAAAGTGAAGGAGAACCCTCCAACAAGGGGTTAAGAAATAATTAATGTTTTTATTCAAGAGTTATTTTGTTTGGACTTTCTAAGTGGAATGATATACTGAGTTAGACACTCGATTCTGTTCCACATTTCCACTTTAACCATTGTTTAGATCTATTTGAAATAATACTTAGAAATGTATCTCATAACGGCTGGTATGGGTAGTATCACTATTATTGATAAGCTGAGAACAACGTTTCAACCTTCCTAGGTCATCTTCAGGTTAAGAAAGAAAGAGTTTGCAACTGACCGTTGACGGACACATGTCTTAGGGACGAGAGTATAAACGGATACGGGATTGTAGGGGGCGTTGCAGGTGAATGTTAGGTGAATTAAACCAATATAAAGGAACATCTTTATACCTATACTAATTAATAGCCTAACATCCAACTGCAACGCCCCCTCCAATCCCGTACCCGTTTATACTCTCGTTCCTAAGACAGGTGTCCGTGAACGGTCACATTCAAACTCTTTCTTACCCTGAAGATGACCTAGGAAGGTCGAAACATTGTTCTCTGCTTATTAATAAAAACGTTAATACCCATACCAGCCGTTCTGAGAAAAAGTTTTACTTCAAGTGGGTTTCTCATCATCGAGAGATAAATAAAAACTTACTTGCATGACAAGAAAGGTAAAGTGTCAAGTGTTCCTATTGTAGGTGATACATGTTCTCAAAGTTGGCTACATTTCAAAACCGAGTTAGATAATCAGATAAAAAAAGAAATATACCTGGGATTGTAGCCATTTTTGGTTTTAAATATATTATTTGTCGTTGTTGTTGTTTTTCTAATATAAAATAACTTTGGCGGCACATTCGTATACTAGAATTTCATACTTCTACGTTGTGTAGCGTTATAAATCAAATCGGGGTGAATAAATCTACGTAAAGTAAAGCTAAGTTAGGCCTGTTGACGTTACCCTGAAAAACACAAAAACGCATATCAAATATCGCCTATAAACAATTTTGTAATTAGTATTTTGAAGAAATTTGTAGAGAATATATATTATATATATATAATGTAAAACAACAATTTAAATAATATGTATATATATATATATATATATATTACTAGTTCCAAGAGCGATTCATAGGGGATAACCACTGTGGATGTAGATGTCGCAGAAATGGAAGTGTTATGCAAAATACTGAAGTTCCTTGCGCATACTAACTAATATATTATACTTATGTCTTTCAGAAACGATATCAGGGTCTCCGCGAAGGGTTGCTACACCTCGTGGGAGCAGCCATAGTGCTGGTGGGGTTCAGACTTCATTTAATGGGAAGGAAGCCTCCGGATTTTGCTCCGGCGGACAACCCAGCTGCAGACAGTGACAGTTTCGTGACTCGAACTTTAACCTTTCTCTATCTCCCAGCCTTCAATTTTTGGTTGCTGCTATGTCCACTGTGGCTCAGTTTCGACTGGTCAATGGAAGCCGTGCCATTGGTCTGCTCCATCTTCGACCCCAGAAATCTCGTAACTCTGTGTTTCTATGGGGGGTTAATTTATACACTTCTATTTGTATACAGACACTTGCCTAGGAAGGGGGGAGCTCTTTCAGAAAGTGCCTTTAGTCTAGTGGGCTCTACTAACACTTGCACTTGTCAGACTCTGAATCAGAGTCCAAAACTGTCCTTTTATTCAAACCACAGTGGACCATCCCAGAAACACAAAAAGTTTGCCCCTGTATTGAACAATAACAACAACAGTCACGCCTTTAGTCAGTCAACTTGTAACGGACACCGTGTTTCCAATGGAAGCTGTAATGCCCCTCCGCCGGTGTGTCAGACAACTCTCAGCTATACTGCTTCCGACTGTTCCGAATGCGCTGTGACCTGCTCGTACCGTCTGGACGCCCTAATCCTCTCCCTGGCACTCCTGGTACTGCCCTTCATTCCAGCCACCAACCTGTTCTTCTACGTGGGTTTTGTCGTTGCCGAACGTGTGCTCTACATACCCTCGGTAGGTTTCTGTTTGCTCGTTGGCCTGGGACTAGAACAGCTTTACAAGTACCAGGAAACTTCCAGGAGAAGGAAAGCACTGATATACACCATGGTGGTTCTGCTCGTCCTCTTCTCTGTACGGACTTTCCGAAGAAACTTGGACTGGCGTACAGAAGAAAGTCTCTACAGATCTGGTATACACATCAATCCTCCAAAAGGTATGCTTACGAATATACAATAATTCGTATGATTTTAACCTTGGGAAAAAGTTTCCTTTAATCTGATACACACACCAATATTTGGTAATATGTATGTAATCATTAGAACAAGGCCTGTACGAATCTTGTATACATATGAGACTTCCAAAATGTATTTATGTGTAACCACAGAACAAAGAACTTATGGACATGTTTACTCCATGTAAAGATATTAATCCAAGACATTTTTAACGAAGCAGAATATATCAATTTATTTGATTGGTATACAATTATAAAAACAGTTTAAGTCTAGTAAAGAAACACTTCTGGTCACAAGAAGATAACAAAATGTCAGTATTAGGAATTTTAGGCCTGCTTCTGTTAACGTGCGTTTATGTGTGTGATTCGTGGTCTTGTGTTGTTTATAATTAAGTACAAAGTTACACAAAGGGCTCTCTGTGCTCTTCTCGCCACGTGTATCGAAACCCGATTTTTAGGGTTGTAAGTCCGCAGGCATACCGTTATGCCACTGGAGGGCGTCTTACTATGACACAATTAATTCTAATCTTTATAAGTAGAAAAGTAGGAAAGAGTTTATTTAAACAGCCATATTAGTGGCCAGGTTGGTTTTCAGTGTCGTTCTAAGTATGTAGTTTACTCCGATCAAAAAGACCCCAGCATGGCCTGGTGGTTAAGGCACTCAACTCGCAATCCGAGGGTCGCGGGTTCGAATCCCCGTCACACCAAACATGCTCGCCCTTTCAGTCGTGGGGGCGTTATAATGTGACGGTCAATGCCACTATTCGTTGGTTAAAAAAGTAGCCCAAGAGTTGGCGATGGGTGGTGATGACTAGCTGCCTTCCCTCTAGTCTTTCAATGCTAAATTAAGGATGGCTAGCACAGATCCTATAGCCAGAACTTTATCTCGTTGGCTATTGCAATGTCACGTCATTGAAAATGTACCGGAAACGAAATATACAAGACACTATGCATGTTACTTGTTGCAGGGAAGCTCGTGTGTCTTTATAAGAGCTATTAATTAATGTGTCATACGCAATTGCCCTTACTTCTTCACATGGAACAATACAAAATGTATTACTAAAACAAGCAGTGTATATTAAACATGGAACAACACTGCAAAATGTATTACTGGTATATTAAACATGGAACAGTGTATTACTGGAACAAACAGTGTATATTAAACATGGAACAATACTGCAAAATGTATTACTGGAAGAAACAGTGTATATTAAACATGGAACAATACTGCAAAATGTATTACTGGAACAAACAGTGTATATTAAACATAACTGGAACAATACTGCAAAATGTATTACTAGAACAAACCGTGTATATTAAACATGGAACAAACAAAATGTATTACTGGAAGAAAAAGTATATATTAAACATGGAACAATACTGCAAAATGTATTACTGGAAGAAAAGTATATATTAAATACTGCAAAATGTATTACTGGAACAAACAGTGTATATTAAACATGGAACAATACTGCAAAATGTATTACTGGAACAAACAGTGTATATTAAACATGGAACAATACTGCAAAATGTATTACTGGAACAAACAGTGTATATTAAACATGGAACAATACTGCAAAATGTATTATTAGAACAAACAGTGTATATTAAACATGGAACAATACTGCAAAATGTATTACTAGAACAAACCGTGTATATTAAACATGGAACAAACAGTGTATATTAAACATGGAACAAACAGTGTATATTAAACATGGAACAATACTGCAAAATGTATTACTGGAACAAACAGTGTATATTAAACATGGAACAATACTGCAAAATGTATTACTGGAACAAACAGTGTATATTAAACATGGAACAATAGTCCGAAACGTTAGCTCCATTGGTAACATTTGTATACTGTCCTGGTCGCCCCCCGCTAGTACAGCGGTATGTCTTCGGATTTACAACGCTAAAATCAGGGGTTCTATTCCCCTCGGTGGGCTGAGCAGATAGCACGATGTGGCTTTGCTATATAAAAACACACACACACGCTGTCCTGGTCAAGCATATATTCTTTCTTTGTTTCGTTTTACGGCTTCTCGTGTCTATAACTAAGGTAAAATAACTTTATTGTGTTGAATCGGTTAAAATTTATTAATTACTGTGTAACTTCATCCTGTGATAGAGTTATAGATTTCAGAGCCAGCAAGCCAGGTTCGTGTTCGTGCGATGCCATAAACTTATTTTCCCTCACTTTAAGCTTTGGGTGATAGTCAATCCATTAACGTGATTGGTGGGCGGTAGGGAATTCCTGATTAACTGCATTTTCAAAATTAAGAGTGGCGGCTAGTAACTTTGTCTTAAATACAAATACTCTTTGTTAAAATATAATTGCAAACCTGGAGAAAACTGAGCAGTAATGTTATATTGAACCTGTTACAATACACAATTTTTAACTCCCTCCTTTCACAAGCTGGACTTCTTAATTATCGCATATATTTGAAAACTTTGAAATGTAATGGAAGCTCACAACGTTTTATAATATGGAAGAACTGTTAAAAAATAACTCGATATATATTTTGTATCCAAATATATTTTCTCATTTAACGGATGTGGCCTTATGTTACTTACTAGGTGGCGATACCGTACAAACTAAGAAGAGCAGTAACCTTTTTGTCACACATACTTAGATGAGGTCTGTGAAATCCATTAAAGTGACCATTGTTTTCTCAGGACGGCTGGTATGGTTGTTAGCACTTTAATTGAAATAAAGTACAGAACAACATTTCGACCTTCTTAGGTCATCTTCAGGTTAACAGAGAGAGAGTTTGCAACTGACCGTTGCCGGGCACATGTTTTCGGGACGAGAAAAAATGTACCCGGCAACGGTCAGTTGCAAACTCTCTCTCTGTTAACCTGAAGATGACCTAAGAAGGTCGAAGCGTTGTTCTCTGCTTTATTAGTAAAAGTGTTAATATCCATACCAGCCGTCCTGAGATACCCTTTACTTCAAGTGGGTTTCTCGTCATCACAAAAGTGGCCATTGATAAATCTCGCCTTCCACAGCTTTCAAAACAATGTTTATTTATTGAGACAGATTTCCATCATTTCTTCTAAAGAAATGCCATTAAAATGAATTAAACAGACAGCAACTTGCCACAGCTATTAAATATGGCTTTAAAATATTTGTTTAGCTAAGCCTTAATGTTCTGATTGAACTGTTATATTAGTTACCATCTATATTAATCTACGTTAAAGCTTATCTCCACCTCCTCTGTAATATCGTGTATTCAGTCATTATTCAAAGTCCATAATCCTTTGTATTCTACAAGTTTTCGTGAGTACGATTTTTTTTATTAAAACGTACTACTGTTCTTATTCAATATCAGCTTTGTATGTAACCATCATATTTTATATCCTGGATCTTTGTTTCCCTACACACACACACATATTTAGTAACGCTACCTTACATAACATAATATTCTGGGATTATATATTCTTAAGAACTCCTGCCCACGTTCAAAATTCGTGTCTCGTAATCTCGTCCACCTTGCCACAATGTCGCTTTATAAATGAACTGAATGTACACTAAGAAACTTTGGTGAGATTAAGTTTGAAGCTCCCCTGTTGTACTATTTGTTATGCTGTGTTTGTATGTTATTTTTATGTTAAGAATAAAATAAATTAAAAGATCGTTGTTATGAGAACTGGCTTTCAACACAAGTGAGGCTTAGCAACCTTCGTGCTGTAAATTATGTAAAAAATCAAATTTATTGGTATGAGTGTTACCCTTGAATATACATTGTTAAAACTGGACTAAAAAATAAGAACAATTGATTGAATTACATTATACACCATAGATTTTTTTGTGAACTGGAAACTGTTAACACGTAGAAATAATGTTAAACTGCAATGTATTTCTGACTGAAACGGTACAGTGTTGTTGGTTTTAAACCCGCTATTAATATTTAAATATTGTGTTAAACTACAGAGTATTTCAGATTGAAAACGGTACAGTGTTGTTGGTTTTAAATCCGCTATTAATATTTAAATATTGTGTTAAACTACAGAGTATTTCAGATTGAAAACGGTACAGTGTTATTGGTTTTAGAAACACTATTAATACTGAAAAATATATTAAACGACAGTATATTTCTGATTCTAATCACTACAATATTGTTGTTTTTAAACACACTATTAATGTTTAAATATTATGTTAAACGACAGTATATTTTTGATTGTAATTACTACAATATTGTTGTTTTTAAACACGCTATTGATATCAAAATATTGTGCTGAACTACAGTGTATTTCTGATTGTAATCACAACATAATTGTTGTTTTTAAACACACTATTAATATTTAAATATTATGTTAAACAACAGTATATTTTTGATTGTAATTACTACAATATTGTTGTTTTTAAACACGCTATTAATATTTAATTATTATGTTAAACGACAATGTATTTCTGATTGTAATCACAACATAATTATTGTTTTTAAACACACTATTAATATTTAAATATTATGTTAAACAACAGTATATTTTTGATTGTAATCACAACATAATTGTTGTTTTTAAACACACTATTAATATTTAATTATTATGTTAAACGACAGTGTATTTCTGATTGTAATTACTACAATATTGTTGTTTTTTAAACACGCTATTGATATCAAAATATTGTGCTGAACTACAGTGTATTTCTGATTGTAATCACTACAGTATTCCTGTTGTTAAACTGGCACAGAAACCTTGATCATGTAGCTTCGTGTTATTTTCAAAAAGACTCCAGTAAATTATTGTTGTGGCTGGGTATCAGAACAAACAACTACAGATGAAGAGATGTCACGTTAATTCGAACACGTACTCTTGCTAATGATTGATTAATATCCCTCCCCCAAATATAAAGTCATTCTACATTTCACGGAAGACGTATCAAGAGGATTCCAAGTGTCAACACTTATCTCTAACATAGTGCTGTGTGAAGTACTTAAAAATGAATGTATGCCATGTACGTTAAGAAAAAACCAAGTGCTACTTAACTAACCTTTGTCTTTCCAAGACCTATCATTTAACAAACACTTTTTTGCTGCGAAGCGAATAAATAAAACTTTGCAATTTCCTTATGTGAAGCACGTCTGTAATGGATAAAAGTATTCCTCAATACCAACCCCAATATGATAAGAACGCTGTTAGTGTCTCGTGCATCTATAAGACCAAGTTCAGTTGTGTTAGAGTATGAAACGTCATGGCTAGCCCTGATAACGAAGTGTCACTTTCTGGCCTCCAGAACACCGTTGATGAGACAGATTTTTGGTGATAAGTTCTTAGAAATGTTGTCAAGAGATTCCCTCACGCATGAAAGTTGATTTCCCGTCGATTTGAGTTGGATGAAAACTCTTCAATAAGTGACTGATCTCCACTCGTTAAGTCTTGTCGTCTGAGTCCTAGCAGAGTCACTGTCGTTTATAAAGTCTGTTGTGATTTAATTGTGATAACTAAGTGGTGATGTGCTTACCACACGTTAAATATTACAGTAGAAAAATCTACTGTCACCATAAATAAAAATCAAGTCTTTTTTTTAATGAAAGAATTGGTGTATAAAGATTACAAATCAGTAATATATTTTTATTAATACTAAATTATTTCTATCTTTTTATTTTGTGATCTGATTTTGTATTTTTAAGTTACATTTCAGATACATTTTTTATAGAATCCTTATAGTTACGAACTAATTGTGATATATTTCACGGAGTAATGACTCTTGTGGATAGTGGAAATATTCTGATTTATAACCCTAAAAGCAATGCAAGTCAGGCTTTATAATCAAGTTAATTATAATAATTAACGACAACTGAAAATAAAATAAAAGTAAATACTTTCGACAGGGCCGGGGCGACGGTTTTTTTTTCTGGTCTCGCTGGTCCTCACTTTCGATATAGTAACTTCTGTAACCAATTTCGTTAATGTAATAAACAGTAAATAAACAAAACAGAAATATATATAGTCTATCTTATTTAGGCAACTCACAAGTAGTAGTTCCTATTTTAAATTATATTCGCTCCACAGTGGCACAACAGTATGTTTGCAGACCTAAAACGCTAGAAACCAGGTTTCGATACGCATGACTGGCAGAACACAGAGGACCCATTGTATGAATTTGTGCTTAACGTCAAACAAATCACATTCGCCAAGGTTTATTTATTTGGAAGGCCCGGCATGGCCAAGTGGTTAAAGGCACTCGACTCGTAATCTGAGGGTGGCGGGGTCGAATCCCCGTCACACAAAAAAAAGATGCTTTCCCTTTCAGCCGTGGGGGCGCTATATTGGGACAGTCAATCCCACTATTCGTTGGTAAAAGAGTAGCCCGAGAATTGGCGGTGGGTGGTGATGCTAGCTGCCTTTCCCCTGGTCTTACACTGCTGAATTAGGGATGGCTAGCGCAGATAGCCCTCGTGTAGCTTTGCGCGAAATTCAAACCAAACTAAACAATTTATTTGGAAACCTGATTAGTTCAAAGTCACGTACATATATAGACTAACGTTGTCTTCTTCTGTTGGTATAAATACCAAGATTATGACTAAAACATAGTCTAATGTCCTTCTTGCCTGGCACCAAAAGGAATATTGAGTTTTATGTGTGGCAAAAATGATATAGGCTTAGCGAATACATTTACATTTACGCAATAGAAACCTCAGGCGTTTTACTTTGTAAATTTCCTAGTTATATGTCTATCAGTGTGTGTCGAGTCTGATTTTTTTCTCCCCTTTTTGTGAATAACGTTTCCCTAACAACACACGTTATCTTCTGTTTACACACAGAAGTCTCGCTCGAGATAAACCTAGATGTCCTCTGAACGTGCCTCAGTAGATTCCGTTTTGCCAAAGAATGGAAGGCTGTTTTTGCGATGGATTGCCTGTTTGTAGTTAAACACAAAGTTACACAATGGGGCTGTTTGTGCTCTGCCCTTCATGGGTATCGAAACCCAAATCGTAAGTCCACAGACATACCGCTGTGCCACTGAAAGCGCTTTTGTGATGGAAATAGTTTCCATGCAAATATTATGACATGGTCTTCCTTTAGAGAAGGGTACAACGTTCTTGTATACAATAAAATTACAGTTTTGAATATATGAAACTGTTTAACTTTTTGAGTACAAGATATCAAAATAACTTAAATAGCCAGTATGGTTTATACGTATTTATCTCTTTTGATTCTTTTAAGTAACATATCTGGAACTGAACCAGAATGTTTCTATGTAAGTAAAAATAAAATGTAGCATCGTGTATTTGTTTTTGAATTCCACGCAAAACTACACGAGAGCTATCTGCGCTAGCCATCTTTAACTTAACAGTGTAAGACCAGAGGCAAGGCAGCTAGTCATCACCACCAACTGCCAACTGTTGGACTACTCTTTTACCAACAAGTAGTTGGACTAATCGTCACTTTATAACGCTCCCACAGCTGAAAGGGCGAGAATATTTGGTGTGACAGGGATTCGAACCCGCGACCCTCAGATTACTAGTAGAGCGTTCTAACCACCTGACCATGCCGGGCCAACAGCCTCATGTAATGTATCCGTGTTGGTAATCCAAGGGTTAAAAAAATAATGACCTGATCGTATATTGTCATCGAAATGTAAGATTTAAACCTTTCAAAGATGTGGGGTCTACAAACAATTTTACTATTGTCCAGTTAAGGTTTTTCTTTGTTTGGTCGAATTTCGCGTGAAGTTCTCAAGGGCTATATGCGTTAACCCTCCCTAATTTTGAATTGGTAGAATAGGGGGAAGAAAACCAGCCCAACCATGCTACCTACAACATGGGTTACACTTTGCCAAAGAATAGTGGAATTGCTCATCACATTATAACGCCTTCACTGCTGAAAGGGCAAGCATTTTCGGTGATGGAATTCGAACCTGTGCATATTGTGAGTGAGTACCCTAACCACCACTGAGGTCATTCCAGATCGTTCAATCAAACGTAAAACACTATATTACCTCTTTAAAGAGTGATGCTGTGAAATAAAACTATTAGCCAATAAAAATATATTATTCGTCTGTTATCGGTTTTATGTATATATATATATATATTCATCTTTTCGAACAGCATACGGAAATCTGGCCAACATCTTGAGCGCTCAGGGCAAGAAGACGAAGGCTGAATGGGCGTATAGAAAGGCATTGACTTACCGGTCCAATATGGCGGATGTCCATTACAATTTGTAAGTTTTTCAGTCCACACCAATATACCGTACACCATCTGTTGACAACACTTAATGTGATGTATTTATAATTCCATAATTCACGCATTGTGAAAATACGGTGTGGGGGATATATTGTGTTTGGATTTCTTACGTAAACAGATCTGTGTTCCACAAAACAAATATGATTTTGTGGATTAATTAATTCGTTGATTATTTTTAATTAAGCACAAAGCTACAGAAAGAGTCATCTGGGATCTACCCACCACAGGTATTGAAATCCGGGTTTTAGCGGCATGAGTCCAGACATGTCGCTATGCCTCTGGGGGGGAGGCGTTTTTGTGAAATGCACTTCATTAAATCGATATATTACCAAGAAGTAACATTGTTCAATTGATGAACCAACAAAAATAATTTCATGATTTATTTCGACTGTCATTGGAGGTAAGAACATACAATTAGAGAGTTGAATCATTTGACATAACACACGTGTTATAAAACTAAAATCACATGGATCTTCACGTACAAAGGTTAATGTATTTTATGCTATAAAAATTAAAACATACCAATACAAACAAAGTTTCCACTCAAATTAGGATTTGATGATAAAAAAAACATAAAACAACCAACATAACTTTAATATTGGCATTGTTGTTGAATAAAGAAATCACTATATTGCGTTGCACGTTTATTCATTCAAAGTGTCTAACTTTGTTCTATTAAACATATTCTTAAGATGATAAGAATAATCTCATTTCGATAAAATATATGACTATACGATTCTCCACCAGGGGGATATTGCTACAAGAGCAGGGAAGATTCGAAGAAGCGTTGCAGAGTTATAAAGTTGCGATACAATTTCGACCCCGGCTTGCAAGTATGTATTTCTTCTCGTTATTTCTTATTTTACAAACGTGTTTTACCTTACACACAGATAAAACTGAAATTGTTTTATTGTGTTAAGCGTATTCATCTGCTGGTCAAGGTTTTGAGGCACATTAGATGGTGTTTCACTGCAGGTGTTAGTTCTTTCCGTATCAGTTGCATATTTTTATTAAGAAAAACAAAGAAACTTGACAGGAAATTGACTCTTTTATCTGAAATAAACGGAGACAAACTCTCATTACTTTTTTTAAGGGATCGTGACAGTTTGACTGCCGCATGGCCATTATCCAGAATAACGTATATAAACCGAACGTTTTGATTTGTTTGTTTTTTTTCAATGTCTGAGTTTTCAAACCGAAGTCTTACTGTTTCCTAAACTACAATTTACGACAAATGTAAAATAAGTAAAATCTAGAACATTTCTAATTATTTAAGCTTCTACGAAAGTAATAAAAAGAATTAAATATCTGTGTTACTGGTTATATGGTGTATATAGTAAGTGACTTGAAATAAAAATAATTAAATAGCTGTGTGATTGGTTGTAAGGTGTAAATATTGAGCGGCTTGTACGAAAATAATAAAAATAATTGAATATCTGTGTGACTGGTTGTAAGGTGTAAATAGTGAGTGACTTGTACGAAAGTAATAAAAATAATTAAATATCTGTGTGACTGGTTATAAGGTGTAAATAGTGAGTGACTTGTACGAAAGTAATAAAAATAATTAAATATCTGTGTGACTGGTTATAAGGTGTATATAGTAAGTGACTTGTACGAAAGTAATAAAAATAATTAAATATCTGTGTGACTGGTTGTAAGATGTATATATTAAGCGACGTGTACAAAAGTAATAAAAATAATTAAATATCTGTGTGACTGGTTGTAAGGTGTATATATTGAGTGACTTGTACGAAAGTAATAAAAATAATTAAATATGTGTTTGCCTGGTTGTAAGGTGTATATATTCAGTGACTTTAGTATAAGCCCGACATGGCCAGTTGGGTTAAGGCGTTCAACTCGTAATCTGAGGTTTGCGGGTTCGAATCCCCGTCGCACCAAACATGCTCGCCCTTTCAGCCGTTCGGGCGTTATAATGTGACCTTCAATCCCACTATTCGTTGGTGAAAGAGTAGCTCAAGAGTTGGAGGTGGGTGATGATGACTAGCTGCCTTTCCTCTAGTCTTACACTGCTAAATTAGGGACGGCTAGCGCAGATAGCCCTCGAGTAGCTTTGCGCGAAATAAAACAAAACAAAACAAAGACTTCAGTATATATATAATGGATTGTTTAGAGACTTACGGTACAAAAATACTCTTGCCCACTTCTCGTTTTTCGTAAGCTACATGCTTATCATATGTACTTTTGATAGTGTTTACCGTATATCACCACTAGAATATCTATATTATTACCAGTAATAACATTATTCTAAACATGAAGAGTTAAAAAGAGTGCAGATTTTACACCACCAGATGTACTGTGACCTGTTCTTGTGTATTT
This sequence comes from Tachypleus tridentatus, assembly GCF_004210375.1. Lineage (NCBI taxonomy): Eukaryota > Metazoa > Arthropoda > Merostomata > Xiphosura > Limulidae > Tachypleus > Tachypleus tridentatus. The sequence goes on along the minus strand of NC_134834.1, from coordinate 188,606,260 downwards.
ATTTATTATTTAATACTAAGTAACTTATACATTTCATTCTGGGTCATACAGAGGGGCTTGGATTACTGTTTAGTATTGAAACGCTTCCTCTAGGCTTAGGTTTAGGCCTATGAGCAACGTAACCTTCGGCCTCGAAGACGCAGGGTAAATTTTTGAGCCTTATTTTAGGGAGAAAAAAAAACGTCTTGGACGCAGAAAAATACGGTACTTTTTTCAAACACTAACATTTTACTTCAGGCTTTTTAAATATTTTTTGTATTAGAATATCTGCCTGTTCTAGTACTTGAGGTACTAAAGTACATCATATGTTCATTATGTACAGATGCTTTCGTAATGAGTTTTAACTATAATCAATCCATTGACAATAAATGTTGGAACATTTATTACACAATCTTAATTACTTGTTGAAACTTGTATCAAACAACTTAACAGCAAGCAAGCTAAGATATTGTTCGGGGAATCTTGGTGTATCTGTATTATTTGTAAGTTATATACTGTTTCTTTTTTTTTTAAATGGCATTGCAAAATTTGCAACAAAATATTTGAAAGAGACATCAGTTTGGGAGTTACCAGACTCTGTTTTGGAAAGTGCTAAATGAAAAACACCTAAGCACACTTTTTCTGTAACCTTGGAACATCACATGTCCATCTTTTTTTATTTGACAATAACTGTTTTTGACTACCTCATCTTTATAGTTCAAAGTTTTTATTTTCAAAATCTTTATTCTTGTTTAGTGGCCCATCTCAATATGGGGTTAGTACTGGGAATTCTGGGAAGAAAAGAAGAAGCTATTGAAGTAAGTTCGGCGTTGAATAAGTTGTGTGTGATACTTTTTGTGTGTGCAAACGGTAAGTATTGTTTGTCTGATGTTAAAAGCTGAAACAACGAATAGGTGTTTTATTATTGTGCAATGTAATTCAGGTACTATGTACGTTTAATATTCAGTTATATCAGTTTCATTCAGTATTTATGTAAGACAATTTCGTAATCTTACATTATTAACATTAAGTTAAGTTTATTACTAGATATACTTTCTGAAATCAATAATATCTTTAGGATAAAACTGTAGAAAGTTGAAATATCGAGTAACCCTAAATACAATGCTCACGAATTTAAAAGAACCATGTTTTATTTCTTTAAGGTAATAATGTGTTGCAACAGAAGTTTAGCATTGCAAACTGATAATTGAATAAACAGGCAAATGTCTCCTAACAGTTCGGATAAGACTGATCTTTGTGTTCTAGCTCATTAAAAAAATAAAATAAATCTCCCTCTACAAAGTTTTGTATTAAAGTAATACATGACAAATCCATTGATAGAGTATTTAAAAAAAAATAAAGCACCAGTTCCTTCCTGGAGTTCGTGGTACTCATTCAAATTACCACACTTTTGTGAATCTTTCTGATTCATTTAGGTTTATCGCCACTGTGCCCAGCTAGACAGTGCAGGCCTGAAAGATCCCAAGAAACATGAAAGTACTAAAATATCAGCACTTTTCAACCTGGGTCGTTTATATGCAGATGAGGGAAAGTATCATGTAGGTATTTAATGCATCGTACTAAATGTGTACCTTGGAGCAATAAACAAGTTTCCTAGTTTAATAAAACCACTCTTAAATTTTGCTTATGATGCACATAGAGAAACAGCCAAACCTTATTTGATGTATGAACAAGAATGACACATATATCATAATGTATGAACACCAATGACGTATGTATATTTTATGGCAAAGGAACAAGTAAGTCTTATGATGTGGTAATAAAGAAGGATTTCATATGATGGTATATAATTATATATGAACAAGAAAGACTTGTATATAATGGTATAATGATATAGGAACAAGTGAGAATTATATATATATAGCTATTTTTCATTTTTCAGTACCTCATTTACCTTTTTAAGCCTAAATTTTTAATTCCTATATATTGTGTAAATTAGGTGGCTTCGACAGTTTTTAAAGTACTGTGCACATGTAATATTTTCTTAACTAAGTTTTCTAAATAAATAATCAATGTTTATTCTGTTTTATTTTTGATATAAAATGAATGATTTTATATTAAATTAGGCAAAAAACTGTTCCAGTTCATTCATATACAATTATTCGTGTAATGATTTTTAAATTATTCCTTTTCTTTTTGTTATAAACATACAATAAGTTTTCTAATACAGTTTCATACCATTTCCAAAAACTTTTTTTCTGCTTTTTTTCTCCTAGGAAGCTATTGATGTTTATCAGGAAGCAATGCAGAAAATTTTTCTCACCTAAGGAAGCTATTGACTGTTTATCAGGAAGCAATGCAGAAAATGCCTGACCATTATCAACCCCAGTCACTGTATCAACATGCTAGGTAAGGACACTGTTTAACATTCTACCTGACCATTATCAACCCCAGTCACTGTACAACATGCTAGGTAAGGACACTGTTTAACATTCTACCTGACCATTATCAACCCCAGTCACTGTACAACATGCTAGGTAAGGACACTGTTTAACATTCTACCTGTCACCATTATCAACCCTAGTCACTGTACAACATGCTAGGTAAGGACACTGTTTAACATTCTACCTGTCACCATTATCAACCCCAGTCACTGTACAACATGCTAGGTAAGGACACTGTTTAACATTCTACCTGACCATTATCAACCCCAGTCACTGTACAACATGCTAGGTAAGGACACTGTTTAACATTCTACCTGTCACCATTATCAACCCTAGTCACTGTACAACATGCTAAGTAAGGACACTGTTTAACATTCTACCTGTCACCATTATCAACCCCAGTCACTGTACAACATGCTAGGTAAGGACACTGTTTAACATTCTACCTGTCACCATTATCAACCCCAGTCACTGTACAACATGCTAGGTAAGGACACTGTTTAACATTCTACCTGTCACCATTATCAACCCCAGTCACTGTACAACATGCTAGGTAAGGACACTGTTTAACATTCTACCTGTCACTATTATCAACCCCAGTCACTGTACAACATGCTAGGTAAGGACACTGTTTAACATTCTACCTGTCACCATTATCAACCCCAGTCACTGTACAACATGCTAGGTAAGGACACTGTTTAACATTCTACCTGTCACCATTATCAACCCTAGTCACTGTACAACATGCTAGGTAAGGACACTGTTTAACATTCTACCTGTCACTATTATCAACCCCAATCACTGTACAACATGCTAGATAAGGACACTGTTTAACATTCTACCTGTCACTATTATCAACCCCAGTCACTGTACAACATGCTAGGTAAGGACACTGTTTAACATTCTACCTGTCACTATTATCAACCCCAGTCACTGTACAACATGCTAGATAAGGACACTGTTTAACATTCTACCTGTCACCATTATCAACCCCAGTCACTGTACAACATGCTAGGTAAGGACACTGTTTAACATTCTACCTGTCACCATTATCAACCCCAGTCACTGTACAACATGCTAGGTAAGGACACTGTTTAACATTCTACCTGTCACTATTATCAACCCCAGTCACTGTACAACATGCTAGATAAGGACACTGTTTAACATTCTACCTGTCACCATTATCAACCCCAGTCACTGTACAACATGCTAGGTAAGGACACTGTTTAACATTCTACCTGTCACCATTATCAACCCCAGTCACTGTACAACATGCTAGGTAAGGACACTGTTTAACATTCTACCTGTCACTATTATCAACCCCAGTCACTGTACAACATGCTAGGTAAGGACACTGTTCAACATTCTACCTGTCACTATTATCAACCCCAGTCACTGTACAACATGCTAGCATGCTAGATAAGGGACACTGTTTAACATTCCACCTGACCATTATCAACCCAGTCATCACTGTAAGGACACAACATGCTAGGTAGGGACACTGTTTAACATTCTACCTGTCACTATTATCAACCCCAGTCACTGTACAACATGCTAGGTAAGGACACTGTTTAACATTCTAACCTGTCACTATTATCAACCCCAGTCACTGTTCAACATCCTAGGTAAGGACACTGTTTAACATTCTACCTGACCATTATCAAACATTCTACACTGTTTAACATTCTACCTGTCACTATTATCAACCCCAGTCACTGTACAACATGCTAGGTAAGGACACTGTTTAACATTCTACCTGTCACTATTATCAACCCCAGTCACTGTACAACATGCTAGGTAAGGACACTGTTTAACATTCTACCTGACCATTATCCTAGGTAAACCCCACCTGTCACTATTATCACTGTACAACATGCTAGGTAAGGACACTGTTTAACATTCTACCTGACCATTATCAACCCCAGTCACTGTATCAACATGCTAGGTAAGGACACTGTACAACATGCTACCTGACCATTATCAAGGACACTGTACAACAACTAGGTAAGGACACTGTTTAACATTCACTATTATCAACCCCAGTCACTGTACAACATGCTAGGTAAGGACACTGTTCAACATTCTACCTGTCACTATTATCAACCCCAGTCACTGTACAACATGCTAGGTAAGGACACTGTTTAACATTCTACCTGACCATTATGAACCCCATCACTGTGCAACATGCTAGGTAGGGACACTGTTTAACATTCTACCTGTCACCATTATCAACCCCAGTCACTGTTCAACATCCTAGGTAAGGACACTGTTTAACATTCTACCTGTCACCATTATCAACCCCAGTCACTGTACAACATGCTAGGTAAGGACACTGTTTAACATTCTACCTGTCACTATTATCAACCCCAGTCACTGTACAACATGCTAGGTAAGGACACTGTTTAACATTCTACCTGTCACCATTATCAACCCCAGTCACTGTACAACATGCTAGGTAAGGACACTGTTTAACATTCTACCTGTCACTATTATCAACCCCAATCACTGTACAACATGCTAGGTAAGGACACTGTTTAACATTCTACCTGTCACTATTATCAACCCCAATCACTGTACAACATGCTAGGTAAGGACACTGTTTAACATTCTACCTGTCACTATTATCAACCCCAATCACTGTACAACATGCTAGGTAAGGACACTGTTTAACATTCTACCTGTCACTATTATCAACCCCAGTCACTGTACAACATGCTAGGTAAGGACACTGTTTAACATTCTACCTGTCACTATTATCAACCCCAGTCACTGTACAACATGCTAGGTAAGGACACTGTTTAACATTCTACCTGTCACTATTATCAACCCCAATCACTGTACAACATGCTAGGTAAGGACACTGTTTAACATTCTACCTGTCACTATTATCAACCCAGTCACTGTTCAACATCCTAGGTAAGGACACTGTTTAACATTCTACCTGTCACTATTATCAACCCCAGTCACTGTACAACATGCTAGGTAAGGACACTGTTTAACATTCTACCTGTCACTATTATCAACCCCAGTCACTGTACAACATGCTAGGTAAGGACACTGTTTAACATTCTACCTGTCACTATTATCAACCCCAGTCACTGTACAACATGCTAGGTAAGGACACTGTTTAACATTCTACCTGTCACTATTATCAACCCCAGTCACTGTACAACATGCTAGGTAAGGACACTGTTTAACATTCTACCTGTCACCATTATCAACCCCAGTCACTGTACAACATGCTAGGTAAGGACACTGTTTAACATTCTACCTGTCACCATTATCAACCCCAGTCACTGTACAACATCCTAGGTAAGGACACTGTTTAACATTCTACCTGTCACCATTATCAACCCCAGTCACTGTACAACATGCTAGGTAAGGACACTGTTTAACATTCTACCTGTCACTATTATCAACCCCACCTGTCACTGTACAACATGCTAGATAAGGACACTGTTTAACATTCTACCTGTCACTATTATCAACCCCAGTCACTGTACAACATGCTAGGTAAGGACACTGTTTAACATTCTACCTGTCACTACTATCAACCCCAGTCACTGTACAACATGCTAGATAAGGACACTGTTTAACATTCTACCTGTCACTATTATCAACCCCAATCACTGTACAACATGCTAGGTAAGGACACTGTTTAACATTCTACCTGTCACTATTATCAACCCCAGTCACTGTACAACATGCTAGGTAAGGACACTGTTTAACATTCTACCTGACCATTATCAACCCCAGTCACTGTACAACATGCTAGGTAAGGACACTGTTTAACATTCTACCTGTCACCATTATCAACCCCAGTCACTGTTCAACATCCTAGGTAAGGACACTGTTTAACATTCTACCTGTCACTATTATCAACCCCAGTCACTGTACAACATGCTAGGTAAGGACACTGTTTAACATTCTACCTGACCATTATCAACCCCAGTCACTGTTCAACATGCTAGGTAAGGACACTGTTTAACATTCTACCTGTCACCATTATCAACCCCAGTCACTGTACAACATGCTAGGTAAGGACACTGTTTAACATTCTACCTGTCACAGTCATTATCAACCCCACCTGTCACTGTATCAACATGCTAGGTAAGGACACTGTTTAACATTCTACCTGTCACTATTATCAACCCCAGTCACTGTACAACATGCTAGGTAAGGACACTGTTTAACATTCTACCTGTCACTATTATCAACCCCAGTCACTGTACAACATGCTAGGTAAGGACACTGTTTAACATTCTACCTGTCACTATTATCAAGTCCCCAGTCACTGTACAACATGCTCACTGTACAACATGGTAAGGACACTGTTTAACATTCTACCTGTCACTATTATCAACCCCAATCACTGTACAACATGGTAGGTAAGGACACTGTTTAAAATTCTACCTGTCACTATTATCAACCCCAGTCACTGTTCAACATCCTAGGTAAGGACACTGTTTAACATTCTACCTGTCACCATTATCAACCCCAGTCACTGTTCAACATCCTAGGTAAGGACACTGTTTAACATTCTACCTGTCACCATTATCAACCCCAGTCACTGTACAACATGCTAGGTAAGGACACTGTTTAACATTCTACCTGTCACCATTATCAACCCTAGTCACTGTACAACATGCTAGGTAAGGACACTGTTTAACATTCTACCTGTCACTATTATCAACCCCAGTCACTGTACAACATGCTAGGTAAGGACACTGTTTAACATTCTACCTGTCACTATTATCAACCCCAGTCACTGTACAACATGCTAGGTAAGGACACTGTTTAACATTCCACCTGACCATTATGAACCCCATCACTGTGCAACATGCTAGGTAAGGACACTGTTTAACATTCTACCTGTCACCATTATCAACCCCAGTCACTGTACAACATGGTAGGTAAGGACACTGTTTAACATTCTACCTGTCACTATTATCAACCCCAGTCACTGTTCAACATCCTAGGTAAGGACACTGTTTAACATTCTACCTGTCACCATTATCAGCCCCAGTCACTGTACAACATGGTAGGTAAGGACACTGTTTAAAATTCTGCCTGTCACTATTATCAACCCCAGTCACTGTTCAACATCCTAGGTAAGGACACTGTTCAACATTCTACCTGTCACTATTATCAACCCCAGTCACTGTACAACATGCTAGGTAAGGACACTGTTCAACATTCTACCTGTCACTATTATCAACCCCAGTCACTGTACAACATGCTAGGTAAGGACACTGTTTAACATTCCACCTGACCATTATGAACCCCATCACTGTGCAACATGCTAGGTAGGGACACTGTTTAACATTCCACCTGTCACCGTTATCAACCCCAGTCACTGTACAACATGCTAGGTAAGGACACTGTTTAACATTCCACCTGTCACTATTATCAACCCCAGTCACTGTTCAACATCCTAGGTAAGGACACTGTTTAACATTCCACCTGACCATTATCAACCCCAGTCACTGTACAACATGCTAGGTAAGGACACTGTTTAACATTCTACCTGTCACTATTATCAACCCCAGTCACTGTACAACATGCTAGGTAGGGACACTGTTTAACATTCTACCTGTCACCATGAACCCCATCACTGTGCAACATGCTAGGTAGGGACATCAACCCCAGTCACTGTACAACATGCTAGGTAGGGACACTGTTCAACATTCTACCTGTCACTATTATCAACCCCAGTCACTGTACAACATGCTAATTTTGTGCGTTTCTCTGTAAGTGTATATTTCAAAACAAAGTTCCGTTTTCGCGTCACGAGTTTTATTTTTGTGTATGTGTGTTAGGTTACTTATGAAAGTGTTGTATATGCAACACTGGTCATATAAATCAGTACCTTTATTTCCTCACCACAGCCTATGTTTCATAAACACTACAAGTTGCGTTCAAGAAATAACAGTTTTGTGAATGAAATAATTGTTGCTTTTGACATAAACTGTAGTCCATTCACGCAAGCTTTATATCATTATCACGGACTTTCATTTCACTGACAGTCGCTCTTTTCTTCACACAGCTTCATTGCGTAACTTCTATTTTCATTCTTACTATTTCTAGATCATTATCACAATATTTATAGCTCTGACACAAATCCATTCCTGTGAACGAAACTCCTGTTCCATACAGAAGTAAAACTTACTCTCGGTAGAAAGTTTAAGCAAGGTCACTGTCTGCGGTACAACTTCGATCAATTAACTTCGTTCTGCTTGGTAACCACGTATCAAAGGGCCCGATATTTCCAAGTTGTCATTGTAATTATATACAATGAAGATTTAGTATATGTGGCTGACACGGACGCACACAAAACAAAACACAATAATAAAAACTATAGAACTGTTGCAGATCGGTATGTCATTTTTTTTTTAAAATAACAACAAAAGAAACTTAAACTTCGATTATGTCGCTCAACTAAAACATGTGATGTGAGGTAATAATTAGGTTTATCTTGTACCAGCAGATTTCGTGTGGGATTTCATTGCGTACTTTTAAGCTAAACTGTGTATATATTTTGTTGTTCAAGGCGGGAGGTTTAACTTTTAAGAAATGAACAACAACGTGCACATGTATACCTACGATAGTACCGCATCTTAAAATGTAGTCTACCAGTGAGACAGCAGATTAGTCTACGGACTTGCAACCTTATGATCCCTGATTCGATTCCCAGCAGATAACCCAATGCGGCTTTACTATAAAACAATCAAACAAAAACTGTGAACGTGTTAAAAGTATTTCCGGTATATTCTGAAACCTTTTCACCAGATACTAACGGAAACAAGACATCACATGACAGTTTTAAAAACAAATATGTTTCAAACTGACATCGTCTGGCGGTTAAATCGCTCCACTCGCAATCTAAGAATCGTGAGATCAAATCCCCGTCACCAAACGTCCTCGACCTACCAGCCATTATACTGGGTGGTAGTATAGACTAACTGGCTGCTATCCTTCTAGTCTGTTGCTGTTAAATTGGGAACGGCTAACACACATAACCTTCTAGTAGCTTTGAGCGAAATTTAAAAGTCGAACCAGAACGTGGAGGTAACACAAAGTTTATTCAATGTAAAATAGTGAATGGGGGTGTGAATAGAATATGACCCTCCAAGGGCGCGCACAATCACCAACTGAGTATCCAGACAGAGAACACAACACACTTTTTTCGGAACTTAGAGCTGATTCTACAATCTGTTTAACGGACTTTGTGTTGACACAACAATCTGTGTAACAGATTTTTTTGTTCTTGTTGTTGTTTGTTAATAAGTAGCAAGCTATACAAAAAGGTGTTTGTGCTCTTCCCACCACGGGTATCGAAACCCAGTTTCTAGCAGTATAAGTTCGCTGTGCTGATGGACCTTTTGTTGATGCAAGAATCTGTTTCACGGAGTTTGGGCTGATACAACAACCTGTCTTACGAACTTTGGATTGATAAAACAGTTTGTTTTACGGACTTTAGGCTGAAACAGTAATGTATTTAATACGTTTCTTTAAACACTGTCCCAAAATACAGCAGCATGTAATTCAATTGAATAATTCGACTCGACAGTTTAGGTCATCCACCAGTAACTCACAGCTAAACCGGAGAGTTACAACGCAGGAATTCGGAACCCTTTCCCCACAGTTATAGGCTTAGCGCAGATAGACTTCAGTTCATTGTTGTGAAACTCGCATGAAAATCTGTAGTTTCATTTATGTCAATCAGAAAACTTACAATATCAGAGATTAGGGATATGTGTGTGTGTTTTTTTACAGGGCCTGATTAACCTGTCGGTGCCCCATTAGATGAAAATAGTACGGTCACAGCACAGAATACTTATTAAAAGAACATCCTTATATTTTAACAAAATATAATAACTAGACGTCGTTCGCTGATTAATTATTGTCAAAAACTTCGGGACTTCAGTCAAACGTCATAAGCTCGTTGGCGGCGAGTCTAATCTGCCTGTTAAAAGACAGTAACTTGAAACATGAAGAAAGGATAAAAAAAATTTGAAATTATGAATTATGGACAGCAATTATAGTAATTGACTACCAGCTTTTTGTTTACTTATTTATTTTTGTTGGTTCTTAAGAGACCCCCAAGCTACAGCGTTGTTGGGTTGTCCGTTAACATGATCCTGTCGTTTGATTATAAATAAAAACCAAAATAAATTAATACAAGATCGCTTTTTTATTATTTTTTTTACAAAATAATGTATTATTTGTTTAAATATTCAAGTTCATGTTGTGTACGAGCATTATTGTGGTGGCGCTTTCGCAATGTTAAATCATTCGTCAGCATTTAAAATATTGAATATTGTTAAGCCTCATGTCGAGCCTATTTTGTTGAACTAACTTTACACATAACTTTTAACCAGAGTTAAGTATGCGCTAGGAATCTAAGGGTGTGTATCGTAAACGTCACATTCAATAGTGGTTTGGTTTGTTTTGGATTTCGCGCAAAACTACGCGAGGGCTATCTGCGCTAGTCATCCCTAATCTAGCAGTGTAAGACTAGAGGGAAGGAAAGTACTAATCACCACCCACCACCAACTCTTGGGCTGCTCTTTTACCAACGAATAGTGGGATTGACGGTCACATTATAACGTCCCCACGGTTGAAAGGGGAAGCATTTTTGGTGTGACGGGGAATCGAACCCGCGACCCTCGGATTACGAGTCCAGTGCCTTAACCCACCTGACCATGCCAGGCCCCATTCAATAGTGAAGGTACGTTGAAATTTTTTTCGCACTTGTACATTTATTTATAATTCTCGTCACTTGAGTTTCGCAGTTAAGTTTTTGTGTGTTTTTAAAAGTCGTTACGTGATTTATAGTGATTGAAAAAAAAATAAATGGCGCCGTAGATTGTAAGATTGTAGATACATTTTTTCGGGAGTGTTACTTTCCCAAACAATAATGAAGTGCGGTCGCTTAGATAGAACACTAACATGTCTATTTCTGTTGACCTGTTTCTCTCTTATTTACCAAAATACATCACGTTTTGTGTTGTTTTTTTTTCGAGTTTTTCGTTTAAACTAATTACTGAAGTTATACTTGGCTGTGTTTTGTCTAAAAATCTGCTCTGTATATTCGATTCGGTTTTTTTAAAGTCAAATATTTCTACAAAAAAAAAGATTTAGAAAAATACACGCTTGAAAGATTTGACCGTTTTCAAAATTGTGTTTTTTTTCGGAAATTCTTTCCTTAAATTCTCGTTGTCTTCACGAATTAAAATTAAACCTTCAGTGTTTGGTATTCACATGACTGAAGGTGCTACATTTACTTCGAAAAATTAATTTTGTTTCCACCCGATTGATTCGGAAATTCGAATTGTTTGTTTTATTTTTCCATGTTGTAATGAAAATGTTCTTTGACGTAGAATGATTATTATATTTGCCATTGTCTACCCTAGGCTCAGCATGGCCAGGTGATTAGGGCCCTCGACTCGTAATATGAGGGTCGCGGGTTCGAATTCTCAATACACCAAACATGTTTGCCCTTTCATCCGTGAAGGCGTTATAAATGTGAAAGTCAATCCCACTATTAATTGATAAAAGAGTAACCCAGAAATTGGCGGTTGGTGATGATAACTAGCTGCCTTGTGATGGGGCCTGGCATGGCCTGGCGCGTTAAGAGGTGCGCTTCGTAATATGAGGGTCGCGGGTTCGCGCCCGAGTCGCGCCAAACACGCTCGCCCTCCCAGCCGTGGGGGCGTTATAATGTGACGGTCAATCCCACTATTCGTTGGTAAAAGAGTAGCCTAAGTGGTGATGACTAGCTGTCTTACATTGCTAAATTAGGGACGGCTAGCGCAGATAGCCCTCCTGTAGCTTTGCGCGAGATTCAAAACAAACCAAAAACCAAACTTTCATTGCTTACTACGTCTACAAAGAAATACTACATTAAAATCTATTCTGTGATGTAAAGCTGTGATGATAACTGATTTTTAAACTAAAATTTCAACAAAATCCTTTTTTTTAACGAATGGTGAACATTATTGAATGTCAAGTATAAGTACATGGTTGTAGAACTGTCAGACAATCCAAAAAAAGGTCTCAGGTTCAATAGCCTTCTGCAGGAACTAACACTTATACCTTTCGGAGGGCGAATATTTCTGCTAGTGTAAATAATAAGTCTTTTAAAAATATTATTTTAAATACACGATACAACTGTTAAATTCATTTTATTACGTTTTAATATCATATTCATTTGATTAATAAACCTTGTGAAGTAAGACAAAAATGTTTCACCATTTTCGGCAGCAGTACAACCCTGGTGAGAAACACATTAGGTAACTTGGCGTTGATATTTTTGTTTTTATATTTGTCTTACTGAACAAAAAAATGTAATCAGTTTAGCTTCTTGACGGTGCATTATACGAGATATTTCCATCCTTTGTTTTCGTATTACTGTTTACAAAAAAACATATATAATCAATTTCACTGATACTATTCCACTGGATTTAGGTACCTGAATCAGAGTTGCGCAAAGATGTGATTAAAAAACAACTGATCATTAATTTGCAGAGCACCAACTTATTGGTTGTGAATATATATGTATATATACATTTAAATTTCGCCCGTGGTGAGCAGATCACAGTTAGCCCTTTTTATAGCTTGGAGCTTATTAACCAACAAACAACAACACAGTCCATCACAAGGCTGTTGTTTGGAATTTCGCACAAAGCTACAGGAGGGCTATCTGCGCTAGCCGTTCCTAATTTAGCAGTGTAAGACAGCTAGTCATCACCACTTAGGCTACTCTTTTACCAACGAATAGTGGGATTGACCGTCACATTATAACGCCCCCACGGCTGAAAGGGCGGGCATGCTTGGTGTGACAGGGATTCGAACCCGCAATCCTCGGATTACGAGTCGAATACCTTAACCACCTGGCCATGTCGGGCCTACAATGAAAGTAAATTGCTTTTCTGTTGCTAAACTCGTGTAATTTTCATTATATATAAAAAAAGTGGTTAGTTTTATATCAGAAACTTACTTCTTTTTGTACTTTTTTATTGGTTAAATATGAAACTTACCCCTTTTTGTTTGTAATTTTTACTGGTTAAATCTATAACTTACTGCTTTTGTGTAATTCTTATTGGTTAAATCTGAAACATATAATCTTTGTGGAAATTTCAAATGTTTTATTTATTGCTCAGCTATAATAATACTGCCTAGTTATAAAAATATTACCGATCGGTGATTCTTTTTAAGGTACTTTTTGAGATCTGAGTTTTAGTTGCATACATCACAAGCTCCATTATAATAATATTATGTACATCGAAGATCAGTTTCTGAAGTTAGTTGTATTGGCAAATGTACAAAGAATTGTCAAAGTTGTTATTATTGTTAGCACAATGTTATTGCTATTTCTTTTCCTTGCTGCATACTTTAAAGTAAGTTGAGTTGCGTGTTTCCTGTCTGTAGTATATGCGTTTTCAATTTATTACTGATGTAAGTGGCCCCAAGTAATTAGCACTATCTATATTTTCGTTGTTTAAAATTGACTAACAGAAGAGTAAATATGTAGTTATAAATATGATATTTACCCTAACGGTGACGTCACACTTAGGACAGATATTGACAGGGCTTCAGCACTATAAAATTTAGCGCTACACTACTGCAGCAGATTCCAAGAAACTGTTAAGACTACTATGAAAAGCGAAAATGATGGAGCCATCTTATGTACTTAATATTCTCAAAACACGAGGCTGATTGTGGCTTTCTCTGTTACGACTAATATCATAAACAGATAACAGATGGCGATACTTTACCTGATTACCTAAAATAATCAACACTAGATTAATTCCAGTTTTCTTTATTGAAACTAATACGAGAAACACATAAAAATTGACGTTACCTTATATATATATTAGTTAAGAACTTCAAGAAATTCAACTGTTCTTTATTTTTCTATGATGATCATGCATTTCTGTTGTTTTATGTTCTTAAGTCACCGTTGATGGTAGTACAATTCTAATATTTATTTAATTTGTTTTATAACGTAATTTTTGTCAGGAAGTAAGGTTATGCTTATGGAGCTTATTTTATAGCGCCATCTCGACAGAAGCTATTTTGTTTTCACTGTTAACTGGTGCAAAAAATATCGAATTAAACCAATCATATGGAACCAAGTACAACGATTTTTGTTGTTTTTATATGTCAGCAAACAGAAGTCTATATTGCATGGAGTCCATAAATAACTTTTGTGGTCCGGCATGGCCAGGTGCTTGAGACACTTGACTCAATATCTGAGGGTCGCAGGTTCGAATCCCCGTACATCAAATATGCTTGCCCTTTCAGCCGTGGTGGGCGTTACAATGTGACGGTAAATCCCACTATTCGTTGATGAAAGAGTAGCCCAAGAGTTGGCGGTGGGTGATGATGATTAGCTGCCTTCTCTCTAGTCCCACACTGCAAAATTAGGGACGGCTAGCGCAGATAACTCTCGTGTAGCTTTGCGCGAAATTCAAAACAAACCAATCATAGATAAAACAATTTCTTGCTTGGATGTCAAAGAACGAATCTTTATCGCTTTATTAACTTGTACTTTTTAAAACCGTTTGCCTGTATAAACGTATATTTGTTCGTAGGCGAAGCATTCTTCAAACTGGGGAAATTCGTCGACGCTGAACAGTGGTACAAAGAGGCCTTGCGAGTCAAACCTGATCACGTTCCTGCTCACCTAACGTACGCGAAACTGTTATCGAAGTGGGTAAGGTGTTCTTTTAATAGGTCGGAATAGTCTCAACTAGTGTAGGAAGTGTCGTGTGGTAATGTTACGTTGAACATCGTGTGTACGTTTAGTAAAACGGCAAAACTATGTGTTTTGACCTCGCTTGGATTTTTATGTACGAAACTTTTTGCAGGAACATTTAAAAAAATATATATGTATGATAGAAATTGAGAAAAAAGAAACAAAACAGTGAAATTATGGTTGTGAAAACAAAATTCTTTTAAATGCCAGCTGTAAATAATCTGTCGAAAAGTGGTGATTGTAATAACAAAATAATGTTAAATATCTGGTGTATGTATAAACTTTTTAAAATTTAAGTGGTGGTTTGATAGCAAAATTCAAATACATATCAGCTCAAAATAATCGTTTGTGTAAATTTATTTCAAAACTTAAACTAAGCACAGTTCGTTAAAATTGATGTATTACCAACCAAAACACACCACATTTATGGATGTGTTACCATCTCGTGAATATTGCCTTTCTTACAGCACCGACCTGTAGAAGCGGAGAAATGGTTTCTTAAAGCAATGTCTATCGCTCCAAATGACTCCAGTGTCTACCAGCATTACGGTGAGTGTAGAACTAAAATTGTAATTTGTACTGTTTTCTTAAAGATCAAAAAATAAGCTTCGACTTAAAAACGGAGGAAGACAAAAAGCACTTTAATTTAGCATTACATCTATAGTACCGGAAGATGTATTGTCGAGACAAAAAGCACTTTAATTTAGCATTACATCTATAGTACCGGAAGATGTATTGTCGAGACAAAAAGCACTTTAATTTAGCATTACATCTATAGTACCGGAAGATGTATTGTCGAGACAAAAAGCACTTTAATTTAGCATTACATCTATAGTACCGGAAGATGTATTACCTAGACAAAAAGCACTTTAATTTAGCATTACATCTATAGTACCGGAAGATGTATTGTCGAGACAAAAAGCACTTTAATTTAGCATTACATCTATAGTACCGGAAGATGTATTGTCGAGACAAAAAGCACTTTAATTTAGCATTACATCTATAGTACCGGAAGATGTATTGTCGAGACAAAAAGCACTTTAATTTAGCATTACATCTATAGTACCGGAAGATGTATTACCTAGACAAAAGCACTTTAATTTAGCATTACATCTATAGTACCGGAAGATGTATTGTCGAGACAAAAAGCACTTTAATTTAGCATTACATCTATAGTACCGGAAGATGTATTACTTAGACCAAAAGCACTTTAATTTAGCATTACATCTATAGTACCGGAAGATGTATTACCAAGACAAAAAGCACTTTAATTTAGCATTACATCTACAGTACCGGAAGATGTATTACCTAGACAAAAAGCACTTTAATTTAGCATTACATCTATAGTACCGGAAGATGTATTACCTAGACAAAAAGCACTTTAATTTAGCATTACATCTATAGTACCGGAAGATGTATTACTTAGACCAAAAGCACTTTAATTTAGCATTACATCTATAGTACCGGAAGATGTATTACCAAGACAAAAAGCACTTTAATTTAGCATTATATCTATAGTACCGGAAGATGTACTGCCTCGTTTTCTACGAAATGGTAATGAACAGGGCTCGTGTCTTTCTTTTGTATCTTTCTATAGTTCTTTTGTGTTTTCATATTATTTATTGCACGACGTGTTCTCTAAAGTAATTTGTGATTCACATGATTTATTCCAGGTCAGTTTTTGTCAGAATCCGAACGGCACAATGAAGCTGCCGAAACATATCTTCGAGCTGCTCAGTTGACTCCGGAAGAATATGAGATCGTCTTCAACGCCGCTAACACGCTAAGGTAAATGTTGATTAGTGGCATCGATGTACTTGTAATCTATATGAATAGACGTCAGTAAATCGGTCTGTATGTCTGTTCCTTATACGTTTCCACATTACTTGATCGATCAGCACGAAACTTGACTCAGTGATACAGGATAAAATGAAGAAGGACATGGTGGGTGTGTGTGCGTTATGGAGGGGGAGGGTTCGCGCGACATACGCAATTTAGAAATATCAAATTATATTAAAGTTTTGTGTTCGTTAGTTTAACATAGATAGAAAAAGAAAACTACTTTCGTCCTTTGATTTCACAATGGTAATTTTATGGAGTCTGTTAGTTTTACTTATTGAGCACGTCTAAAAATAGACAACATTTAAAGGACGACAGTGGTAAACTAATAAACATTGTCTGGAAATCAATAAAAAAAAACAGTTTTAAAATATCATTGGACAATTTCGCACAATAACGATTACCGCATTGTACGTAGAAAATGCAAATTGAATTGTTTGCTGTGTCAATAAAACCCAAGTATTGTTCAGAAACTGCCTGAGAACTCTGGTGTATTTTTATTTTGCCTAACAAAGCCAGCCAACTACACAGATAAAAATTAAAAGCTAGTGTTAACAAAACACAACACTTTGTATAGTTGATAGAATCCAATAATGCTTCTAGTAATTCATATTTTTCGGGGAGACGTGTGATTCATGTTTCAATTAACAGAAATTTGAATACAAACGTGTAATTTCAATCGTGTAATAAACAGCGGGTATGTCAGTGTGATGAACCATACCCTTCGCGGAACTTCAGCTATGTATTCAAGCATTCATACTCATGTAAACTCTGTTTAGGTAATTGTAACTGTTTGAAAAGATGACCGTAATTTACTGAAAGCTTTCACAGTATTTTATTAACCTGTATTTCAGGCAAGCTGGTCGAAATACGGAAGCCGAGAACTTCTACCATTTAGCAGTCAAACTACGGCCAAATGTAAGTGTTCCTACTTGTAGTGAGTTACACGTAGTGTTTATCTACACGTTTTCCTCAGTATCACAAGCCTATTGAAGGACATAAAGATCACGTGAAAACATTCTAATGTTTGAAATTTCATTAATGAAAGTATGAATTTAATTATTTTCTGAGACCAAGTATGTATATTTTTCAATTCGTTAATTAAAGTATATTATATGTATTTATTACGTCTCGTACAGTTTTAAACCCGTGTATTTTAGGCATTAAAGACAAGCAATAAGCGTTGGGTTATGAATTTATATTAGAAGGATTTTCTTAAGCCTAACTAAAACGGTATTGTGTCTTAAACGCTAGTTTTAGCCATAGTTAACATGTTTGAATTGCATAATATTTTTATGCTACTGTTTTTCATCCATTCATGTACATATTACTTACTAAGACTATTTTCCAGTTATCTTAGTATATCGATTTCGGTTTTCATTTTCGGGTCGCGAGATCGAGTCCCTGCGAAGAATATGCTCGTTCCTTTACCCGCGCGGACGGTATAACGTGAGAACTAATCTCACTGTTCGTTAGTAAAGAGTAGCTCAAAAGCTGGCGGAGGGTATTGTCTACCGGCTTCCCTTTAAAATTAGGGACAGCAGCAGAAAGCATTAGTAGTTTTGCAATAAAACAAAAGATTAGGACTAGCCTAAACTGCCGAACCTCGAGCATATTAGAGGGATTTATGTCCCATGAAAATGTTAACTAACTCAGGAATCACTGTATTTTGAGAATGTTGTATTTTTGTTTCACGACACTGTATTTTCTGTGTTAGACTGATTTATTAATAGAGTTTACATTATTTATTGGGTTGGGTTTGATTTCTGATCTATGTGCAGTTACGACAGAAAGTGTTCGTACCCCTGCGTCGTGAGTAGTTTTTTTTCCCATAACTTAAAAAGTATCACGATTAGGTTAATGAAAGTTCAGTATATTATAAATATTACACTAACACACATCTACGTAAATTTTTATGTAAATTTAACGACAAATAAACTGTTTATAAACAAATAACCAAACATAGAAGGGGCAGAAATTGTTCGTGCGTCTACTTTAATGGTCAGTTGTATACCCTTTCAGGTGAATTACTTGGCGCAGTCTATCCTCATAGCCCTCCATTGATCGTTTGACAGTACTCGACTGGTATTTTCTTCCATTCTTCTTTACAGAAGGCCTCCAACTCTTGCAAGTTTTTTGGATGACGCTGATGAACCCTGGTCTTCAACTCATGCCAAACGTTTTTAATTGGGTTGAGATCGGGTGACTGCGATGGCCACTCCAGAACGCTCATATGGTTCCTCTGCAACCAGGATTGCACATATTTCGATGTGTGCTTAGGGTCATTGTCATGCTGGAAGATCCAACGACGCCCAAGCCGGAAGTTCCGAGCATCATTCTTGATATAAGTGTCTAATATATCAACGTACTCTTCTTTTTTTATAATTCCGTTGACACGGTGTAGGCTGCCTACACCAGAAGAGCTGAAGGAGCCCCATAGCATGATCGAGCCACCTCCGTGTTTAACTGTAGGGACGGTGTTCTTTAGAAGATTTCGTTCCCCCTTCTTACGAAGAATATTGCAAACATCATTGTGGCCGAAAAGCTCGATTTTAGCCTCGTCTGACCAAAGAATACTCTTCCAATAGATAAAGGGTTTATCTACATGCTTTCTTGCATACCTCAATCGTGCTTCTAAATGAACAGGCTTTAAATATGGAGTTCTACGAGGACGGCATGCTTTGAACTCAGAAGAGCGTAACATGTTCCTAACTGTAGAGGTACTTACTTCAACCCCAGTTTCCCTTACCAGTTTCTGTATGTCATTACGTGTTAAACGAAGGTTCCTACTAACGTCTCTGAGAACCTTCCTCTTGGTTCTCTCTGGAATTTTGGTGGTGCGTTCAGAACGAGGAAGGTTAGCAGTTGATCCTGTAAGCTTAAACTTGGCAGTTATGCTTTGAACAGTAGATTTCGGCTCATTAAGTTGTGTAGCAATACCGGAAAAAGACACACGAGACTTGTTATTTACAATAATTTGGTTTTTTAAATCACTGGACAGTTGTTTCCTGTTCGCCACGATGACCAAGCAGATAATGACGGAGACGGCGCTAAATTGCCGGAAGTACATTTTTTGCTGGCTAAATTCCAATAATTATGAACCCAGTGTCTGGTTCTGGAATGGTATAATGTAGTTTCTTCGCCAAACTAAACAAAATTTTTGCAGGAATATTAGTTTTTTCACACGTTCTGAACTGTACGAACACTTTCTGCTCCTCCTATTTTTGGTTATTTGTTTATAAACAGTTTATTTCTCGTTTAATTTACATAAAAATTTATATAGATGTGTGTTAGTATAATATTTATAATATATCATACTTCTATTAGCCTACTTGTAATGCTTTTTAAGTTATAAGCAAAACTCAAATTGGGACGCAGGGGTACGAACACTTTCTGTCGTAACTGTAGGTAGCGTGTTTTGATCAGAAGCTATTAATTGTAGCTCATCTTGTAATAATTGTTAGTTTGTTTGTTTTTGAAATTCGCGCAAAGATACGTTAGGGCTATCTGCGCTAGCCGTCCCTAATTTACCAGTGTAAGGCTAGAGGGAAGGCAGCTAGACATCACCATCCACCGTTAACTCTTGGACTACTCTTTTATCAACGAATAGTGGGACTGACCGGCTGAAAGGGCGAGTATGTTTGGTATAAGGGTGATTCGAACCCGCTACTCTCGGATTACGAGTCGAGTGCCTTAACCACCTGGCCATAATAAAACCCGGTTATTCTTTTGCTTGGCTTTTTAAATCGATGAAGCAATGGGTACTAGTGAGTTAAAAAAACCCTAATCAATACCAAGAGGCAGGTTGAGGGTTTCTTGGCTGCTCCGAGAGGCAGGTTGAGGGTTTCTTGGCTGCTCCGCAGTAACCTTCTTGCCGCCTTAGGTCCGATATGGTCAGGTGGTTACACCAAACATGCTCACTCTTTCAGCCGTGGGACGTTATCATATCATGATCGATCCCACTAAGAGTTGGTGGTGATAACTAGATGTCTTCCTTCTTGTCTTACACTGCTAAATTAGGGACGGCTAGCGCAGATAACCCTAGTGTAGCTTTGCACGAAATTCAAAACAAATAAACAAAAGTCGTTTTCTCCAAGTTTAGTGTTTTGGTTAGTTTATTATTATTATTTGCACCAATAGTGTAAGATAAAGTAGATAGTGATTCAGCACGTGCTTATGATACAAACTTGTACGCTAACCCTTTTTTTTTTCCATTAAAGACTTGAAACTATTTTCTTTTGACTGTGCAGGACGTAACAAGTCACATGAATTTGGGAGCCATGCTTCACGTGAACGGGAAACTTCTAGAAGCCGAGTCGAGTTATCTGGAAGCCCTTCGTTTGAAACCTAATGATCCGATTACACATAACAACCTGCAAAAACTTCGGAATTTGTTGGCTCAAAAGAGGCTTTAGTGAACATCTCAACAACGGTGTTAATCTGAAATTATGGACCGGAAAATGCGAAACAAGAATCTGTAATCTACTGGCGTCGCTAAACCATAAATGATACTTCAAACCTAAGATGCCATTAAGGGAAAGCAAGTTTTGGTTTTAGAACATGTATTCCCAAAGAACACAAGAAGTGATAGAATGAATGGAACTATAGTTTTAAACACAAAACATTTATATATGTATACTGCCTTCCATTATTTTTATCACACTAAGCGTTACTAGTGATATCAGAGAATCACAACAAAACGGCAATTTCGAACCATGAGGTGATGACCTTTAGAAGACAAACTTTAACGGATTATCGCGACAAAACTGGAGTTTATATTAATAAAAGCAAAACAGTATTGCCTTACATTACTGCTGGAAACAGGAAACCTTACTCATAATGACGTGGTAGAAGTATTACAGAATTCAACTTTAGGCCTAATGAACACTTTTGGCTACTGACAGTTACCATAATTGATTGCCCAAATTATTGCGTAATGATATTGCAACGTGTGTGTTTTTTTCTATTGTTTTATTTATCGGTAATGGTTTAGAAGAACTTTATATCAAAGGTATGGCTTTAATGTAGAAATTGAAACTATACCATTTTGAGAATAATGGGACATTTTTACCGAAGCTCGTGAAGGAACTATATAGAAACATTGCTTGATATGCTACTCCATTTCACCAAACGTGGCGTATTTACCACTTTTGAACAAATTACTAAAGATAGTTCTAATTGGAAAGAGGCCACACCAACCGTCTGCTTGACCAATTAAGAATGAGGTTCATCCCCAATCCTATCAACATCAGCCAATCCACTAACAATAGATTTCTGTACCTCAGAAAAATAATGTTATAACAGTAAAATGAAACAGCAGATGAATTAGCCTGTGCTTTACTAGTTGTATTACAGTGGCCTCGTATCTTATGCTATTATAAAATGGTATTACGTGTTTATCGTAGAAAGTTTAGACGTATTTCTGCTGCGGGATTACAGTACATAAAACGATATTACATTTTAAAGATATGTTTCCAAATTTGCTTTCAAATTTCAGCAAAGGTAAGCTTGAGCTAATTTGTATATTTAATGCGGTTTGGGGTGACATCTATAAAATCAAACAATCCGTTGGAAATGAAAGATATATATATATAATGTACGAATTCAGAAATGGGATATTCTCATGTAGGATGATATATTTTCTATTTACTTATGAAGAAAAAAATCCTTTGAAGTAATTTAGTTTTTATTTGAAAGTAATATATACATATATTAAGCTTTCTCTTTGATGTTCCACAGTAATCTTGAAGATGTAATTTTTACATTTGCTTCAGAAACTGAAGGACTAGATGAAGAATGAACGACCTCATATATCGCCTAAATATACGTTTAAACCGAACATCCATTTTTTTTTTATCATTGAATGTACAGCTTCATACATTTGTTGCGACACTGTCCGTGGGTGGCACAAAGTTGAAGCTTTGAATATTAAAATCACACACCATTCGTGTCTCGATGACAGCGTCTCCTCGAAATAACTGGAGACATTCTAGTCAAATGTGGATATACAAGTTTTGAAGATATTGTATCTGTTCTAGAGCTTTATTATACCAGTACTCTTGTGATCTGAATTTTATCATGGTTGTAGGAAAATATCTTAAAGGTGCACGATGTGGTTTACCTATCCTTTCGCATCATTCATCACCGAAAAACTAGTCCTTGTTTCCACTGAGCCTTCGCACGTTTAAATTGATAGTAGATGCTGCACCTGAATGAACATAAATTCATAGGTATCTCAGATATTATAGGTAAAAGTAATGTTCCGACAAAAATCAACTTAATGTGTGTTACAAGGAAGTCAAACTGTACACTAAACAAAACAATAGCATCCAGTTTCGATTAGCAACAGAACGGTGTTATAAAATATTTTAGTAATTTTGATTTGTGTGGTATACATTAACCCGATTAAAATCGCAAATCATTGAACACAGATTGGTGTTTTTTTTTATTGCTATTGTTTTTTTCTCTCTCAATAATACTGGACACGAAAATCTCCAATAACATTTTATCTTTTGTGACCTGCATGTGAGAAAGTTTGATGAACAGGATTTTGGAAGAATTATGCTTATAAGTTGGGGTTTAGAATTTTGATATGTGTTCGATATTTTGTCTGTAAAAGAAAGTTACAGTTTAACCAATTTTTTCACATTTGAAATTACAAGGTAGAACTTTTCTTTCCATTTCTAAATGTTTGTGTTTATTTAAAAATTATACTTAAAAAAAAGACTTGTCAGAAATATTTTGATGTAATAAGAGAATTATATTTGCTACCGAGGTATTTAGAAATTATTTCTAGATGGCGCTGGTGAACAAACCTGTCCATTCTTTGTGACTCTAGAACTACATTTTTTTTTTGTTCGTTTTGTCTTCCGACACTTGTATATTGAATATATAGGTAAAGTATCCACAAAACCCTTTTTCGCTTTAAGTATCCAATACTTTAAGTATCGATTATTATGTGATATTCTTTAATAATTGATTATAAAATGTGCAAAAACATTTTCACAACCCAGGAAAGCAACGGTCAAGACTTTTCATCTTCTAGTCACGAGGTTGCGCTCTTTCTGGAACCGAGTTTAAAATGTAAGCTGCTGATCATGTGATCAAACTGTAGGAAATCTTTATCGTTCTTCATATTCTATTTGGAATGTCGGTCTCTAATCGATATAATAATTAGTTTGGAACTGAGGTATGAATGTAAATATCATATTGTGGGTGATAAATAAATAATTCTGGAAGAATTGAGGTATTTGCCTCTTTTTTTTCTGCACGCCCTCTCAGTTTGATTTCTTCAAAGATTCCTCGGACGAATATGTACTTTAAAATAACATTTTCTAAAGAGAATGTAAAAAAAAAAACAACATGATTTTCTACACTCTTAAAAGACAAGACACGCTACATGTTTATTGGTTTTACTGATTAAAATGTTAAATATAACAATTCAACCTCTTTCTTAGCTTGTTTTTAATCTCAAGATCATCTTCACAGAGGAAGAAAAACAAGGATTTTACAAAAATTAAAACTGCGAAGTTCCCGACCATTAAGCAATGTGTGGTTAACAACAATCACAAATTCAAATCTTAATGGTTATTATCTATAATTGCACGTGTAACCTTGAGTATTTAGTATATATAGTATTGATTAGTTAGTCATAGAACACAACTTGCTTTTTTGTATTTATCTTCCATTTACACATATTTATATATAATTGAAAGACAAGGAACCTATCGTTCCAGTCATCTTGAACTACCCATCTCATCCACTGTACTTAAACTCTTAAGTTAAAAGTAAAATGTTCTGAGCCAACTCTTATCATTTGAACATTTAACAAGCCTTTTGTTAATTTAACTGTATCTACACGTCTGAAGATAACCCATCCTCTTTGTTAATAAGTTAATGTTATCTCACGTGAAGGTGACTCCTACCCTGTCAAGGTTTATAATCGTGTCCTCTGGACTTACCATTAAATAGATGATGTATTAAAACTATCAGTTCTATTAACAATCTCAAACAACAGAACCAGATCCATTCAATCTCTTCTTTTTAAAAGAACAAATAATTTCAGAGGTCCTAACCCATCTTCATATGACAACCAGGTATCATTCTGGTAGACTCCACTTTTTTAGTTTCATCTGATTACCACTTGCTGAAATATTATTCATACTGTGGAACGTGCTTTAACCACCTGGCCATGCCGGGCCATGGTAAAAGCACACTTTCCACAGTATGAATAATATTTCAGCAAGTGGTAATCAGATGAAACTAAAAAAGTGGAGTCTACCAGAATAATACCTGGTTGTCATATGAAGATAGGTTAAGACCTCGGAAATTGATTTTGGAAAAAGAAGAGATTGAATGGATCTGGTTACGTTGTTTGAGATTGTTAAGAGAATTGACAGTTTTAATGCATAATCAAATTTTGCAGTATAAGACTAGAGGGAAGGCAGCTAGTCATCACCACCCACCGCCAACTCTTGGGCTACTCTTCTGTTGAGGAAGTTTTAATATAAATTGTACAAATCTAGGTATATTTAAAACAGTAGAAGTTTCTCACATCAATTATTTTATATTTACAAATCTAAAACATTTACTATTTAACATTATAATATATACTTTACAAAAAAAATAAAGTTATGACACTTTTAAACAAATATATTTCTGACAAGTCAGAAATTCTATCTCCGTATTTTTAAAGCCAATGTTGTACCATATTATAAATAAATGTATTTAAAAAAAATCCAGTAACACGTATGAATTTTGTTTATACACGATAATGTGCAATTCTTGTATTTCAAACGTAGGTTACAACAGCAAACGTTGTATATACTAGAGACTAAATCGTGCCTAACATCGGTCAAAAGTTCAGTCGAAAAACTTAGCTCAGAGCGTTTTTCAAAATGAAAGATAATTTGAGTAAGATCGATTCATTTTTATTTTAATATTTATAATTTCTGCTTAGACCTAAAAACTACATCAACGTGTGAAATGCACGAGATTTACGATTTTATTACACAACTATTTTTTTCACTTTAAAACTGACAGATTTTTCAACCAATGCCATGGGTAACAGTTTATGTGAGCCACAAAATTTAGGGTTAGTTAAGCAAGACACCAAATAAATGTTTCACAAATTAACATAACCGAAAAGGAGTTGACAACTGTAATAGTAAAAAAACGTTCAGTTAAAAATTAAGTAATTACTTTTTGACAGCTTCAAAATAGATATTTCCTCACGTGGATTTGAAACTGTTGAAGTAACAAAAATCATATTTCACTTACGCTTTATAGATAGATCATCAAAAAATATGCAACTCGTGAGTTATAAATCATCGTTCTGTGATTTTTCTAATATAAAACTCGCTTTTCAGCATAGCCTAATATGTTATTTTTAGTACATATAAGTACAATCTGAAACTTTGTAACAAAATTTCGAAATACCATTAAATACTATTTAAGATAATTTATTAGTTTCTAAAATACTGACCCATATATGTTTAGCTTATTCTTTTAGATAAACTGCACACCATGAATATTAGTTTCTGATAACTAGTACTAAGTAAAAAGAGCACGCCAATTTTGTTCGACATACTACTAGTACCAGTTAAAAAAAAAACATCTTAAAATAATTAATATATAAATATGTATTAATAAATGCATTAAAAATTATGCATCCGTCCATGACATATGTTTATTAAAAATGACATGATTTTGTTTTACACTTCAGAACGTTGTGTTACAGGTCCAACAAAAATTGCACAATTTGTACTACACTCCAGAAAGTTGTGTTATAACTTACGCCAAAAATTGTTTTACACACTATAGCGTTGTCACGTGTCCGTTAATTTTTGTAAGTTACGCGATTTTCTTTTAAAGCTCGTGTTTAGGAATAATCTTTTTCCATCATTTACTGTTTTACCGCAAATTTGGTAATCAGCAACTGCACTGCCTTACGTCATCGCTAATGTCGCGCACTTCATCACTGTCACAGACTCCGCCCATTTTGTAAAGTAAGTCTGGTTGAGACGTTTGTTATCGAGTGTGTGTTGTTTTCCATGCGCTTGCAAACATTTTCATTGTGCTACTTTCAAGTGTTTAAAGGTATTTTGTTTTTAATCACATAATATGAATAAGTGGATAATTCAGATGATGATGATGAACACTCAGAAAATAAAGATAGTTTAATTGATTCTGGCATTACTGACGTAAAGAGAATGGCGCGTGACTGTAAAAACGTGAAACGAGAATTTAATGAAAGTTGGGAGTTGAAATTTGCAGTGAATGGAGCAAATAATAAGCCAGTGTATCTTTTGTGTAACAAAGTTTTTAGAAATAATAAAGTATACAACCTTAAGCAACAATTTAATAACAATTTTCACAACGAATTTGATGTCAAATTTCCAGTTGAAAGCAAAAATCGTATGGATGAAATTAGCCGTCTGAAAGCACAACTTAATGAACAAACTGTTTATTGAATATTTGTGTACACTAGTTATCTTTGATATAATTCACAACAAATATTATTAAAATGAATTAAGATAAATAACAGTAAAGTTACTCACCGTTACTAAAGACAAAATTTGTACAAGTATTCAACCGTTTAAGTGAACAGAAACTTTTGAATGGCGAAAACCTGTTTGACTGTTTTCGTTTTAATTTTATCCACACTGTTAAAAAAAAATAATAAAACATTTCTTTAAGTTTTACGAATAATTAAAGTTTAAAACAAAATTTACTCACGTCGGCAACGTTAGAGTCGGCATAATCAATAAATCATCGGAAGATGTTAATTGTGATGAATACGTCAGCCCAAAACGTATCGCCCAATGATGAAGCAGACATCACAACAAAATGTGAAGCCGTGATCTCAATGTCTTATTGTACTTCATGTTCGTTCAGATATGATTTCAGCGTTTATATTTAATGAAATGAAACCGTTATGATCTTCACCCTGAATATAAAACCTGAAGAGTTCCTTGCTTCCAACCACCAGGTGTCTTCCACAAACACAAGTTTAAATATAGCCTCTCTGACATGTGTTGTGAAGTTAAAAGACTGGTATGGTTTGTTTTGAATTTCGCGCAAAGCTACACAGGGGCTATCTGCGCTAGCCGTCCCTTAGTTAGCAGTGTAAAGCTAGAGAGAAGACAGCTAGTCATCACCTCCCACCGCCAACTCTTTTACCAACAAATGGTGGGATTGACCGTCATATTATAACGCCCCCACGGCTGAAAGGGCGAGCACGTTTGGCGTGATGGAAATTCGAACCTGCGTAAAAGAAAGGATCTGTTTCAATTATAGAAATATAAAATAAATAACTTTTACGCATTTGACTCTGAGGGTAGGAAATTGGAAGATTGCGTTCTTCACGAGTAAACATAACTGATTACCGCAATGTTTGTTCTTGAACTTCAAGCAAAACTGTCTCTAATCTGGAAATCAGACATTAGATAGGAGGCAACTCGTCAAAATCACCCACTACCAACCGTTAGGTTTATTTTAAAAATACCAACAAATGATAAGATTGACCGTTACATTATAATGCCCCCCGGATGAAAGGATGTTAACCCGCAAAATGCGAGTTGAGTACTGTTACTTAGAGGCTCTACTGTAGTGACGTTTTGTTGGTTTTCGCTGTTCTTTTGTTTATTCTATTGTGGTTGACTAACTTTGGTTAACCTGTACATAATGTTGTAGTTCGGCTAATCAGTCATGTCTAAAGTTATGTTTCTGTGCTAACACTTTCCACAAAAACTACCCCGAACAATAAAGACGTGTTTTAATAATGTTACTGTTCAACTAAGCTTCTGAAAAGTTGCTATGTGATAAAAAGAACATCAAATTGTTGGTTTCAGAAAACACTTTCTCTGTGTTAAAAGAACACAAAGTGTTAGTATTTAATTTTTATACAAAACTAACAAGTCTGTTATCCACCATCGCATACAATGATTACATCAGTTTACCTAATTATTTTCAAAATGTAAAAAAATGATTGCCATTTACTTAGTTTTAAGAAATGGACATTTTTTTAGTAGTTAGCCGTAAACAACTTTATTTTCATACACGTGTGTGTGTGTGTGTATTCATAATTGTTCATAATTACACACGATTTAAACGGAAGCAACTACATTTAAACTCCTAACAAACAAAAAACACCTTTCCAGTTTTGTATTTACACAAAATTTAAATAATCTGTGGCTGTCATACCTAGTACTCATAAAACCTTCCATATTTTATTATGTTTGTTCAATGTGTATAAAAACGACCATAAATCCACATCCACGTACTTAGAACCAAATCTTGAAACATCTCGCACAATATTTGGTATTTTGTACTATGCAAATTTTGAACGTAAACAATAAATATATTTTACTACTGCAAAGAAACAAAGTTCGTTTTAAATTGAGGGACTTGCAGGTTTACTATAACTTTTACTGATATTCAATCAATGTTTGAAGTGGGACAGGTTATCCCACTTATTTTCAGAAGAGTCCAAAACAATCCCAGTACTGGACTATGAGCTTCTCATAAAGAAAAGGTTTAATATACGAGGCAATAAATATTTAAGGTATACAAGGTAGTATAAAGTGTGTTGTTGTTTTTTAGGATTTCGCACAAAGCTACTCGAGGGCTATCTGCGCTAGTCATCAGTAATTTAGCACTGTAGGACTAGAGGGAAGACGGCTAGTCATCACTACCCACCTCCAACTCTTGGGCTACTCTTTTACCAATGAATAGTGGGATTGACTGTCACGTTATAACGCCCCCATGACTGAAAGGGTGAACATGTTTGGCGCGACCGGGATTCGAACCCGCGACCCTCAGATTACGAGTCGAACGCCTTAACCCACTTGGCCATTATGGGCCTAGTACAAAGTGAATGAACCCTTTCGATTCAGGCTTGGTTGATGTGATCGAGTTTGTAATTATATTATAAATCAGTAAAAAAAAAAAAAATGCGTCTGTTTATAATTACCTTTGTTTTCCCGTCCTTTAAACCGTGTCTAACAAATAATCCCACCACACAAGATGCAAATAACTGGACGAACGTAGAGCTCACGCTACCATATCGAATTACGTAACGCACGAGATGCTCGCGAGCATACCTCGAAAATAATTTTTTTATTATTATTTTAGTTATCTTACACTACAAGTTTCTCAATTTTATATTTTAGTTGTTTTTAAAATTAATAAATAAAAAATACACAATTAAAACAAAAATACAGCATTCGATTTCGAAAAAAAAATTCACAAACCGTCCCGCTACCTCCAACTCCACTGTGTCTAATTACATTCGTATTTTGTATATTAATAATGTCTCATTTACATTAAGAAAAAAGCAAAATAAACTCTGCTGGGTTCGTGGATGTTGTCGAGATCTTAATATATAAACGCTGCTAGTATACCAACAACACAAAAAGAAATCTAGGTTATTGATAAATCCACAGAAAATACATTAAGATAAATAATAATAGTAATAATGGTTGTTTTTGGCCTATAAGACTAGGCCACTTTAATAATAAAGCATGGTGGATGCTTTGGCCTACACGGCTATTGATGTAACATACATTTATCAGCAATAAACACACATTCGGATTTCTGATGTCCGTCATAAAATTAATGTTTATGTTAACAAAAACAGTACAACAGTCGTTAATAAGTTGGTGGTTGAATAATTGTAGTATTACTTGTACTTGATCCAAAACTTGACTTCGAAATACAGAACAACAAACTTAACTTTCAAAGGTTCTTCTGCTAAACTGCTTTTGGAAACCAAGCTCTGAAATGAGCTCAATATATAAGAAGATTTGTACAAGTTTGCATACACTGTTAAAACTTAATGCGTAAAAAAATAACTAAAACTTTATGTAGAGCTGCCTGTCACTGTGGTAGTGCAAAAAAGAAAAAAATTCATTTCAAAATTATACATACGTTAGGAAAATTATATGAACAATTCACATATTACCTAGAAAAAGGCATGGCATAAGACATGCGCTAAAATGGCATGGAAGTTTTGTGTGCTTTGGATTATTTTGTTTAACAAACAGAACATACTGACACCAGTCATTACAAGAACACATCCTAGTTAACCCTACTGACGTTGCAGTTTATCTCTAGTTGTTCATTACGTAGGGATCACTGGGAGAAAACCTTTACTGATCAAATAGGTTAATCTCGTTCTTCCATTGGTTCCAGTTTAGCACAACTTTTACAAAATTTGATCAACTTTTATAATCTCTGATTACATGGATAAAGTAGATAATTCTATACTCAACTGTAACATAAATATGTAACATGTAATGGCTTAATTAAACAGATGGTACAAACCTACTACACAAATAAATGATCGCACACAAAAGAAAGCTAATTAAAAAATAAAGTACACGACATGATTTAGAGTAACTTTAACTGCTGTGCTACTCAGGGTCAGGTGATTAAGTTGATCAACCAAAATCTTTCTGAACCATAAATTCAAAGAATTAAAACATGTACACATCAATATACATATCACACATCACCTCATAAAACAAACGGAGAATTGGATCTCCCCCCACTTCAATTACAAATAATCAGACTTCCTCAGACTTTCAATTCCAAACTATATTCTACAAATATGCAAAGATACCATAAATAACAAGGCATTTTAATATTGTTTTTCTTAACATAGTGTTATTTAGTAAAACTCTTAACTCAGCTATTCTGTAAGTTTGTGGAATGAAAAACATCACTCCATACCAAAGGAAAACAGATTTTGAGGCTTAGGGCATATTCTATCTTTCAAAACAATCAATTTATTTTCTGACACACTAATCATTTTGCAGCTAAAGCTGTGTAAACTGGGAATCTTTACTTTTAACTAAAAACATTTTTATTCCTATCAGGGATTTGTCTCTCAATAAAAAAAAAAACATTAAGAGTTCCCAATCTTGGTTTTATGAAGATCCGGAAACAGTAAAGCCTACAGATAACAAGGCTGTTTAATTTTACGATTCATGTATCACATGAACACTATCTCTTAAGCTTACGAAATACGTAACACTATGTCTTACGCTTATGATATACGTAACACTAAATCTGGTTGGAGGTCACAGGTGTTTGACACTGTGGAAAAACCAGTCCAATTTTGTAGTCCAAGCACCACCATAAGCTTCAAAGAATTGGTTCTGAAAATACTGTAGCGCTTCTTCCTCCGTTTTCTCAACCTGTAAAGTCTTTCTTAAGTAACCAATGTCATCGATGGACTGCAGTTCTGGGATTCCTGTCGAAAGCATCATTGTGAAAAGGGTGATCAGCAGGTTAGCATGACGACGTAATACCAGGTAGGCCTTACCACACAACTGTTGAAACCTGAAATGCATTAAAAATAAATGTATATTACACATTAACTACATAAAAATGTACCTTGTGTTAGTTTTAATTAACCAGCATTTTAAGACACCTGCATGTTTAAAATGTTACTACTTTAATTATTCATTATTAATGTACCTGCATGCCTTCCATGTCACTCCCTTTAATTAACCAATATTCTAAAACACCTGCATGTCTAACATGTGATCATTTTAATTACTTTTAATATACCTCCATGTATTACATGTTACCACTTTAACTAACCAGCATTTTAGCATCCACAGGTATTTGCTTTATAAAGTTATTAACCACTGACTATCTTGTATCCAACATGATAGCATTTTAATTAACCAGCACATTACTCTCTGTAAGTCTTTCTTTATAGAATTAGATCCCTCAAACAATGGAAACCTTTTTGTTCCAAAGTTATCATAAGAGTGTCTCTAGCATCATGAGGAACTAACAATAATTTATTACATTAACCAATTTTTGACACTTTTATATTTTTTACTGAATCGTTGCTTGTTTTGAGACCCTCATGCACCTATGTGCAACTACAGTTCGTGGATGATGCAATACTGTCTAATTATTACATCAGCATCTTTATAGGCCATCTGGGTATTGAATCGACCAGGTTTTAGCAGTAAATATAGATTCTTACTGAAAGTCAGTTTTGAAGCCTCTATGTGTGTGATGCTACCAAGGCCAAAGGTTATAAGTTAGCTTACAGGCAAA
Organism: Tachypleus tridentatus; assembly: GCF_004210375.1. Lineage (NCBI taxonomy): Eukaryota > Metazoa > Arthropoda > Merostomata > Xiphosura > Limulidae > Tachypleus > Tachypleus tridentatus. The sequence continues at coordinate 188,573,194 of NC_134834.1, read as the reverse complement.
TCAGTTTGTTTCTTTGAGAAAAGACCGACTTTTGACAAAAGGTAAATTATTAAGAAAAGAAAAATTTAACTTGTCTACTGTGAGACACTGGGTGGGTGCAAAGATAAAAGAAACTGGTTATGTGAAGCAACGAAATGGGAGAGATAGTAAGAAATGTTCCACAGCAGCTGAGAAGTGTTCAGAAACACACAAACCTGCAGAAAGGTCCACTGGTGTCTACAGATTTCATAAGGGCATGGCAGGTAACTTCAAGGGTCACTGTCATTGCACACACACCTGTGTTCAGCTGGTCTCCGAACAAAAGACCAAGAAAGAAGCCCCTTCTCATCAAAATGATGAGGCTCACGTGGACCAAAGAATATTCTAATAGGACTGAAGAAAAGTGGAGTAAAGTGATCTAATCAGATGGATCAAAGTTCTAGCTACATAAATCTGATGGGAAGCACTTTTTATGACACTGATGTAGAGAAGAGTTTTATCCTGCATCTTTGAAGGCAACTGTGCCACACCTGGAGGATCTGGTAATATAAGGATATATTGTCAACGTTTATAAGTACATCAATATTCTCAAGAGCTGGTTAAAGCCAATGATTCAAAACTACTTCAGTGGAGCTGACCAGTGCACGTTCCAGGATAGCTCTGCACAACAGAGTTAAAAATGGTTGGTTATATTTATGTACTCTGTGAATTAAACATGAAATGAAGAGGAAGTCTCAATCTACACATCTTGAAATTTTGTTTCATTACTTCAGGTAAAGGACTGTCTTTAAAAAGAGAGAGAGAAGATACTGTGATGGCCAGGCAACAGCCCTGATCTCAACTCTATTGAACACTTCTGGAAGGTGATGGGTAACTGAAGTACAGCTAGAATCTATACTTTACCGTCAATGCACAAGCCTATCATAACATGTAGGCCAATTATAAGTGGTTTAAACTTACTGCTCATCCTTTAACTTGTCTACTGGTTGAGAAATTGAGACTTAAATATTAGAGAATGTAATATTCAGGATAACAGGATGAAGTCATTTCATCATTTACGTTTCACTAAATAAAGCCTTCTTATTCATCAGATTCTTTGATATTGATGTTGAAAATTATCTTTAAAATATAATAAAGAATTGGTCAATCGTACTGAGACTGTGCTGAAAAATCCTTATTTCCATATTTAAAACTAATGATAATTTTGTCAACAAATTAATATTCTAGCAATAATACCTCTCACCACCTCTTTTTAGTGATCTATTTATGCTCTAAGATTTCCAAGTCATAAGAAGCTCTAATATATTCTACATGATACAGAAGATCATAGAACTCTATACACAGTTTTTAAACAATATACATAATACTGATGAAGGAACTGCATGCACTATGGAATACAAATAATATGAATCAGTCTTTGTAGATGTTTTTTATTAAAAAAGATTAGAACAATTTAAAACTCAGTGTCTTCAATAAGCCTTTTGCTAACACATTACAACTCCAATCACCCCTCTAAGTACAAAATTAAGCATTTTTAACACATACTCGACATGGTTATTAATATATGTTCTGATATCATACGTACGAACAAGTCAAACCATTCTTTAAAGCTGTAGTAACGGTTATAGGTCATGATCTTACAAATGTTGATAAAGCTTTTCATAAATACTCTAACTTAGCTCAAAACAAGCTCAGCAGTATACCATTTTCCCTGTCATTTCAGAAGAAACTGCCAAAGCATTTCAAGTAAAAGGTTAGAAAGTAGGCTTAATTCCTAAAATGTCGACCACATACAAACATTCAAAAATCCTAAAAGGATTGAAGTTCTAATTTACTAAACCATTTCTTGTTGTAGTAGAATTTACAGAAGACAAACAAGAAAAAAAATAAAAACAGGATTCATAGAACACCAGTATGACAAAGTATAGTAACACTGTGTCCTCAACTGTAGCTGAAAGCTTTAGAAATTTTGACAGTCTTAAGACTTCAACAAACAAGCATAGAAAAGAACTTAAGACAAAGTATGCATAATTCAAAACAAACCTCTATATAAATGAATGGAATTATTTCCCACTGGAAAAAAATGTTTAAGTTTTTCATTATTTATTATTTACCTACACACTTCCTCTTGTTTCATAACTCTATTTTTTAAATATGAGCTTTGGAGTTTAATATAGGCTCTAAGCTAACATTGTATTCACAAAGCCTGATGTTAGAGGCTGTGGTACCAATTGGGTAAAACAATCAATAGAGTTTATCTTTTATTGGCCCAACAACGTTTATTTTTTTCTTTCTTTACTTTTAATATATGTTTTTAACAGTGTATTCCTTCCAAAATCATTTTATCACATAGTTTTTTAACATTTTTGTATTTATGAATTAGATAATTACACCCTAATTTACAAATTATTCGTTTTAAAAGTAACAAACTACGCTCTGGCAAGAACCAGTCAACCTTTTGTTGGATATCCACCTGCTCCTTACTTAACCATGCCACCAGCTGTCCGTGAAATAACATAACCTCAGAGCACCAGCGTTTATAACAATTATACCTGAATGTTCGTATCATTGCACCACACAAAGAAGAATGTAACCTTTTTATTTCTGTATTGTAAAAAGCATTAGATTAACAGAAGTATTTGATACGAAAAGTGATGAATGAAACAACCATATGGTTCTTCTTCAAGTAAAAACCAATGGCACACAAAACCAAATAATTAATGTATACACACACACACACCAGTTGACCTGCACTGCAAAAACTGAGTCACTGGACCTAAAATTAGTGAAAATGTACTCTAACCTTAACATTGTAAACTAAGCAAGGAGCATGTTCCAACCGACGAACAGTAATACAGACACATATTTCACTGTGTGATACCAAAGGTAGAAATTACAGCAACAAACCATTTTTTAGGAAAACTAATTTAAAACTTACGCTTGAAACTCTTTGCTTTTTTTAGGATTTTCAGCCCCTTTAGCAATGACGTACAAAAAGTCTTCTGTCAACACAAACGGCACTCTCTCTCTGCTAATACCAAACTTCTTTTTGAAGTGGCCCAGAAAATGTCCAAAATCGATGTGAAAAATCTGTAATTAAAGCAAGTCTAACATGAAAATTTTATCGGGCACAACAAAACAGTGTTGTGATATCATTGGAAAAAAATACAGTGTCAAATTAATTAAAAGGAATACTTTAACTTCAGAGGAAAAAAATTAGCTCTTATTTCTTATTTTCAAATAATTCTAGAATGCTCCAGAAATTTAGAAAATTTCTTATTATTTTTTTACATATGAAGCATGTTAACATACTAAGTTTTCAGACAATTTTAATAAATGACTAATCATGTGTTCATAACTGCCTTGTTTCTTTTCTTCAGTCTGATGTGAGATTATAATTGTTCTGATTAAGTTTTTAATTAACAACATCGTGAGATATCTTGTCAAGCAAACTTTAATATGTTCTTGTACTTATTTTATGACGTCCGACACGACCAGGTGGGTTAAGGTGCTTGACTAGTAATCTGAAGGTCGTGGGTTCAAATCGTGTAGCATCAAACATGCTCGCCCTTTCAGCCATAGGGGCATTATAATGTGATGGTCAATCCCACTATTCATTGATAAAAGAGTAGCCTAAAAGTTGGCAGTAGACAGTGATGACTAGCTGCCTTCCCTCTAGTCTTACACTGCTAAATTAGGGACAGCGAAGCACAGATAGCCCTCATGTAGCTTTGCGCAAAATTCAAAAACAAAACAAACACTATTTTATGTAAAGAATCAAAATAGTACTTAATACAGTGATTCACAAGTAGGACAGTAATAAAAATATTCTTTAAAAAACAAAGTTAAAAAAGAAATGAAAAGAAAATAACCCATGATATATCGTCTATGGAATATTAAGAATAGATAACTTGTTACTTATTTACAAACTGACACTTTCGATAAACGTTTATTAAGACAATGTGTTACCTTATTAATGGGAAAAAAAAATCTAAGACTATATTCAGCAAAAGTTTGAAAAAGGCAACTGCCTGATTTGCTTTGGAGGTAGTAATGGTCCAAATGGCATATTCTCCAACATTTATAGCCATCTTAATGCTTTAAGTGTCGTTTCCTAAAACACTCAACCCCTTAAACCCAAGCTGATACTACCAACGGTTGGATCAAAACCTGATTTACCCATTGAACAGTAAGAGTGTTTGATGACATTTATATCTCTTTGGCTAAAGAATAATCCAAATTATGTTATTATACAACTTCTATAAGGTATGGTGATAACTGTTATGACACCATGAAATTAATTTTAGCAGAACATTGAAATATTATGGGCTTAGAGTTAAGTTTGATAGTTAGTATAAATAAACAAACAGTAAAAAATTCCACAATAAAGATGATTCATTTGAGCTTTGAAAAATTATTATTCCTACCCTTCTGTACTTTGTTTCAACTGAACTATTCACATATTAAAGAACTTTATAACACCTATAATACTAAACGAACACACATCAAAAATTTCTAAAGGATTTTTTAAATGTGTGTGTGCACATCTCCAGTGATTAATGAAAGAACCACCAAAAGAGAACACCATTTCTATATGTATGAAAATTTATGTAACAACTAATGACAACAATCACGTGAAAAACATTAGAGGTTATTTTTCTTGAACAAACATTTTATTACTATTTCTATAACAAAACTAAATAAATACCTGTCCTCCTTCATTAACCATGATGTTGTCAGGGTTACGGTCTCCAATTCCTAAGATGAATGTTGCTACACAATATCCAGCACACGAACATGTGAAAGTTTCAATTGCTTGTTCATACCTACATCAAAAAAACAATTAAATAATGAGACAAAAAATGCTAGAGTTAAATCAAGTTTTTAGGCAAATTCAGACACAAAACTTTGTCATATTATAAATGATACATTAAATTATTTCAATGTTTGTTTTTCATTAAAAACTCAAAGTCAGTTTCTCAATACTTTAGTTTCTTACATATTTCCTTTGTTTTTCTCTTTGATCCACTTGTGAAGTTGTGTCGAATCTACCTGGAAAGCTGCCATCCGACCACCCTTCCTCTGGATGTTCATTACTGTTTTGGCATTCCGAACCACTTCAATCATACCTACTTGTTTCCCAGTAGCCAGACAGGCATATGGAAGCATCCTGCAAGTTATAGAAGCATTCAAAAGGTCGTTAGAAACCAGTACTTGAAGTCATGAAATAGCACATAAACATACAATACAAGTGTTGGTTTTCATATTTTTAAATCTTTTGTCAAAAGATCACACTTTTATACATATGTTTTTACTATGCTTCTGCTGACCAATGGGATAAACCAAACAATATAAGGATCACTTAGAACTGTACTCGATGTTTGATCACATGCAAGATCATAGATTGTTAAACCTTCAAAACCAACTTGCTTCTTTTACATTCCTTAACCCCATACAATGACTTATTTGGATTACCAAGTTACTAACAAACTTTTGTATGTACTGAATCAAAACACAGTAATCTTGAACCAAATTAGAAATAACATATAATGTAATTATTCACATTATCAATATTTAGGGTCCACAATGAATTGGAATAAATAAAGTGCCCAAGGATTAATTAACAAAATTTAATTAACTTTTCAAGTCAGATCTAATAGTGCAACTGGAACAGTTTAAAAATCACATACAATCTGAATAGAATGAATTAGTAACTGATTCACAGCAGATGAGACAACACTTCATTTCACTCAGAGTGAATTTAAATATCACTGCTAACTACTCTTTAAGACTTTCACATTCCGAATGGGTTATCCCACTTCTGTCGAATGTAAAATATCTTTGTTTTTATACACAAATTAATTTTATACACAACAAAACTCATAAACGTTTATTTACACTTCATACTGGTATTCAGACAAACACGTGGCAAGTAGTTACTATACCCATGCTGTGAATCGAGGAATTCATGACTGATGTGCTATTGATGCAAAAATGTACTTGCACTTTAGGGCTCCAAATGTGCAATAAAAGTAGCAGTCAAGAAATGAGTAGTTCAAGTTGACTGGCTGCCCTTCCTTTTGTTTGACAATTTAAATTTAGGGACAGCCATGTGCAAACAGTTCTTTACAAAAATTATAAAAATAAATCCTACTTGTTCATTCATCACATGTCCAACTTTTCATTAAAAATTAACCCACACAACAAGTAGAAGCTGCTTCTTACCCATTATAAGTTACAAAGAGTTTGTATAATGCCTTAATTCACTCATAATGACAGAACCACCATAAACTTATTGTTTTGATAACTTCTTTGGTTCTGGATCTTCAGTATAATATTTTTACTTCCAATATATTTTATTGTGAAAAATAATTTGATTAACACTTATTTTTGATTTCTGTTGAGATATGAGAGTATTATTTTAAATTAAAAACCAGAGTATGAGACAATAATAATAATAATAATAATAAAACTTACAAACATTTAACCTCCTTTGATAACGATATTAACTAGAGAAACTGGACTTTTCCAAATGATTTAGATTGAAAATATCAAACATTACATGGATAAATATAACTTTCATAGCTACACTGTTTGAGGCTGGGTATTGGTATTAACACTTTTACTAATAAAGCAGAGAACAACGTTTTAACTTTCTTAGGTCATCTTCAGGTTAACCTTCTTTCTTACCATAAGTATAGAAGCAGCAACACCAATTTAAAATTATTGTACAGCTTTATTTTGTTATTTTCTCAAAGTTCCACTCTCCCATTTTAGGCTCTAATAATATAGTCTGTCTAACATTGACAACACATCTCCAACATGACTGTTTCATTGAAACAATATGGTTTAAGAGTGGACCCCAATCAAGGGTGAAAAGTGATTAAGATAGCCCGAGGCAAAACATGTTAACTAATCTGACAAGAATGACCCTTGAATCAAACCTACAAAATAGTTATGAAACAGACTAAAAAGTGTTCCCCTATTATAACAGCATTATGTATATAAACAAAGTAATACTTGTTAGAAAAATATGTGCTGTCTACAAAGATGGATCACAGCAAGGAGTGATAATGACCTACAAACCAGTAATGAAAATATAGAATGCTGAGAATTACAAAATAACACCAGTGTAGAACAAAAAGATAACCTTTTAAACTTCTTACCTAAGATCTAACCCTTCATTTTGCCATATACTGTCCATGATGTAAATAACTTGCAATGTCAACATGTCCTGACGCAGATCTGGAAAGTGATTCATCATGTATAGCTAACCAGACTCTCACACAAGTTTCATAAGTCACATCCACAACAATCAATAGATTCTAATATGTAAAATATATAAAAGAGATTTATAACTCTTAAATTAACCATTTGTTTTCAAAGGAATTATCCTGAAGACAAGTTGGTGTTTCACAAAAGTTCTTGTCAAAGTTAATTTCTCAGTTACATTAGAGATTATCTTTAACAACTTCCTCAAAAACTCTTATTAAATGTCCTTCCAGTGCACTGACTAATGTTTCAAACTGTAACAAAACATGGAATGTAATATACATAAAGGTATCTTCTATTTTAAAATTTGCTTTCAATGTTCTATACAGTATTTTAAGATGAAGTTATTACCTGTCCTCATGACTACTGTTGAAAATGTTAAGTTAGTTTCTCTCAGCATTCTCACACGTTACTTTATTTTTACTTATAAGGTCTTGGTGTTCTTCCAGTTGTTCATTATAAACATTCTAACTTATACAAATGTTTTAAAACTACAGTATTTTATAACTTCAAGCAAGACAATTTTTAGCTCACAACTAAACCAAGGAGTACAGAATAAAACAAAAAAATGTTAAAGGTAATGTTCAGTGAGCTACATATAACTGTTAAAACCTCTGTTTACATAAAACCAACAGTTCAAGATCACATCCATATTTAAACAGACATTCAACCAATATATTACACTGGTAGTGTTATATGAATGTTGAGCAACCAGTAAATTATCACATTGATGTGTGCGAGAATAATAGAGAGATAGTGTTAAATATAAAGCTACACATACAATACAAACAGTAAATTATTAATGTAGATTTGCTAATATCAAAATTAACCAGCATTATAATTAAACAATTGAAACATGTCCTTACCGTCACCATTCTTAAAGATAATGGAATTTATCTTGAACATGCATTCAGACATGGGGTCGGGATTCTGCCAGACAAGCCACAAGGGTTTCTTAGCAGAATCCAGAATTTTGCATTCTTCCACACTGAAACACAGTTTGTTTTTTTAATTTACAAATTGTGATCTACAGCAGTCAAATCTGAGATTTCATGTTGTTTTAAAAAAAAATACATATTCATGTTCAGCTGAACACACAGTTATACACAATGAAACATACTGTTTAAGTCTGGATCTTTAAGAACAAATGTGTAAAACTGTCAATTAGAAATGCACAAATCCAAAAGTAAAAAAACTAAAAACAGGCAGCACCCCCACAGTTATACTTGTTACCAAATTACACAGAGAATTCTTAATTGTACTACACACATTTTCATTCAGCATCAAATCTTTTTCTAGTGTCCAAAAGTAATTAATTTCAACATTCTAAGCAGTTAATGAAATATTTTAAAATTTGTTACCACTGAGTGAAATTAAAGTTTATATGATACTGTTTCTGCTGTTCGTTTAACTTCACAAGATGCAAAATCTCAGATTTTTAACCATGTACATGTTACAAACATTATTTTTGTCTCAAAAATATATAAAATTAATTTTTTTAATTTGTTTTACATGGATAAATTCTCCATTAACTGACACAGCTGGGAACCAAGTCAAACCAATTTAAAAACTTAAAACACTTTAAATATTATAAGACTTTTCATAAAAATGTACACCTTGTGTTTAAATAAAACAACAGTATTGATATATTACATAGTATGTTGTAATCAGAATTGAGGTTATCTTACCATTATATGAACTGAGAAATAAAAAACCTTGCATGTTTCTATTACTGTTTCAAATAAGTTCCAATAAAAAAATATTAATTTTACAGTTTACATTATTAAAGTTTTCTGCTTACAGAAATTCAAAATTATAAGTAGATTTTCTTAATTAATAAATATAGATTTTTATAAATAATAAACAATCACAACTTATATATCAAGTACTCCCTAATAAGGGAACAATTTTATGCAGGGAAATACTAAAAATGAGAAGTTATGAATCCAACTCCAGAGAAGGTACCAGAAACATCTACTGCACATAGCATTAATATAGTCTAAATTAAAAATAATTTAAAATGAAGGTTAGTGGCTTTAGAAAACTAATATCAGACAGATGCTCTCCAATAGTTTTAAATGTTTTGAAATGTAACAACAAAGTTTGTTTGTTTTAATTTTATGAAAAGCTACAAGGGCTATCTACATTAGTTGCTCCTAATTTGTCAGTGTACAACTAGAGAAAAAGCATACACATACAGTTATGTACGATGGGGAATCAAACTCATGACCTTTAGGTTATGAGTCAAGCACCCTAACTACTTGGCCATGCTGGACCACAAAACAGTAAAGATTTTAAACAAAACTTAGCTCAGCATCAGTAGCAGCTGAGATGGTCTTCAAAATGTAAATGGGAAAAGTGAAACAAACATCTATTCACAGATGTCTAAAATGTAGACACAAAACTGTTAACTGAAATTCTCAACTAAGTTCCCCATTGAGTCATTTTTTGTTCCTGATACGATGCTCTTAAAATGAGACGATCAACAAAAATAAAGATTGGACAAGTGATAAACAAGTTGAATGGATATATTTTGGTGAAATGATTCATTTCAATCCCATAATAATAAGATTAAGTTAGAAAATAAATCATTCACTTCATATTTTCTTCAGTGATAGTAGTTACTTACATAAGTTTTCCCAACATCCTACTGCTGTTAAGAGGTGAGGGAAAATTCTGAAGTGCTTCAAGATAATCATTTTGTTTAACTTGCTCATATAAAAACTTTAGACGCTCCTACAGAGAGACAGAAAAGAAAAGAAACAAAACAGTGACAACTATTTTTTTCTATGTAACCTATGGTTACAATATTAACGAAACTTTATAATATGACCAGTTTATATAGATACAATAAAAACAATGAGTGGCAAGATTATCCTTCCTTCTAGAGTGAGTGGTAACCAATTACAACTAAAGTGTAAGAACACAAGTTTAATCTAATAAATACCAACAACAAAAATTCATTACATCAAACCACGAGATTTTTCATCTCATCATATTGATCTAGCTTGAACCACATCCTCTATTCTAATGACAAATATATTGTTCCCTTTCTTCAATTGGAATTGTTTAAAATATTCCTCTTTATGTTTCTTACCAACTAAACAAACAAACAAAAAAACATCTACTTTCAAAATAACTTTTTAGGAGTCTGAGCACATTCCGTGGATCCTTATGAAAATACATCACAATCCCAGCTCACTCACACAGCTGAGACAAAACAATAAACAGATCAGCACATATCATAAGACAAAACAGATCAGCACATATCATAACTTGCAGCTTACACTTGTCATACTTTATCACAACTCACAACTGCTATATTATTTTGCACCTCATAATTAACTTCTAGTCATGTCATAAACAATGATACAAATCAAAACTTTTTTTTTATATATTTCACACATTTCATAGACCACTGAACATATTTTTAAAACTGAGATGGTGATCCATCTAATGGATTTGTACTAAAAAGAAATTAGCTCATCCTCTCGTTACCTTTCCTAAGTATATTCACAAAGAAGGATCTCTCAGTAATGCACAGTTTCCTTCCAAATACTCATCTTGAAATATGACACAAGTAAACCTACCTCCTTTGTTTCATAACAGTGACCACTCTCTGCCCAGTACTTTAAAATAATTTCACAATATCTTAAATATTACAAATAAGCCTCACACATGAACTTCATCTAAAATATTAATGTTTTTATTTTTCATTCTTTATTACTCCAGTTAGAACTAATACTTTTGATACTTTCAACAATAACATTGTAGTTTTTAAATCATGAGATATGTTATAGAATTATACATATTAAAATAATATTACAACCACCTAAAATCAACCCTTTACTCATGCTATGCAAATTAATATCAAATTTTGGACAATATTTACTTACTAATCTTTATCAATTATATCATTCTGTTATTTATTTACTTAACTTTTTTTATATTTACAGCTTGTTTCATTAAAATATTACTTATTTATATAGGCAGGAACACGAATGAAGTTTCATAGGTTAAGATGCTGAAACCATGCTGTTCAAAACCTGCATCATATTTATCAAGTGACAATGATAATTGTCATTCCACTTCTTAACAGAAGTTTATTAAAACATGACAAACCAACCAAAAGGAAATTAACAAATACAACACATAGCTGGTTTTCTCCAATTTCAAAACCATCACTGGACTTGGCTTAACAACTGCCCCAGTGAAGTTTTGAACAAGAGGAAAAGAAATCACTATAAATGTGTTACTTATGAATTCCACCCACACTTTAAAATATATTTCAACAAGGAAGTTAACCTTTTGTGTGTCATCCTTTTTTTCTTTGAGTGTGTCGGTCAGCTTGGTCAGCTTCTCCAAAGCTTCAACCTGTTTAACTACCGTTTTCAAGTGAGATCCGAGGCCTCGACAATAAGCTTCAAGCAGCAACCCAAATTTGGTAGCAACTGAAGGATTATACATTTCTGCTCTGCTCATATAGGGGTAAAAATAAACTATCATGTACAAGAAATATCATAAGTCAGCACATCATGTTATCCTTTTCTATATTTACACTATACAAGGAAATTCAATTTAGCTTTCCACCTGCATTACTTAAACATATTATGTACATTTAAAAATCTGAATATATTAAAACAAAATAGAATGAATACAAGCTCAATCTCTTTGTTAGGTTTATGGTTAAAAAAGAAGCAGCATTTTAAATATAGTATTCAAACAATTAAGAAATGGCTACATTTTCTATGACAAGTTTCAAGTTGGGAATAGTCAACTGCTGATTATTCCTTCACTATACCTTCCAGCTCTTTTCAGTTTAATTATTACAAAATACACCAACTTCTTTCAAAAACACTTATTTACGAGCAAACATAAAAAGAAATACACTTTTTAACCCTAATTTTAGCATTACACTATTAGATACAGATATCACTTTGATCAAACTTTGTTTTTAGCTTCCTAATGCTAATCAGTCCAGATTAATCAATTACACAGAATGGTAAGAGTTTAACTGAAATTTCATGAGATCATTTTTGATATCAATAAGAAAAAACGAATGTTTTTAACACTATCTAATACAGAATCCTTCTTAACCAAACTTAAACGTATAAATATTACCAATGCAAGCTAGAGGTATGACATTAATACAGCTGCACACCACTTTTAGTGTCCTTTGCATGTCCAACCACATTACAAAACACTGATGTAAAGTCACCTATAACTCACAAGACAGACAGAACATCCACACCATTATTTAACAAAAGTCTGTATGTGTGTGTTTATAACTGGCAAACAACTTGACCTATTGTCACAAAATTAATAATAAACTTCAGACACCTTTAACTCATGAGGCAATATGGTAACTAATTATAATATTCAAAGCTTTACAAAATATTTAAAACCACACTAGATACCTGGTCCACAAGTGCATTACATATTATTCATTAATTGGACCTTACACAATGAATAGTTTGAACTTACTTCAAATGCCAGAAGAAAAAGTGTCCAATCTTCCGATTTAAGAGAGCTCTCTTTAAGAGGAAACGTGCTAATTCACCATCAAGGTAAGGTTCATACTTTAACACCTGTAGAGAAAATAATTTTATTTCATAAAAGAAACATTATCAAACAAACCATATAATGTTTGTATACAATGCAGAGAAATATGTAGTGTTAGAAGTCAAACTAGGTAACAAATTTTCATGTATTACAAATTGAGCTGCACTGAAAAAACAAAAGTTGCAGCTCATTTAGAGCAATTTCCTATCATCAACTCATTTCGCTCACAGCTTGCTATAAAAACAAGTTTTGCAAATCTAATCAATTATATATGGAGATGAGTTAATGCTATAAGAAACAATAGTCTCTGTCTTTAAAATAATATGGCTACACTTATAAAAAAAAAAAAAACAAAAAAAAAACACTGAAATTAATGTCAAGTGGGGAAAATGCAAATAAGGTACACAATGTAACAAAACATTCTTAAAAAATGAATAATAATGTAGTAACTACAAAGCTTACAGACTATATTGTTTGACTAACATATTACCTCAAAATCAAAGATGTTCTGACAATCACTATCATTACTTGAAAACCAAGAGTTTTCAATCTAATCATTGTGAAGGATAGACCTAAAAGAGGGAATCTAATGTTTACAGTACGGTTGTGCTGATAAGAAATCAATTGCTTTCATAGTTGGTAGCCTGTGTTCTTACCTGCTATATTTATACAATTTACTTTTTTGTCATTATAAGTTTTCATACTAACCTGTACAAGTTGCAATAGATACTGGGACAGAAAGTCATCACTCAAGGACTTGTCCAGCCACTGAACAGCAAATGTCCGAACAACTCGGTCAGCATACTTACAATCAAGTAATTCTAAGGCAGTTTCGGGAGACACTTGAGACCAGCCCTCCAACAGTACGTATAACTACACATTTAAAAAGAGGCAAAAATGGATCAACATAAAAAAAACTACCCTACTATTTCATGGAATGTGACCTTAATGGAAAATAAAGCAACTAAATTCAGTGATAACTACAACACAAATTATTATGCATTCTCTAAATACTTCTATTAAGGAATACTTTTCTCCTTCAGGGCACCAACACATGAGGATAAACCAGATTTCTGAGAATAAATATATCTGCAGTTAAATCTGATGTTACATACCTAAAATACAAAATTAAAACACTTTTCCTCATTATCAAGATAATACACACTTTAAACATCATTCTAATATATACAAATAACATTATCAGTCATACACAAGACCAATAATGAGTTTTAAATCCTCCCTTGCATGACATATACCTGAACATTAGTTTTATATTGTAATCCTCCAAGAAATTATAATGAAAGTTTAACAATCTATAGCTGGGCAATTTATAGCAATAAATCAAATAATATCACAAAAATAATCAACTAATTAAAACTACTGCTTCAGATTATCACTTTCCAAACAAGATCAGTCAAGTAACCATTGTAAAAATAATGAAATAGATCAAAATTACCCTATTCTAGAATGACTGCAAATTGTAACAGGAAACTACAATTACTTATCCTAATTAGAATAAGACTTGTAACAATGTATATCTATTTATACATACTTTTATTGGTTTATTGCCCCTTGAACCATGGTGAACAAATAATCCCACAAGTTGTATGTGTGTGTGTTTTTCTTTTAACAAAGCCACATTGAGATAACACATAGCTCACATGCATACCTCATGAAGTATTTTTATTTTTATTTTACCTCATATAACCTAATAACTTGAATTTTTATATTTTAGTTATGTTTATCATAATATATAAAAGAGCATACATGTTTTTTTTTTTATTCTTTTGCTGTGAGTTGCTGATGAAATTTAAGCCTACTTTTCTAAAATGCTGATAGTACTTGTACTTTAAATACTTATTTAATTAAATAATGCACCTAAGAACAAAAAATAATAACAATATGCATAAGTCAAAGTTGTATAACTATCACTATTTAGCAGACTTTCTACCTATGACATATGAGCCTTTAAATATTACCTTAAGCTGTCAACATGAACACCACAAGAAAAACTTTCAAACTGAAGATGAAATGTAATTTAATACATCATTTGATAAATTAAACCTTTGGTTTCCTATTAAAAACAAATAGTACGATATAAAACATCAGGTAAACCTTCTGGTAATTTGTGAAGGAAAAGATGTGACAAGTGGGCAAAGAAAACAGGTCTAATTTCTAGTTTATGACCCCATAAACAAACAAGATTCAAGGCTATACAAATTATGCTTTGCCTGAGCGATATCTACATTATAATGAGTAATTTACACTAAATCATATACTTCTCAGAGAACAAATGTCACAATTCTCACACTAGGGAAGACTGAGGATATTTAATAATATTTCCTTATAAAATTAAGAAGTTAGACTTGTATTAAAATTTGATTTATTAACTACGTTTATATGCCAAATTCATTCGTATACACCTATAATAAAGTAGTTTAATCACATTTTGACTACAACTCTCTAAAAACTCAAGACATGCACATTATGATCTTCCTGTAGCAAGAGACTTATTACTGGTCTTGATTATTCAAACTATAAAAGTAATTAAAATATTGTCATTATAACTTCTTAGTATTATTGATTAATTCAAGGTTGTTCAGCTTAATCAACTAAACAACCAAAATAATCAACTAATCAAAATTAATGTTTCTGATTGTTCCAACTACCCAAATCTTGTGAGAATAATCCATTAATAGGTGTTTCATTATAAAATTACACTAACTGTCCCTGCTCTATTCAACATACTTTTCCAATGTTGCTTGGTTTATTGACAAACCTATACTAGATTTAAAAAGATTTTGACCAACAACCAAAGAGAAATAAAGGTACTCTAACATTACTGATATACAACAGTTTAAAAACTAAACTGTTTGAACTTATAAACCATTGAAAACAATTTTCACTATGCCTGACAAACACCCCAAGTACTTAAAAGGTAAATTTTACCACCCCTATAAGCAAAAGTTAAACAGCAATTACTGTACCTATACTCAACACCAGCTCTACTTTAATAGGAATTGAGATCTATTGGAGTCAACATTTATGGGTTGTTTTGTTTTATATAACAAAGCTCTATTTATTCTAAACAAAGTTAAATTCCTGGAGAAACTGTGAAGAAAGGAGAAGGGAAGAACCACCTGAGAAACTTCATCTCTACTATTCCACTTAACAGCATCTAGTAACTTTGGCAGTGAATCAGGTACAGTAGCACAATGATTTCGTAGTTTCCAAAGTAGCTCCTTTTCTTGTTCGAGATTTCTGATAAAGGATCCCTGAGTATAACCTCTTTCAGTTGTTCCTGGTCAGCTTGAGTTATAAGATCAGTGCCCTGCAAAAAAGAGAAACGGTTATCACTGTAACAAATTAACATTAACCACATCACTGGAATTTTTTCACAAAAAACCTAAAAGTCCAGAAATACATCCACAACTTTTAACAATCCAAACACTTCACTAGCATAAAAATGAAACCCCAAAAA
This sequence comes from Tachypleus tridentatus, assembly GCF_004210375.1. Classification (NCBI taxonomy): domain Eukaryota; kingdom Metazoa; phylum Arthropoda; class Merostomata; order Xiphosura; family Limulidae; genus Tachypleus; species Tachypleus tridentatus. The sequence goes on along the minus strand of NC_134834.1, from coordinate 188,556,900 downwards.
CACGAACAATAAAACACGTGAGAAACACGCTTCAAATAGGTTTGAAAAATAAAGACCATTAAACAAAAAAACAGGTTAATTTATAAAAACAATACATAACAATAAAAAAGCCTTCCAATGAAGCTGACGAACAGCATTTCCCTAGCACATTAATCTTTGTCTTCATACATTGTTCAATCATACACCATAAAATTAATTAACCCCATACTTAGAATCCAACCAAACCCCATCTAATTTTTAAATACAATTTTCTAAAATATTTATGTTATTCCTTCACACTGCAATGGTTATAGGACAAGCCCCAACAACATACAAGGCTCATAAAAATAAATGTAAACAAAGTTAATACCTGAGCTCCCTACTTATAATTTGAGGGTATAGTTAAGTTATATTTGAAGTATTTTTATCAAATATATAGACATGTAATTCTCAGTTTATTTTTAAGCAGCTCACATACAATTACAGTGAAATTTACAGTTGTTTCCATGTGTGTGTGAGTGTTTTCTTATAGTAAAGCCACATCTGGCTATATGCTGAGTCCACCGAGGGGAATCAAACCCCTGATTTTAGCATCGTAAATCCATAGACTTACTGCTCTACCAGCAAGGAACCAGTTGTTTCAGGAGTCTTCCAGTAATCTTTAGAAGTACATCAACTAATGTGGATTTCACCATCAATCACATCAAAATAACAGTCCAAATACAATACAAAGTTGTTGTTTTTTATTAGCTGTAGAGAAAAAAACATCAGTTTGTGTGTCACATAAAATAGGAGTATTAATATTTTCATGAGTAAACACTTTCATTCTTAGTCCAACTTTCAGATACATAACTGTATTAATCACACCCCAAAAACACACTTTTTTTTTTCCATATTATGATTTAAAATTCTAAATCTACAAACAAAAAGGAATACTCACAAAATCCGATACTTTTGTAAAACTCACTCCTTTCTGAGCATCATTATTCCGGTCAAGTTTGGAAACAAACTTAGCATACTCTTCCACCTGGTCCATACTAGGAAATACCACAGTGCTGCTGAACCTATCGAACTCAATCTCTAAACAAGGCGAGTCTTTATTTGGGTTAGAACCAGAAGACCCCAACGGATTCAGGAGTTCGTCCATTCCTTTTGGCATTGTCCACAGGTGAATACTGACTCGTTCACTCAACAGGCGATTTTTGAAATCAAATAAGTTGATGTTCCCCCAAGCCAAGGCACAGTGCTCCTAAAAAGATATACTCACATTATGAAAACCCAAGGCACAGTGCTCCTAAAAAGATATACTCACATTACGAAAACCCAAGGCACAGTGCTCCTAAAAAGATATACTCACATTAAGAGAAAAAACAACTTAGTACCATGCTTTGATACAGTAATCGGATTAACAGAAGTTAGAAACATAAAACAGAAATGCATTACTGCATTTCAAACAATCCTCAATAACTTGATTAACATAAACAAAAGCTTTAAAGAAAATTGTTGCACATTCAACATAGCTTCATGTGGCATGAACTGAAATCAAACCATCAAATTTAATTTGTAATCTTCTGTCTGTGTTTTACTGGATAAATTAAATTAATCTTCTGTCTGTGTTTTACTGGATAAATTAAATTAATCTTCTGTCTGTGTTTTACTGGATAAATTAAATTAATCTTCTGTCTGTGTTTTACTGGATAAATTAAATTAATCTTCTGTCTGTGTTTTACTGGATAAATTAAATTAATCTTCTGTCTGTGTTTTACTGGATAAATTAAATTTCTATCATGTATTGCCAGTATTTTTTTTCCAATTTCACTATCTTTGATGTCATTTCTTATACAACTGCTGTTTCCATTTAAGGCATCTTCAACACTTACCTCCTTTCGTTTTCTACGAGAAACTGAGCATATAGACATGCATAGTCGAGCACTACAAGGAATATCTGGAATATACACGTCATACTCCAACCATTCATCCCACTTTGGGTTCGAATACACTACTTGTTGAGTATCGCGAGTTGGACAGAGTGGCTCAGTACCATGGAATATACCAGTCTTCACATAGATCTGAAAACAATTGAAAAAATGCCATGAGAACTGTAATTCTCACATTTAGTTATCTGAATTGTACCATTACAGGAGCAGCCTATTAAAGCCAAATCACTCCAAGATGCTTTGGTAATGAAAAACATTTTTTAATGTATTTCTTTGCTTATGAATTTAAAATGTGCTTTTGAAAACAACACTTTTACTTTTGATGTTATGACTATACAAAACTAGTTACGTGGAATAAAAAGTTAATTCTAATACATTAAAAAAAATTTCAGCAATGCATATGCTACCAACCCCAGAACTGCATTGTGACTTACATTAAAGTCTAAATATAAAGTAAACTCACAGACAATATTTCAGTATTTATACTTTGGAATTTTAATATTCAATTTCTATTACTGGACACGATTTGGTGATGTTTTGTTTTTTACAGCACTTACAATGCCATCCTTCTATACTCGTATTAATTAATTTCCATTATACACTGCAAAAATGATAACTAATCTAAATTAACTTTGTTTTCCTGTATATATATATATATAACTGTAAATACAAGCACCAATTACAGATTTAGTTCACGAACACATCTATATACATACATACAGATTCTAATCTTTTCAAATGTTTTGGTACGGTACATGGTACCTGGAGTATAGCCTGATAAAACCTTTGGGATAATGTATGCTTTATAGCACGACATTTTCTAAGCCAGATGCAAAATGGACATGTGTAAAATTAAAACCACTCAAATGAAATAATATATAATTAAAAAATAAAACATTTGTTGTATTCATTTTTTTCTTTTATTCTCTTTTATGTATTTAAGCTAGAATGTCTTTAATACACCAATTTGTATTACATAAATTAATTTTATTTGTAATTTTTCATCAATAAACAGTTATCTTAAATTGTATTACTTTTCTATAACTTGCATAATGTTTATGTAACAGCAATGTTTATATCTTTATATCATATAGCACAAATATTTCTTTGTTTTAGAGCAAAGCCACATTTGACTACATTCTGTGTACACCCCAAGTGAATCAAACCCCAGATTTTAGTCCTGCAAATCTATGGGAAAATGAATATTCTTCTAACAAAAGAAACTGATTCAGATAATTGAAAGAAAAAAATTTTTACAAATTTTGAACTTCACACACACAGTTTACACACGCTGTCTTCAGTTACATTCACAAGGGAATTATATTTAATCATACAACCAGGTATTAATGTGTTCATTCAGGTCAGCAGCCTCACCATGTCCACATCTCGAACGTTCACGTAGGTTGCCCACAAGATTCGGACTCGTAGCATGGCGTCTACACGCCAGAGAGACATGGTTGCTTGAGTAGAAGTGGAAGAAAGGGCTCTCCTCAGGAATGAAGGTACATAGAATGATAATTTTGGAACTGAGCTGTAAACTGCTTCTTTGGACATCAGCATCAGTTGGGGAATTTCTAATTTAGCAATACAGTTCCTGATGTACTGAAAATAGATTCATATGGTCTTAGTAGTATTTTTGGCTAATAATCAAGATATTGACAGAAACAACAAGTACAGCAACTTTATACTCTTATAGAGAACAGTTATATAAATGTTATATAATATTGGTAAAAACAAAATTAATGTAAGGAGTGTCTGGCAAGAACAATTTAACAAATATATTTATGCTGTTCTGAAATCTCTTTTGGAATTTTCTTTTATTGTTTAATAATACATGCATAGAACAAACTATAAAATAGAAGCAAAAAGTTAAACATGTCTCTAGTAGTTATAAGACTTAACCTCAAAACTAATGGCAAATGTTGTCGCCAAGGGGCGAAATAAATATATAATTAAGTTACAATCATACTGTTGTTAACAGGAATGCAACTGTTCATTTATGCGTGATTATACAATCAAAGCATTACTTTTATAGCTACTCAATTCCAACGAACAATTAAAGCAATGCATTCAAAATCATACTTGAGAAAGGATAGCTAAACCTAGTCCTTACTTTGTACTGAGTGATGGGATACCTCCCGAGGAGATACTGATCCACCCCACAGACTTTCAGTAAGTACTTCTTCTGGTGTTCTATAGCTTGTTGCCTTTGTTCTTCTCTAGTCAGTTTTGTACATTTTAATGTCTTCATTATGACTTCCTGTATAATACTTTCTGGATATGCATATTTTGACACTTTCACGGTATATTTCTGTTTCTCTCCACCATATGACAGCACCCATACACAGACTATCAGTAACCCTAATGTAGATACAGCAGTTCTTTATTTTACTAACTTTATGTAGTATTTAAAACCAAACACACAACGTCCACATATAAGGAAACACATATATTTCACTGAAGAAAATAATTAACAAAAACAGCTTTAAAATGTTTTTTAAAACTATTTATTTAGTTCTGTTAATTTAAAACAGATAAAACCATAAAATTAATATGAATGGTATCTTTTAAAAACTTTCAGATAAAACTAAGATCAATATATAATCATGAAAACAGCCTAACAGTATACGCTTTTTTAAATTACAGAAATAAAGGAACATGAGGTACTTTTCCCTGCAATAAACCAAATGTAGGAAAGGTTATAGTACACTTATTAAACATATTACAAAATATTTTGTTATAAACTCGAGATCAAGTTGTAATTCGTATAATGATGTTTATGTATTATCTTTTATCTGTTATAAACAAATGTGTTGGAGAAACAGAACATTTATATGAGAGCAAATTTATTCAAATCTCGTATTATACATGCAAGTAATAGCCCATTACCTGTTAACAAACACATCAGTAAATATAATATGGAAAAATATCACACTTTAAAAGAACCATTTTTACCCAAATATTTCCACTGCAGTATTCTTATGAAAATAAGAAATTTTATTAATTAATTCACAAACTGTTACATAGTTTAACATACAGAGTGAGTTTTAAACATATACAAAGCTTTAAGGTAAAAAAACTACAGGAAGTTTTATGTTATAAAGTTGGTCTTGTTAACGAAAGATGTAGTAAAGATCATCCTGAAGGACACGAACCCTGTATTTAGTACACTAACTAAAGATCATCCTGAAGGACACAAAGCCTGTATTTAGTACACTAACTAAAGATCATCCTGAAGGACACGAACCCTGTATTTAGTACACTAACTAAAGATCATCCTGAAGGACACAAACCCTGTATTTAGTACACTAACTAAAGATCATCCTGAAGGACATAAAGCCTGTATTTAGTACACTAACTAATGATCATCCTGAAGGACACAAACCCTGTATTTAGTACACTAACTAAAGATCATCCTGAAGGACACAAACCCTGTATTTACTACTTTCATGTACTGTGGTGTAATCTATATCTTTTAAACAAACAGAAATAATTTTTCAATATTTCAAAGTCATTATTATATTGTTTCATATATATAAAACACTGAACGTTAGCAATACCACACTGACAGATCTTGTAAGTCTACAATTTCTAATATTTGTGTCATAATACTGAAGAAATACAGTTTAAAAACATTACAAATAAATGAGAGAACAAAAGGTTAATGACCTTTGAGCCACTCTCTTGTCATAACTAGAATAAATCCAAGGAATTCCAACTGAAAGTTTGAAATTAATAAATATAACTGGTACCATTTTTTAACTGTCCTCCATACAGGTTTTAAATATACAGTTGAATAATCAAAACATCATAAATAATTACACTGATACCATAGAATTCTAACATAATTTATTAAGCTTAGTAACTAAGATTTATTTAGATTTTTAAAAATATGAAACTTCAAGTAAACTAAAGACACAACCTATCTCCTTGAACTCTTAAATTGAACGAACATGGTAGCATTTTCACAGATTAAAACGTAACTGTATATAAAGAGCCCTTTTTAAAAATGGAAACAGATAAATGGGGCCACTGTGTTTCATTCAGTACATAAGCCATATATCAGTACATAAACTATATATCAGCAAGAAAATATATATAAGGAGATTCTTATTTTACACTTTAGCTTGCCAATATTAGTTATTTGAGTTCCTTATTTGTACAAAAGTATAGACTTAGTATTCTGACATCACAAACATCTAATTTTAAACAGTGCTGTATCAAACATACCACGTGACTCACTTAAATCTATACTTAGATGTGTTCTTCTAGTGTTTAATTTTAAATTAAGAAATTGACTCATAAATAATATTAAAGCTTGAATTATAATCTACAATTTGATTCCAAACTTATTGATGTAAATTATAAAAGAGTGATTCAGTTAAACTTGAATGCAAGTCAACAAACATAATGGCACAGCCCTTGAGCCATGACCTGTAGAGAAGCAGTTAATTATGCGAGCCCGCCAAGCATGAATCACGAGATTTTTTTTTTTTTGTAAGTCAACACATGGTTACTTTTTAAAAGACATGTATAACAATAAATAAAAATATATGAAATCAACAATAAATTTAGCACGCACTTTAGCCTACTTGTAGTCAGGAACATTGATTTTTCACATTATATTATTTGTCTATAAAATTACTCCTGCAGCTTTCAAACATGCATTTTAGAATATAAAAATACATAAGGCACTAAGATAAAATATCTTAAAACCACTACAATTTACCTGCTTTCTAGCTAAGCTATAAATAAGTTTAAAAAATTCCATTACTGCTAAGACCATGGTACTTTATTCTAAACATGTCAAGATCTTCTTGCAAATTAAGAATATATCACTGTGAAAAAAAAGGAATGTATGAGAGTTGTCAATGATCTGGTGAAAAAAACGTGTATTTAATATGTCCTATTAGACGATATACTAAAGCTACAAAAAGACAGGAAAAGCCTGTTTTTTAGGTTGGGCAACTTTATTCATCACATCTTAGCAATTCAGGAAAATATCATATTCTTATTTTATCTTCTAAATTACCAATTTCTATGTTTGGTATTTCGAACTGAATAGACATTCTGAAAAGCACAAAAGGCACAAACAAAAATCTAAAAATGAAAAATAACAGTGCTAGAAACAGAGTAGTGAAGATTTAGAATGTATTTAATTTTGAAATTAAAACTCAGATAATGTAAGTATTTGACTGTAACTCTGTTAAAAAAAAAAGTCATGACAAGCATACTTTGATCTGCACATGCACATGGAGTTAACCATGTGTGACTTTGGAATTTTAAATCACCATGAAGAAAGAGTGTTATTCTACAGCTCTCACAAAATTCCTAAGTGTCAAGTTTTATTTCACATTCAAAAATAAACCTGGCACTGAGAAAGTTGTTTATCTATAAGTGTGACAGTGAAAGTTAAGGTCATGAAGCACATGTGTCACACTTGTATTTTTTTAAAGTAATCTTTCAGTTTATAAACAAAATGAAACATTAACCTGAATTTTTTATAGTTATTTTAGGAGTAACATGTTCACGACATCTTGAGGAAATTTTTGCTGTAATCTACAGAATCGGTAGATACTTGTGATGCCCCTGAACATGACCAGATGTGAGTGATGGGGCTAATTTTACAGAAACTTGTGTTGTTTACTTCTGTCATTCAGTGCCAAAAGAGTGCTAAACAAATCGTGTGTAAACACACACGTACGTAATGGTACCTATTTATAAGGTTTAAATTAGGCAACTTATCTGCTTTCAATTATCTACAGTTTTGTTAGCTGAAAACGTAAATTAAAATTGGAATAACATAATACACACACACACACACACTCATATTACCATAAGGATAAAAGTATACCTTTATCAAGCTTTGCATCCAAATTAACTGGAAGTTCTCTGACACCTTCAAGATCAGGAGGGTGAACATACATTGCTAGTAGATCTTCAGAACCAGAATCTCTACTTTCAACGATTTCCTTGCACATATTGACGATGTTACGACGAAATTCAATGACTTCTGGGTCTTTCATTTCATCAAATTCATGGACAGGCATTCCAATAGCAAGACCTAACACATAAACAGTTCTATATTTGAAATGAAGCACTATGAGAACCTAGCATAACATTACAATGATTATTACGTACTAAAAGAACTGAACATCTTTAATCTAAACTATGTAAACATGCAAGAAGTGTTCCAACACTGAATTATAAATTGCACAGAAGAAAAAAAAAAGAATTATTTTTTGAAAATGTTTAGAAAATTTTAAAGCAGTAAAATATTATTTCTACTAATAACTAAGGTTTTAAACAAGAACAAAGGGTTGCACATGGTTTTATGATATTTATTACTGACAGAAGAAATACTGTAAAAATGTCTTTTTTTTTTCAAGTCCAAAAGTACTGTAGTGTTTTCCAAACTATATAATGTTGTAATTAAATATGTGCAAATTTTTTGTATTAAGTCTTCCATTTAAGCATCCTATATGCCTAAAAACTATTTTTAAAGTCACCACACGTAAAAACTAGGGTTTTACCAACCATGATTTTCTTGATACAATTGCAGAACAATATTTGCCTGTTTTAAAGCTCTAATACATGTGAATACAAATGTGTTTCATGGATGATGCAAGACTGTCTCATTATTACACCAACAGTTTTATAGGCTGTCTGAGCATTTCACCAACAGTTTTTTTGGTCACAAATAGAGGTTCTGACTCAGCATCAACTCAGATGTCTTCCTGTTACAGCATGCATGTAATGATACCATTAAATAGCAAGTTAACTCCACAGAATAAAACTGTGTTTCTTTGAGCAAAGAGGGACTTTTGATAAAGTAAATTGTTACAAAAATTAAATTTAATCAGTCTGCTGTGAGTCACTGGATGCAGAGATAAAAAAACTGGCTGTGAAGAGCAGCAAAAAAAAGTGGTAGGAACAAAGATTCTACAGCAGCCAACGATATCATGTTCTGATGTTTGAGTCTGCAGAATGGTCATCCATCATCCACATATCTCAAAAGAGCATGCCAGGAAAACTTCAGGTGTCACCATCACCATTCACAATGTCTGGCCTTGCATGGATTCAACTAGTTTCCTAGCAAAAAGCTGAGGGAGAAAAACCCTCTTCACCAATAACATCAAGCTTAAGTGGACCAAAGTAAACTTCTCCAATGGATTAAAGTGCAACCTACACAGGTGTGAGTTTCACCCAGCTTGGTTAAGCACATGTATGATCAGATGATATGGGCATGCGTCTCTGTCCAAGGTATGAGATGTGGGATACCTACATTTTATGAGAACCACTGTCAATGTGTGGCATCACAAATTCACTTCTGCCTGCATTAAGTCTCTGGCACATTTTATGCCTAAGTGATATTAAACAGTTGTCAAGGTCTGAAGGGACACAACCAAATATTTAAAAAAAAAACACTCCATGACCACGTTTGTGAATTACTTAAATCTAGATTTTTCTTCTCTGAATGCTTTCCTATTTGCCAAGTATTTGTTAATTATCTGCTGTAATATGTTTGTCACAGTGGTTAACAGAAGCATACCTGTCTGGATGACTCAAATACGAGCCATTTTACACTACACATACCCATAACCAGTTTACATTAGTTCTCATATTTTTACAAAGTAAAATCACAAAATATTATACGAACCAAGAAAAATGTGAAAAAAATGAATGTTCCAATAATATTTTTCCACCTCTTTAATTTAAACTACTAAAACAAATTTACTCTATAGGCAATTTTTTGGTTGCATTTATAATGAAAATTAACAAATTGCACTCACCTGGTGCATTTAGTTATAAAAATAAATAAAGTTTAAAAGAAATAATTTATGTTAATACTTTTAGAAACACTTGGCAAAATAAAAACAAACAAAAACACACGAATGTTCAAATTGTAAATATAAACATAACCCTTATCTTCAACACAAAAAAGCTAACATACAACTATAGCAATTAGTTTACAAAATACAGATTAACAACTCTGCCACTTCTGAAAACACAACATGATTATCAGCTTCAAAACACAATGGGGCTCTGGAAGTTGTGTATCTAGCACAATCACCAAGCATCAGACCATGTGGGATGATTCACCCGAGACTACGCCAGCAATGTTTTATGGACAAATACATCAGACTAGAAGCCCAGTCTAGTGCTATCATAATTCAAAGTGAAACAAACATGAATGCATAAAATAATGTTATGAGGCTTTATATATATATATAGTCATAATAATTTTTAAAAAAAGTCTAAATTACCAATTTCAGAATTTAGCATCTTTTCTTCCTTGTTTCCCTTCGGCTCCACAACCTTAAGAAGAGGTTGAAACAAACGCAGGTCACAAAGACGGCGAGTTTCATCATAGAATTCTTCCCGTTCTGCATCTTGCGTGATTGACACAAATATATACGACAGGGGATCACCAAGATGACCGAAGAGAGGGTAATGTCTTGCTTCTGTCCAAAGGTCAGCTATAAATGGAAAGACCACAGAAAACCTACTTAACAATGCACGAAGAATGAATACACTTTCTTTATCAATGTTTGACATTTAAAATATTTCTTTATATTTACATGTACAACAAAACACTACTTAATATGTTGAAGTTTTTCTATTTAGTATGTGCAAGGTAAGTTAAATGTTAGTCTATAACTAAAGGAAATTTTGAAAATATTATCCAAGAATGCAAGCCATCTATACTTCATTCTGATTTGATTAACCACATTTATATAACAAATGAAACCACTGCTGGTATTTAAAATTTTAGTACTTACATAAATTATCATTCATGACAAATAAAATAAAAGTAACACTGATATCATCACAAACATTATTACAGTAAATATTCTGAGGTAAATGGTATAGTCAATTTTTGTAACATCAGTAACCAATATACATAAAATTACCTTAGTTTTTTGTGTTAAATAAAAAAGTTGGAAGAAACTTTTATGTACTGTACAGAAGCAGTACATAAAATTAGCAGAAATTAAACATTATCTAGAAGAATTGTAACTGGTAAAAAAACTGCTTCTGTACAGTTTAAAATCTGTTTCTTCTGACGTCAACACACTTAACCGTTCTTTTCTGTAATACTGCAACAGAGGCAAACAAACGTGTAAATATAAGGAACGTCTGACCAAAGTAAATCATCTACATATTGTTAACAGTTCAAAAACATGTGGACAAATTTATTATCACTGAATGGATATGAAATATTGGTTAGCTAATTACTAATATACATATACTGGGGTGAAGGAAGACTGCTGAATTTAAGAGCAAAATGATTACTTCTTTCTTTAGAAATTATCATCATCAAAATGACTACTAGATAGATAGATTACTAATATTTCCATCTGATTTTTAATTCCAAAGAGAAATTATGGTGAATATGAAAGAAAAAGAATGACTCTTCCCATTTGATCAGATTTTGATACAGAATATGGAGCATACCTTTGACCGTTTCTAAAGTAGCATCTCGAGCACAAGGCAGTGGGATAATTATCCCTGTGGGCAGCAGACAATCTACAATAATGGTTGGAGGCATCAAATGATGTCCCCATAGTTCTCCTGATGATGGAGGCATCTTCTACACGCACCAGCTTAGCTACTCGGATGTTTATACTTTTGACGAATTATGTAATTGCTGCTAATGGTTATTCTTGCATCATTTTAGTTTTTTTGTTCTATTACTTCTTGGTAAAGCCTCATCATCTTGACAACTGCTACCTCTCATCATCATTTCCTATAAGGCAGAAAAAACAAATAATAAGCTTAACATATTACCCATCACCATTTAAAATACTGTTAAAACTACATTCTAATGAAATACTGGTAAACATTAATACATGATGACTACATACAATATGGGATCATTACAGAAGATGCCATGAAATAACTTATAAATCATTCACAGTAGTTTTCTTACTGGACTTTATCTTTTGTTCATTTTTATTCCTTAGTTTCATCAGAAGCAACTACCTAACTCAGAAGAAGCTATATATATTCAACAAAAGCTTTAGATGTATGGCAGAAGTTAACCACCTTCCACACTTTACACTGTCATGACAGAAGTTAACCACCTTCCACACTTTACAATACCATGACAGAAGTTAACCACCTTCCACACTTTACAATGTCTTATCAGGTCATGACAGAAGTTATCCAACTTCCATACTATAAAATGTCTTATTAGATCATGGAAGATTCCATACTTTACTGTCTTATTAATCTATTTGTGCAATTAATCATTTGCTACTCATAGTGCCTTACAAGACCATGGTAGAATTCAATCACCTTCCATTCAAGAGGCTTACTTTTGAAATAATAGTACAAAATATAACATGGTGGCCTATTTGTGGATTAATTTTACAGTTTACTTTTTCTTTTACTTACTTATTTTTACACTAACAACCATTTAGTTGCCCAAGAAGTTTCTTTAAACACCAGGTGAAACACTATTCTTCTAACACCAACACACAAATATGATTACAGCAGATGAAACAGTTTACGTTTTAACATTTGGACACACAATAATGCTTCACAGTGTAACTTTTTTAAGATGATCTTAAACATGCAACATTTCTAAAAATAATTCTCAACATGACTTCTGAAGGTGTGTTTTCTTATCTCACTACATTGGTGGACTTTTTACACTTGTTTTTGTTCTTCTGATTAAAAATGTTAGAAGTTTTGCATCTAAACTTTTAAAAGGCATTTGATGATCTTCCTTATAATACAATAATTTGTAAATTACTGCTTTGGCTAATTATAAGTCAATGTTTTCTAACTAATAATTGCTTGTAAAATTCAGGGTCATTTTATAATTATGGCTGACCACAGGCCCCTTCCCTACTCTTAATATGTTGCATTCCTGAATGTCCAGGTAACAATTTTCTATGCATGTATGCCAGATGCTCACTCAAAGTCACAATTAAATCTTACAATTGATCCACCTGCAGGCTGTTAAGTTATAGTATTGATTTTGCATACCTAAAAAAAAAGTGTGTTATAATGCTTGATTTTTTCTTTCTCTTGGTTTCTGAAAATGGGTGTTGCCACTTATATTCAAGATAACCCTATAATCGGGCCAACAGAGTAGGTTCTAATGAAACTAGAGGAAGATTCATGAGGTGGGTTAAAACCGACTTTATGATAGAAAATAATCTTGTGACAAATGGGCAGCATGTTAATTGAGAAAATGTTAAGAATGCCTCCAAGGATGTCTTAGGATCTTTCTCTATTATTTATGTCACTAACATGGACATTGTATACACAACTTCCAAATTTATCAATGATGATAAACCAATCACCAAAGCTGATTCTTAGAAATGCTACTTTAATGCAAAGAGCTTTGATGACCTTGGATCGTTTGAGCAAAATGAGTTTCAATACTGAAAAATATGAATCACTATGGGTATGGAAATTTGAAAATAAATGTTTTTTGTGTAAAAAATATTGATGTGTAGAGTGTGGCAGATTGGAGCGTGATGACTGATAAAAAATTTCAAACCTTCAGGTGGATATTTAGAAGTGGTTAAATGAGCAAATACCATTTTGGAATTTATTTACTGAAAATATGACTTCACGAAGAGAGAAAGTATTATCAAGTTGCACAAGCCTCTAGTAAAGTCTCGGTTGGAGCCTCTAGTAAAGTCTCGATTGGAGTATTGTTTTCAGCTTTGTTCTCGTCATTATAGAAAGTGTTGCGAGTTACTTCAACAAGTTCAGAGACAAGTTACAAAAATAATTTCTGGTTTAAAATATATAAAACATGAAGAAAGAGAGAATGAGAGAATCAAAAATTTGAACTTGTTTTCCCCTGAAGTACAGGATTACAAGGTGAATTACTCAGGTATTTAAAAATTACTAGTGGCTTGGATAAGTTATCCATGGAAAGTTTACTGAACTACTAGAACTAGAAAGATGAGGTTGGAGATAATATCCCAAGTATCAAAGGTAATAAGTATAACAAAGCTACAGAAGCCAAGATAAAGGCTGTTTTTGGAGGGCAAATTTGCTAAGGTAGCAAAGCATGATGTACATCCTCAAACAAAACTATCCAACTGCGAGTTCTAAAATAATCTCTTAAACTGTTAAAAACACATTTCTCAATATAGACAAGACAACAAAATCAAAATACGTAATACTAATAGTAATGAATAACACTAGTCAACCAGCTACTGAGCTAGCTATAAAGTATATAAATTAAAAGAGCGTTAGCCTTAAAGTAAAAATAAGATAAAACATGAAAAATATGCATTATAAATGTCTAAATGAGAAAAACGAAATAAAGAACAAGGAAACTCTAACTTCAACTGTAGCCTACCTTATTGACAAAACTGTGCAATGACGCTGCCTTAACCGTTACGATATTCTACGTTAGATTGAATTACCCATTAGTAACACTCAACTCAGTCATAGACGCAGTATTATTAATACCAATATCATTATTACTAAAAAAAACAACAAATACAATACAAAGAGTTATACTACAATGCTTACAATATATTTTTATCAGATAACTTTATTTTAATTTCAAATTTAAAATATCACTAAATTAAATAACTTTTAAAAAGAAAAAAACACAAAAGTACTAACGTCATTCCCAGTTCAACGACACGAACTCAAACCTGCTTGTTTACTACTAAAAGATACCAATTTATGCCTAAAGGGGGAGTCATCACGACAGAACTTGAATATAGTTCCAAGTGAAGTTAGTTATTTTTGCCATTAATTTTTACTTTTTTTCTTCAGCAATACATGGAATTACAATGGAACAAAGAAAGGATTTGTGATTGCTGTAGAGGCCTACTCTATTGTTGCAATGGTCTTCTACTGAGCTGGTTCTTCTAAATTATTTGAGGAAATTAACTTGCAGTTAAAACAGGTAACGTTGAAAAACGAGTTTACTTCTTTAACGTTTCTAAAAACTGTTTTCTTTCTTCCCTTCTTTCTTGTTGAGCGCAAAGCTACACAATGGGCTATCTGTGCTGTACCCACCATAAGTGTTGAAAACCGGTTTTTAGCATTATTAACCTTAAAACTCACTCATCTGTTTTTGCCTTTACACTATTGTGATTGTAGATCTAAGGTTACAAATGACATTTGATCGCAAACATCTTCATAACGGTCAGAGGTTTAGCTAGGTGCTTAAAAGATTCGAGGCTTGGGCCTACAGGAACGGAAATTTTCGGTATTCAGTACGATATCGATTACAATTTTGAATTTTGATTTTTTAAAGACACTAACAGGGAATTCGGAGCATTATCGATTGAATCGGGGTACGGTCGCATGTGCCAATGTTTAGCGATCCCTCTGCTGATGGTACTTCGACTAATACGAAAATACATTTACTTGTACAATTTTACAGCTAATCAATGAGTTACTGAATATAAAAAATAACAAACACTGATTAAATACTTCACTGAATGACTGGTATTATATTAATGATGATTCACTGCGAGCTTACTAATTAACTACCTTGTTCGTATTTATACAGGATGTCTCACTTCTGGATATTTCTTGAGCTTACTAGATTTTCTTGACGTCATTCAGAATATTGTAAGTATTCAGGAATTACATTAATGTCATGCACCCTCTACCTAACACATTTAAATATTTGCTTAGAACATTATTTTTGATTCAATAATTAAAGGATAGTTTATGTCCCTACAGAATTCGCAGATTCCATTTTATTTTCAATTCCCCTCGATGGACTCAGCAGATAGTCCGATGTGGCTTTGCTATAAGAAAGCACACACAATTTTCTTTTAATTGAAATTAAACGTTTTTCTGAATAAAATAAAAACCAAACTTGCTCGGCCTTTAAACTGTGGGAGCGTTATAACGTACAACCAATCCCATTATTTGCTCGTAAAAGAGTAGTCCAAGAGATGACAGTGGGTGTTGATAAATACCTGTCTTATCTCTAGTTTTTCGCTGCTAAATTAGGGACAGTTAGCTTAAATAGTCCTCATGTAGCTTTGCGTAAAATTCAAAAAACAAACAAACATTTAGGCCCATAGTGACTCAACGGTAAGTGTTGGGGCTTTTAATAGTACAAATTGAGTAGTTATATCGTAAGTGAGAAAAACACAGATAGGACGTTATGTAGCTTTGCGCTTACCAACAAACAAGCAAAACAATCACATGATAAAAAATAAATACAAAATGCGAGTAGCCAAAATAAATATTCAGACTAATTTTGTAATAAAGAGACCATTAATTTATGTAGAAGAAAACAAACAAAGTGAAACACTCGCCAAATTAAAACAAGTTCACTGATGAATACCTGAACAACGTTTTTGGTAAAATACCTTCACCGGGTTTCTAGTGAAGAGAAAATTACTTTTGGAAGTGTTTGTTTGTTTTTTGATGGCCAAGCGTGTTAAGGCGTGTGACTCGTAATCTGAGGGTCGCGGGTTCGCATCACCGTCGCACCAAACATGCTCGCCCTTTCAGCCGTGGGGTCGTTATAATGTTACGGTCAATCCCACTATTCGTTGTTTGTTTGTTTCTTTTGAATTTCGCGCAAAGCTACTCGAGGGATATCTGCGCTAGCCGTCCCTAATTTAGCAGTGTAGGGAAGGAAGCTAGTCATCACTAGCCACCGCCAACGTTTGGGCAACTCTTTTATCAACGAATAGTGGGATTGACCGTCACATTATAACGCCCTCACGGCTGAAACAGTGAGCATGTTTGGTGTGACGGAAATTCGAACCCGCGACCCTCAAATTACGAGTCGAGCGCCTTAACAACCTGGTCATGCCGGGCCGAAGCTGCTTTACCCACATCGAGTGCCAACTGGCGTGAAGTTGCACCTTGATCACAGAATTATAATATATAAACGATCATAATATACAAATGGAACAGACAAATCAGCAAGCTTATTCCCACGAATACAAACGTGGCTAAGTATCCAAAAGACTGAATAAAGATGGAAGATAGAAAAAATGGGCCAATCTGTTTTGAATATTGACGAAAACATGGTGAGAAGACACATTAGTGATTTTAGGGCCAATAGACAGCTAAGAGACTCGGTGTAAATAGCAAATTCAGTGTGCACCTTAGCTTCTGCGTAATTCAATGCAAGAAAAAATGGCATAGAACTCGGCAGTAAATACATAAACTGTAGAGGGAATTCTTTGAGTAATCATCAAGCTACATCAAACCATGGCAGAGCTGACAGAGTCACTTGATTTCGAACCGTCTGTAAAACAGAATAATGGTTCTAAAGATGTTTGTCAAAGAGAATGCAGTACTTCCAATCAGGATTATCTGCATTCTGTAGATGACTCAAAGAAAGGTCACAGGTGTGAGTAGTAATGAGCCATGGTGATATGTGCTGATCATCAAACTCAACAGCGTCATCCAATGACAGACAGAAATCAGCCAACTGTGCTTGAATACAAAAACCAAAAGCAGGAAAAGCAGATTGTCTGTTCTGAAACAAAACAGCCCATCGAGAAAGGAAGACGCAGTCCTAGGTGGGATGCAGTGATAAAGATCGAAGCTTGATTGCGTATTGCAAAGAAAGTGGCAAACAGTGGAGGTAAAGAGGAGGCTCGTGGGACTCGGTGTGAAAACTCTGCATTAACGAAGTGCAGAAAGCTCCTGTGCAGAGTAAAAGCCCCACATGATGTATTAGGTCGTTTCATATAAGATGACTGACTTTCGCTTAGTTGAAGAGAGACTGTGATTAGGATAAGTTGGATACAGTAATTTGACTGTATGCTATTCAGTATTAACGACTTGTTGTGCTTTTCATTTGTCTATTATGCTAAGTTTTATTGTAATTGTTTTTGTGTTTCTTTGGAACCCTATACAAGATGATGTCTTCAAAAGAATTGCGGCTACTTTTTCTTGTGAGTTCAAATTGAGAAAAAATGCAGTCGGGGTCGTTAAAAACATTAATTTGGCGTTTAAACAAGGAACTACTTCTCAACGGACTATTCGGTGTTGGTTACATAAATTTCCTTCTGTAGATAAGAACCTCGAGAATAAGCCCCGAGAAAGGCCTCAATCTGTTGAGCGAAGAGAGATTAAGAGCTATTGTGAAAGTTAACCCACAAACAACAGTTTGGGCATTTGCAGCTGACTTAGAAGTTTGCAGTGCTACTGCTCTCATCACCTAGTTATAATTGTAAAGATTAAAAAATTAAACAAGTGTGTATCGCATAAATTGATGAAAGGGCAGAAATTGATTGGGAACAAGAGGAAGTCATTTTTAAAGCAAATAGTTACCTGCGACGAGAAGTGGATTATATACAACAACTGGACAAAATCATGATAATGGCTAGATGCAGGTGAATCTCCAAGACATGCGCTGAAACCGCTTGTGCAGCTAGAAAAGGTTATAGTGACATTATGGTGATCTGCAGAGGGATTTATCCATTACTTCTTTCTGCAACCAAGTAAAACAATCACAGCACGATCTTTCAGCCAAAAAATTAATAAAATGCATCGAAAATTAACCACCAAACAACCATCATTGGTAAACAGGTGTGGACCGATTCTGTTGCAAGATAATACCAGTCACCATACCTCACAAATCACTATTTCAAAATTGAGAGAATTGAAAAATGAAACTTTGGAGTATACACTATACTCACCTGACCATCTCCAACTGATTATCACAATTTCCGACACTTGGAGCTGTTTTTCCGGAACAAAACATTTAGAAATCAGGAAACAATCGTTGAAGCCTTTGAAGAGTTGATTGTCTTCAAAACAATGAAGTTTTATAGAGACTGGATATTTTCATTAATATCTCGTTGAAAGAAATCTGTTGCAACAAATGGTATTTTGATTAATAAAATTGGTGTTTGTTAAAGTGTGGGGTTGTAATTTTTACTTATACAATCCACCATTTTATATGAAACGAACTAATGCATTGTTCAACATCTTCAAGGCAGAGGATCTGGCAAATCTACAAATCATAGCCCCATAATGCAGCTTAGATTACATGAAAGTAAACTAGATCTTAAGAACGAAACATTTATATGCTTCTCAGGAGGTGGAAGAAAGAACACTGAGGACGTTCTGTGTCTTTGTACACTTGACACGAAGTTACATAATGTGAAAAATAAAAGTAAGCTTATGGTCAGTGATTGACTACAACATCTTCACTTTAAGAACCACAGGAAGAATAACACCGCCAAGATGGAATTTAGAAACATAATACAAACCCCGTTGATGGCAGAAATGAATACAAACGGTTTTAGAGAAAGATAAGGTAAAAAACC
This sequence comes from Tachypleus tridentatus, assembly GCF_004210375.1. Classification (NCBI taxonomy): domain Eukaryota; kingdom Metazoa; phylum Arthropoda; class Merostomata; order Xiphosura; family Limulidae; genus Tachypleus; species Tachypleus tridentatus. The sequence goes on along the minus strand of NC_134834.1, from coordinate 188,537,732 downwards.
GTTTCTTGTGGTCCACCTAAGCAAGTGAGTGAGAGCTATCTGTAGCTGCCACTCAATAAACCTAATATTCAACAACTAATAAGAAATATAGAACACATTAATATAGAGACTATTTAAAAGAACAGAAAGTTACTTAGCGACAGCATTGATACTAAAATGGGTGACACTCAAGATATACCCCTGAAGGACTCTAAGTTCCTGTGTGAAAAACGGGAAGGAGTTGAACCTACACAGAGTTGGAAATAGACACACATGATGGTAGGAGTCAATCAAGACCTTAATTCATTCAAATTTAAACAGAAATCTTGACTGTTGTATCGTATCAAATTGGCCATTGTTATTTAGGTGGAAGAAAACGAGGTGGAAAATTCTTCTGTTTAGGACCAAAAAGTTTCACTTTTGATGAAAAATATCTGTCGACCTTCATGGAAAACATGCCCTAATATGATTTTGCATATCTCTGTCGGGAAAAGGAGACTCCGGTGGTGGAGGGCGTGACTGAATAATAGTTCTGTATTTCAGGGTTGAAGAAGAGAGACATGAGCAGTCACTGTAAGCGAGAGTGGGGACAGAGACAGGAGTAGACGCAGACTTGTCAACTCGCGTAAAAATGGAGGGCAAAACACTTTCCACGCGGTGTGAAAAGGCTCTAAGGGAAGCACAGAAAGTGGTGAGTTAAAGTTCCAGTGATTCATCAATGACACCCCTCAAACACCACGATCCTCTCCGATCCTTCGGAAGTCATCACACACGGAAAACACGTGGGTGGATGTTCAGATTCCAGAGGAGATAAATTGAAAATACAGGACCTTCTCTGGGAGGTCTTCTCACCACGTATGGGAATCCACCTCGAGAGGACTACATTTTGTACACGTATTTATAGCCTGACCGAGGCCTAGAACTTTAAACACACTATGAAATAGGATGTAGTGATACTCGATCAAAACAATAAGAAAACTTAGAAGGTGCTGGTAACATGACGCAATAATGCAAGCACCAAATCACAACAATGGAAAAACTTTTGTATGTTATACATGTGTATGATTCGGACACAGTTACGTAAATAAAGCTATGATAAACTATCGCTTCTAAAAATAGTTGAATTTAACATTCACACTATATTGAAACAGAAACAGTTGTGTATATCTAACAGAGGCTGGTTTAGTTTGTTTTAAATTTCGCGCAATACTCCTCTAAGGCTATCTGCACGAGCCGTCCGTAATTTAGCAGTGTAAGACTAGAGGGAAGGCAGCTAGTCATCAGCACCCAACGCCAACTCATGGGCTATTCTTTTACCGACGAATAGTGGGAATGGCCGTAACTTATAATGCCCCCACGGCTGAAAGGGCGAGCATGTTTGGTGTGACGGGCATTCGAACCCTCGACTCTCAGATTACGAGTCGAGTGCCTTAACCACTTGGTCATGCAGGGCCCTAACAGAGACTCTGAAACAACACTGATATCATATATAAATTTATCCAAGAAAGACTTTATTCGGAGAGTAATAAAATACAAAAATCATTGTGATTGTAATACTGATAAGACTGGATATCGTTAATGTGACATTATGACTGCACAATCCCAGATGTAAGAGCCAACAAACTCCAAAGTTAAGTTGGTGTTGGGAAGGGCTATTTGTTGTAAAGAAAAGAATCAATGATGTATTTACAGAATGCAGAAGGAGAAGTGATTCGAAGAGCATTCACTGTTACCATCCTTGGAAAATGCCAAGATAACTTTAAAAAAATCTGCCTTTGGGAAATATGCAAACTGGAAATCGTATAGTTCGTTTCAAAACCATTTCCATTGTAGTATCAAGGATAGAGCCTCCACTGGATTAACTCGATCACTACCCAGAGAGAACTTCCACAGTGACAAGTTATAAGGAACAATAGATCATACTACGAGCCTTTGAAAACGTCAAAAGAATTGGTGAATGGAGCGCTTAAACAGAGTTACATGAAATATTGGATATTTTGTTTTGTCACTCAGAATTTTTATTGTATTTCATTTAACACCTAAATTCATTAATGTTTGCTTGATCTGAATTTCGCTCAAAGCTACATGAGGGCTACTTGCGCTAGCCGTCCCTAATTTAGCAGTGCAAAACTAGAAGGAAGCCAGCTAGTCATCACCACCCACTGTCAACTCCTGAGCTACTCTTTTACCAACGAGTAGTCAGTTTGAGGATCACATTATAACATTCTCTTGACTGAAAGGGCAAACACAGTTGATATGACGGGAATTCGAACCCGCGACCCTCATAGAGCCTTAACCAGCTGGCGACGTCGGGCCGTACCTAAATTAATAATATATTGATCGAAATGTCTAAGTGCCAATATTTACTCCCTGTAAATAATAACTTTATTGGTAATTATAGAATTGTACATCTAGCTTACTGTTTTATTTGTTAGCCATATTGTTCAAGGGACTTTACGATACAGAACTAAGGCAACATAATATGTTGTATGTCCATATAACTGCTTCGCAGGATGTGGATGATTACATATGAATTTTTAGTTATGCATTTTGCAGTACTTATAGCCGTAATAGCTTTTTTCTTACCACTACTTCGCCCCCTATAGATGAACTTTCATTAAATTTAGTGTAAAGTTTTATTGGGTTCATAAAAAATGTTTCAGTTTTGACGAGAGATTCCACGTTTTTTGTGTTTTTTTTTACAATTACATAAAATAAAACCAACTTTTCATGTCCTTAAAAAAACGTTAATTAATCACAAATTTACGTAACTTACGTCCAGGGTACCACTACTCCAACTAGTTCTGAACAGTATATTTATTAGAGAAGGTTTTACATGATAGAAATGGCAGGACAACGACTACAAGTTTCTTGACAATTTAGGCTTCTACTTAATCTCCAATGTTCGTGAACTAAAAGTAAGAGCTAATAAACTTATCTATCAATGACTGAGATAGTTAGTACGTTTATTATAAAACGTAAAAATGTAATAGGCCTAATATTAATTCCAATTATAAGGCCCCAAAGTGATACAGTGGTTATATATGCGTACTTACACTGCCGAAAACTGGGTTTTGATATGATACCAGAGGCGGGAAAAACACAAATATCACTTTGTGTAGCTTTGTGCAAAATAACAAAACAAACTAACTTACGATAAATAAATTAAATATTTTAAAGGGGATTTATCTCTAAAAATTAATGCGATAAAGACGTTAAAGGAAAAGATAGTTGCAACTATACACTGAAAATTAAACCTTTACAATATTCAATATGGCGTCTGAAGAAGCTTTCAAAGTTTTTAATTAAACAATAGCGCTATCTAGAAAATTGGTAAATGTTATTATCTGAGATTAAACTATTTATCAACGTTAGATGGCAACACTTACTTTTAAAGCTTTATAAAATAAATAACTGTACCAGATGTGAAATAGGAACTTGGAGTAGGTTTTATTCTGAAATTTAGAAAGATTTCAACATCATTTTCGTTTGTCTAGAAGGATTATTCAATTAAATATTTTTTGCGTTTGTAAAAATAGAAATATATGGAAAAATTGTAAAATATTACGGCAATTATTAATGTTTACATTTGAATTGTATTTTATCCTTGTACTGCTAATTCTAATTTACAGTTTCACTAAGTTTCAGGAGTACTATTAAAAAAAACAAAATATTACATTTTTTTAAATAAGTTTTTATCATCTGATTAAAAATTCAAAGTAGTTCTGGACCGTAAATTCAGGATACAGAAATTGTTTTTTTATCTTGTATAATTAAGAATTAAGAAGATATGCACTGTTACTTTTTGATATAGTACCAACAACAATGAATCATTGTGGACTGGAAGCCAAGTATTGTTCTTAGAGCTTTGACATTTGTAGAAGAAAACTATTGACAAAACTATAACTTATAAACTATTGTTATAAACTAGGTTTTGCTTTATATTAATATTGAAAATAATTATCTATTATAATTAGGCCTGGCATGGCCAGGTGGTTAAGGTACTCAACTCGTAATCCGAGAGGGGCGGGTTCGAATCCCCCGTCGCACCAAACGTGCTCGCCATTTCAGCCGTGGGGGCGTTATAATGTGATAGTCAATCCCACTGTTCGTTGGTAAAAGAGTAGCCCAAGAGTTGGTGGTGGGTAGTGATGACTAGCTGCCTTTCCTCTAGTCTTACACTGCTAAATTAGGGACAGGTAGCCCTCGTGTAGTTTTGCGTGAAATTAAAAAAACAAACAAATTAGTACTGTGGGATTAACACGCATAAAAATACTGCACTTTATGAAAGCAATACACAGCATTTCCAATATTATACCTCAAATATTTTGTCAAATGAACGCATTGCATTTGTTTTTAAATTCGAAATAAACTAATCAAAATGGCTGGAAATATCGCTTCCCACGAGCCTGGACTTTTATAGTTTTCATAGGTGTATCTAAATTTGGCCTGGCATGGCCAAGCGCGTAAGGCGTGCGACTCGTAATCTGAGGGTTGCGGGTTCGAGCCCGCGTCGCGCTAAACATGCTCGCCCTCCCAGCCGTGGGGTGTATAATGTGACGGTCAATCCCACTATTCGTTGGTAAAAGAGTAGCCCAAGAGTTGGCGGTGGGTGGTGATGACTACCTGCCTTCCCTCTAGTCTTACACTGCTAAATTAGGGACGGCTAGCACAGATAGCCCTCGAGTAGCTTTGTGCGAAATTCCAAAACAAACAAACAAGTATCTAAATTTAAATTTCACATTCGTAAAGCATGCGACACGTCAACATTTACATAATATTATTTTAGCGATGACCCCTTTCCAAGCGGAAATACAGCTACTGGTACGGATTTCCCGCCCAACAATTCACTCTGAAATTTTCATTTATATTGTACATAAGACAGAACATGCGGTCTGTTTTTCACGCATGCTTGGAGAGGACGGTTAATGAATAAAAATTATAGAGCGCTACTACTAGCAGTAGTTGCAATACATAAGACATTTCACGCCAAAGGCTATTAAGTACGTCAAACCGACGGGACGATTGCTAAATAAATGCTTCGCTGAATTTACATTAATGTAATACATATGCACGTTATCAGTTCTCGATTTACTTACCTTGAATCAAACAGTACGATAGTTTCTAACAGAAAGGTGAAAACAATGTTGCCAGGTGGTTAAGGCGTTCGACTCCTAATCTGAAGGTCACTGGTTCGAATCCCCGTCACACCAAACATGCTCGCTGTTTCAGCCGTGGGTGCGTTATAATGTGACAGTCAATCCTACTATTCGTTGGTAAAACAGTAGCCCAAGAGTTGGCGGTGGATGGTGGTGACTAGCTGCCTTTCCTTTAGTCTTACACGGGACGCTAGCGCAGATAGCTCTCGTGTAGCTTTGTTAGAAATTAAAAAACAAACAAACTTGCAGTATACAGAAATAGTTTAACAAACAAATTGCAGTATACAGAAATAGTTTAACAAACAAACTTGCAGTATACAGAAATAGTTTAACAAACAAACTTGCAGTATACAGAAATAGTTTAACAAACAAACGTGCAGTATACAGAAATATTTTTTTTGAAAAAACATATACTTCTTACACCAGTTACGAACGGAAGTTAAATCGAAGGATTAAAATCCTAGATTCACCTCACTGTTATACCTTGTAACCCTTCCAACAGAATTGTAAAGAATTACAATATATATATATATATATTTTTTTTACATTCTCGAGCATGTCGTGTGCATCTATTCCTTTTGCCCGGCATGGCCAGGTGGATAAGACCCTCGACTCGTAATCTGAGGGTCGCGGGTTCGAATCCCCGTCACACCAAACATGCACGCCCTTTTAGCCGTGGAGGCGTTATCTTGTCAAGCAAACTTTAATATGTTCTTGTACTTATTTTATAACGTCCGACATGACCAGGTGGGTTAAGGTGCTTGACTCGTAACCTGAAGGTCGTGGGATCAAATCGTGTAGCATCAAACATGCTCGCCCTTTCAGCCATAGGGGCATTATAATGTGATGGTCAATCCCACTATTCATTGATAAAAAGAGTGCCCAAAAGTTGGCGGCGGGTGGTGATGACTAGCTGCCTTCCTTCTAGTTTTACACTGCTAAATTAGGGACGGCTAGTGCAGATATCCCTCGTGTAGCTTTGCGCGAAATTAAAAAACAATAAAACCTCTCGGGGCACATCCCCCCCGGTTGGGCAGTGTTAACTTTATAAATTTACAACACTAACATTCGCGTTCGATTCCTTGTGGTGGATACGAGAGATTACCCAGTGTGGCTTTGCTCTGAAACAAACATCTTCTTTGAAGAGTTATTATTATATTACTTTTTATATGGTCATATTTTTATAGCTATTGTGAATAAAACTTCAGTGCCATCAAGCATTAGACGTTTTGGCTCACTGCGAAAATACTGTTACTGTATTAATTTAAACTGGGTGTGACTCCCGTACGAGACGGTATTATACATAAACAAACTAGTGATAAAGCTGACCTAAATAATAGGGGTAAAGATAGGTAAATATCAGTATAAATAACATCAACAAAATATGGATTACTAGATTCTAACTGTATGCTGGCATATAGCTTGTTTTAAAAGGTTGTCTCAAAATTAGGAACTGTGATGATTTCATTAAAATAGTGGTTTTTAAAATGTTTTTGTCGTTCTTAAAGAACAGTAAGAGACAAATCAATATTATATAATAATTTTTAAACGGTCCCAAACGTAAGGGTGCGTCACCTTTGTTCTAGTTGGTTGTATTCTCAACCAAAATTAGTCCACAAGGTATAAAAGAAGTGGAATAGACACATTTGTTATTTAAGGGCACAACAACTCCCTCCCCCCTCCCAGGAGGTTGTGGAAGTGTTTTGGAATTAACTTCTATTTAAAGGTTATTGGGGTAAGCTTTCCAACCTTCGTCTTCCCAATGCTCATGAGGTCAAGGCACTCGACTCGTAATTCGAGGGTCACGGGTTCGAATCCCCGTCATACCAAACATGCTCGCCCTTTCAGCCGTGGGGGTGTTATAATGTTATAATCAACCCCACTATTTGTTGGTAGAGAGTAGCCCAAGAGTTTGCGATGGGTGGTGCTGACTAGGTGCCTTCCCTCTAGTTTTACACTACTAAATTAGGGACGGCTAGCGCAGATAGCCCTCGAGTAGCTTTGCGCGAAATTAAAAAAAAACAAACTTGTAGCAAAGCCACATCGGGCTATCTACTGAGTTCACCGAGGAGAATCGAACTCCTGATTTTAGCATCGTAAATCCCGACTGGTAGAGACCGCTATAAAAACAAGCCAGTTATATGAAGTTTCAAAGTACACTTTTGTACATATTATTATATTGAAGTTGAAAAAAAAAAGAAGGTACTTTGTAAAAATATATGTCGGGCAAACTGCACATTTATTAAAGTTAAAACTATTAGTTACAGACACGCTTAACTGTGGATAAAGCCTTTATTATGTGTCGTCATATTAATGGGGAAGTTATAAGAAAATCAAATTTTCAAAGAATAACATTGTAATAAGAATACTTTTAACTTGGAAATATGTGCATTTTTAACTTTAAATAAGGAACACTAACTCCATAAACTGATAATAAACTTTTATTAGGCAAGTAACTTGCCTATAATATTTCTCAGCGTAATTTTAATTTTTAAACATATATCTCTTGCAGCTGGCTATTTATTTTACTACGAAATGACACTACATTTTTTGGGTTTGTACTTTCACGTCTAATAAAAATGTTTCCAATGTGCACACGTTGTATTTTTAGTTAATTCGAGGACACTGATCCATTCTTGTTTCTTCGTAACACTACCTAACGTAGGTAATCACAGTGGATCTCGGTGGGGATCATGATAGTTTATTTGAGCCGAAACAAGTCATTTTAACGTGTTTACAGATCATATTTTAAATTTATTAAGATAAGGTGTTGATTTGCCCAAAACCTTTTGTTTTAAAAAATAACGATTTTTTTAAATGTACGTATATACATAAAATACTTAGAATAAATCCATTATCCATTGCTTATTGTTCTGTTCATAAATATAAGTAAAATATATATTTATACGTTGAAGTGAATCACGTCGTGGTTTATAGCTTCACACGGCTGGAGATTTAACGTTCTACGGTGAACGAACTTTTTAAACGCACCCTTCTTCCTCCTGCAGGAGTTACCGTGTACAATAAACATTTCCCAATCAGCGCTTTGCTTGTTTGGGAGGACACGTTTTGAGCTGCCAACTTGTATAGGCCTAGTTTCTATTAGAGCGAGCACATGTATCACAACGATTAAACGTGTAAATAAATGTACGCTCGACGTTGGTATCCTAGCGATGTCTCTTCGTACATATCAAAAATAACATAAAATCTGGGAACTTCACACTCGTGTATATAACCTATTGATGCCCATTAACGTCTGATGAAATTAATCGAATGACCTTCAAGTGTTTCTGTCCTTATTTAGTGTTTCTGTCAGTGTTCGTTGTTTACCGTAGCAGGTTCACTGAAGAAAATGCGAGGTGCAGAAAACGACGGTATGTGTTCTAAATAATTTAAGTACAAACGTAATACTTCCAAAGTTTTTACGAAATTAACATGTTATTTTGTGTTTTTACGGAATTCAGTTGTTTTCTCCTACCGTATACAAAAAAATACAAATTTTATTGCATGAATTGTTGTTTTTTACATGTATGTATAAAAAAATAGTTTAATGTATCCACAGTTAATAATAAGTTATAAAAGCTGTGTTCGGAGAAGGCGTATTTGGAATACTTTTGAATATTGTGATATGGATTTGTGTATTACAGCTGCAATCGTTAGTACTAGTGGTAGTAATGCTAATGCTAGTAATAGTATTTGTCACAGTGTTTGAACTGTCGAGTTGGATTTAAAATTAGGCTTACCTGGTAAATCTGTCTATGTCGTCTGCGGTATAAAATTTACAGTACTCGTAAACAGTAAGTAGAAATTAATATTTTATGCTGGTGTACGTAATTACGAAAATATTTTTAAACTTGGATAATTCATCCAATGAAACTTCGAGCAAAATATAAGTACCCATATGTAATGGAAAATGTATCGTGAACGAATTGTACGTGTCATATAATAGCCCGTCATTGGGTGTTCAAATACGTATTTACTTTGCACGTATGGTACGTCGCAAGTGTGTTTGTTGCTAACATTGTTGGTTGTATTGTTAGAAGATCTGAAAAACGTGGAAGAATTATTAGTATCTATATATGATACGAACGTGATAACGTGATAATCTAAGTACAGCATACACATGTTAGGCATATCGTTGTGGTTAGGCAACACAATAAAAAATCACAGGAACAATTAAAATTTTCTCGCCTGTCTGGCAACTTTCCGTACTATACCAGATAACGTTTTTCGATTTGTTGAAGCTTTTGTATGCTTTATTGTCCAATATAATGCCATTTTCCCTATTTAATAGACATATAATCTAAAGTTAAGTCTTAGTCGCTTGAAGTTTAATCGCGTTGGTACTTACTTATTTGGTGTTTTCGGGCCTACAATTTTCATTGAGTAGTGTGCACCTCTTTTATGTATATCGCTAACCGTAGTGTCTCTTGGAGCCTTTGCCTGTCTCTCGTCCGAAAAGCTGGGCACGCAAGCAAAACACAGTATTCGCAGGCTTGTGTAATGTTGAAGCCAAATTTTATCTCTCAAGTATGATAGTCTACATTTAGTTGTTCGGAATTACTAACAGTCATTCACATTTCAGAATGTAACGTAACTTAAAGAATAAAATAAGGAAATCCTTAAATCACCTCGGCACTTTAAATTTGTTTAATTAGGATAAGAGTAAATTAATCCATTAGACTTTTTTTTTTCCCTTTTTATTAGTTATATTTTTATGTGCTATCAATACCATGCGTGTGGCACACGTATATACTATTTGATATCCAGCATGGCCAGGTGGGTTAAGGTGTTCGACTGATAACTGAGGGTCGCGGGTTCGAATCCCCGTTGCACCAAACATGCTCGCCACATCGGCCGTGGGTGCGTTATAATGTGACGGTCAATCCCACTATTCGTTGGTAAAAGAGTAGCCCAAGAGTTGGCGGTGGGTGGTGATGACTAGCTGCCTTCCCTCCAGTCTTCCACTGCAAAATTAGGGACGGCTAGCGCAGATAACCCTCGTATAGCTTTGCGCGAAATTCAAAACAAACTAAACCTATTTTATATTATTACTCATCACAATCTTTACCAGGCTACCTTAAAATTGAAATTATTTTAGATAGGATTAGAGTAAATTAACCTACGAGATATTGGGCTAGGTCAAATGCATCATTCGAAAGGGTTTGATCTCCTGAGTCCAAAACTGTAATTAGATCTTAAATCGGTCGAGAAATAAGAGATATGAGCAAAAGGTTTGAACTCGGGAAAAATTCGCAGATGTTTTAAGAGCCGTTCTGCCGCGGCTGAAGATGTAGATATACAGTATGTTACTGTTGAGTGGCTCTTAGCATGAGTGAAATTCTTAACTACTTTCCACGGTGGACGGTATAAGGAACTCAAAAATTTGGCTCTGAGTGAAATCAAGTGTGAACACAATTAACCTTTTTAAAGTCCATGAAATAATATAAATTGTCAAAGAATAACTCATGATACAATTGTAGTACTTGCTAAATTTGTCACTACATACTTTATCCAGCCCCTAACGAATTATCAAGGATTAGAAATGTACAATTATTGTATTCCATTCCCAGTATGTTATCTATTGCCAAAGACGCGTTTCGTTCAATCTAGAGCTATTCGAATCCCGCGTCACACCAAACATGCCCTTTCAGCCGTGGGGCATTATAATTCCACATTTAATCCCACTATTCGTTGGTAAAAGAGTAGCCCGAAAGGCGGTGGGTGGTGATAACAAGCTGCTTTTCCTCTAGTCTTACAGTGCTAAATTAGGGACGGCTAGCGCAGATAGCCCTCGTGTAGCTTTGCGCGAAATTCAAAACAAGCAAACAAACCACAGCTATTCAAGTCGGCTGGGATATAACAAATACAGCAGTACAATACGTATTTTGAATAATTAGAAGAACGTAATGGGCTAAATAAAGAATGTAGTGTCTGTAAATGTTACAGGCTTAACACTAATGACTGTTGTCTGGTATATTATTTCAAAGTCATTTTAATCTTTGCAAATTGTGCTTTAAAAACTTTGTTAGGAAATGGTGAAGTAAATACTATGTTTTATACATAAAATAAAAGTCTTAATTTTGATAATTCAAGTGAAAGATAAAGAAAGATCAGTATGTAGGACGCCTGGTGACAAATTATTGAACTTCTAACCACTTGCAAAGAAAAATGAAAAATTATATGAACATTTTCTCGGCAGTTTTTTTTTTTCACAACGTTTTGTGAATTGCTTCATTTACTGTATTTATTATTATTACCTATGCATTTTATTGTTCTATTAATTTCTTACTTCTGCTATTACAATATAGTCACCTGCAATGATAACTCCGCTCATTTCTATTCTTTGCTCCTCCCCTGCAGTGGCACAGCTGTATGTCTGCGGACTTACAACACTGGAAACCAGGTTTCGATACCCGTAATGGGCAGAGCAAATAGCCAGCCTATTCTGTAACTTTGTGCTTAACAACAGACAAAATTTTGTGACTTGAGCCTTTGTCATCTCATGTGAAGTCGTTTTGGAACTATCTGTCAATCTAGAGTAAATTTTTGATTCGCTTTAAGTCACAAGCTTCTTTTTTATATTTGACAAGGCTCATGGACTTTGTTGCTAAAATCTGCCTTTAGTGCCCTTGAACTGTGGATCTGAGAGTTCATGGTTCATTCCCCGTCGCTGCAAAAACGCCATATTCATATCTTGGGGTCGTGTTTGCGGTAAGAGTACCGATCAAACCACATTATTTTGTAAGATAGCAGTTGCCCAAGAGATGGCGCTGTTGGCTTACTGCCTTCCTTCCATAGTTTCCCAATTCGTGGCTAGCGAGAAATAGTTGGTATTGGCATCTTTTCTACTTTCCTGGTTCTGAAGCTCCTACCAATATTTGAATTTCCTTCTAACTTATTAAAATATTTATGGAAGGAAATGGCTTGGTTCAGAGCCTGATTTAAAACAATCTCTGTTCTGTTAAGCCGACCTTTAAAGTTGTAATTAAATGGTTTTGGTTTCAGTTTGTTTATTATGTTCCAAGAATTCTATGTCAGTGTTACCGGGTATACTAACTACAAATTGATAACAATATGAGATATTTGGATTTTATTTTAAACTTGTTACAGGAACTCTGTTTTCAATAAATTCAGCATGTTCAAAAGCTGATTTGTTTTACAAAATTTATTACTGGTTAAAAGGGACCCGCACCGAAGACTATTACCATTCGTGAGATTCCCTAAAAGGTTGGTTTGTTTGTTTTCGAATTTCGCACAAAGCAACTCGAGGGCTATCTGTGCTAGCCGTCCCTAATTTAGCAGTGTAAGACTAGAGGGAAGGCAGCTAGTCATCACCACCCACCGCCAACTCTTGGGCTACTCTTTTACCAACGAATAGTGGGATTGATCGTCACATTATAACGCCCCCACGGCTGAGAGGGCGAACATGTTTTGGCACGACTCGGGCGCGAACCCGCGACCCTCAGATTACGAAGCGCACGCTTTAACGCGCTAGGCCAGGCCATGCCAGGCCTACAAAAGGTTGGAAATCGCTGTCTAATCTCTTAAGTTCAAAATTAGGAATAGTTTTATGTAGATAATCTCTCTGTAACTTTGTGCGAAAAATTCTAACCAAACGACGCTGTAACCCTATTCGATAAAAACAATTTTTAATCTTCAGGGCAGGCCAGTTCTCTGTTTTCCTTCTCATTTTTCCGTTCTTCTATGGAATTCATCTGTGTTCACCTTGATTAGAGAAGGTGTTACAGCCGTCCCAAGGCCGGGAGAGGTGTGACAACAGAAATGGAGGTGCCAACTTGTGAACTTAAAGTATGTAGTACTGAGTTTCTAATTGTCATGTATTGTGATAAAACTACATCCCATTGCCATACACCTGTTCAATACAAGCTTTCAGTAATCAAGCAACATCTGACGGCAATGCATGGAAAAGTACACCAAAGGGCGCTCGTGAAATTACAAAAAAAAAAAAAAATTATTTTAGAGATTATACGGAACTGAAACTTAGATATTCTTAAGTGCTCTGATTTCTCAGTGTTAATTTTGAGCACTTATATCGCTAAAATTAGGGGCTCGTTTCCTGAAGTGGATATCGGACATTGCAGCTTTGACCTTAACAACCAACAAACTCAATACAGATTTGCGTGGGGAAGTGAAAAGTGAACTCTTGTATGTTTCTTTCCATTGTATTCATTTTAAGGAAGGTTTTGTTAACATCGTAATTACAATAAAAGTACTAAAATTTCAAAAAACATCGCAACATAAAGTATTATAATACTACGGATCAATATTTGCAAACCGTCTGGAAGATATCCGGTGTATCCATGCTGTTGAACAGGTTTTAAAAATAAAGTTATCTAAACTACGTGTTTGTTTATTTGATCACTGTTTCTGAAACCTTTTAGGTAATTCAATAAGGTAATGGTTCTGCTGTTGTAAAATCAATTTCTTTGTGTGTGTGTGTGTGCTTGGAATGTTACCACAGGTGTATTAAGACTAAGTGGTTAATGTGGGATTGTGGATCCGATTCGCTTTGGTTACAGCTCAAGCAAATATCACATTGTGGTTGATTGTGTGTGTGTTGTAAGAGACAGTCGTAACTGCGCAAAGTTCAACTCTTTGTGCCTTGGAAGTAATGTGTATCATGTGTTATTAGGGCAATGGGGTTTTATTTTAACAAGTTATGAAAATATCCCTTTCTAATATGTGTGTTATAGAGTTAATCACATTTGGGATATCTTTATTGTTTTATTTAGTTTTTGAATGCATTCAGATAATTTATTCGGTCAGATAAGAAGGCCTTTCTACGATCTGTGCATTATTTAATGCATTTTAAAAACAAACGAACCTCTGAAACATGAGGTACTTGTACAATCCAAGTTAGCCAACCGAGAGTCAATTTTTAGGGTTGTGTTAATGAACTTAACAGTATTTTTAGGCCTAGCATATCAATCTTAGGATCACAGGTTCGAATTCTTCCTTTCAGAAGTTACTTTGTCATCAAAAGATTTTTTACACAAATACACCTAGAGCAACAACATTTTATCACTCACAGGAAGGTTCATGAACTTGTCCTAAAGTTACATGAAAACAACAACAACAACAAACATGTGTTAATACAGTAGTAAAACAAATAAGACGGAGACAAAAAATACTGAGAATCGGTTGGTGTTTGTTCTTTCATTTTGGTTGATGTTCACGGCGATTGGTTTATATTGTTTTTAGTACAAACAGCCCAAGTCTCATGATTACTTCAGGTGAGCCGTGGAGGCGTTATAATGTGACGGTCATTCTGACGAACTGTTGATAAAAGAATAGTCCACGAGTTGGCGGTGGGTGGTGTTGACTAGCCGCCTTCCCTCGAGTCTGTCACTTCTAAATTATGGAGCGCGAACATAGATAACCGTCATATAGCTTTGCGCGAAATTCAACACAAAACGGATAAACGTACCTTTTATAGTCGCGGAACCGTGTGTATTCTGAAATATTTCTAGAATTCGAGACGAGATTGTAATCTAACAACAAATCTAATAGGCTTTACATGCGCATTAGTACAAGCCAAGTGTCTAAGTATGTGACCGTGTATTCAAACGAAGCCCTAAAGTTAGCCAACACTGTTAAGCATAATGACGGTTACAATATCTACCTGGGCTTAGTTTTTATGTGTTCGAAAGTATTTTGTCAACAATGCAGTTGAAAAGTTAATTTATATTTAAATTACAATAAACATTTCAGTGTAACGGATTTTAACCGGTAATAATATTAAATCAAAATTCGACATTATTAGTCGACAAATGAGATAAGTTGTCTGTTTCCCACAGTTCGTATGAAAAGTAATGACTCGTATGGCGAGACATCATTGTTTGAAATTTAGGACAAAATAATTAAACAGCCAGCCAATATACACACGCAAAGTAGGCTGCATACTTCACTGACGTGTCAGGCACTTTCTCTTCTCGTTTTAATAGCAGGATTCGCCCATCCCCTGAATACAACTGCGGAACTAAAGCAGTGAAATAGACTCTGGAATTGTATTCAAGCCCGATAAGTTGAAAATTAATACACATATATTTTTGTACTTTAAATAATTCTGAGTTATGAGATAGGCCAACTTGAAATATAACTCGCTTTAACACGCAGCAGCGGGCTGGCACTGAGTTGGTTGTTCCCTGAGAATTTAACGCTAAAATTCTAGGCTTGGTTTCTACGTAGGGTACAACGTAAATAGCCAGTTTTGCGCTTGACAAGATATATAAACTCGATAAACTGTAGGATCAGCTTATAGTGGATACGCATTTTCTCGTGTCATTTTCTATGAATATAGTAAACGGTTAACACAAACGTGAATTAGAATTGATCACCAAATGGACAATTTGAAATAAAGTATATAATAATATGGAAATGCTATTATGTAACCGTAAATACAAATTATAAAGGACCGACATGGCCAGGTGGTTAAGGCACTCGACTCGTAATATGAGGGTCGCGGGTTCTAATCCCCATCACACCAAACATGCTCGCCATTTCAGGCGTGGGGGCGTTATAATGCTACAATCAATCCCACTATTCGTTGGTAAAAGAGTAGCCCAAGAATTGGCGGTGGGTTGTGATGCTAGCTGCCTTCCCTCTAGTCTTACACTGCTAAATTAAGGACGGCTAGCACAGATAACTCTCGTGTAGCTTTGCGCAAAATTAAAACAACACATTATAAAATAAATCAGATGAAAAAACCTTTGAAAATCAGATGGACATTTTAAATGCTCATATTTTATCTTATTCATTTTCTCTTGTCCTCTGCAAGTACTTTGAACTTAAAAAAAAACAATCCGAACTTTGTACATTTCATAGGTCAAAATTGGATGGTTGTCAGTGAAAAACATTCATACTACAGGAATGTCAATATCCCACACAAAAGTTTTAGAATGGTGTTTGTGCTGTGGGTTTCGTTCCTTATTTCCGGTTTATTATGAACAGTAATCAGTTCGAGGTGTAACCATTGTATTTATCAGTGGCCTTGAATTGAATTGCATAGTAGGAAAAATAAGTGGTGTTACAGGTCTACCGTACGAAATAAAAGCAAGTTGATATTTAGATTACGTAACGTCATATCGGTGAGTTTCTATATGTATAAATAGTTGTGTTATTTAGATCCGGAAGTTTCGTTACCGCCGCATTGTTACCAGGACAACTTGGGAAGGATGTATTATTGTTGCGTCATTTTTATGACGTTGCAGGTTTTGTTACGAATACTGATTTTTTCACGTAGTTTTCGAATGTGAAATTTGTTGGTGGCAACAATAATATAAAAAATGATAACAGATCGCCAATGTATGGACCATTCAAAATAACATAACGTCATGGGATCACGTGAGATGGAGGCTAAGCCTTAATTACGATGTATTATGGTGTGCCATTAACTTTGTAACATCAATTACAGTGAAAACGATATAGGTTTACAAGAGCATATATTGAAACTTAACAATATTTTGATTTGAATTTCAAACATTTAATAACCTGAATGTTGTAAACATAATATTGTATGTCATTTTTGCATAATAAATTAATCAAACTTAAACTTTTGATATCTCTCTTGGTGAGGTGGTGTCCTCTGGTAGTTGAAGTAGGTAGTAATAAAATTCATAAATCTCGCACACAAATTTGTAACGAAACCTTCCGTAACGAGTTATTTTTCGTTACAAAACAAGTCCATGTTACATGCCGTCAGTAACGAAATGTCCCGGCCTCGTATTATTCTGTACCAAACTAGCTTTATTTTAAAAGTTAAATTACGCAGTTCTGATTTTGAAAAAAAAAAAAAAAAAATCTTGAAGGGACTCCATGATAGCGCTACCTAATCTTGAAATTACCAGTCGTTCACTAATACATTTGTAGCATTTACTACAAGGTTAAACAAGACTACAGTAGACCATACAGGCGTAGTGGTTACCGATGATTATGGTTACAAAGTGTTTCTCTGTAAGGCCTTGTAAATTGTATACTACAGGGTGTTCGGAAAGTCACTGTGCACTTGTATGTATATGATTACAAAACTACACAGTGATTTTCCGAACACCCTGCAGTACTATCACTAAGGGGACCAAACTTGTTTACCAGATTCCATTTTTCATTGAAAAGTATTAGAGATATGAAAATCAAAACTGGTAGATAAAATAAATATTTAAAAAACTAACACCTATATATTTTTAAAATCATAGCAAAAATTTGGATCCGTTCTAATAGGAAAGCAAGAAGATATTTTAAGGACGATTTTCTCACTAGAGGGCATCAAATATATAAGCTTCAAGCTACCGAAGGAAACAAAAGCACTGAAAAATTACTGACACTTCTCACCCCACCCCCCGCTGAAATTCACATTTTCCACTAACAATGTTGCTTTGACATTAAAAACCAACAGAATCTCAAGGGTAGTTTATCCACTGGGGATACCAAACTATAAGCTGCAACATCAAGAAAAGAGTTATGAAAAAAATAAATACTTCTGAAGCAACCTCCAAGATCACATATGAGACAAATAGCACAAGTGATTTGGTTTTAGATTAAGAAAAATATGGTAGCTTTGGGAAGTGTAAGTCATTGTTTAGAATTCTTGTTTTCTACATGTTGGACCTTATAGCTTTAATGCCCCGAGTGTGTAAACAATTCTTGAGACGCACCTCAGTTTTGTTTGATACAGTAAAGCCGCGTTTGGTTGTTAATTATAGAGTGGATTTAAAAGTATATGTATTTTTCTACTTCTTTTAGATATCTATGTTTATTTCCCCAATTTTTTTCTCTACATACCCTTTTTTGAAAAAAAAATAACGAAACTGGAACTGCTAAATCGTGTTCAGCAAGTTATAACATATTGATAGCTAATGAAGTATATTCCACAGTCTGTCATTGTTTGTATAACTTAAACAGAATGAAACTAACTAATGTTGACCAGTTTACTCAAAACAAAAAGTTAAGTAAGAGAAGGAAATCGCACACATGAGGTTCGATAGAAAGCTGTGGCTTGTAGGCCATTAATAGTACAATAGTATTGTAGTTTCAACAATGATGATGTAGGCAGTCTGGTTTACATCAAGTATTAAGCTATTGGTATTACTGTCGTAAAGATTTAACGTTCAGCATACGTATTGATTTTGAACGAGGTTTTTCTGTTATTTTGGTGCCGAAACTTCCACTTGGTGAATTGTGGCGAATATTAATGAGCAGGAACATTTTGGTAAGGCTGCAGAATCATAGCTGTATCATACATGCTCACTTTGCAAGAAAATACAAAGTATAGTAGAATCTTCTATGACATCTATTTACCGTTGTTGTGTTAGTAATACTGTATTATTATTATTACGAGAAAATGAGGGGTACAGAGAACTTAAAAATTTAATTAAAAAACAACTTATGCCTGAATATTGGAATATTACAGATGCTATCAGTAGAACCATACTTATATATAAGATCATATTATTTCTTT
This sequence comes from Tachypleus tridentatus, assembly GCF_004210375.1. Lineage (NCBI taxonomy): Eukaryota > Metazoa > Arthropoda > Merostomata > Xiphosura > Limulidae > Tachypleus > Tachypleus tridentatus. The sequence continues at coordinate 188,519,117 of NC_134834.1, read as the reverse complement.
CCAGAGGTGTATATAAAATAATAAAATGTCTGTCACGCTTTATTTCTCCTGAAAAATTAAAAAAAAAACGTTTATAGGCCAAGACATTTCTGGATTAAACTTATTTTGCATAAAATGAGATCCTTGTTTATCTTTTGGCAAGAGTATCTTTAAAAATGTTTAGTTACAGTGACTCGATGGTCAATGTATAAACTTATTACTCATAAAATCTGTGGTGAATAGACCACACATAGGAAATTTTAAAATAGCTGTGCTGTTAACAAGGTAAACAGTTTAACTAAGAGAAGAGGATGTTGATTATGAATTAAGTCTTTTTATGTAAGGTTTGAAGTGTAAAGAGGATATTTATTTCACTGTTACAAATTACAAACAATGTGGAACGCTTCACGATTTTGCGTGTCATCCTTGCGCAGGGGCCATGCTAATCTTCTCTGTATCGTTCCAATTTTAGTATATGTACTGCCGAAGCAAGTACAATACTGAATACGCCCTGAGTTCTTTTTATACGAGTAATCTTGTTAATATCGAAATGACTGGTGTCTTCAAGTATTATTTCATTTAACAAAATAGATTTAAGTACTATCGTGAGAGATTTATGCTTATTCTGCTGTTCAGTTCTATTTATATATTCGTTTTATTTATTGACTTCATACATTCTGCAGAATGGCGTGTGTTTTATGCAAAATTAGGGTATTTTGTTATCAAGTTTAAACAGAAAGTAGTTTTCAGTATGCTAGAGAGGGCGCTACAGCATCACTTTTAAAGTTAAATATATCACAGAAATTATTTTTAAAAACATTTATAGACCGAGATATTTCTTGATGAAACATCCTTTGTATAAAATGAGATCCATTGTTTATCTTTTGGCAAGAGTATCTTTAAAAATGTTTAGTTACAGTGACTCGATGGTCAATGTATAAACTTATTACTCATAAAATCTGTGGTGAATAGACCACACATAGGAAATTTTAAAATAGCTGTGCTGTTAACAAGGTAAACAGTTTAACTAAGAGAAGAGGATGTTGATTATGAATTAAGTCTTTTTTATGTAAGGTTTGAAGTGTAAAGAGGAAATTTATTTCACTGTGACAAATTACAAAAAATGTGGAACGCTTCACGATTTTGCGTGTCATCCTTGCGCAGGGGCCATGCTAATCTTCTCTGTATCGTTCCAATTTTAGTATATGTACTGCCGAAGCAAGTACAATACTAAATACGCCCGAGTTCTTTTATACGAGTAATCTTGTTAATATCGAAATGACTGGTGTCTTCAAGTATTATTTCATTTAACAAAATAGATTTAAGTACTATCGTGAGAGATTTATGCTTATTCTGCTGTTCAGTTCTATTTATATATTAGTTTTATTTATTGACTTCATACATTCTGCAGAATGGCGTGTGTTTTATGCAAAATTAGGGTATTTTTTTATCAAGTTTAAACAGAAAGTAGTTTTCAGTATGCTAGAGAGGGCGCTACAGCATCACTTTTAAAGTTAAATATATCACAGAAATTATTTTTAAAAACGTTTATAGACCGAGATATTTCTTGATGAAACATCCTTTGTATAAAATGAGATCCATTGTTTATCTTTTGGCAAGAGTATCTTTAAAAATGTTTAGTTACAGTGACTCGATGGTCAATGTATAAACTTATTACTCATAAAATCTGTGGTGAATAGACCACACATAGGAAATTTTAAAATAGCTGTGCTGTTAACAAGGTAAACAGTTTAACTAAGAGAAGAGGATGTTGATTATGAATTAAGTCTTTTTATGTAAGGTTTGAAGTGTAAAGAGGAAATTTATTTCACTGTTACAAATTACAAAAAATGTGGAACGCTTCACGATTTTGCGTGTCATCCTTGCGCAGGGGCCATGCTAATCTTCTCTGTATCGTTCCAATTTTAGTATATGTACTGCCGAAGCAAGTACAATACTAAATACGCCCCGAGTTCTTTTTATACGAGTAATCTTGTTAATATCGAAATGACTGGTGTCTTCAAGTATTATTTCATTTAACAAAATAGATTTAAGTACTATCGTGAGAGATTTATGCTTATTCTGCTGTTCAGTTCTATTTATATATTCGATTTATTTATTGACTTCCTACATTCTGCAGAATGGCGTGTGTTTTATGCAAAATTAGGGTATTTTGTTATCAAGTTTAAACAGAAAGTAGTTTTCAGTATGCTAGAGAGGGCGCTACAGCATCACTTTTAAAGTTAAATATATCACAGAAATTATTTTTAAAAACGTTTATAGACCGAGATATTTCTTGATGAAACATCCTTTGTATAAAATGAGATCCATTGTTTATCTTTTGGCAAGAGTATCTTTAAAAATGTTTAGTTACAGTGACTCGATGGTCAATGTATAAACTTATTACTCATAAAATCTGTGGTGAATAGACCACACATAGGAAATTTTAAAATAGCTGTGCTGTTAACAAGGTAAACAGTTTAACTAAGAGAAGAGGATGTTGATTATGAATTAAGTGTTTTTATGTAAGGTTTGAAGTGTAAAGAGGAAATTTATTTCACTGTTACAAATTACAAAAAATGTGGAACGCTTCACGATTTTGCGTGTCATCCTTGCGCAGGGGCCATGCTAATCTTCTCTGTATCGTTCCAATTTTAGTATATGTACTGCCGAAGCAAGTACAATACTGAATACGCCCCGAGTTCTTTTTATACGAGTAATCTTGTTAATATCGAAATGACTGGTGTCTTCAAGTATTATTTCATTTAACAAAATAGATTTAAGTACTATCGTGAGAGATTTATGCTTATTCTGCTGTTCAGTTCTATTTATATATTCGTTTTATTTATTGACTTCATACATTCTGCAGAATGGCGTGTGTTTTATGCAAAATTAGGGTATTTTGTTATCAAGTTTAAACAGAAAGTAGTTTTCAGTATGCTAGAGAGGGCGCTACAGCATCACTTTTAAAGTTAAATATATCACAGAAATTATTTTAAAAACATTTATAGACCGAGATATTTCTTGATGAAACATCCTTTGTATAAAATGAGATCCATTGTTTAACTTTTGGCAAGAGTATCTTTAAAAATGTTTAGTTACAGTGACTCGATGGTCAATGTATAAACTTATTACTCATAAAATCTGTGGTGAATAGACCACACATAGGAAATTTTAAAATAGCTGTGCTGTTAACAAGGTAAACAGTTTAACTAAGAGAAGAGGATGTTGATTATGAATTAAGTGTTTTATGTAAGGTTTGAAGTGTAAAGAGGAAATTTATTTCACTGTTACAAATTACAAAAAATGTGGAACGCTTCACGATTTTGCGTGTCATCCTTGCGCAGGGGCCATGCTAATCTTCTCTGTATCGTTCCAATTTTAGTATATGTACTGCCGAAGCAAGTACAATACTAAATACGCCCCGAGTTCTTTTTATACGAGTAATCTTGTTAATATCGAAATGACTGGTGTCTTCAAGTATTATTTCATTTAACAAAATAGATTTAAGTACTATCGTGAGAGATTTATGCTTATTCTGCTGTTCAGTTCTATTTATATATTCGTTTTATTTATTGACTTCATACATTCTGCAGAATGGCGTGTGTTTTATGCAAAATTAGGGTATTTTGTTATCAAGTTTAAACAGAAAGTAGTTTTCAGTATGCTAGAGAGGGCGCTACAGCATCACTTTTAAAGTTAAATATATCACAGAAATTATTTTTAAAACATTTATAGACCGAGATATTTCTTGATGAAACATCCTTTGTATAAAATGAGATCCATTGTTTAACTTTTGGCAAGAGTATCTTTAAAATGTTTAGTTACAGTGACTCGATGGTCAATGTATAAACTTATTACTCATAAAATCTGTGGTGAATAGACCACACATAGGAAATTTTAAAATAGCTGTGCTGTTAACAAGGTAAACAGTTTAACTAAGAGAAGAGGATGTTGATTATGAATTAAGTCTTTTATGTAAGGTTTGAAGTGTAAAGAGGAAATTTATTTCACTGTTACAAATTACAAAAATGTGGAACGCTTCACGATTTTGCGTGTCATCCTTGCGCAGGGGCCATGCTAATCTTCTCTGTATCGTTCCAATTTTAGTATATGTACTGCCGAAGCAAGTACAATACTGAATACGCCCCGAGTTCTTTTTATACGAGTAATCTTGTTAATATCGAAATGACTGGTGTCTTCAAGTATTATTTCATTTAACAAAATAGATTTAAGTACTATCGTGAGAGATTTATGCTTATTCTGCTGTTCAGTTCTATTTATATATTCGTTTTATTTATTGACTTCCTACATTCTGCAGAATGGCGTGTGTTTTATGCAAAATTAGGGTATTTTTTTATCAAGTTTAAACAGAAAGTAGTTTTCAGTATGCTAGAGAGGGCGCTACAGCATCACTTTTAAAGATAAATACATCACAGAAATTACTTAACCGTAATTTTTTGAATCTTTATATCATTAAAACAAGTAAAAAAAAGGTACGATTTCACCGAATATCGTATTTTCCCTCCATTTTCTGTTTCAGGTTTGTTCCAAGTCGAGAATTAAATTGAAAATTACTTTCGCGATATTCTCCAGATCGAACACCCGGGTACTTAGCCTTCCCATAATTTTATGACCGTACGGCAACCGTTCATACTTAAACGTGATGAAGTGGAAATGTTGTTTGTTCTTTACACTTTGTAGACTCGTTTTTGTAACGATTGTTTGTAATGGACTATTATTGTTCCAAACCTGCAAATATGGTGAAGAGTTGTTTAATTCAGGTGCACCAATAACAAGCTGAAAGGATCTGAACTTCCATTTGATACCCAGTGATCCAGTTTGCCTTAAAAGTAAGCATAAAGTAAATATTTGTGGGATTCTGTTCGTAGCCTACAGTAGTCTTAAGACAATTTGTTTATAATTGTTTAAAATCCACTTTGGCTTGAAGAATACTTTTCAGTGAATCTTTTTTCCACAAAAATAAGTTACTGTAAAGGAAAGAAGTGTGTGGCTCCAAACTGTCAGCCGCGGAACACAGGAAGTTATTGTCTCGGTCATTCACTTCTTCACGTGTTGTTTACATATTGTAATTGGTAATTTCATTATCAACAATAATAAGATAATCTGCAATGCACCTTCAGCAGTAACACGCGCAAGCAATAGACTTGTATAAATGCCCCACGCGCATCTGTTCTCGCTTCACTATTGACGATCGCGTTACCAGGTAAAATATGCGATGAAGTGATTAATTAAAATAATCCTATAACGTAGAACATACATGAAAATATTCTTAAACTAAGAATTCAGCATAGAGATTTTCTAATATGGAAATGCGTAAAAATTTCCTTTTTTAACTTTATTAAGGATTACATGTTTGACATGAACTTTAACAAAAATAAGTAACTTAGAGCTATTTCCTCAGAGTTAGCCTAATGGAAAATTGAATAATGCCTTTTAGTAGCCAAGACAAATATAAAAAAAACAAAACTACAATAAATGTTTATTAAAAGGAAACCAATTGTAAAAATAAACTACATAAAAGCTCAAACGTAAAAAAAAAATCATTTGCATGAAATCAAAATAGGAAATAAAATTGGTACCAAATGCTTCTTTCTCAAGTGAACTTGTGAGTATGGGTGGGAATGTGTTACATCAAACTTCTAAAATTTACACTACCATAATATAAACATAGGATAAACAATATAGAGCAGAAAAATTTCCAAGTCCCTGCTACTTCATATACACTCCTATGCATGTAAGAATGAGGCATTATTAATACTAATATGTATATATATACACTATACATGAAATTAAATATTTACAACAAAAGAAAAGAAACTATTATGTACATTATGTATATAACATTAAAGAAAATAATTAAAACCAAAAAGAAATGCATACATATATACTGTATACAGAATTATACATTCCAATTCTTTCACAAACCTCCTCATGCTTCAAAAAGCCAGAGCATGTCATCATAAAAATAAAACACCCAAGATATGTATAAACATAAAATAATAATAAAACCCTAACAGAAAAAAACATAGACCTCACTTCTCCGTATGCATTCAGGAGTGTGGAAGTCGACCCCAAATTAAAAATAAAGTAAATTATGATGAATGTATACAAAATATACACTTGCCCCTAAAAAGAAGGCTTCACTTTGCTCCCCGTAACCCCACTGGCAAAGCTTTTATTGATTGAGGTCTGCTCAGATCTTTGCCAGATTTCTACTCAGCTTTAACTAGCCCTTATCCCACTTGTGCTGGACCTCCTTTTCATAATTTGATTTAGGAGTATCCCTTCATTTCATTTGATTTTTCTTCTGATGATAGTGGGCTCAAGATGCTGTCCTTTTAGCTGCCGTATCGTAGTAATAATACTTGTACACTGGAATATATTTTAATGTGGGCAGTTTGTGATTACTCTAGGTCCTTTGGAAGAGAGTTCCATGCTCATCTCCTTCTGAGATGTCTTCTTTAGTCCTGGTGATGGTACTTAGGAGATTACAACAGCACAGGAACTTTGTGATCATCCAGAAGGTCCAGCCCTTGAGGTTAAAGCTCTGTTTTGGTGGCAAAAACACCTCTGTTGTCTTCTCTTTTTAGTTGTGTCATATGTTACCATGGATGAAATCACTGGGTCTTTGCTGTTCAGTTTTCACATCAATGAGAAGTTTCAGTAGTGTGTAATTTTCTTGCTGAATTTCTTGGAACTTGGTTCCTCCAGATTATGTGGTGAGGATTCTTATGATACACTGTTGGAGACTTCTTTGTTTTTCAGAAACACCTGTTAGGTAGGCTCCACAAAATTGCATATGTCAGCAAGCAACCTGTCTTCTTCCATGAACATTTTAGAGATTAATTTTATTGTAGCATACTCCATCTGTTTGATAAATTCATGCCACTCAATGTGGAAGAAATTTTGGGCATTGTGGAAAATCTCTGAAGCTTCAAAATTGGAAGAGTAATACATCTTAAAATATTCAGGCAAATAAAACGGGATTTGAACACTAGCACAGTGAGTTTAATTAGGATCTCTGGCTAATACCAAAAGCCCAGATTCAAATAAATGTAAAGGTTGACAGTTTTAGTTGCTGAAAGGTTCAGTGAAATGTACAAGTTAAAAGAGTCTGTAATGCTTGGTTATGACCATGAATTAGACATAGTCAAATGACACATCTGTAGGATTAATGTATACTCATGCCTATCATTATCTGTAGAATGTGGGCACCATTGTCTTGAAGACTTAATGATACTTTAGTTTTCCAAGGTTTTTTCAATCATTTAGTTACCTATGGTCATGCTGACCCATGTGTCCTCTGCCAGACACGTGCCAAACGTTTGCTCTCGTTCTTAGCTTACCATCTAGTTGTGTCAAGAAAGCTCAGGTCTAGAAGGGAAGAATAGGTAAGGGCTTCTTGGGTCCTACACAGATGAGTAGGGTTAGGTACCACAAATCTCATTTTTGATTGTTACCCTTTCCTAGTGCTTTCATTGTTTGTTTTTCTGTAGACAGTTTATTCCATTTACAAATTGTGTGACAGTTATTACATGGGTGGTACTTGCATTCTTTTCCAATTATACAGTATCTTCATGTTTGAGAACTGTATCTTGAAATGAAATGACTTAAGAAAGCAGTTTTACTGTATATTTTTTAATTTGAAACACTTAATCCTGCATAACCAGTCAAATAAAATTAACACTGGTTACATTATGTACATATATTTGTTGTTTCATTGAAGCCATTATTTGCAAATTTCCCATACTACTGACCACTTCACTCATTCCTGAATATTACAGTTTGACCATGTTTAAAAAGTTTAGCATTATGCTTTTGAGAAACACCAGATTAACCTGTGTCAAAGCCACAAAATGAAACTCTGTTCCTTAAAACCTCAAGTAAAACTGTTTTTTTTTCTTTCATTCTCTTACGTGAATCTCTTTGTCACATTGCCTCTTTCACTTAACATCCACAAATCTGCAGGATATTTCAGTATCTAAATCAAAACATTTTCTTCTTAACAAATAAAACTGGAGATAAACTGTGTTTCCCAATGATATTTCCAGGTTTTTAATCACAGTTAACCTCATGTTCATTAATTCCTAATGCTGAGATCTGTTTTTATGCTTTTGCTGTTGGCTGTTGTGCTTTTCAGAAAACATTGCTGTTTCCACTAATAAGCCCATTTCACCATGGCTTATTACAATCGCCAAATCTGACCTTTCTTTACATCATCTGAGAAAAGCAGATACTCCCGATTGGAAGTACCATCTTTTATTCACTGAACATCTTTTGAACCATCTCTCCATTTCTATTTATGAGGATGGTTTGAAATTGGGTGACTCTGTGGGCTCTGTCATTGGTTTTGTGTTCACTGCTGAACTGTATGCCATTTCTCTTGCCCTGCATCACATAGAAGCCAAGCAGTACTCAAACTGCACTATTTATACTGATTTGTTTAATTCTCTACTGGCCCTGGAATCACTTCACACCATGTTCTTGCCAGTATTCAAAAGCAACTGGCCCATTTCTCTTTAACATCTACTTCTATTCAGTTTCTCTGGATAGCAGGTCATATGGTATTCTCGGGAACAGGCTTGCCAGCACCACAGCTAAATTTGTCTGCTCTGGCACTATCACTGCTGTGCATATTTTGTACATGGACTATGGTCCTGTATTCAAGGCTCGGCTCTGTGCCAGTTGGCAGTCGACTTGAAGTGAGCAACGTGAAAACAAGCTTTTCCAACTAAAACCCTGTATTGAACTTTGGCCATGTTGCTTCTGCAAGGATCAGAAAGAGGAAGGTGTCCTAACTAGACTATGCATTGGTCACATTTTTTTAACTCATCGTTTTCTTTCATCTGGGACTGATGCACCAATGTGTTGTCTGTGTGATACTTGGATCACAATAAGCCACATTTTCCTGTGACAACAACGGCACCATTTTAAACATGTTTTGTCCCAAGATTTATCTATAACGTTAGACAGTATCATTGGCGATGGTGACACTGTCCCCTTTAGAAATGTTTTTAGTTTTTTAAAGGCCTTTAATCATTTTAATGGTATTTAAGTTTTTAATTTATAAATTAGACTTGTTTGTAATGTGCTTTCTTTTTAAGAATTGAAGCACAACTAGTTTGATTTGAAATTAGAAAATGGCTGTAACTTCAAATAACACAAAACCAGAACTGGAAAGGTCAACCTCAGGTGACTAACACTGATGTTTAAACTTATACGTTAGTTATCCTGGCGAGTTATGATAATTAAAATTGTGCTACAGAAATCTCTTTACAACTTGCATTACCGTAGTTTCTCTCTCACTGCTGTAAACTATATATAAAAATTGGATTTAATGTTATTTATGTTTTTAATTCAGAAATTAAACTTTGTTTTATCTTGATTCCTTTTTATGAATTTTAATAATTTTATGTTAATTTTAACTTTTAACTGAATGTTTGGTGCAGATAGCCTAGTAGCTTTGTACTATAAAATGCAAACCAACTAACCAGCTTTTCAGAAGAAAACAAACTCTCTTGTAGTTTGTAGATCCAGTATATTCTACAAGTAAACAAATGTAAAAATGTAATTATTACAGAGTAGGATGCTGTGCAGAGCTCCCACTATTTAACTAGATTATGCTTTTGAGTTGTTTTGAATTTCACACAAAGCTAATGAGAACTAGCTATGCTAGCCAACCCTAATTTAGCACTGACAGATTAGATATGACCATTGCCAACTCTACATAAATCTATAATGCCCAAACTTTGTAAACTGAAGCATAATTACAGCAATTGAACCTTTATAAGTGGATAAATAATACATAAATCCATACCATGAAAATTATTGTTGTTTAAAACATTATCATAAATTGAGTTTCGTAGTTAATTTTTCCTGTAGACGGAAAAAAACAAAAAGAAAGAGAAGGTGAGAAAAAAATGACCAGTATAAACTTATCTTGATTACTGACTGCCCAGAACTTTTTTAATAGCCATGAAGTGAAAATGCAGTAATGTATCATCTGATGTAAGCTGAACAAGTTTGTGCTCTAGAAACAAGGAGTTGATATTTTATTAACTGCAGTGAAACTGCTATGGCTGTTGAATGTAAAAATAATATTGACAGCTATACTCTTGCTGTAGTTTCAAATGACTGCAATAGCAGATGAAAGAAAAATAGTTCTAGTCAAGTACATTTATACACATCACTGGAATGAACATATATGTGTGTGTTTTGTTATAGCAAAGCCACATGGAGCTATCTGCAGAGTCCACCAAGGGGAATTGAACCACTGATTTTAGAGTTGTAAATCCATAGATTTAGTGCTATACCAGTGGGGGGATAGATAAATATACTAGAGTTTTACAGATAAATGTGACAAAATATGTTTGCCAATCAGTTTGTTTCAGTGAATAATGTTAAAATTTAATAGGTGATTTAAGAAAACTAGTCTGATTTTAAAAGTGTTTCCTAAGTATGACTAGATTCGCAAAGAAAATCAATTCATTTAGGTTCTAGTAATTGAATTTCTATGAATGCTGTCATATTTACCTGTTGAGGCATTTTCTTAGTGGACTACCCAATCATTTAGTATTATTTTTAAAGCATCTTCAAATACTTTGGCAGACTTATGCCCATGGATTTAAAGTGTAACGCTGTTTTAGTTCCATTTCACAACGATACAGAAGAATTCTGTATAATTACTATCTTTCTGGGTGCTACAACATACAGGTGCTGTAAAAGTTTGTTAAGCTGTTTGTTACAGTACAAATGCCATTTAGTGTGTGTTAACATCATTAAAAAATTGAAAGTGTAAATAAATAAAGAGGATGTTCCTTACAAATTAAATAATAAATAAATAAAGAGTTATGAATGGCTAAAAATTGGGTTTTAAGTCATAAACATATAATGGTAAACCATAGTTATGTTGCATGTTTTTCTTGAGAAAAATATTTAAATAGAGATAAGTAATTTGATTTGACCTCAATAATCTAATCAAGGTTAATTATCTATGACTTCAGAGTATTAAAAAGTTGTATATGTTTTAATGACGTTTAGTCTACTCGAGTTGCAGTAAGTTTAATATAGATATGCCTGTCTTATTTAAAGTGAAATAATTCTAAAACTATGCTTCAGATGATTATGCAAAAAATATATTTTTTTATATTTTTGCTTGTATTTTGGGTTTATTTTTATCAAATTAAAATTCCAGTAGAATATAAGATTCAAATATTCCATTCTAGACTACCTTGATCTGATAAATTTGTTTTTATAATTTCTAGTAGATTTGATTTAAAAACAAATAATTTTCAAGCTTCATCCAATATTCTTGGTTTTTCACATGTCAGATACGTCTTTTGTCTCTAGGTCAGACATCATGTGGGTCAGTTAGAAAACCAGAAGCACGAAAGGAGGAAGAGCCAATGAATGTTGGTGATCAAAACGAGATTGGTTGGCTGTATGACCTATTACTAGAAGTCCAGCTGGAGCAGTTCTTTTTTAAGCTTCGAGATGAACTCCAGATTTCTCGACTTGCTCATTTTGACTTTGTGCAGCTAAGTGATCTAGAAGAAGTTGGATTGGGTCGACCTGCTGCCAGACGGCTGCTTGAAGCTGCAAAAAAAAGAAAAGCAGCCTTATGGAGAAAGAATCTTTTTAGCAAGGTTTACACTGCTTGTGTATATTAAAGCTGCTTGTTTAATGTAACATTTTGGGAAGGCATGGGACCTATTGGTCCAGCTTGACCATTTTGTCCTCTAAACTAAAATAATTAAAAAAACAAAGACAAAATCATAAGGACAGCATAGCCAGTTTTCACTCATGGGAAATTTATATTCTGTTGATATTTAAACTTTTAATGTCTTTTAGCTAAATACAAGTATTAATTTTAATCTGTTCTTTAAAAAAATTATATTTTAAGGTGTGTTGTTTTTTTTTCCAAAATTGATTCGTACTAAATTAGAATTTTTCCGTTATCTTGTTCAGTAGTATAATTTTGAAAATTATTACTTGTAACTACCAGTATTTAAAAGTTAGTTATAAAGTTCATATAAATAACTAAAACCAGATGTCTTGACTGAACCCATTTGACTTTTTTGTTTCTTAGTTCCTTCCTGTGGGCAAAACAGATAAACTGACACCCAAAACGTGTTCTTTGCAACCCACAAGTCCCACTCATGCATTGTCTGGAAATGCTCTTACTTGCTTGATTAATGAGAAAAATCTCCACCTGTCTAACAAACTTGGAGATGGGTCATTTGGGGTCGTTGTCAAAGGAGAGTGGGAAACACCTAATGGGCAGACAGTAAGTTAATATTTGTTCTTGTGGTAGTAAACAGCTTTGTAGTATATATTTTTTATAAGCAATACAAACATATTTTGAGTGTGAATATCCAGTTTTTAATTAATATGATAATGAACAGATAACACTGTGTGTACTAGCTACACATTCACAGGATAAGGAGCCATATAATTATTCAGTATTTTGTGATAATTTAAGCCAACCATTTCTAGCTACTGAAACACTTTTACGATGTAAAATAAACAAATTAATAAATAGTTATAGATTGGTGGAAACCTTATACTAATATTAAAGTTTGATTTGGTTAATTATTTTACCTTCTAAAACCTGGGTAAGGATTTATATATTAAATACTCGTGGGTAGTTCATCATCTGCTTCAATAGTGGAAGTCATAAAAAATACTATTTTTTTAAGGCCATACTTCATGGAAATGTCCTTAAACTTCAGTTTTAAATTAAAACTCCCCTATGAAATAATTAAATAAACAAAAAAAGCTTGGTTAGTGAAATTGGGTGTACTTATATTTGATGTTGGTCGTTGTGATGGTTAATGAAATTGGGTGTACTTATATTTGATGTCAGTCATTGTGATGGTTAATGAAATTGGGTGTGCTTATATTTGATGTCAGTCATTGTTATGATTAATGAAATTGGGTGTGCTTATATTTGATGTCAGTCATGATGGTTAATGAAATTGGGTGTACTTATATTTGATGTCAGTCGTGATGGTTAGTGAAATTGGTTGTACTTATATTTGATGTCAGTTTTTGTGATGGTTAGTGAAATTGGGTGTACTTATATTTGATGTCAGTCGTTGTGATGGTTAGTGAAATTGGTTGTACTTATATTTGATGTCAGTCGTTGTGATGGTTAGTGAAATTGGGTGTACTTATATTTGATTTCAGTCATGATGGTTAATGAAATTGGGTGTACTTATATTTGATGTCAGTCGTGATGGTTAGTGAAATTGGGTGTACTTATATTTGATGTCAGTCATTGTGAATTCTATGCTTCAGGAGGCCTAAGACTTTCATTTTCTGTTACTGTTGAGTTTGATGAACTACAATGCCAGAAATACGTAAGGTAAATCGTATGTAATAAGATTTGATAGTACTTGAAATATCAGTATATGTTCCAGAAAATAACGTGATATTCTTAAAGTCCCTGTGAACTGTTTATGGTATAGTAATGTTTTGCAACACCATCAAAGGCTTTTCTAGACATGGAAATTGATTAATATACTGATACAGTGGTTTTTCAAATATGGATTTAAAATTTCAAAAAATTTGAATGCTTAAGTATCAGGTAAATGTCTTTAAACATTGCATGATATATTTAACAAACTAATTAGAAGAATTCGAAATCTTTCATAGATGTGTCGTAGTTAAATAATTATTTTTAAAGCACATTATTAGTACATTAATGTTATTTCTGAGCTAAAGTAACTGAGGTCATTTTAAGTAGAAACTCAATATTTATTAATGTTACGTTGTTTCAGATTGAAACTCTGAGACTGAGTTCAGTGATTTTCAAAATAAACATAGTTTTGTATGGAATCATAACAGTGAAATCTGCAAGAAAAACAAAACTAAAAACCAGAGTTATCAATAATTTACATTATTGCTTTTATTAATTTTCAATTTGTTAACAAAATCTGTTTTGAAAAAATTCATAATAACTTATTAGGTTTACAGTTGCTCATAGTAACATTGTAAAAGTGACTTTAGTTTTGGTAATAACAAATAGTGTTGTGTGTTATAAAACATTAGATGCAGGTGGCAGTAAAGGTCCTGAAACAAGATACCTTGACATTGCCAGGAGTATTTGAAGATTTTGTGAAAGAGGTAAATGCTATGCACCAGATGGATCACCCAAACTTGATCCATCTTTATGGTGTCGTCTTATCTGCTCCTTTGAAAATGGTGAGTGTTGAGCAGAGATTTTTACCTCACATTTTTTATTTACAATGAGCAACAGTTGTGTGGACAATTCTTTCAAGGTATATTTTGTATTTAATTTTGCTGAAAAATCAGTTATAAAGAGTTGGATATTTTCAACCCAAGAGTGAAAGAAAAGAAGGGTTTGTAACAGTAGTGAATGTGATGTCATTAAATTTATCATTGTGTATTCTTCTCCTTATAAGTTGAAGGGTAAAACACGGCCCAGTGGCAAGCATTACAGAGTGTAGGTATGCATGTTAAACACTGTCATTCCACTAAAAATAAAAATACAAAATATATAAAAATTTCTTCATTACACTTTGGTGCCGTGAATGTGTTATAAGGTGCAGCTGAAATACCATTATTCTGTCAGATATAAAATTAGTCCAAGAATTAACAGTGGGTATTGTTGACCAGCTGCTATCCCTGTAGGTCTCTCAGTTCCAAATTAGGAATGATTAGTATAGATAGTCCTTGAATAGCTTTTCACAGGTATATCTGGAAACAAACAGATCATTACTGAAGTTTAGGTAGCTGAGATTTCTACTCTGTTAAATATTCATAAAGTTATCCCTTGAAGCTACATGAATATTTGTGAGAACATTTAATAATTATGTATAGTTTTATCCACACACACTATATTTTAAATGCTACAGCCATTAGAATGTTATAACAATTGTTTTGTGATGAATGTGCTTCATCGTGTATATCTTAGAAAAAAAAAAAACTTTTCTTTTTGTGGTTCCAGAATGTATTTTCAGATATTAGTTTCTGCTATACCGGATGTTTGGCGCAGATAGCCTAGCTGCTTTGTGCCATTAAACACTAAATCAAACAAACAAAGTTTCTGCTATAATTGTTTTTTTAAATAGTAAAACCATTATATCAGTTCTTTTTGTTTCAGAGAGTGCACCAGAAATGAGTTTACTTTTCATACTGTATATTTTATATACATCTTGCATTGTAAAGCCTAGTTTTTTTCTCTGTAATGGACATTACTGGTTTAACCACACTAGAAATGTACATTGATTGTTTTGTCATGTAACAGTATATGCTCACCAGATAGTAGGTATATATCACATATCTGTTAAATCGGTTGTTGTGGCCGGAGAAAGTACTAGAATAATTGCATCATGCAACTTGTAATTTTTTTCATAGAAGTTTATTTGGTTGGTATATAAGAAGGAACTCAATGTTTTTATCATATTATTATGTCAAACATTAAAAAAAAGTTGTCAGTGTAGTAGACTTTAAACTTTTTAAAATATTATTATTAACATTTAGGTAACTGAGTTGGCTTCTCTAGGATCCTTGCGAGATCTCCTGAGAAAGGAATGTGCCCATACTCCTATTTCTATACTGGTAAACTATGCTGTACAGATAGCAAGTGGTATGGCTCATCTGGAATCTAAACACTTCATTCACAGAGATCTGGCAGCCAGGAATGTGCTGCTTTCCAGTGCACGTAAGGTAAAGGATATAATGTTTCTGACATTGTCACAGATATCTCTTTAGATATTTTCTTACTTTAATTATAGAATTATTTAATACTCACCCTACTGGATAATTCCAACTAAAACTTGTTCACTGATCTTCAACATTTGTTTTAAATTCAGACAGATATTTCCGGATCTGGTTGTGTTTTTTTTGGTCAGAAACAAATACTTAGTTCTATTAAATAAACCCCTTGGTGTGGATTCCTGTATGTGGTGAGGGGACCTTTCAGTGACGGTTTTGTTCTTTCAGTTTACCTTCTCTGGGATCTAAACGTCCATCCACATGCTTGCCATGCGTGGCAACCAGTGAAGGGGATGAGAGGATTCTGGTGGTTGAGGAGTCCAACCATAATACACCAATTTGGCCTTGAATTTTTGTAGACGGGTGGCCCCCCTTGGGTCAGTCGGCTGGTCCACTTGGGCTAGGGTCAACCAAGTACCTGTGTTGGATTTTCTCAACAGGTGTTGTGGACATTGTATCTGATGCTGGTGTTTGGGTATAGTGCTCGCGAAACCCTGGCGTTGCTGCAGTATCCTTGTTTGACATTATAGTGCATCCCGTTGTAGGGCTTCATGGTGGGTGGGGTCAGTGGGCACCAAAATTTCCTTTTTTTTGATTATGGATCCTCCAATTAAAAACGTAAATAAAATAGTGAAAAAACAGTTCATAGGTACATGACCATGTCTTGAGGAATTTGAGCAGCAAACTTCAACATGTGTAACACCTGTTGTACCTCATTTTCTTATCCTACATTCTCTTTCAGACAAACCTTTAGGGCAAATGTCTCCCTTGGACACATCTTCTTCTCCCACCCCAAGATGCAAAGCAATCATTTGTTCACATCCTCAGTCACTGGAATCTTCTTCCAACAGCAAAGACATGCCCATTTGACCCAGGCCAGGACCCATGAAGGTCGATAGACCTCCCTCAAATAAAGAGTAAAGAATAAAGACATGGTCATAAACAGAAGGGTTCTCCATCCGATTTGCCTACACATAAATAAAAATGGTCACCTTGATACAGTGGAACTGTCAAAGTTTACATTCTAATCTGATTGACATCAAAACACTGATTGCTTCCTACCATCCTGTATGTCTTTCCTTACAGGATACACTTTTGAAACTTGCTAATACAGTCACCTTTCGGTGGTTTTCTTTGTACAGAAATGACAGGCTGTGTGATGGACAAATGCATAGAGGGTTGGCACTGTTGGTTGATCAGCATGTGCTCACCCTGTCTTTGCCACTTGGCATGTCTTTGGATGCTGTAGCCATCTGCATTTTTTTGGGTCGTACCATCACTGTTTGTTCACTCTACCTGTCACCTGGAGAGACATATGATCAATCAGACCTTGATGCTCTCATTGAACAGTTGCTGTCTCCCTTTTTATCCCGGAGGGCTTTAATGGACATCATTCCCTCTGGAGAAGTGCTGATATTGATAGGAGAGGTCGCTCTGTAGAGAGTATGCTTACTGATCACAACCTTTCTCTTTTTAATACTGGTAATAACAGCTCTTCTACTTATTTTCATGCACCTAGTCAGTCCTTTACTGCTACTGATCTCTCAATTTGCTCCCCTTCATTATTCTCCCATTTTTCGTGGAGAGTTGACAGTAATCTACGAGGCAGTGATCATTTTCCTATTATCTTAAGAGAGACTGGCCTTGGTCGATACCACCCGACCTGCGTGCCCTGGTGGAAGCTCGATCAGGCAAACTGGCCCCCTTTCACTGCTCTCACTAAACTTTTTCCTGCCCTTGTCTGTAAGTCATCAATAAACGACTGTGTGGCAGCAGTAACTGACTGTATTATACAAGCAGCCGCTCAGTGTATTCCTAAAACCTCAACACGTTTTCCACGATATCCTCATCCGTGGTGGAATCCTGTTTGCCACATGGCACGGAAGGCTCAAAAACGGGCCTGGGATACTTTCCATAGATATCCCACACTCTCGAACCGCATTGCTTTCCAGCAGGCCCGTGCACGTGCTCAGCTGGTAAGATGTAAAAGCCAGAAGAAATCTTGGATTAAGTTCACAATCAGCATATATTCTACCACCAGTTCCATAATCATATGGGACAAGATTTGAAAGGTCAGTGGAGAGTATAATTCTGTCCCCCTCTCGATATTGCTCTCTGATGGCCAGGAAGTAGCTGATACCCAGAGCATTGCTGATACTCCAGGTGAAAGCTTTTGCTGGGTATTTATCATTTCTGCTTCTTCCTCCACCTTCTTAGCCATCAAGCCTTGGGCAGAGCGATCACCTTTTTCCTTCGAGCTGATTGTCTCTATAACTAAAATCGTCCTTTACACTGGTGGAACTCAAACTGGCCCTTCATTGGTATGGCAGTACATCAGTTGGACCTGATGATGTACACTATGAAGTGCTGCACCCTATATCTCTTGCTTTTTTTGCTATTCTTGTGATTGTTTTTAACTACATCTCACAGGAGAATGTCCTTCCTAATGCCTGGTGCCGGGCTATTGTCCTACCTTCTTTAAGCCTAGCAAGGATTCCAAGGTTCCTTCAAACTACAGTTCAGTTGCTTTGACGAGCTGTCTCTGTAAGACCTTAGAGAGGATGGTTAATGCTCTTCTTGTTTGCTTCCTTGAATCAAACAACCTCCTCTCATCCACCCAGTGTGGGTTCCGAAGACAGCACCCCACCATGGACCACCTGATTCAACTTGAAATGTCAGTTAGAGAATACTTTCTCAAACGACAACATCTTGTATCAGTATTCTTTGACATTGAAAAGGCTTATCATACAACATGGAGGTATGGAATTTTGCGAGACCTCCATTTATAGGTTTTGTAGCCATTTGCCCATTTTTATTAATTTTTTAATGGACATGAGATTCCAAGTTCGTGTAGGTTCGACACTTTTTGCTGTGTTTTGAGTGTCGCACTTTTCAGTTTAAAGATTAATGCCATCAATGAACAACTCCCTCTCACTTTTGCAAATGGTCTCTTATATCAATGACTTTCACATCTCATGTCAGTCGTCGAATGTGAGGTATATTGAGTGGCAGCTACAGACTGCCCTCAGTCGTTTACTGAAGCAGACCACAGCAAACAGCTTTAACTTCTCTCTCTCTAAAATCGTTTGCATGCACTTTTGCCACCAACAGGGTATTGACCCTGATCCTGAACTTCGTATCAGTGATGTTGTGCTGCTTGTGGTCCCTAAGACAAAGTCCTTGGGGCTTATCTTTGACTGTAAGCTGATTTTATACCACACATCAAGCAGCTACGAGTCAAATGTACAGTAGCACTGAACATCCTCAGTGTCCTCTCTTCCACCACTCAGGGAGCGGGTCGATGTTCTGTACTAATGATATATCGTGCTCTTATTTGATCGAAACTCAACTATGGATCACTGGTCTATGGTTCTGCCAGAACCTCGGCCTTAAAGATGCTGGACCCCATTCATCATCAAAGACTTCGGCTCTGTACTGGGGCTTTCCGCACTTCCCCAGTTCAGAGCTTATGCATAGAGTCCCATGAACCTTCTTTGCACTTCTGCCATTTGCAACTGCTTTACTGTATGCTTCAAAACTTCATTCTTTACCAAAGCATCCCACCTGAGGTTGTGTTTTCCTTCCTCGGTGGGCCATACTTAATTAGAACAGATGATCTGCCATTGCTCCTTTTGGCCTTTATATCCAGGTGCAGTTGGATGAATTGGGTCTGTTCTTGGATAACATTGCTGTATCCACTGGTGAGCCCATCCAACTATGGCTTCTTATAGTCCCCGAATGTGACCTATTTTTAAGTTATTTGAGAAGAGCAGACACTCCTGATTGGAAATACTGTCTGTTATTTACTGAACATCTTTTAAACCATCCTTCCATTGCTATTTATACAGATGGTTCAAAATCAGGTGACTATGTGGGCTCTGTCATGGTTTGTTGTGTTTTGGTGGTTGCATGCAGAATTCCTTTACAGCGTCTGTGTTTACTGCTGAACTGTGTGTCATTTCTCTTGCCCTGGATCACATAGAAGCTAAGCAGTGCTCAAACTGCACTATTTATACTGACTCGCTTAGTTCTTTACTAGCCATGGAATCGCTTCACATCCTGTTCTTGACGATATTCAAAACCATCTGGCCCATATCTTTTTAACATCTACTTCTATCCAGTTTTTCTAGATACTGGGCCACGTTGGTATTCGTGGGAAGGAGTTTGCAGATACTGCAGCTAAATCTATCTGCTCTGGCACTATCACCACTGTGCTTGTTCCATACATGGACTATGGTCCTATATTCAAGGCTTGGCTCCATGCCAGCTGGCAGTCGACTTGGAGTGAGCAATGCAAAAACAAGCTTTTTTAAATAAAGCCCTACATTGGACTTTGACCATCTTACTTCCATAAGGATCAGAAAGAGGAAGTTGTTCTAATTAGATTATGCATTGGTCACTCATAATTTTCTTTTATCTGGGACTGATGCATCAGTGTGTTGTCTGTGTAACACTCAGGTCACAATAAGTCACATTTTACTTTCTTGCCATCGTTACGACTCTCAGTGACAGCAACATTTTAAACAGTTCTGTCCCAAGGTTTGTCCATAATGTTAGACTGTTCATTGGTGATGTTGACACTGTCCACCTTGAAAACGTTTTTATTTTTTTAAGGGCCATTAATCTTTTAATGTCATTTAGGTTTTCTAATTTGTACATTAGACCTTTTTTCATGTTATTCCCTTTAAGAATCAAAGTCCTTCTAGTTCAATTTGAAATTAGAAAATGGCCCTAACATCAAATATCTTGAAACCAGGACTGGAAAGGCCAACTTCAGGTGACTAACACTGCTGTTTGAACTATCCATTAGTCATCCTGGCAAGTTATTATTAAAATTTTGCTACAAGTCTTATAAAACTTTTATTACTTTACTTTTTGAAAATGGCCATAACATCAAATAACTCAAAACCAGGACTGGAAAGGTCAACTTCAGGTGACTGATGGTTTTTGTACTTACCTGTTAGTCTTTCTGGTAAGTTATAATTATTACAGTTATGCTACAGAAAGTACTTTACAACTTGTATTACTGTAGTTTTCTCTTACTGCTGTAGACTAGATGTAAACATTGGTTTTATACTATTTATGTTTTTAAACTTTGTTTTGTTTTGCCTTAATTTCCTTTTATGAATTTTACTAAATTTACTTTAATTTTAACTTTTTACCGAATGTTTGGTGAGATAGGCCTAGCTCCTTTATGCCATAAAACACTAAATCAACCAACCAACCAAGTTATTAAATAAAAGTTGATTTTTTAAAAAATGCTTTAAAACTATAAATGTTCACGACTAAAATGTTACTACTTTAAATAAGTAAAAAATTGTATTAATCAACTAAACTAAATTGTTGTTACTGTTTGTTACTCATCACAAAGCATTTTAACGTTGTTTTTCTTAAATATACCCTAATAATTAGTCAAACTTGGATTGAACTCATTGTTTTTAAAGCTCAAACTAGTCTCAATTGTAGAAAATTCAAGATTTGCATATTTAAAATAAATTAAAACTTGTTTACTGTGAATTATGCTACTATTATATTTAGTTTATTATTTGATAATATTACTTTGCTATAAACATAACTGTGGCTTCAAGTCCAGTTTTGGTCTTGATTTTTTTTATGAATGTAATTTGATATATCAATTAAGGTATATTCTTACATACAACTGAAAATATGTGTGTGTGTATAAAAATATTTACTATTCAAAATGCTACAAATACAGAAATATTATACCTACAGTGGGTAAAACATAGATGACCCTTTGTGTAAATTTGTGCTTGGTAACCAACAAACTTATTTCCATGTTCTGTGTTTTGTGTATTTTGTAAAACCTTAAAAAAAGATTGAAAATAAATATAATTTTGATTAACGTTAATTATAACTTTATTACTTTAGTGTGATTAGTAGAATCAATTTCAAAGGTAATATTTTTCTACTTTTTCATTGAGAAATAAATTAATTAATACTTGTAATGGTTAGTCTTACTATAGATATGCTTACAAATACATAAATTTTTTTTATGTGTTTTTTTTTTTAACTATAGGTGAAAATTGGTGACTTTGGACTTATGAGAGCCTTACCAAGTCAGGAGGATTGTTATATCATGACAGCACATCAAAAGGTTCCTTTTCCTTGGTCAGTGATGGTTTGAACTTTTTTTGTTAAAATGTTTCATTGTTATATAAGTAGGAAAAGAGTTGTTGGGTAATATGATGATGTCCATAGTTGTTGTTTTTTATCTTAATTTCAGTTGGGCTGTAGTAATAGGTGCTTAAAAAAACTAGTGATGGGCTCTGCTTTAAGTCAATAAATTATGTTGATTAGTGTATCTGAAACATTTTTCTTCAAGTCCACCTGGAACTGCACTGAGAAAAATATTACGTAGTACTCGCACTGAAGAAAGCCAAATATACAAACATCTGAAAAGTGGACAGTGCAAGATAAAGGAACAAACTTGCAACTATGCTTTTACTTGGTCATCACATTGAAATCGTTATTCAAGTTGGTGTCAGATTAGGGATTTTTACTGGATACATTTCTTTTGATTGTTCATTAAAGAAGGGAGAATTGTAACTACGCTCACTGAGATCTACTCCTGCTAATGTATTTTATTATAATAATTTATTCTTCTGAAAGTAGGTTTTTCACTTGCAGCACACACTTAGTACACCATAGCTCATCCTTTGTGAAATACTGATGTAGGAAATATATTTATTATTGTTAATTCGATAAATCTTTGTTCCCTCCTTTTATCTAGATATATTTAAAACACAAAAGTCTGTTTGTCCCTTTTTAACTACTCCTAAGTTGTTGGACCATTCTCAACCAAATTTTGTGGGATGATAGTTTGAAACAAGGAGTATGTTAATAGGGGTTCACAACCTCCCACTTATTTATGTTATTGAGCATTTATTATCTTTGAACCACCCTTTTACACCAAATTAAAAACAACTTTATTAAATTTTTATCCCCCTGTCAGACAGCAGTAATTATTTAGATTTACAATCCTAAAATCAGAGGTTTGATTCCCTTTTTTGGACACAGCAAATAACCTGGTGTGGCTGTGCTTTAAAAACACATAAAGTTTCCATAACACAACATACAGTGTGTGGGGGAGGACACTCAAAGGTTGTATGTCTCAGAGAGTGTACTACTACTCTCTATGGAGGAATGCAATCTAAAAAAAATGGTTTCCACTGTTGTAATAATACATAAACTTGGATAAAATTGATAATACAACAGTCACCAAAATGTAATATGAAGAGCCATTTCTTGAGCCCATTTTCTGCTTTGTCCTATGACCTCACAACTTCATCTTGTAAAACACTTCTCTGGTCACTGACCATCAATTAATAAATACTGCAAAACAGTGTGAAAGGACATTAAGAAGTAGGTTTTGAAAGCTGGTAACAGAAAGCACCTCTACTACCACCAGTTTTGCTGCTACCTTTCCTTACAAAGTCATCCTGTCCATTTCACAGCATGTACCATGTATCAAGTATGTATGAAATGAGATATTAAATCTTGTACAAACACTTTGGTGAGTTATTAGTGAATACTGTAATATGTTACAATATAAATAAATTGTGTGAAAGTTAGAATTTATATGTTACTCAACATAGTATTAACACCCTCGTACACACACATTTTTAAGTTTATTACCCAGACAAAGGATGGATACCTCCGTTTGTAATGAATATTTGCCTAATGACCAGTGTCTGCAAATGTTTACGTGTGTGTGTGTGTGTATGTATGTTATGAGGAAAGCAGCTAAATATAATACTAATAATTAATTTTTTATAGAATAAAAGGAGAGGTTGATAAAATATGGGTATAGAATTTTTACTGTGTTACATTTGTAAAACTGTTCCAACTATATAGCTTTGTGTATTACAGTAGAGCAAATTTAACTATTTTTGAGGGCTACATGTTTTATTTTACACTTTCGTATAATTTTACTTATTAAATCTGCTTCTACTTTAGGTGTGCACCAGAAAGCTTGAAATCTCGACAGTTCTCGCATGCTAGTGACACATGGATGTTTGGTGTAACTTTATGGGAAATGTTTACATTTGGTGAGGAACCATGGGTTGGATACAGTGGTGCTCAGGTAAAGACAATTTTATTTTATCAATCTTGTGATACCCATTATTGGCTAAGTGGTATGTCTATGGACTTGTACTACTAGGAACTGGGTTTTGATACTTGTGGTGTACAATGTAAAGATAGCCCAGTGTACCTTTGTGCTTAACTACAAATAGATAAATTATCTCGTGACTTTACATCTAGAATTTCAGCCTTATATATTATTCTGTAGTAAAATATGCCTGCTATTTCTCATAAATATATAAAATTATATTTGTGTGCACTTTATATTTCATAAATGTAAAACATTATTGAGGTCCTCAGAATGAAAGCACATGTGTGACATGTTTAATGTAATTAACCTGATTAATCTCCTCGTCTCGTGACGTGTTTAACGTAGTTGACCTTATTAATCTCCTCTTCCTGTGACATGTTTAATTTTTTATTGGTAAAGAAGTGGCATAATTCTTAAATAATCTTTGATAATAAATTAGAAAGCATAACCTTTTAACTCCCTTCCAACTGTAGTAGCTGACTGGACAGATGACACCTGTTCTTTGCACATACTGATTGGTGAGAGCTACTTTAAACTGCCTGTATTCATGCTTTACTTTAGAAAGTTTCTGTAGTGAGATGATACCCCAGTTATTTTTGAGCTTTTCTGATTAGTTGTACAATCACCAGGGTACTTATATCAGTAAATATGATGTTAGATATTTGTTTGATGAAATAGTTTGTGAATTCATTATATTGACTTACATTTAGTACTTTTATCTCTTTATATTATATCTAAATAATTATTTTGGCAAACTCTATATTATTTGTAAAATAACTCTGAGTATATTGTTTGTTTTTTGAATTTCGCACAAAGCTACTCAAGGGCTATCTGTGCTAGCTGTCCCTAATTTAGCAGTGTAAGACTAGAGGGAAGGCAGCTAGTCATCACCACCCACTGCCAACTCTTGGGCTACTCTTTTACCAATTAATAGTGGGATTGAGCATCCCATTATAACACCTCCATGGCTGAAAAGGCGAGCATGTTTGGCGTGAAGGGTATGCAAACTCGTGACCCTCAGATTACGAGTTGCACACTTTAACATGCTTGGCCATGCCGGGGACCCTCTGAGTATATATTCCATAATAACAGTAGCATTACAGAATGTATATTCTCCTCTTGAAATTTTGACAAAGGAAAATCAGTTCCTTATACAGTGCATCATTTGTTATTAAAGTAAAAATTCAAGGGCAGACCTTCAGTGCAGTTGGTGTTTTACCACTAACAAGTGATACCAATTTCTGCATACAACAGATGCAGTTAATTCACTATTAGTCTTAAAACATTCCCTTTCTATAACACTTGCTAACCCTGATTCTTTCACATAATAGAATTGTACCATACGTTTCACATCCCGACAAGAGGAATGTCAAGTGGTTATAATGTTCGGCTTTGGATCACAAAGAGTAACCACATGATTAGACAGCAGTTTTTGCTAACTGGTTATTCTTCTTATAGTTAGTTAGCAGTTCTAAATTAGGGGGTGACCATGCCTGAACTTTAGAAAGTTTCTGGCCTTAATATTAAATTCATGATGTATATTACATGTTTCAAATTTAAAATAATAAATATTGTATCCCTCATACCATGCTGCTTGTCTATGAAACACATTTAATGTTTCTCCAGGTTTTAGCCAGCTGTTGTAAATAAAATGGAAAGCAAGTGTGTCTTTCGTGACATGAGCTTTGTACCTGTGATATATATTTAAAAAACGTTTACTAATTAGTACAAGCACTTCATGTGATCTTCAGCACATTTGACAACTACACGACTGTGGTTTTATTGCACTTTTGAAAAGTAATTTTAGCAGCCTACTGGTTGTGGTGCCTTGATGGCTTACATTATAAGGTGTATTTATTAGTGCCCTTTTGGGTATTGTGCATTGTTGATTAATTTTTAATTGTCTGTTTGTAACAGTTACCTGGTTACTATGCTTTGATGATTTACGTTGAAAAGGGTAGGTAGCCAGTGGGTTGTTACAGCTTACCTTAATGACTTCCTTTGAAGTGTCTGGATGTAACAACTTTACTATTCCTTGATCACTTAGCAGAAACTTTATTGTTGGTTTTTCCTTGCTTCTTTGTTCTTGACTTGCAAAATCTCTACTTTGATGTCATGCAAGTGGTGAAGTTTTTATTACAGAATTTTTATTTTACTTATTGTAGACTAGTTTCAGCTGTCTCTTATAGACTAGTTGTAACTACTATTTTTAATACTGTAAGGTGACAAATTAAAACTGCTATCTGCTACATAATCAGGTGATAAGTTTGTACTGCTGCTACGTAAGCAGGTGGTAAGTTTGTACTGCTATCTGCTACGTACTCGTGTGGTAAGTTTATAATGCTGTCTGCTACGTGCTTAGAAATTATTTTAACTGATAAAACTTAGAATATTTCAGTTTTGTTTGATATTAATTGTCCATACTTTATTGATCTGATATGAGTTAAAACTATTATTTCAGAAATGATATGTGAATTATTTAATTTATTTTCCTTTCAGATCCTTCAGAAGATAGACCAAGAAGGTGAAAGACTTCCCACACCCCAAGCATGCCCACCAGTCATCTACCAGTTAATGCTACAGTGCTGGGCACACAAACCTAGTGACAGACCTACATTTTTAGCCTTGAAAGATTTTCTTGTAGAGGTGTATTAACTTGCTGTTATAAGAATTTTTCTCTATTTTTCAATTTTTTTCGGATTTGAAAGATTTAATGTTTTAATAGATTAAAATCCTGGATAATGGTATTTGATAATTTAACTGTAATTAAGTTGGAAATGTGTATTTAATTATAGCTGTTCTTTTGTTCTGATATCAAGTGTGTGAAATGTACGTCAATTGAAAGCTGAACTCTTGTAATTTCCTTTTCTTATATAAGTTCCAACTGCTATGGTTGATTAATTATTGTGATGAATCTCAGTATATTTTTGGAATACAGTAATATACATGGATCAATTTACTTACATTTTACAACTTTGACACTGAGTTAGACTTGTGTTTGTTGTTATAAATGTGGAGCAGATACTGGATTAGTGGGCCTGATTGTTAACTGTTAAGTCATTTATGTTTTGGAAGAAAGCAAAATGGAACGGCAGTCTCAGGCCAAATTAGTTTTAAGCAAAATACTTCACTGTTTTGAAATTATATCATATTAAAAAAGAAAAGGATTAGGTCCATCTGGTTTATTTAGTTAAGCCTTAACAGTTTTCGTTCTCCGAGACTTTCATTAAAATTACTAATATTGTTCTTCATTTCTTTTAATTATTCTAATTACTTTAAGAATGCAATAACCAAGTTGGATTAATTATATACCAGGTTGTTGATGCTAGGCTGGGATCATGTTTGTTTATCTTGTTGCTATTGTATCAAACACATTTACTGTTCTTAATCCATTTTAAATATTGTCAGCTACATCCTGTATCGTTTACATTGGGAAATTGATGTGACCAAAATATATGTACATAACAATAAGAGTAAATGATTGCATAATGTAAAATTAATTAATTAATAAACAACATATATAAAATATAATAACAATAGGTCATTTCTTCCACTTAGCTGCCTCTCTTTGTTCAGTGTTTCAAAATTAGCAACTGTTTACTGTGACAGGACTCTGTGATTGCAGGAAGGAGATAGTCTGTATCGAAACCTTCTCTAGCATGTGACCATAAATATAACTGAACAATTGTTTGGCTAATTGACAGAGATAGATTCTGATCATGATGGACCATGTCCTGTTAGTAAGTTCTGTCTTCTTTTTTTTTCTTCTTCTGTGGATTCCTGTATGTGGTGAGGGGACCTCCCAGGGAAGGTTCTATTCTTTCAGTTTACCTCCTCTGGGATCTAAACATCCACCCACGTGTTTGCCGTGCATGGCAACCCGTGAAGGGGAGGAGAGGATCCTGGTGGTTGAGGGGTCCAACCCTAACACACCACTTTGGTCTTGAATTCCTGTAGACGGGCGGCCTTTAGGTGGCCCCTTTTGGGTCAGTCGGCTGGTCCACTTGGGCTAGAGTCAACCAAGTACCAGTGTTGGAAGTTCTCAACAGGTGTCGTGGACATTGTATCTGATGCTGGTGTTTGGGTATAGTGCTCATGAAACCCTGGCTTTGCTGCATTGTCCTTGCATGCCATTGTAGTGCGTTTCCTCGTGGACATGGTGGGTGGGGTCAGTGGGTACCGAAATTTTCCTTTTTTCTATGGATCCTCAAATAAAAAATTTAAATAAAATAGTGAAAAAACAGTCAATAGGTAAACGACAACGTCTTGAAGACTCTGAGCAGCAATCTTCAACATCTGTAACACCTGTACTCCATTTTCTTATATTACATTCTCTTTCAAAAAAACCTTTAGAGAAAATGTCCCCCTTTTTTATTCACAAGGGATTAGAGGGACTTGCTGGCTCTCCAAAGTCAGTAAAGAAGCATCGATCTGGAGACATATTGGTTAAAACATCCACCTCCCAACACAGTAAACTCCTCTTGAATTCAAAGGCAATCGGGGATGTACCGATTGAGGTTACCCCTCATACTACCTTGAATTCATCATGAGGAGTTATTGTTGAGAGGGACTTGAACAACAACAAAGACCTACCCCATCGACCCAGGGCAGGATCCATGGAGGTTGATAGACCTCCTCCGAATAAGGACAGTAATGAAAAAAGACGTGGTCATAAACAGCAGGGTTCTCCAGCCACTTCACCTACCCATCATTAAAAATGGCCACCTTGATACAATGGAACTGTCGAGGTTTACGTTCTAATCTGGATGATATCAAAACACTGATTGCTTCCTACCATCATGTATGTCTTTCCTTACAAGAAACATTTCTAAAACCTGCTGATACAGTCACCATTTGGCAGTTTTCTTTGTACAGATATGACAGGCTGTGTGATAGATGAGTACATGGAGGGGTTGCACTACTGGTTGATCAGCATATGCCCACCCTGTCTTTGTCACTCAACACACACTTGGAGGCCGTAGCCATTCGTGTTTCCTTGCGTCATACCATCACTGTTTGTTCTCTCTACATGTCCCCTGGAGAGACATATGACCAATCAGACCTTGATGCTCTCGTTGAACAGTTGCCATCTCCATTTCTAATCCTGGGGGACTTTAACGGACATCATCCTCTCTGGGGAAGTGCTGTTATTGATAGGAGGGGTTCTTCTTGAGAGCGTATGCTCTCTGATCACAATCTTTGTCTGTTCAATACTGGTTCTTCCACTTTTCATGCACCTAGTCAGTCCTTTACTGCTATTGATCTCTCGGTTTACTCCCCTTCATTATTCTCCCATTTTTCATGGAGGGTTGACAGTAACCCACTAGGCAGTGATCATTTTCCCATACTTTTGAGAGAGACTGGCTGTGGTCGATGCCACCCTACCCACGTGCCCAGGTGGAAGCTGGATCAGGCAGACTGGTCCACTTTCACTGCTCTCGCAGTACTTGATCCTGCCATCCTGAATCAGCTAATAGACGACTGTGTGGCAGTGGTAACTGACTGTATTATACAAGCAGCTTCTCAGTGTATTCCTAAAACCTTGACACTTTTTCCACGATATCCTCGTCCGTGGTGAAATTCTGCTTGTCACTTGGCATGGAAGGCTCAAAAACGGGCCTGGGATACATTCCGTAGATTTCCCACACTTTCAAACCGCATCGCTTTCCAACGGACCCGTGCACATGCTAGGTTGGTAAGACATCAAAGTCAAAAGGAATCTTGGATTAAGTTCACAACTAGCATATCTTCTACCACCAGTTCCAAGGTCATATGGGACAGGTTTCAAAAGGTCAGTAAGCACTACAGTTCTGTCCCCCTATCCATCTTTCTCTCTAATGGCCAAGAGGTAGCTGATGTCCGGAGCATTGCCGATACTCTAGGTGAAAGCTTTTGCTGGATATCTAGCACTTCTGCTTGTTCCTCCACCTTCTTGGCAATCAAGACTCGGGCAGACATTTACCTCTTTCTTTTCGAACTGACTGTCTTTTTGAGTATAATTGTCCCTTTACACTGGTGGAACTGAAAATGGCCCTTCATCGGTCTGGCAGTACATCTGTTGGACCTGATGATGTACACTATGACATGCTGTGCTATATCTCTCCTGCTTCTCTTGATATTTTTCTAATTGTTTTTAACTGGATCTGGCAGGAGAATGTTTTTCCTGATGCCTGGCACCAGGCTATTATCTTACCTTTATCTAAACTGGGGAAGGATCCCAAGATTCCTTCACATTACCCTCCAATTGCTTTGACAAGCTGTCTCTGTAAGACCTTAGAGAGGATGGTTAATGCTCATCTTGTTTGGTTCTTCGAATCAAACAACCTCCTCTCGCCCACCCAGTGTGGGTTCCGATGACAGCATTCCACCACGGACCACCTAATTCAATTTGAAACATTAATCAGAGAAGGCTTATGACACAACATGGAGGTATGGCATTTTGTGAGACCTCCATATATATGGGTTACATGGCCATTTACCTATGTTTATTAAAAATTTTAATGGACAGGAGATTCCAAGTTCGTGTGGGTTCGACACTTTCCCATTCTTTTGTACAGGAACTTGGGTCCCTCAGGGCTGTGTTTTGAATGTCACAGATTTCAGTATAAAGATAAATGTCATCAGTGAACAACTCCCTCTCACTGTTGCAAACAAGCTCTATGTTGACGACTTTCACATCTCGTGTCAGTCGTCGAACATGAGATATATTGAGCAGCAACTACAAACTGTCCTCAATCATGTAGTGAAGTGGACTATGGCAAGCGGCTTTAATTTTTCTCTCTCTAAAACCGTTTGCATGCACTTTTGCTGCCAACGGCGTATCCACCCTGATCCTGAACTTTGTATCGGTGATGTTTCACTGCCAGTGGTCCCTGAGACCAAGTTCTTGAGGCTTATCTTTGACCATAAGCTGACCTTTATAGCACACTTAAAGCAGCTAAGGGGTCAAATGCACAAGAGCACTGAACATCCTCTGCATCCTCTCTACTGCCAGTTGGGGAGTGGATCGATGTTCCATGTTAAAGATATATCGTGCTCTTATTCGTTCAAAACTCAGCTATGGATCAATGGTCTATGGCTCTGCCAGACCATCGGCCTTAAAGATGCTGGACTCCATTCATCATCAAGGACTTCGACTCTGCACTGGGGCTTTCCGCACTTCCCCAGTTCAGAGCTTAAATGTGGAATCTCACGAACCTTCGCTGTTTGCAACTGTCTTTACTATATTCTTAGAAACTTCGTTCCTCACCAAAGCATCCCACTTGGGGATGTGTTTTCCTTCCTCAGTGGGCCATACTTTTTCAAAACAGACAATCTGCCATTGCTTCTTTTGGCCTTTGCATCCAGGCGCAATTGGATGAACTGGGTCTGTCCTTGGAAAACATTGCAGAATCCACTGGTCAGCCCATCGCCCCCATGGCTTATTATAGTCCCAAATGTGACCTTTCTTTAAGTCATTTGAAAAAGGCAGATACTCCCGATTGGAAGTACTGTCTTTTATTTACTGAACATCTTTCAAACAACCTTTCTATTCCAATTTAAACGGATGATTCAAAATCAGGTGATTCTGTGGGCTCTGCCATGGTTTGTTGTGGTTTGGTGGTTGCGAACAGAATCCCCTCTACAGCTTCTGTGTTCACTGCTGAACTGTATGCCATATCTCTTGCCCTGGATCATATTGAAGCTGAGCAGTACTCCGACTGCACTATTTATACTGACTTCCTTAGTTCTCTGCTGACCTTGGAATCACTTCACATTGGCTCACATCCTGTTCTTGCTGATATTCAAAACTGACTGGCCCATTTCTCATTAACATCTACTTCTATCCAGTTTTTCTGGATACCAGGCCATGTTGGTATTTGAGGGAATGTGCTTGCAGACAGGGCAGCTAAATCTATCTGCTCTGGCACTATCACCACTGTGCCTATTCCATACATGGACTATGGTCCTGTATTCAAGGCTCGGCTCCGTGCCAGCTGGCAGTTGACTTGTAGTGAGCAACATGACAACAAGCTTTTTCAAATAAAACCCTATATTGGGCATTGGCCGTCTTGCTTCCATAAGGTTCGAAAGGAAGAAGTTGTTCTAACTAGACTATGCATTGGTCACAGTTTTTAACTCATTGTTTTCTTTTATCTGGAAGCGATGCACCAATGTGTAGTTTGTGTAACACTCAAATTACTGTAAGCCACATTTTACTTTCCTGCCATTGTTACGACTCTATTTTAAACATGTTCTGTCCTAGGGTTTGTCTGTAACATTGGACAGTGTTATTGGTGATCGTGATACTGTCCACCTTGATAAAGGTTTTAGTTTTTTAATAGCCATTAATCTTTTTAACCTCTTTTAAATGTTTGTTATTTATTTACTAAACCTTTTTAATTGTGGTTCCCTTTTCAGTCTCAATTTCTCTAGTTCAATTTGACTTTGTAAAATGGCCAGAACATTAAATAACTCGACACCAGGACTGGAAAAGCCAACTTCAGGTGACTAACGGTGCTGTTTGAACTATTTGTTTGAACTACCCGTTAGTTGTTCTGGCGAGTTGTTATTACACTTTTGCTGCATGTCATTTAACACTTTTATTACTTTACCTTTTAGTGCTGACCATAATGACATATAACCCGGAACCAGGACTGGAAAGGCCAACTTCAGGTGACTGACAGTGGTTCTTGTACTTACCTGTTAGTCTTCCTGGTGGGTTATGATCATTACCATTTTGCTAGAGAAAGTCCTTTACAACTTCTCTTATTCTGCTTTCTCTCTTAACATTGTAGACTAGGTGTTAACATTGATTTTATACTTTTTCTGTTTTTCAATGATGTTTTGTTTTACCTTCATTCCCTTTTGTGTATTTTACTACATTTAATTTTACTTTTCTTTTTACTGGACGTTTAGCACAGATAGCCTAGCTGCTTTGTGCTATAAAACACTAAATCAATTAATCAATCATTTCTTTGTAATATTTTAATAGTTATGAAGCAAAACTTGGTTGAATTAAGTGAATACTTGTGCCTTTTGGGATTCAAACAATATCATCATGGTGGTTTTGGCATAATAACCATTCTGAAGAAGTCTTGGAAGTTTGTTCATAATTGGTTGGAAGTATGAACCCTGACCATAATACTTTCTGTACTTGTTTTGATTGTTTCATTTGAGTATTATTAGGATAAAGTCCTGCATTTTGAATTACTATAAATGTAGGAAAGTTTTAATTATGGAATAACAATTACTTTAATGATAAATTATGTGCCAGAAAGTTTTCAAAAATCTTGCTGTGTTGTTTGATCATCTGAAGTATCTCATTTTCTAACATTTCAAAGTTTTAGTTTAAATGAATTTATAATAATTTCATCTAAAGTTATTTTTAAAAATTCCAAACATTAAATAATTCTTCATTTAATAAATGTTAACATTAAAATCATTATCAACACAGTTTTCCTTTATGTCACATCAGTCAGTAGGATTTCTGATATTTCTGGGACGTTTATGAAGTGTTCTAATATATAGCCTAAAGTTGAAGTAGTTATTTTATGAAACAAATACAGCACTTTTAAAGTGTATACAAATATGACTAATAGGCCAGTAATATGTTAGATACCAAAACTGTGTTCAAAGTTTAAATGTATTTACCTAAAAGTAATAACACAGGAACTTCTTTTCTCTAATTATATGATTAATTAAGTTTTCCTAAAGGTCTGTTTCTTTCCTTTCTGTTTTTTGTAGGCTAAGCCATTAGAAATCAAAGCAATTGAAAATTTTGAAGAACCAGATAAACTTGCAATGCAAACAGATGACGTAATACAAGTTATTGATGGAAGGTAGGTACCCATAGAACTATTGACTATACATGTTTGAGTATCATCATTCTTGATATGTTCCTTGTGTATTATTGTGCTGGTATTTTTGTGTATAGTTTGATGAAAAATTGATTTATCTTTGATTTGCTTATCTTGTATGTACTTATTATAGCATATGTAATAAACTCTGAAGAGAAAATGTTACTATTTCTTTCAGCTTTTAAACAAAAACAGTTTTGTCAATAAAGTAATCACTGTTGAAAAGTACACCTGTGATCTTTTGTTTATATTTTTATTATGTATGTAAATGACATTTTAGAATGCTGTTTCAAAATGAGAAAGTGTGTGTTAAACAGGAACTTATTAGTTTCTGTGGTTAAAAGAAACTTCGAAATATATATATACTGATCTTCCACTGTGATTTGTTAAGTTAGATAGATAAACATAGACATTTACCTTATTTGTTTTATTATTATTATTTCTTTAGTCTTGTTTTATTTTTACTTTGGGGTAGGCCTGAAAATTACTGGTGGAAAGGACAAAATCAAAGAACTTTTCAAGTTGGGTGTTTTCCTCGACGTTCGTGTGAATCTGTAGAACATGTTTCGAATCAAGATATAAGCAGGCCTCTTCCAAACAGCTTCATTCATACAGGACATGCAGGCATATCTGGTAAAACATGGGGAAATCCAGGAATCATTGATGAGTGAGTACCATCAATGATAGTGCTGGTATTTACTAATCAATTAATCAATATCCCCATTAATCAATTAGTACAGTGGTCTTATAACCATAATATGTACCAAATAGAAGAAATATTCAGTGGTGGGTCCAAACATCCAGCTGTCTTTCTTGTAGTCAGTAGTGCACAAACAAAATTGTTGAAATATTCAGTGGTGGGTCCTAACATCCAGCTGTCTTTCTTCTAGTCAGCAGTACACAAACAAAATTGTTAAAATATTCATTGGAGGATCCTAACATCCAGCTGTCTTCTAGTCAGTAGTGCACAAACAAAATTGTTGAAATATTCAGTGGTGAGTCCAAACATCCAGCTGTCTTTCTTCTAGTCAGCAGTACACAAACAAAATTGTTAAAATATTCATTGGAGGATCCTAACATCCAGCTGTCTTCTAGTCAGTAGTGCACAAACAAAATTGTTGAAATATTCAGTGGTGAGTCCAAACATCCAGCTGTCTTTCTTCTAGTCAGCAGTACACAAACAAAATTGTTAAAATATTCATTGGAGGATCCTAACATCCAGCTGTCTTCTAGTCAGTAGTGCACAAACAAAATTGTTGAAATATTCAGTGGTGGGTCCTAACATCCAGCTGTCTTTCTTCTAGTCAGCAGTGCACAAACAAAATTGT
This sequence comes from Tachypleus tridentatus, assembly GCF_004210375.1. Taxonomy (NCBI): domain Eukaryota; kingdom Metazoa; phylum Arthropoda; class Merostomata; order Xiphosura; family Limulidae; genus Tachypleus; species Tachypleus tridentatus. The sequence goes on along the minus strand of NC_134834.1, from coordinate 188,484,072 downwards.
TGGGGCAAATTACTACCATCTAATTACTTTGTCTTTCCTTTAGTCAGAAGTTCAATATTAATGACGGTGGCAGATAACTTTAACAGCTGTATCATAACGAAACAGGGCAATATTTTGATTACTTGGAAAGTTAAAAAATAATAATAATCAGAAACCCTAATTTTTATTAGTTGATTATTTTGGTTGTAATCAATTTAGAGTAACTTCAGTTAATCAAATGTTGAAGTGATTGCAAAGTTACAGGTTCTGATTAGTTATTTTTGTGACAATTGATATAATCGGTTTTGAATATTTCAAAATAGTAATAGTTGAAAAACTAGTTTTACTTAATCAATTTAATTATAATTTCAGTTAATTGATTAGTTTACTTGACACTAATTATTTTAATTGGTACTCTCAGGTAGTTCATGTAACTGCCCAACTTTAATTAAATTATAAATATCCAACACTTAGCTGCTATAATGGTGGCTGCAGAAGAATGGATGAGATTTCAATTTATAAACTAACTTCCAGTTGTTGTGATTTAGTAAAACAATCTAATGGAGCACAATGTGATTTTACTTGCTTGTTATTATGGGTATTTTAAAGTAATTTATAAATAGTTTAAACAATTATGAAATATTTTTAGTGACAGAAATACCATTATAAGGCAATCTAAGATATAACGGGTCTAATTTGTAGGAACTAGTGGGAAAAAAAAACTGTGTGTCATCCAAATCTCCTTTATGTTTATAAAATCAATGAACAGTCTGCAAGTGGATTAACTCTAAGAACTAATGAAGAACTTGCATTCAAGAATGCAACAGGTTAGAGTAGGAGGAAAGGTCCTGTGGTCTGCTGCAGTTATGAGACAACTTTGAATTTTACAACCTAATTATTAATCAAGAAAACATTGCCTCATTATCGGGGCAATACATTTATAGTTCTTAACAAAATTACAAAAATCTTGTTCAAAACTTGAATTTCATTACTATACGATATAAGAGATTAATATAGTTAAGTTCTTAATTATTTTATGGGACAAGTTAAAAATTTGTGAAATAAAATGATACTTGTAGGGGTGGAAATTCTCATGATCTGAAACAAGCTGCACGAGACTTAACACACACAAATATTTCTGTGTCTAGACTACTATACGTGATGAAACTGTAAAGTAACATTTTTGAATAAAATGGATGGTAAAACATTTTTCATGTCAATGGAAGTGTTAAAATGTACAGAATAAATAAAATTTTACATACTCACCGGTCTGGCATGGACAGGTGGTTAGGGCACTTACTAGTTAATCTGAGGGTCATCAGTTTGAATCTCAGTTGCACTGAACATGCTCACCCTTTCACTTGTGGGGGTATTATAATGTCCCAGTCAATCCCACTATTCACTGATAAAAGAGTAGCCCAAGAGTTGGTGGTGGGTAGTGATGACTAGCTGCCTTCCCTATAGTTTTACACTGCTAAATTAGGGACAATTAGTGCAGATATCCCTTTTGTAGCTTTGCATGATAGTCAGAAAACAAACCCCTCTGATGTCTCAGCTGTAAGCTTGAATACTTACAATGCACTCTGATTTTTGACTACGAGAGTAAGCATAGTATAGATAGCTCATTGCATAGCTTTATTTTTAAAACAGAGCTGTTTCTTTGGTCTGAAATTTATGCTTCTATTTTTATATGGTATTTATGCAGTAGCACTGTGAATCTTACAGCAGATAAATATTGTTACTTTAAACATCCATATGAAATTAGTGTGGAATAAATCAAACATAAATGTTCTGAAACATTGATATGGAATGTTTTTAACAGAGGAAACAAAGAGAGCATGTGTATACAAACTTATGTGTGAAAGTTCTTTAAACTTTAGCTTGTTTTTAATCCATTATTTTAAATTCTTGATAAATCGGTGAAGCATTTATAAAAAAAACGTAATCTGAATTCTAGGGTTTATCTTCGTAACCCAATGGAACCACCTGACTTGTTAGGACTACCACAAGAAGATATTACTACACCAAAGCTCTTGGATAGAAATCAAAGTGAGACTTTCTTTTGAATTTTAATAAAACCAACGAGTTAGTATTGATGTTACAGTAAATGTTTATGTTCTCTGTGACATGTTGATTGATACCTAGATTCTGTATCACAATTTTGTTAACGTTGTATATAACATTGATAACAGCTATGGAGTTGGTAATATCAAAATTTGCAAATAGATATTACATCCTTTAATGAAGTATAATATTCTTTAACATTACTAAATTTCGGCCTGGCATGGCCAGGTGGGTTAAGCGTTCGACTCACAATCTGAGGGTCGCAGGTTCGAATCCCTATTGCTCCAAACATGCTCGCTTTTTCAGCTGTAGGGGCTTTATAATGTGACGGTCAATCCCACTATTCATTGTTAAAAGAGTGGCCTAAAAGTTGGTGGTGAATGGTGATGACTAGCCGCCTTCTTTCTAGTCTTACACTGCTAAATTAGGGATGGCTAGTGCAGATAGCCCTTGAGTAGCTTTGAGCAAAATTCAAAAAATAACAGTGACATTACTAAATTTATAACTGTGGAAAAAAAGAAATAAGTTACTATGAGTATATGTTTGTGATTTGTGTAAAAAATGTGAGTAAAAATTGTTCTTTATATCAAATGATAATACAATTATTGAATTAAAAATACACGTATCTTCCAATCAGTTGAAACACTACCTTTTTGAAAGTTTGCTATTGTTTTTAAATAATTAAAAATATAATGTTTAGCCTAATTTTTATCTTTTTGAGGCTGATATCGTAATTTTAAAACCCATTTACATTCAGTGTTCTGTGTATTGGCTAACCAACATAATTTAAATGTCTAGAAGAACTTTATCTTTATTAACCAGTTGGAAAGCCCTTTTATTTTTTTGGTTTAGATGTTTGTATTGATGAGGCTTTAAAATTTGTAAGAAACTTAAGTGCCTATCTTCTCAGAATCTTTATATTTCATGAATATTTTTATGGTCTGACATATATGTATCATAATATTTTACTTATTGAAAGATAAGTGTAGACTTATTCTACAGTGTTTTCAAGACTAATGGGTGTTGTGACATGGCTCGGTGTCAGTGGATCTTGAGATGCAAGTTATGCTGATAGATTATAGAATGTTGACGTATGCCTTTCCTTACTTGGAAATTTTTGTCATCATTTGAATAAATAGATTGTATTAATAAAAGTGTGAAGAATCTTAACCTTTCTTACCATGAGGTCATTATAAAGGAATAATTACTTTTGCTGCTATTAATAATGCATGTATTATACAAGCACACAATGATTATATTTATACCAATGAATATTAATTTTAACATAAGTAACTGTAAAATAAAAATTAGTTGAAATAATATTGAAATAAAATTTCTTGAACATTGCTGTGAAAAAAAATAGTATATTACATAATATATTTCATGGCCCAGTAGGTGGACATGCTTTAAATTCTATTTATTTGTTGAGTTGGAGGCCCTCTATGCAAAATATTTAGATTATAGCTAACATTTTTTATGCATGATTCAGAGGTCTAACAGACTCTGAGACATTTTAGGTTTTATTTTAAAGTAGTTTTAATTTATGCTATCTAGCAATTATTGTTACGTGTTCATCACTTCAATAATGTTTGAAGAACAGAAATGGAATTGTCTTAAAATTAGTCCACATTCATGGATTTGTATACAGTTTAAAGTGAGTGGTATTGATTTAACCTTTGAAGCAATAGTCAAGTGATTCTTAGGAATATTCACTTTTGTTAACTTGAAATTATTCAACTACCTAATTAGTAGCCAGTCAGTATATATTGTGATTTGGAGATTTAGAACACTTTGCTCAGTGTTTCATTTTATCATTATTGTTATTTAAATATCAATTTTTTGTAGGACCAGAAGGAAATGAATCAAAGCAAAACAACACTAGGCAATTTGGATATAATAAACTGGAGGATGAAACACTTGAAGAAAATGTCAAAATGAAATATATGAAGGTAAAGCCTAAGTCTGTGAAAAAAACTGTGTTTAGAACATCTAGGGGTAGTAAGAAACGTGAAACAACTAAAGAAGTTTTGATTGATCTGAGTGATTCTGTTTCTGTTAGGTCTGTTCATACCGTTACCGTAACTCGACCCTCTTCAGAGTTACATCGGTGTTCTCGCAGTGTGACATCCCTAGTGGATTCAAACACTTCTTCTGTAGATGGAGGTGTTGATGACTGTGGAATAAATACACAACGTAACTCATCTATAAGTTCCTTTGTATCCTCAGCATACAAAACAGGTAAACACTACTCCAACCTTTCTGCTAAAGTTCCATCTCCTTCAAACCCTGGAAGGTACTATTCAGCTGTTCCGAACTTTGAGGAACATTTTTGTGATGCAGGACGATATTATTCTGCTGTGCCCGAAGATTGGGAAAAACTTGTGGTAGGAAAAGACCATGTGCATAAAAAATCTTGGATGAAAAGTTGCCCTGACTTAAACAAAGATATCAGGGCTAATGAGGTTTCACCCAAGATTGATAAACGTCCTTCTGTTTTAATTTCTCCAACAAATAAACAATGTCAAGTTGGAAAAACATTGAATATTTTAGAAAACAAAGTTGGTGAACTTAGCTTCCATTCATCATACAGACATAAGACTCCTGCTGGGAATGGTGAAAGGGGAATATCCACCAGAAATCACCTTCCACTAGAAATTAAACATGGGAGGTCTCAGCTGTTAACAGAAATGAAAAACAAAATTGACACATCTGAGGCCAGTTTTTCTGAAAATAAGAAAACGTTTGATAAAATCGGAAATGATAATATGCCTCTTTTACAACCACCACCTTCAGTTCCTCGCCAAAACAGGAGATCGTCTGTGATTCCGACCCAAGTAAATAATGTCTCCAAGTTTTTGTGAATCATCTTTTGTTAATTCCACATGGCCAGAAACGTGTAAATATACTTGTGCTACTTCCTAACATGGTTGAAATAGAACCTTTCTTAGTACGTCATAACAAGGAACTACATCCATCAAATCTGGAGAGAAAATCCTCTTTTATTCAGCTCTCCTGAAGCCAATTGCTTTGATGCAACAAGAACTGCTTATGGAAATGAGGAAAGCAGAGAGAGACTGTTGTCTGACATTAGTTGTACTGCAGAAGGTGCACAATGTGACTGTCAATGAGGCTCAGTCAGCACTTCTTAAAAATCAAATGGATCTTGCTACTGCTATTAGGAAGTTGCAACATGAGCAACAACTCAGACTGGGAATAACTTCTTGCCCTCACTTTGAGAAGGCTTTTACAGGCTGCAGATTAGAACTTAAAACTAGCAGCTTCAAAACTTTTACAGACTGTTCATATTAGAAGAACAAATCAGAAGCTAGCAGTCTACAGTTTTATTATACATTGCTAGGCCACTCTCAAAGCAGGAAAACTAGCAACTTTAACACTGCCAAAACACATGCAAAACAGGAAAACTAGCACCCTAATAAAACTAGCTAATAAATCAGCTTTTAATGTCTGAATACTTCAGAATTAAGTTCAAAGTGAAAAGAGTAGATAAGGGATCACAGTATCATACTGATAAACTTTCTACCACTATATAAAAGTTCACCACGATGATTATACTGACACTGACCTTTGGAAAAAGACAAGATTGGAGAAAATTACCATTTTTAAATATGGATTTTTTTACAGTAATCAAAATTCAATGTATTCACATGCCTGTTATCTCTCTTTGATTTTTAGTTATCTTTCCGAATGAATTTTACTGCTGTTGCTATGGCACCTGTGATAAACATTCTCTAAGTAATGTTTTTTTTCTTTGTTTTTTATAAAAATTGCTTTAAATGATACAAAAATGCTTAGTGTTGCAAAGAACTGGGGTATTTTTAAATTATTATAGTGCTTAGAATAATATATTCAAATATTCTTTCTAATTGTGTAGTTGATCACAAAGCTAAGGTTTATTTAAGAAAGGTGGAAATTGATAGAACCACAAACTTTTATTGATTTTCTACAGATTTAAAGAATTGTTACTAGTGTATTTCAGTTCAGAAGGGCTTTAATTTTAAGGTAATTAAAAAAATAAATGATGAAAACAGTCTGGTAATTTGAGTTTTTACATCTGCCAGGATTTTGAACCCTGGAACTACTCACGTACAAGACGGTATCATTCAACCTGAGCTAAAGGGTTAACTCACTCGTAACTAATAGTAAAGGTACTTTTTAGCATCTCAAATTACCACATTCTTCACCCTGAAATAAGGTTTATTCTCAGACCTTCTCTCAGGCTTATTGTACAGCTATTAGTTTTCAAAACCAGATTTACTTCTGATAGTTCTTTATAGATTTCCTTGAATCAGATTAAAAGTCAAGACCTCTCTGATGTCAGCAGGTACTCTTATCAACTTAGCTAAAAGTTCTAGTAAAGGACTTTTTACCAACCACCACAAGTCCATGATACTTATATTAATGCACTTCTCACATAATTTGTATTCTTAGGTATGTAAACTAAATTGTCAAAGGTTAATGTGGCTACTTCAAACAGAATGAAATTCATAATTAGTTTCGGTTTTGTTTTAATATCACACAGCTACATAATAGGCTATTTGCACTCAATCCACTCTTTGAAATTGATCCTCCTCATTGTAGCATTTTTAAGTCTGTGAACTTACCACTGACCTAACCAGGATTGGGTGAATATATATTTGTAAAAATAATAAAAAGCTTAATGTGATGTTTGCAAGTATTATGGGTAAATACAAAACATGTTTATATGTGATTATCATGTAGAGAAGTTCTCAAGTTAGAGGGAAAAACATTTAAATGTACGGTGATTATTTTAGGTCATGAATAATGGAAAATTAACATGTTTGTTAATGTCTAAGAACCTGTAAAAACTCATTTATTTAATAGATGAAGAGAAAAAAGGAACATCAAACAAAACATGATTCTGTTTAAGAAACTACTTATGGATATCTCAAGTATTAAAAAATGAGGTTTATTGCAGCAACAACACAGACTATCTAATAATTATTTGGAAATTATACGAGTTGACCTTAGCTGTTCTAAAAGTGTGATTGTATTGAGTAACACGGTTATATTAGCAAAATAACAAATGTGTTCTAGAGAGGGCTAGTAAGGGTATTAAAACTTAATTAAAATACAGAACAATGATTCACCTTCTTAAGCCATCTTAAAGTTTAACAAGACTTAGTCTTAAAACTTGTACCAGCTTGCTGCAGAATACATCTTTACTTCAGCTGGGTTTCTTGTCATCATAAAGTTAAATAGTACATACACATCTAAAACAAAAGTTACAAGGAAAATGAATTTTATTAAAATAATAGGGAGTTTCTTGTGGTTTAAATGTTTTCTGTATCAGAGTGACTGCCAGGTTAAAGAATGAATTGAAATATAGCAGTCATAAGCACCATAAACACATTAAAAAAGAAACAAGGAACATTTAGTAACAGTTTTAAAAAGAAGTCCAACATGTTCACAAGCTCTTACTTTCAGATGTACGTTTTGACAACATACGAATCTTCCACCCTTTACATATCTAGCAGGAGAGAGAATGTTTGCAGTTTAGCTTTAAACCTCTCTTTAGTTTGTCTCTGATAATAAATGTGTGGCAAAAGCAAGTAGGTGTACAGATTTTTCTAGTAAAAAAAGATGGCAAATTTCTCCATATGTTTCAAAAATTGCTATACATAGATATAAAATGTATGAAAAACATTTCAAAATGAAATGGACGTTAGGTTGGACAGAAATTGATGAATCTGCCTACTAAGTATTGAGATTACATTAACAGAATAGAACAAAACTATGAAACTTAGCTAGTAAATCCAGTTATTTTGTTTAATAAAATATGGTTTACAAGGACACCAACTTGGTTAACTTCACTAGTAACATGGAATAAGTTGGGATATTTAATTCAGTTTATGAATAGAAATAAATCTGTTGTTCCACAGACTCGCACCGTGAGAAACCAGGTTTAAATACCCATGGTGGTCAGAGCATGGATAGCCCCTTGTGTAGCATTGTGCTTAATTTGAAACAAACTAAACTAAAAATTTGTTTTACCCATTGAGCCACAGAGGAAAATTGCCAGTTTGGGTTATCACACATCTGGTTACTATCACCAATACCTCTTTGGTAAATATTTATTTTCCATCTGTTGCAAGCATTAAGAAAAATGTCCTCCAAGAAAATAATTTATATTCAGATGTCCTTGTGGATGTACAAAACATCTAAAGTCTGTAATCTGTTTTCTTCTAATGTTGAGAGAATTGAGTTAGGAAAGGAACAGATATTGAGAATTTTAATTACAAGAAATAAATTTAAATAATGCGAGTTCCTTTATTAATTTGTGTTTTTTATTAATTTTATATACAGTAGCTCACAACATTTTTAGACCCTGTTTCAAAGTACACACCTCTAGATCAGGTGAAGAACTGAACACTTTGATATTGGCTGTTCTTAAAGTTCTCTAATTATTCTTATACCTGATGGTAACGATGTCAGTAAATATGTGTGTGTATACTCTCACCCTTCAGAATATGAGCTTCATTTTTAGTGAAAATTTACAACTGCTACTTACACTTTACTTGGAATGTACAGAGAACTAATTTAAAAGCTGCAAGATACATAAATTATATTTATAATATCAATAATAAGTAACAGAATTACGTGTTTTGTATGTCATTTATTTCTCTACTTAAACAAGATGTACATTTTGGAAGAAAACAAAAGTTTTTTTAACCTGTATTACTGTTTTTAATATGCCCCACAGAGATGAAGTTTAATAACAACACTAGTTTTGCTCTTTTACAACTGAAATTATTTTTTATAAGGAATACAATTTTCTTAACAAAGAAAATCATGGAATGCAGAGGCATGAACCAAGTGAATTTCTAACATGGTATTATTTATTCTTCTTCTTTGATTTCTGAGAGCTTTCAACATTCTCATTCTGGGGTTTCTGCCAAGGTAAAGGTGCTCGTCGATACATGGGCCAGGGTGGCAACGTCAGCTAACAGGGATAAAGGACACTTGTATATACAACCAACTTGAAAATAATTAAAGAAACAGAAATAAATATGATGTTTAAATGTTAATATTTATAATGATAATTATTGGTACACAAGTTATTTTAGATATGTTATAAAACCAGATCAGTAGTCACAATGTTCTCTCATAGTCATAACTAAACAACTGAGCACAGATAAAGGTAATTCTTAATTTTAAGTTTTACTTCATATTCTTGATGACAAGACTCCAAACTATCAGCTGGCAGAAAGCTAGTGAGTTTAGTGTTTAGCCAGTAACCATTAAGGGCATGTAGATCAGTCATCGTCTCTTTGTTTCCTCATTATGGCTGGCTATGACGTGGTGAGGAGAGTTTCAAACACTGTTATTCAGCATTTAGTCAACTGTCCAAAGGTTTATGTGATACATATACTACTCTGTTAGGCATAATACTTTCAAATGTTTAACATTTTTAAAATTCAAAGACAAGCAATTATGACACTAATTTTGTAATCTGAAATAATCAAGCCACAAGTCGAGACCCTGGAAATCACCTGTTCAACCATTTCTGCCTCTGTGAACTTAACTGGATAAGTTAAAAAGTATTAGAAAAACACAAATCTACAGTAACTGATAATTATTTTATGAGAAAGAAAACTTATAAAATTCATTTTACAAGAATATAAAAATTTAAAATATACAAGTTTTATCTCTAAGATACAGAGCAATAAGCTGGGTTTGGATCACAGGTTACTTTGAAACCACTGTTTGGTCTCATTTAATTTCAATTCAAGCACAAAAATGTTTCCACATTTCAGTTACATTAACAATTTTGTTATGTATAGTGTAAATTTTGAGTTGATTTTACATAAAGTTTAAAATATTTAAGACATATGTTTGAACTTACAGAAAATTGTGATATGTTAAAAATTTCAATAATATTTAGTCAATCTTGCATAATTTTCCCTACTGATATCAGATCATGGAAGTTTTTATAAAATTATACAAATTTTGATGACACTTAAACAGTCCTTATACTAAAGTAACTAGAGAGTTAGGTTTAAAACATAATTAATCAACTCCATATAATTATTTGAAATACTAAGAATTAGACTCTACAACAGGTTAAAGTGTTCAATTTCACTACAAAACACATGAAGTAAGTTAAATATACACTAGAACTGACAACTGTTTTTACTTCCTGTAAATCAGTTTAGGCCTAGATAATACTTGTCAAAACCAAGTCCTATTACAACATGTCCCAATAAAACGAGAACTATACTGCTTTTTTGTTGTCCCCCCTAATCAGAGAAAGTATAAACTGACTCCGTTTTTTCTGCAATTTTACTCGACATGGAAGGACCACAAGGTACTGTGTCCCCTCACTTTTTTCTGCAGTTTTTCTTCTCATTCCACACTGTTATTGGTCAACTGCAGGAACTGTGACTTAAAGATCTTACGAGTGACAAAAAAATAAAGTAGCGAGAGTTTTCATTAGAATATATCCAAGATAACTTAGGTGCATTTTTTTTAAATTTAATAATATAAGGTTTCCAACACATTTTGTTTATCTATGATTTTAAAATGTGGCATAATAAACATGAGATTATTTAACATATAAAAGATGTATTACTTTAAAAATGTTAATTGTTATGGAAACCCAATTTAAGTTTGTTACTCTGGAAATCTGATAACCCCTAAAAATGATTAATTTAAAACATTATTGTATTTAGGTCCACATTTCTTAACTATAAACTTGTATCTTTCATCAACCTGTACTGTTTTGCTCTGGAAACACAGACGTTCATAATTTTTAAAATCAAATAATTAACTTACCAAACACGATAAGAGAAATCCTGCACCCAGAATGTAAACAGTATAAGAAAACTGCTGGTAAATGTAACCCCCGATAAACCCCACAATCTGGAATAACAACACAGATCATTTATCGAAATACACAACAAAAATGTTTGGAATATTATTACATGTTGCAAATACTAGTTAATATGCAAGTAACATTCCTTAAACTTGTAAAGTCATGCTAGTATCCCTGGTATTTTATCCTCCATTATTTTTTTAATTACAAGCATAGCATGACTGTACAGAAACAAATATGAATATTTGTAATTAAGCAAACCTTAAACTTGTTATGAATTTACAACAAGAGTACAAAAACACTAAATATGCCTACTGCATGTCAAAAGTTACCCAATAAGAAGTTTAGACATCAAGACAAATAAGTAATTTTAATAGAAAATTAATAGTTGAAACAAGTACAGAATTTAACAAGTTAATAAGAGAATGTTTTAGACCAAGAAGCCACTCAGTATTCTAAGGTTAATGTACTAGAAGTATAATTTTGAGTATATTAACTTTTTTCTCCTAAACCATATTCTTACATATAAACTGTATTTCATAAATTGTACACTATGACAATTTAATATACTTTAACAATCATTTTACTATAATGGAAATAGTATGCATGTCATTATCTATGTTTGTAACCAAAACTCTTTCGCCATCTATTGAACAGAACCATAAACAAAAATCCATAAAAAAATTCACACTTTGGTTGTTCAGAATTTAGACAATTAGAAAAATAACAGTTGTGTGTGTAACAATCATTTATTTATAACAGAACAGTTTTTAAATAAATGCAATTCTCACAACAAGAACACAACTTTCAGTACATGAGGGTTTGATTATATCTTTATTGATATAAATTTTAAATGTAGTACTAAAAAATTGATGTTCTTAAAAAATACTTTTTTTTAATAATGGGCTTCACTTTTGATATACATATATGTATAAAGTTACAATTTCTATCAGGAAATTTTGGGGTCTGTACACTAAATCATGTTAATGCAACGAGTCCTGTATGACTAAAGAACAAAATCTTAACACTTTCTATATAGTACTCCCCCACCACCAAAAAAAATCTTTTGAAAATGTTAACTTTTTACAAATATTTTATATTTTTCAGGGATGTACAACTACTTCTACAAACTGTAGGTGGCATTTCTGCTAGCATTTTACAACACCAGGTTTAATTATTTTAGTGAAAAGTATATGTGGTTTGTTTAATTTAAAAACTTTAATATACCTGTGAAAACAGTCCTTAAATTTGAAACACTGGCAAATATATTTGCTAACAAACATCTAGTTTCCACTCTTAATAAGCTCCAGTGACACAAATAAACAACTGATATATTCTTCCACTCTTAATAAGCTCCAGTGACACAAATAAACAACTGATATATTCTTCCACTCTTAATAAGCTCCAGTGACACAAATAAACAACTGATATATTCTTCCACTCTTAATAAGCTCCAGTGACACAAATAAACAACTGATATATTCTTCCACTCTTAATAAGCTCCAGTGACACAAATAAACAACTGATATATTCTTCCACTCTTAATAAGCTCCAGTGACACAAATAAACAACTGATATATTCTTCCACTCTTAATAAGCTCCAGTGACACAAATAAACAACTGATATATTCTTCCACTCTTAATAAGCTCCAGTGACACAAATAAACAACTGATATATTCTTCCACTCTTAATAAGCTCCAGTGACACAAATAAACAACTGATATATTCTTCCACTCTTAATAAGCTCCAGTGACACAAATAAACAACTGATATATTCTTCCACTCTTAATAAGCTCCAGTGACACAAATAAACAACTGATATATTCTTCCACTCTTAATAAGCTCCAGTGACACAAATAAACAACTGATATATTCTTCCACTCTTAATAAGCTCCAGTGACACAAATAAACAACTGATATATTCTTTTAATGTGCCAAAACTGTTGCCATCTATAAACAATAGTGTGTGTGTGCGAGTACACACACATTTATCAAATATGTGAATGTAAACATTTTTCTATTTTTTAATTAATGTATTTAATAATTAAATTTTCTACCCAACCAACTTTTCCACTTTAAAAAAATACAACCAAATTTATATTAAAAACAAAATCTGTCTCATAAACATATCTACATATGATTATTAAATGTTAAAATAAATATGTTACAATTTTAGTCTAGGTAAAATAATAGAAGGAAAGAAAGTGACAAGAAAACAAAGACAAGTTAAATAAGATTAATCCAGAGATAATACATGTAAAACATTTTAGATTGGAAAAATAAAAATGTTAGCTTTTTATATATGGTGGAATAAACATAAATAATTTTGTTCCATCCCATTATCTTACTTGGCTGGTTACTTGTTAAATAAAAATATGTCAAAATGTAATTCTTTAATCTACCTCTTTCTTGTACAAGCCAATTATCAAAATATTTCTCATTTATTCCAAAATTTATCAGAGCTATAAAAAAACAACAACACAGGTTTGTCTGAAATTCTATTACATAGTGTTAACAATCAAATATAAAGTTAATAAATCAGGAATGTTTTCTTTAAGCCTACTAAAAACACTTTAATGAAGCATAATACTTCATGTAACAGATCCTAGGTTTTTGAGTTCATAAGCTTTGGCAAACTGGTTTACATTCAAATAATTAATACTATATCCTCACAAAAGCTAATATTCTATTTAAACAAATATTAGAAAGCTGCACAACCATGATATGGTTAAAACTATAACACCATAAAGGTTGTTCAAAAGCTCCAACAATTAATAAGTAATACAAACAATAATCTTACACCAAATACTAAAATGATGGTTTGAAATATCTTCTCTGCTCTACGTTGACCATCAAAGTCCTGTAAAGAAAAAGAGATAAAAAAAAACACTTTAATACACAACTAGATATCCAAAAACCTATGTTAATATTTTTTAGCCCTTCTAGGATTTGACAAGTAAACGTAATTGTATCCAGGCACACACACACACAAATATATATATACACACATAGTTTAATTAATATTTTATGTACTAATAAACAAGAATTAAATGAAGTGATTTCCACAGCAAGAAAAAAACAAACGAAGACATAACTGACCCAGCATTCCTGTTTATATCAATCACCAATCATAATTTGATTAGCTATAACTGTATTAACATATTTAGCTAAATAACAATAATCAGATTCAAAACGAACAATTTTATTTATTTATTAAAATATGGTAAATGCAAATAATTGTGAAGTGATGAATACTGGAGAGATGGAACGTTTGCGAATTAACGTCACACATCGTACAGACGTACCACAATTATTGTATGCAACCATAAGCTATATAGTCACAAAAATCGGACAATAATAAAATTTTAGTTTGTACGAATATGCCATGTTTACTAAATCATATTTGGATGGTATCACAATTTAGGTAAACATGATCTGATAAGCTAATCGAATTATATCTATGTATTTAACAACACCGGGAGTATTCCTGCCAATCTAACTCTCACGATATTCTACATTTTAGTAGTACTAGTAGAGTAGGCTTACCATGTGTGTTGGAATGGACTTGAAGTTCAAATTATCCAACATCTTTCAGTTCCTATTTACTCGTATTCTTAATTATCTCGAAGTAGACGTAATGTTCTTTTACAATTACCGACTACAATAAATCCGGATAGTTCACCAAAATCCAATAAAAACGTTTGTCCAAACGTTCTAATATAACAATACCTAATTTTTAAAAACTTGTCAACTTCGACAAATTAACTATAGTTCATACCAATGTTGACTGGCCGAAACAAGTTAAGTCCACGTCTACTAGCAGATAAATAGGTGGTACTACGATCGCATAATTCTACATAGTTTCGCCAAGCGAGTAAATTTTCGTTGCATAATGAAGAAAACCTTACAAAGACATGAAAATTCGCAGTAATGAATAAATAACAAGGAATTACTACAGAAATGTAATTGTCTTTTTAAAGAATTAGTTTCAGTTTATTTTATCTGATACTTTTTACTACTAGTACAGTCACAGTCCTGGTGGTAATGAGTACTTCAAAATTTTATGAATGTATTATCCGGTTTGCCTTTCTTTATATATGATTCCAGAGATGTTTTTGTAGTAGATGCCCGCTGGTACAGCAGTAAGTCTACGGATTTACAACGCTAAAATCAGGGGTTCGATTATCCTTGATGGACTCAGCAAATAGCCCGATGTGGCTTTGCTATAAGAAAACACATACACACATGTTTTTGTAGAATGAAAATAAATCAAAGCAAACAAAAATGTATATTTCTTGCATTCCTTTCTTTCTGCTTTCTTGATTTGATTCGAATTTTGCGTAAAGCTACACTGGAGCAATTTGCGCTAGCTGTCCCTAATTTAGTAGTGGTATACTAGAGGGAATGTAGCTGGTCAACGCCAAGCACAATAAACTCATGGACAACCCTTTTGTCAACGAATAATGGTACTGACTGCCGTCATATAACGCTTCCATGGCTGAAAAAGCGAATATGTTTGGTGACGAGGTTTCAAACCGCGACTTCAGATTGTGAGCCGAGCGCCCATTGTAACCAGATCATGTCATCAGGTCATGCCAGGCATATTTTATGTGAACTCTTTTCGATACGAAGTGCTCTTAATACGATACATATTTTTTATCATTTTTAGATTTTCTGAACTCTGAAGAAATATTCTGTATTGAAAACAACTTGTCATACAAATTTCATTGCATCATTTTCCCTTTGTGATAAAATCCTACACCTGAAGTAGAGTAAAGCTGACCTCATAGAAGTACTGAGTATAATCCCTATTTCTCGTACGCTCTCATTCGTACGACAACAGTTTTAAATTGGTAGGTTTGTTTATTTGAAATTAAGCACAAAGCTAGTGTTGTAAATCCGTTGACATCCCGTTGTGCCACTGGGAGGTAAATTGTAATAAAAACAAAAAGTATACAACAACGTTGAATGCATTTGTAAACGGACTCAGGGTCGTGGACTGTTTATGTGAATTGCTAGTATTAAAACCACCATTTCATTGAATAGAAAATTCTGTAAAATATTTTATTGTTTTAAAGCCTATGTTAAAGTGTTTTACTTCAGGTACTTATTCAGATCAATATCGAAACCGAAACCTACCTGAGGATTACAATATATGAAGTGCGACAAGTTGGTTCATGCTTGATAAATATCCATCATGATTTTCAGATAAACATTGATGATGTAATGAGAGAATATATGAGAGAAACAATAAACACATATATGATTAGAAAACGTTATTTGATAAAGTTATTTATATTTAATTAATTTGTTTGATTAAGTCATTTATATTTCATTAAAATATTTCACTAAGTATTTATAATTCATTAAGTTATTTTGAATAAGTATTTATATTGCTAGAAATTAAGGTATTTTTCAGAGGGAGGTTTACTAGCACTCAATGAGTACAAATTATTCAATATAAATGTAGTTGCTTATTAATTTTCCAGGCGAATGCAACTTCTATATGTTTTAGGGATAATGGAATTCATGCTGTCTTACTCGTTTAATTTTGAATAACGATTTAGTTTACAATTCTGCGCAGTAATTGTAAAATTATTTATTTTTATATGTTTTTTGTGGGCCCAGCATGGCCAAGTGTTTTAAGGCTTTCGATTCTTAATCCGAGGGTCGCGGGTTCGAATCCCACTCGCATTAAACATGCTCGCCCTTTCAGTCGTGGGAGCGTTCTAACGTTACAGTCAATCTCAGTACTCGTTGGTAAAAGAGTAGCCCAAGTTGGCGGCGGGTGGTGATGACTACCTGCCTTCTTTCTAGTCTTACACTGATAAATTAGGGACGGCTAGCGCAAATAGCCCTCAAGTAGCTTTGCGCGAAATTCAAAACAAACAAACATAGTTTTTGTGTGTTTTTTCTTACAGCAAAGCCACATCGGGCTATCTGCTGAGTCCACGGAAGGGAATTGAGCCCCTAATTGCAGCGTTGTAAATCCGTAGACGGGGGGCATTTATATAGTCTCTTGTTTGCATTTGATATACATATGTAGTTGTTTTTCTTAAACTTGAAAATATTCATATATGAAATTGTATGAAGACATCATTTTGAAATACTGGTTATTTTGCCAATAAGTGTTCGTATATATAATTTGTATATGTCAAATATTAAAATACCGATGAACATTGCTTCAAAATTATTATCATTCACACGTCAACTTACTCTAATACATAGGAATTATGTCGCTTCGAAAATTTATCAGCATCTTACACTTAAGAATCAACAAGCACAACCCTAGATAAACTAAATAATTGATTGTGATAATGAATGGAAATTTAAAAGAAGTATATTATTAACATTTATATTTTCAACGTAGACTATCGATCGGGTCAGAAAGTTTTCTTTGAAACATTCCTGTATCCGTTTCAGCTTGTTCAATCACTCACATACAGCTTAAAATCACAAATATATCATTATTCTTACATGTGTTTTCTTTTAGAGGCTAGACTGAACTCTTAAAAAATTCTGTATTCGCGCCTGCTGTTGTAACGTGTTCTGTTATTGGGTGGTTTATTTTGGATTATTTAGTAAAAATTATACTAAGTGGGATTAAATTAATGATAACGAATCTTTTCAACAGGCTATTTTTATTTTGCCACAAGTTTTACGCTTAGGTTCACAAACAAACTCACTAACATGATCACTGAGAAATAAAATCACAAACTCTAAACGACACTAAACTCACTATTTCACTGATTACTTCTATGATTTCTCATTCACAGATTGTTCCTACTTCTTATATTCTCTTATATATATTATGTATATATACGTACAGCGGTAAGTCTACGGAATTTACAAGGCTCAAATCAGCGGTTCGATTCCTGTCGATGGGCTCATCAGAGAGCCTGATGTGGCTTTGCTATAAGAAAAACACACACAAAAACTATGTTTGTTTGTTTTGAATTTCGACATATTTAAAGCTACTTCATCGTTTATCATTAGCCGTCCCTAATTTATCAGTGTAAGACTACAATAAGAAGGCAGGTAGTCATCACCACCCGCCGCCAACTATGTGGCTACTCTTTTACCAACGAGTGTGTCAGGGACCAGCACCATAATTGTGCCATATTAATATCGTAATTTACACCAATTGCAGATCAGAATAATTGGAGCTGGAGTGTGCATACGAAGTATAGCATACTTGCTAAAATGTTCCTATTTAAATACATCGAATATTGACTGAAAGGCTGTACGGATAGTATAAAATGACTTTTATTCATTTACGATCCAAGAAAATATTATTTGAACATTAGTGGTAATCTTAATTTATACTGGGAATAATATAATGAATGTTATAAAAATTGACACAATTTTACTTTGTGTTTTACGTAAACAAACGATACAATATTACAATATAAATAAAAATATTAAAAAGAACTCAAACCAGCAAAGTATCCTAACAAAGATATTATAAAAAGTATATATATATATAAGTAATAAATTCAAAAATTATAATGAATAAAGTTGGTTAGAAAAATGTCATATATTTTAGTTGTTTTAAATAATAAAAAGTACTGAAAGAAATAGGTCACATGAACTTGAAGACATTGTAATTTTCTTAAAATATCTCGTTTGTGTTTTCTTAAAGCAAAGCCATATCAAACTATTTGCTAAAACTATCTGAAATATGAAATCGATAATATAATTTATTAAAAACAATAATAGGCATGTCAAAACCTTAACCTTTACTATGTGAAAGGTGAGTCTCTTTCTTCTTTGTCAGTTTATCCAGTCGTGGTTCAATTGAGGACAGTGCCAGAAGGAATATCTATGCTATTCCTGTAGTTCGTCTTAATGGTACTCATGGTTGATAAACCAGACTCTCAGAGGTATGTTGAAAGGAATGGGAGAAGAGTTTTCAAAGCAAATTCACTGATCTCAGGATATTCTGCTTTCACTTTTATCCAAAAGGAAACAAGTGATACTGTAGTTTCGAAACTCATCTTTAGTCCTTCGTCAACAGCCAACAATTTATCCTTCATAGTGACAGTTAAGTCATCTTTGAATGGAATAAATGGATTTTGGATCTATCCGTATCTTTCCGTGGAACTTCTGCTGGAAAGTAAAATTCAAAACGTTCTGCCAAATTCGTTAAGTGTTCTCTTCTGACATTCCATAGAGATGTAACATTAAGGTCTTCGCCTGCATCGGCGATGATTGTTGTCAATTGGTGAAAGATGTCATAACAATCTCGACTCTTCCATGTTTCTAGCTTTCATTTCTGTCCATCGATTTTGTCTGCCGTTATGAAACACGAAACCATCTTCCCTGCTTGGAGGGGTTGAGATAATTAAAGATAACAAAGATATCAGCCACATAAGCCAGCTTGGCCATCCAATTGACATCTTGGAAAATTGCGACCAATTTGGTCCAGAAGAAACTCGACAAACTCAATTCCTAGTTCAAATTTTCTTGACAAGACTTTTACTCTCGATAACCAACGTACATCGGCATGGAACAGAAGCTTTTTATAATCAGCTCCTACATCATCACATAATGCAGCGAATAGTCTAGAATTTGAAACATTCGCCTTTACATGGTTCACAATTCTTATTACCTCGCTGAGCACACTGTTTAGAACTGTTAACATTTTTTGTGAAAGACTTTCTCGGTGAAGGAACCAATGCGTCATCATCCATTCTGGGGCAAGCGCCTCAGTCTGGGTAACCACTCCCGAATGGCGTCCTATCATAGCGCCAGCACCATCAGGACATAAACCTACACAAAACTTGTAGGCCATGTAGGGTTTATGCAACTTTTAGTTTGTTGTAATATTTTTTTCTTTTCCAGATGTTTCGTTTTTGTTTATATATCATTAAAAACTAATTATAAAAATTTGTTTTGGCCACCTTCTTCTTTATTCTTAAATAAATAATTACTGTGAGGGATGCGAGAACAAATTAAAATTTTTTAGGGGTGCGGGGCATAAAAAAGGTTGGGAACCACTGAGCTAGAGTGTCATTTAAACGTGCCACCTGAGATTTTTTCTGTGTTGCTGACTAGCCCAGTATTTTAATATGCAGACATCTTTAACGCAGCCTATTACTAGCGTTTCACCGATTGTGTTTGGCTATTTAGTCTTAGCAACTCGAAGCGCTACTTTATAAGAAGCCCGTAAAGCATAAGTATTTTTGGGTGATGCTTTAAAGATATGTTTCTGACGGCCATTTTAAATCAACATGCTTTCTTAAAAAATGTTTCGTTTGTTTGTTTTGGAATTTCGCACAAAGCTACACGAGGGCTTTCTGCGCTAGCCGTCCCTAATTTAGCAGTGTAAGACTAGAGGGAAGGCAGCTAGTCATCACCACCCACCGCCAACTCTTGAGCTACTCTTTTACTAACGAATAATGGGATTGACCGTCACATTATAATGCCACCACGGTTAAGAAGGTGAGCATGTTTGGTGCGACGGGGATTCAAACTCCCGACCCTTAGAATGTAAGTCGAACGGCTTAACCCACCGGGCGATGCCGGGCATCTGTTTCGTATTTAAATGCCTCTTAAGCGTTGATGGCTTTATTGTGTCGTTAGCCAACACATTTCCACATGTAACACACACACAAGGGTCGTTCGAATCCCGTCACACCAAACGTGCTAGCCTTTTCAACTGTGGGGGCGTTATACATTTACGGTGAATCCCACTATTCGTTGGTAAAAGAGTAGCTCAAGATTTGGCGGTGAGGATAACAATAAAGCTGTTGTATTTCTGTAAAATCAGATCTTGCAGTTACAATAAGACAACTTGAAGAGACGATCGATTTGAAAGAAACAAGACGTTAAGAAAGGAAGTACACGAACAAGGCATGAAGTTTACAGACGAACTAGAAACCTAAATATGTGTGTAATGGGAAATAGCATAGAAAGTATACAGGCTAGTAAACATACAGAAAAGTTATAACTAAAAGTTTTAAAAATGTCTTATTATAGCAAAGTCACTTCGGGCTATTTGCTGTGTCCACCGAGAGGAATCAAACCCCTAACTTGAGAGACGTAAATCCGAAGACTTACCACTGTCCCACCGGGGGACAACTTTGAAGAATCCACAGGAAATTTACAGAGTGATATGATTATAAGATCAAATAAGCCATGGGAAACGTAAATAATGTATAAAGGGTTACAATAGAGAAAAATCAAATATTTACCAAAGAGCATCAGTGTTATGATAAAATATTTAGAAACTGAATTGAAAAAATGCAAGAACCGAATCAGTCACAACTGGTTTAGCACCCACTCAAGTATTTCAACCTGAAACACATATTAACCATTCGATAGAAAATAGCAAAACCTATATAATTTACATATAATCTAAATACGTTATTCAGCAGTTATCGGACAGTCAGGTCAAATAACACAGAAACAACAGCTCTCTCCAATGGAAGTCTGGAAATATACAAACTGGTTAATTTGACAATGTTTATTGAAAACTGAAGGGGTAGACCCGGCATGGCCAAGCGTGTTAAGGCGTGCGACTCATAATCCGAAGGTCGCGGGTTCGCATCACCGTCGCGCCAAACATGTTCGCTCTTTCAGCCGTGGGAGCGTCATAATGTTACGGTCAATCCAACTACTCG
Source organism: Tachypleus tridentatus (assembly GCF_004210375.1). Classification (NCBI taxonomy): domain Eukaryota; kingdom Metazoa; phylum Arthropoda; class Merostomata; order Xiphosura; family Limulidae; genus Tachypleus; species Tachypleus tridentatus. Next base: position 188,462,549 of record NC_134834.1, on the reverse strand, counting down.
TTGGTAAAAGAGTAGCTCAAGAGTTGGCGGTGGGTGGTGATAACTAGCTGCCTTCCCTCTAGTCTTACACTGCTAAATTAACACAGATAGCCCAAGAGTAGCTTTGTGCGAAATTCAAACAAACAAACTTAAGGGGTAAGCCAAAGGATAGGAGATGCATACGTGTTTCAGTTGTAATTTAAAATAATATATTGCACAATAAACTCCAAACAAAATTCTTAATTACTTATGCAACAATTTACTCCGAAATGAAGAAGAAGAAACTACAGAACAGAAATATTTTAATTAAAGTTTTAAAAATATGTTTTGCCAGGAAATGAATACAGAAGCCATTAGGAAATGACAAGTTTGCCAAAAGATGACAAGAAAAGGAAACTGGTAAGTAAGGGTCTTTATGAAAACAAAACCTCTTCACGAGTCACTCAATATAATCATAGGAAGTCTTGCAACTTGTTGATTTTTACTGGTTTTACAGCTACTATTCTTTGACCCAGTTTTAATAAAAGCTGGGAAATTGGCTATAGAGATGAGACAAGCCGAAAGTTAGAAGTTACCTTCATAATGGGAGTTCGTCTTTTCCTTACAACATGGTTAATGGATAATTGAATAGATGAACATAATATGTTGTAAACAGACTCCACGTTCTTATACAGATGTGATGTTAGACAAGCTTATACCTCGTTTGGAAATAAAGATGTAATGTTAAACTGTGACAGTTTAAACCTAATGTGAAAACGCAGATGTTACGTTAGACAAGTTACGAATAGCCTCACGGTCTAACTATGACCAGAAAATCATTGTGTATTATATGAAAATTATATCGTCAAATGTTGAAATTCCGGTGACAACAGTAATGGATCCACAAATTAAGAATAAAAACAACCCAAAGAGAAACAGAGAAGAATCTAGGAAATAGATGGTCTAAACAGAAGACTATCTGCTGTAATCATCTTTGGTAAATTAGCAGGTGAGAGATCAACTAGTTAGCTTCAGAGAAGGATTTTCAAAAATTAAATCAACTTGTTTAAGAGCTCAATATTCCTGTTAAGACTACGCCCAGAGTGTTGCCAAGGGTAGAAACATTAATGGAAAAATCCATCAACCACTCACCTACAGAGAGAAAAAACTCAGCAACAAGATATTGATAAAAGGCAGACTCTATTTTTGTACCACAAGTCACGGAAAGTAAAAGACAAAAACATTTTATGACTGCAGAGTTTGGCGATAGTAAGTGAGGAAATAGCAGACACTTCGTTTTGTTAATTAACTAAAATTTTTTATTATCTTCTTTTCACACATATAATAAACGATTTATTTAGCATAATGTATGTCTTTATAAATAATAATGTTGTTTATTGTCAAGAATTACTTTACTGTCAGCTGTGGAAAATTTCTATTCTGTTTTGACTCTCGCGCAAACCTACTTGGGGCCATCTGGTCCTGTCATCCCCAGTTTAGCAGTGATCGAATAGAGGAGAGATGGTTAGTCAGTACCAATCACCGTTAACTCTTGGGCATGTCTTTTACCAATGAATAGTGGGACGGAGCGTCGTATGTAGTGTTCTCACGACTGAAAGAGGTAGCATGTTCAGTGACGGGGATTCAAACTCTCAACCAACAGATTGCGAGTCAAGTGTCCCCAAAAGTTCACTTTCTTTTCTCAGCGAAAGTAGTAAAACGTGTATAAAATTATTTCATTGGCACTACACCTGGTCATCAAGGCCTTCAACCCATTAGAAGGACACATCAGACCGGCGAATACACAATAGACAAAGTAGAAGTTGAAAGTTTAATACACAAACTGTATCAGATTGCATGAACAACAGCTACTGTGGTATTACTGGATTAAGTTGGTGAAATGTAATTTCTCAATTTCATTCAAGAAGTCATTCATAGATCAGAATTAGGGTAAAAAAATAATAATAGGTTATTATTTGTTGGTGTATTTTAATACGATTTATTTATTTTTACTTTAATTAACTTTACCCATCAAGTTCAAGCTTAGTCGATATGTTTGTTTGTTTGTTTTTTTGCATAAGGTCAAGGAATTTGACACTCCAGGGAAGGCAAGTGTTGTATACTTTTTTAAATTAAGGTATATGTGTTGATGTTGACCAGATGAAGTTTCGAGGTAGCGTGAGACACAGTTTTGATGAGTGGAACCTTTTTCAAAGTTTAGGATACAATTTGGACAGTTTAAAAAAAATGTAAAGTAGAACAAAGTTGATAATCAATTGATTAATTAGTTAGTTGACCAGTTTTTACGTTGAAGTTGGCTTGTCAGTATAGTTAAATTGCGAATACTGGGTCTGTGTTTAGATGAAGTAAGTTTGTTTGTTTGTTTGTTTTTGAATTTCGCACAAAGCTACTCGAGGGCTATCTGCGCTAGCCGTCCCTAATTTAGCAGTGTAAGGCTAGAGAGAAGGCAGCTAGTCATCACCACCCACTGCCAACTCTTGGGCTACTCTTTTATCAACGAATAGTGGGATTGACCGTCACATTATAACGCCCCCACGGCTGAAAGGGCGAGCATGTTTGGTGCGACCGGTATTCGAACCCGCGACCCTCAGATTACGAGTCGACGCATTAACACGGTTGGCCATGCCGGGCCAACTTGCTGAATTTGAAGAAATGAAATGCTTTTTTCATCATTGAGTTGTTGATGTTTATCAATTAAACACAAAGCTACACGATGGGCTATCTGTGCTCTGCCCACCACGGGTAATCGAAACCCAGTTTGTAGCGTTGTAAGTCCGTAGACATTCCGCTGAGCCACTGGGAGGGGCGTATTATGATAAGAGACAAAACTAAAAGCACAGTTTCCTATTCTTTGTTACAAACGAATTATCATTTCACTCATCTAACAGACGGCTACTCCAGTTAGTAACTGAATAATTCTAAACAACATGACCTACAATAGAAATTATTTGAAAAACATATAAGTTGAGGTTTTTGAATAATTCTGAAATTACAGCTGTATTTGTTACAATACTTCCTACACATATTCAATTCTGATTCGGTTATATTTTTCATGTACTAAATTGCATAATATTTAATTTTTAACAATAATATCCTCTTGTTACATATTCCAGAATTTAATAACTCATTTTTAGATACGGTAAAACTATACCTGCATGCTGCCACCTGCAAACTAAAGATCAATATATTATAATCTCAGTTTGAAAATAAATACTTGAAAATATTGTTGCAACCTATATTTTTACTGTTGTAATTTATTTGTTGGCTGGAGGGAGCCACGGGTCATTAAGATATTATTAATACAGGCGAAGTACACCTAGAAAATTCTTAAATATTTCACGTTCGAGTTTATCTAGCAGCTCTGAAGCTATATTATAAATATAAGCGTAGGAAGGAGATAGCTAATTAAGTTATAGTGTAAGTCAGTTAGGGTGTGTGCTCATAGTTTGTTTTCAGTCGTGGTGTACAAGAAGTTAGTGTAGATGGTGCTGTTTGTAAGCTTGTTTAATAATTACCTCGTTGTTCAAAAGTGTAGAAACAATTGGATTTTAAATTGTTTACTAGATATTTTAAAAGAAACATCCCCACAAAAGAACAACTTTACAACAATATATATTATTAAATAAACGGTAGTCTTATAATAGTTAATAATACTGTACAAGGTATTCTATAATATTTCTAAAGAATAACACAGTAAGCCAAAAACTTAATTTATACTTTTGATTTATGCATATACCGACATTAAAATATTGTAATTTTATAAATATAATATATCAGTGTTTTCAATAATGTAACATAAATGATTTTTTGGCGTTATGAAAATGGATAATTTCTGTATGTTCACTCTAGGAACTCTTATTTATTAAACAAAAGTACATATATGGTTATCGTTCTAATGCTTTTTTTAATATAGCATAAGGTCTTGGAACAACATGGGACCTATTGGTCCATCTCAACTATTCCATCCTCTAAACTAAACTAAAATAATTAAAAATAAAGCCAGCCGTTATCATAATTTACCTATTGAAACTTTTTCTTAGCATCACTTACATTTACTGCTTCTGCAACATCTGAAAGCAACCCGTTACAAAGGTCAACCACTCACTAAAAACAATTAAACTGTCTTCGCTGAAAATGACTCCTATCCAGCCAAAAAGTCATATTTGTGTCCCCTACTCCTACTGTTCTCACTGTTAGATATGAAACAAATTGATGCACCAACATTATAAATTCCCTTCACATGAATTTTAAACACCTTAAATAGATTCCCTCTAACTCTTCTTTTTTAAAGAGAAAATAATTTGAGAAATTTCAGCCTCTCCTTGTTTGACAACCCTTCCATCCGTCCATTCATCGTACATTCTTGAAAAGTCTTATAAAAATTTGGTAATTCATATTGGAGGAAGTGTGGGAACTTTCTATAATATTAGGATAAGAGAGTAAAAAGTGTGTGGTACATTTATATGCCACATTATCAATAGAAATGAAGTATTTAACAGATGTTGATTAATGTCATTACTTAAGCTAACAGAAACGCCGCCCTGCTAGGCACAATATTCATACTTCGTTGAAAAAACAGAAAAAGTGAACTTTTTCTAATAATGTTTTTTTTTTTTTTTTCTGGGGAAATGCTGCACGAGTTCGAATCGTTCTCTTTCGTCGCACGTAACTCATTGCATCAAAATAAGTCAGTGTACGGAGCTCAAAACTTTCTGAAGTTTTATAAATCGTGATTTTTATATAATAAAAATGCTATCTTTTATCGAAAAATAAATTATGAACTCCAGTTTCTCAGCACTACATTTAGAAATTACACCAATAAAGATATAATAAAACCCTGACGTACAGTTCTAGTGAAAGTTGTGTTTTTGTTGTGAGAAGAGTGCTTTTACTTAAAGTTGTGTTATAAAAATGATTGGTGTACGTACCACAGTTATTTTTCTAATCGTCTAAATCTTCAATACACAAAGTATGAAATTTTTGTGTATTATCGTTTATCGTGCCGCTCAATAGATGACGCTATATACCATAAACTTCAACTACCACTTCTGTGTGTTATTTAGCAGTAATATGTTTATCAACTATCGTATTATGAATAACAAGAAAACACCAAACAAACAAGTATCGTGCCTAGTGCTAAGCCTTATCGGAACTGTGACTTATCTTTATTTACAGAATTTTTAATGCATTGACATTTAGAAATCAGAGCAATATTTTTAACTTCAACTTTCTGGCAATTTAAAATTACAGTATGTAACATCATTCCTAAGCGGTGGATGTTCAGTCTTAAAATGTTAAAACCCGGGTCTCAATATCCTTCGATGGACAAAGTGCAGATAACTAATTGCTCTAAAAGAAATAAAAAACACTTTAGTTCTGTGCACAAATTCACAGTGGCTCTCTGATGTCGTAACTTGGGTCTAGAGGAGATATCATACCCAAAAATATATTGTTCAGTAATATTTAATTTCTGTACATAGTTGCAATTGCCCTTCGACTCGTAATCCGAGGGTGGCGGGTTCGAATCCCGGTCGCATCAAACATGCTCGCCCTTTCAGCTGTGGGGGCGTTATAATGCAATAGCTCTTGCGTAGCTTTGCGCGAAATTCAAAACAAACTAACAAACAAGCAATAGCCCTCTTGTGCCCTAACTTGGTTCCAGAGAAAATACATATCCATTTTAGCAGGTTTAAAAAATATAATTAAAATACATATCCATTTTAGCAGGTTTAAAAACATAATTAGATATTACTTTATCGAAACAAGTAGCGTACAAGCTGAAATAATTACAACTTTTAATGTTGTAACATTAACAACAAAATAAAAAACGAAATAGCTTAACATTTTTTCGCTGTTGTGATTTTTAGAAATATCGATGAAAGCGGTGAGAAAACACCTGTTAAATAAAATGTATTATTTATATAAACAAATTCTAAAGAACATGAATAATTATTATGACGTAATGGATTTGAATGATGGTTGGTCTATAGTTGTTGGATTTATCGAAAAGCTACACAACGGGCTGGCTATCTGTCCAACAAAACAAACAAACAAAAAAAACCTTTCTGTTAATAGCAGATGTATCACGAAAGAGGTAAAGAACCCCTAACGGGTGAAATTGCTATTATAACAATTTCTGTTTTATTTATAGACGAATTCATACCGCACAACATACATTAATCGCATTCTGATGTTTTAATGCTTTACTTGGAAACTGTGATCATTGTAATAAGCAGGTAAACAGCGATCTACAAACATAATGAAGTGATTTACTAACGGTGGAACATATTACATATTTCGATAAAACATTGGTTTGTTTCCTTTGAAGAGAGGCTAAGGTTCTATATCCTTATAAGTCGATTTTATTAAATTATTAGTATATTAGCATAATACGCTTCCGTATTTACGTACAAGTGATCATAGCATCGCTGTCCTAATGGAACTTTTATTTAGCGTTTATCATAAGCTTGTCAAACTGTTTCGAAAAAATAGCATGTATTTATATACATATATGTACATATAATTATTGTCATATTATACTTTGAAGTTTCTTGTTTTTCCTTACTAGAAACAAAATGTGTCGATATCTTTTGATTACTGTTTCTTTATTAATTAATATTTCTTAACCTTTTGATCTATTTTAATTAAATGAAATTTATTATATTAGAGAAGGCTATACGTAAAGAGAAACGCTTTGTTAAGTAATATGACGTTAAGACGTGTTTGGTTTTTAATTTGGCGCAAAGCTACACGAGGGCTATCTGCGCTAGTCGTCCCTAATTTAGCAGTGTAAGACTAGAGGGAAGGCAGCTAGTCATCACCACCCACCGCCAACTCTTAAGCTACTCTTTCACCAACGAATAGTGGGATTGACCGTCACATTATAACACCACACGGCTGAGAGGGCGAGCATGTTTGGTGCGACGGGGATTCGAATCCGCAACTCTCAGATTATGAGTCGCACGCCTTAACCCACCTGGCCATGCCGGGCCGTTAAGACTTATTAAAGTTTATAATTTGTTTTATTCTTATGACATCTCACATTAACACAATAACCAGTTATGTGAAGAAAGTAAAGTCGAGAACACTATATTGTCGCAATATTATAAAAAATTACCCATAACAATAATAGATTTAATTGCTGCAAGAACTGAGTGGCAAAAATGCTGGTTACTCGTGAGATAACACAGTTACATCCAGTTTCTGAGCTCGTACCAAAATAACTTCCAAGTTGTTGTGTTTTTTTTTCTTTCACTTCAATTTTGTTTGATGTTTCGCCATGATTTATAGATAAAATATCATGGTCAAACTTCAAAGAATAAACGCCATACAAGTAAATGTATATCTTATGATATCATTATACAGTAAATTAGTTTTAACCGAATTTGTAGACTTAGGCTTATAAATAACTGTGTATCAGAAAGTGTATTGTTTCTAATTGATAAGGTATGATATTTAAAAGTTGTAGCTCGTTACTTAATACAGGTCTGATAACGTTTAGGCCTAGCTTTAATTGTCTTTTATCTTTCTTTTTCTAAACCTTTTTTGACGGTTTTGTTACGCATGTGTTTGTGAAGTGTGATACAAAGATCGATCTCCTAGCAACCATAAGATTAAACAACAGCTATGCTCACTCAGCATGTAAAAAATAAAATAAAAAAGTAGAATAATATACGTATAGTGAACCAAACTTAACCCTTGTTGTGGCTGGAACGTAGGTTTCACCAGGATAGCTTGAAAATATGTAGGTACACTAAATTGCACATTGGCTTGCTTTTAATGTCATTATCGCATAATTAAGAAAATAAAAGTTGAAAAACCTACGAAAAATATTTGTTTTCCACTGTCTGGTTTCTTGTTCAACACAAAGCGAACAAAACACGAATTTTATTACCATAAGACTGCTGACTTACCTTTGAACTATTGTAGATGTGTTTTTTTTTTCTCTTTCTCTTACGTAAGGCTTGTTTTTGAATTTCGAGCAAAGCTACTCGAGGGCTATCTGCTCTAGCCGTCCCTAATTTAGCAGTGTAAGACTAGAGGGAAGGCAGCTAGTCATCACCACCCACCGCCAACTCTTAAGCTACTCTTTCACCAACGAATAGTGGGATTGACCGTAACATTATAACGCCCCCACGGCTGAAAGGACTAGCATGTTTGGTGCGACGGGGATTCGAATCCTCAACTCTCAGATTATGAGTCGCACACCTTAACCCACCTGGCCATGCCGGACCTATTCACACATAGAAGGTACAGATAAAACTGTATTGTAACTCAGAGACACCTTTTTGTAACTGGTTACCTCACCACAATGCTCCCCAGTGGCACAGCGGCATATTTGCGAATTCACACCGCCAAAAACTTAGTTTCGATACCTGTGGTGGGCATATAATATTCATATAATAGTTTCAATTAGTTCCCTTTTTTATGATAATTTGTTTTCTTGAATTTCGCGTAAAACTACACAAGGACTATCTGCGCTAGCCGTCTCTAATTTAGCAGAGTAAGACTAAAGGGAAGACACCTAGTCATCACCACCCACCGCCAACTCTTGGGCTACTCTTTTACCAACGAATAGTGGGATTGAACGTCACATTATAACGCCCCCACGGCTGAAAGAGTGAGCATGTTTGGTGCGATGGGGGATTCGAACCCGCGACCTTCAGATTGGGGGTCGACCGCCTTAACCACATGGCCATGCCGGGCCAACACTGAAACTAAGAGTATATATATTTATATGTATTATATATATTTGTATATATATATTCAGTCTGAGGTTAGTTATCGCATTATTTGTTAACAGAAATGGTAGAAAGCAGGCGCTATAATACAAGCTTTACACTTGTCTAGATTGCCCCTTTATTTCACAATGGGACAGCAGTAAGTCTTTGTGCGTTCAACGCTGACATCCGGGGTTCGCTATCAAACGTGACTTACTTATATACCATTAACGTACCGATGGGTCCACGTATTGAGCAATCATGTTAAGTTTTTACTTATTCTAAAGAAATGACCAATGAAATTGGACGAAAACTCTCATTTGCTATGTAAAGTACAAAGAGGACCGCGTTACTAATGAGTGGGATTGATAAAATATTGATGTTATTTTTCTATTTATTTTGGGAGTGACTGATACGTCATACGAACTACGGCGTAGACTCACGAACAATTCAGTGTTTAAAAAGCGATGTGGTCTACGAACCCTATCAGCAGCTCATGAACGGAAATCAAACACTTTGAATTCACAAAAACCAATATTTCTGTTCTCAAATAAACCGGTAACAAACCGTTGTTTCGACCTGGATATAATTACATATAGGTTACCTTAAGGTCGCGGTTAAAACGAGTCTTAACAGTTTCGTTGTACTGCTATCATAATGCTCTTAAACTTTTACATCTTTTCAGCTGTTTACCGGGCAACAATTATCTTTATGATAAGGTATTACTTCTGTTATGGCTTGCTGTCCTTGAAAAGTACTGTGACCGGGCGTCTAGGAATTTATAATAGTTCCCAGGGTATAGGTAGGTATAGATGATAGCTAATAATGGTACTTTTCCGCCAGCTCGTCATCACTACTGCCCTCTCAGTATTAAGGGGGAAAAGAAAAAGAAAGTTATACGTGTACATTAATTTACGCATGTCACCAGTGAAGTCTGCTTCATTTAAATACGATAACAATTTGATATGTTAATAGAAAAGCTTAAATTTAAATTTAAGTTCTAGAAGCCTACTTTTACTTTCTTTCTTCTGTTATCACGTTCTACACATGTAAATATATTTTATATACTGTTAAATGTAAACTTAAACTACAGCACCGAAATCGTCTGCTTTATTGTTGATTAACCCTAAAGCTATATACTGTTAAATGTAAACTTAAATTACAGCACCGAAATCGTCTGCTTTATTGTTGATTATCCCTAAAGTTATATACTGTTAAATGTAAACTTAAATTACAGCACCGAAATCGTCTGCTTTATTGTTGATTAACCCTAAAGTTATATACTGTTAAATGTAAACTTAAATTACAGCACCGAAATCGTCTGCTTTACTGTTGATTAATCCTAAAGTTGTTTTATTTTTTGGCTTTGTTTTTTCTCATACAACTTTGTATGATAATTTATGTTCTCATGCTACTACGGGATATACAGAGATAACATAAAAGACACATGTATCAAACCATCTGCCAAAAATAAGTAATTGTTGTAGCCAAGTGCGAAATTTTTGGTGAGTCTGGACCTATGATGGGTGGGCAAGAAATTTACAAAACCTGGATATATGTAACAAGAAACGTATAACAAAAGCACTGCATACGATATATTTGAACGCGGGAACTGTCTTGTAATCTCTTATTAGATGGACCTGGTGATAAGTGGGCGGGTCTCATTCAGGTCCACTTGTGCCTAAGGCACTGTTTTAGTTACAATGCACAAAGTGGTCGAAAAGATTAAATAACAAACAATATTGCTTATTCTATATACCAGTTTGATATACCTTGGGTGATACTAAAAGAAGGAAAATTACAAATTTCTTGTCATTAGTCAAAGTAACACAAAATTCCATCCCCCAAATCATTCAAAATTTAAATGAGAACATCACACTTTAACAACCAAAGCGTCTTTAATATTTTTATTGGGAGAATGTTTGAGTTTAATAAATCATAAATTTTAACAAGAGATATGGTTACTTAAGAATGAATTGAGGTAACAGATATCGTTTGTCAACAATGAATTGAGGTAACAGATACGGTTTGTCGACAATGAATTGAGGTAAGAGATACGGTTTGTCGACAATGAATTGACGTAATAGATATGATCTGTCAGCAATGAATTGAGACAACAGATATGGTTTTTAACAATGAATTGACGTAATAGATATGGTTTGTCAACAATCAATTGAGATAACAGATATGATTTGTCAACAATGAATTGAGATAACAGATATGGTTTGTCAACAATCAATTGAGGTAACAGATATGATTTGTCAATAATATATTGTTGCAATAAACGTTTTCTCCAATAATGACTTGTGTTAACAAGTATATTGGTTATTTTTTATATAATATTAACAAGGATATTTTTTGTTTTATTCATCGGACAAAACTTTCATAAGTTAGTGTTTAAAAATCTACAAATAACATTTATTTGTTATATAATTTTTTCATAATTAATTATTACATTTATCATATAGTCAGCTTCATGAAGAGGATCCTGGAAAATATTACGTTAGGTTTACTATATTTTCTGGCCCGGCATGGCCAGCTGGTTAGGGCGCTTGACTCATAATTTGAGGGTCGCGGGTTCGAATCCCCGTATCACCAAATATTCTTGCTCCTTCAGCCGTGGGGCGTTATAATGTTACGATCAAAATTCACTATGCGTTGGTAAAAGTGTAGCCCAAGAGTTGGCGATGGTTGGTGACGACTAGCTGCCTTCCCTCTAGTCTTACAGTGCTAAATTACGGACGGCTAGCGCAAATAGTCCTCGTGTAGGTTTACGCGAAATTCAAAGAAAACTGTATTTTCTATATTTGATTTTCTTGAAAGGCCGTGATGGATTTGGTGTAATCACTATTTCTTCTTATTAATTTTCTCCCAACAGAACGATAACGAAGTAAATTAGCTGTTATAACGCCTGGGTAGCAGGCAGCAAAGTTAAATTGTCTCGTCAATATACGCATATTCTCAAAATTCTCTGAAATGAAGCAGAAGAGACCCATCTAGTTAAAATTCTGCATGTCGGTTGACAGATTTCAGTAGTAACTTCTAACTACCTTCACCCACAGTTTCACCTATCTCGCACGCAGTATCTTTCAAGACCCTAGCGCGGCCTAGTGTTGACGTAATAGTCCAGCCTGTTCTTAGGTTGAGAGTAACAGCTCTAGGCGGCGGATGTTGCCGACAGGTTGCCTCTCCCTCTGGTAATTAGAAACTGTGTGTAAAGTGTGTTTTGGGTGGACAAAAAAGTTTATTTTTGAAAAGGCGTGTCTCGAAACGAAGTCGAACAAAAGCGTATTGGAAAAATAAGCCATAGGCTATATTCGCTTGGACCTTAAAACTTAAGGAAAACAAGCGTTGTAAAAACCCTGTTTGAAAATTAACTCTTAGGAAAAATAAGTGCTATATTAACCCATCTGAACTAAGATTTACAGCATCTCAACTATATGTAAGGCCTGGCATGGCTAGGTAGTTAAGGCACTCGACTTGTAATCCAATGGCCGTGGGTTCGAATTCCCGTCACACCAAACATGCTCGCCCTTTCAGTCATCATAATGTGACGGTCAATTCCACTATTCGTTGGTAAAAGAGTAGCTCAAGAGTTGGCGGTGGGTGGTGATGACTAGCTGCCTTCTCTCTAGTCTTACACTGCTAAATTACGGACGGCTAGCGCAGATAGCCCTCGAGTAGCTTTGCGCGAAATTCAAAACAAAACAAACCAAACGTTTATAAACAGTGTCGAAGAAATGCCTGTATTTAAAACATTTGCACGTTACGTACAAACGTAAATATGGGAACATTAAGTGAGAATAGTTTATATTACAGTACATATCCACAATATATATGATATACACCGTAACTCACGTATATATAGTCTGTACTGTAAAACGAATTTTATATGTCTGTCTGTCCATGACGAAAATATTTCAACTTTCACACTTCCGATCATCATGAAACTTTAAGGGGTATTGGTTATGCCCCTGAAGAGTGTTTTATTAATTTTATCAAGTTTGATATTTTTCTTTGAAACTTCTATGTTCCGGATATTCACAGCCTAGAGGAAAGGCAGTTAGTCAACAATGCCCACCGCCAACTTTTGAACTACTATAACTGAATAACTGAATTTACTCACTCAACTTCGTAGTGCACTCATTGCTCCAAATATCGAATTGCAATTACACAACGTGTACTATCGACTCTCAGATTCACCGTCCAACGAGCGAACCACTATGCCACTCCCGGCTTTCTCCTTACTTACTACCTTAGTGATATTTTACCGAAATATAGTCGCCAAGAAGTATTATTATCTCCAGAACACTTTCAGTAATACAAGTTGAATAAAGCAATGAATATATTTACTTTAATATTAAAGAACTGGCCTGTAGGGGGCGAATGTCTAAAAAATATCGAGGCTATATTCAGTAGAACTGAATGGTAAACTAAGTAAAAGCAAGACTTCCTGCCATTAGTATGAATTCATTTGTTTATGAGAGTGCTTTTCTTTCGGAATGAGTCGAACCTCTCACTTTGAAGTTGTAAATCAGTAAGCTTACCGCTGATAAACAAGGGTGGAAATCCCAATGAAACCAACTAAATAACTTACAAGCACGGTCAAGATATCTTTTCCAGAATAAAATAGTGAGGTAAAAATGACTATACTTTTATATTTTCGTATAAAACATGGTTTCTCAAGCGGTAAGTTGCGCCCCCTAAGGATTGCGAACGTTTACGTTGATGCTATAATAATAAGTTAGAAATATAAATTATAAATTTGCACTTTAATTTTTTTCAACCGCACTTTTAGGCAGAGAATCAATCAGGGGCAAATTTGCAATTTTGTTTTCGGGAGAGGGGGATAAAATTAAAAGAATACAAATTAGGACTTTATTTGTATTTTTCAACTGCACTTTTACGTGGTGAGTAAGTCTGGGCAAGGGTCAAGTTTATATTTTTTATGGGAGGAATTTATTTGTTTAGAATTAAGCGCAAAGCTGCACAATGGGTTATTTGTGATCTGCCCACCACAGGCATCGAAACTAAGTTTTTGGCGGTGTGAGTTCGCAGATATGCCGCTGTGCCACTGGGAAGCATTGTGGTGAGGTAACAAGTTAAAAAAAATTAAAGCATCTCTGAGTTACAAAACAGTTTTATCTGTAACTTCTATGTGTGAATAGATCCGGCATGGCCAAGTGTGTTAAGGCGTTCGACTCGTAATCCGAGAGTCGCGGGTTCTAATCCGGGTCGCGCCAAAAATGCTCCTTCTCTCAGCCATGTGGGCGTTATAATGTTACAGCCAATCCTACTATTCGTTGGTAAAAGAGTAGCCCAAGAGTTGGCGGTGGGTGGTGATGACTAGCTGCCTTCCCTCTAGTCTTACACTGTTAAATTAGGAACGGCTAGCGCAGGTAACTCTGTAAAATTAGTTTGTTTTTTCCATAAAGTTAAAAACGACAGTTATTAAAAATTCATTGTAAGATGAGTCGAACCATGATATTTCTTTTATTTACAGTTAGATTTACTTTTCTAATGCTAAGCTGCGTATTGGGACTGGACTGTTGGTGGTATCTAGACAGTAACTCTGTTTAGTGGCAGCGGACTGTTGGTGGTATCTGGACAGTAACGCTGTTTAGTGGCAGCGGACTGTTGGTGGTATCTGGACAGTAACGCTGTTTAGTGGCAGCGGACTGTTGGTGATATCTAGACAGTAACGCTGTTTAGTGGCAGCGGACTGTTGGTGATACCTAGGCAGTAACGCTGTTTAGTGGCAGCGGACTGTTGGTGATATCTGGACAGTAACGCTGTTTAGTGGCAGCGGACTGTTGGTGGTATCTAGACAGTAACGCTGTTTAGTGGCAGCGGACTGTTGGTGGTATCTAGACAGTAACGCTGTTTAATGATGAATAAACCATCTCTTTCAATTTCGGTTTATTTATCTAAAATAAAATGCATGTTTTATTGTTAAGCACAAATGAGCACAATTAATTTGTTCTGTGATCGTTAAGGGTAATGAAATCCGGTTTTTAGAGTTATAAACCTTCAAACATGTCGCTGAGCCACTGAGGGGTAATAATGTTGAGAAGAAATGCTCTGATAAAGACAGAAAGAAAAGTAGGTGGTTTAAAAAAAATTGTTGACCTTAAAATATATCCGACGAAGGCGAGTGAATTTTTCTCGTATAGTGCCTAAGTGGATCTTTATAATTGGTATTAGTTACACTGACCTTTGTTTACTGACCGGAATAAGTTCATACGAAGTCGTTTTATTATCAAAATACCTTCGTACATCCTTGATTTGCGATCGTTTGAAGTAATAAAAAATAAAATAGGCTCTAATGTTGCGTGAGATGAAACGAAGTTTGGTGGAAAGTCGCTAATTGTTTACAATTAAATCACATAATGTGGGGTTACTGGTCATTACGTGCTGCTTCCTAGTGGCAAAGGGGTATGTCTGCGGACTCACGCCGCTAGAAACCAGGTTTCGATACCCGTGGTGGGCAGAGAACAGATAGCTTACGTGTAGCTTTGTTCTTAATTCCAAATAAACAAACATTATATGGTATAATTTAAAAAAAAAATACAAAATTGTTGTTCATTGTTTTTATTTTTTTAAGAGAGGGACACGAGAATTTTATTGTTGGGTACATTTGGTAGCTAAGTTTTCTTCCTAACCTGTTCTATCAATTAGCTACCAACGAAGAGAGAGCATTTTGAATTGTTTGTTTGGTCTTGTATTCTACGTGTACGTATGACCTTGTCTAAAACAGGTATTCCAAACCAACTCTTGCCACGAAGCTGTTTTATTCACTTAGGTGATCTACTTTCAAAAATGCATACGTATTATAGATTGCACGTGCACAGTTGACTGGTCAACAACTGAAGTGGAACAGTCCAGCTACCTTCACTAACAAGCCCCTGCATCTCCTTCATATTCTTTCCTCCAAAACATTTGACTTTTTGATGTCTTTCGCGCGTTCAAAAACCACATTTGTTTCTCTTCTTGCAATATAGGCGTGATTTTGGAATACTGTACTTTACCATCTCGGAGTTTTAATACGTGAATGTTTGTTTCTTGTTTTATCAAATTTCGACTTTTTAGTATAGAAGCGCTGAACAGAGCTGCACGTGTAGTCACGATAGTCTCGAACTAAGCTTCGAATATTCAGTTTTCAAACCAGAATCTTCAACTATCTTCAGGGCATGGGACTTGACCTGGCTTTGTGATGGACCAGAATCGAGTATGCGTGTAATACCGTGCTAATATTGGAAAAGAAAAACGTATACTGAGTTTGTTTTACACTGATGAAGCTCAGACGCTTACTGAGTGAGAAGAAAAGAGCACGATAGAAGATTCCAATTAACAAACTTTGGTAGTGTGACACTAAAATATAAAAAGTCGACAACCGCGAAAAAAACAGGGTTGTTCAGTGTGGGATTTCGTGACACAGTTACTGTAAATTCAATGATGAAGTGTTGAAAACTGATTCGTGTTCGTTTTATTTTTCATTTTTAAAGAAGCTTCACATGTGAGTAAAATATAGCTTTATCAGGATCTCAGTTTGTACATCGAGTGACAGCGACACACATACCTGAGTCTGATCTTTATACGTCACCTTCAGAGAAAGTAAAGAGTGAGTTGCTTTCCTCTGTTTTTTAGTCACATATCATTTCCAGATGAACTTCGATCTTTAATTTACCTCATCTTAAAAACGTGATAACTTTAAACGTAAGCTTTAGTCTTGCAATTAATGTATAAATGGATAAGTTTATTGTTTAAAAGAAGAAATAGTTTGAGTAACATTGAAGTGTACTTAATATCAACTCACGTTACAGAATTAGAGATTTTTAATTCACGCAACAATGTAGTGTATTTAATATCAACTCACGTTACAGAATTAGAGATTTTTAATTCACGTAACAATGTAGTGTATTTGATATCAACTAATGTAATAGAATCAAATATTTTTAGTTCACGTAACAATGCAGTGTATTTAATATCAACTTATATTACAGAAATAGATTTTTTAGGTCACGTAACAATGGAATGTATTTAATGTCAACTCATGTTACACAATTAGAGATTTTTAGTTCACGTAACAATAGAATGTATTTAATGTCAACTTATATTACAGAAATAGAGATTTTTTAGTTCATGTAACAATGGAATGTATTTAATGTCAACTCATGTTACACAATTTGAGATTTTTAGTTCACGTAACAATGGAATGTATCTAATCTCAACTTGTATTACATAATTAGATATTTTCAGTTCACGTAACCATGGAGTTATTGATGTTTTTATTGTTTTTGATAACAGCTTATGTTACAGAATTAGAAATTTTCTTGTGACTCGGGTCTGTCACGGGCCTCAAGTCTGTGATGCTGCTCAGGGTAAAGATGTTATTTAAAAACGACCTTTCTGTTGCTGTTGTGTTATGTTTTAATTTTACCCTTTCTTTTCATGAGTTCTTACTTCAAATTGTGTGCTAAGTGCAATGACCTTTCTATGTAATTTAGCCAACTTTGCAGCTACTTTCCTGAGGTTACGTACTGATAATAAAATACGTATTTACTTTAATGAAATCACGTAATGTTGTTTTGTAGTTTTCCAGTTTCTGTAATTCTTGGTATTTGCTTTTGTTGTAAATAAATCCTCTTATAAAAAAAAAAAGTTGATAAACATGTAAAGGCACTTTGTACTATTATTTGATATTAACTGAGATATCTGACATACTATTAAAATAAAAAAAAACAACAACAGGGGTGAACATAAAAGGAAAGGTTGAGATAACTGACACTTAGTGGAAACCCCTAAAACTGAAATTAAAATTACTTTGATTAAACACACTGTGTGATGAGCAGAAATTCAACAAAGCCAAAGCACAACTAGCATTTTCATCATTAACTCTATCTTTACGGACTAGAAAACTTTTAAAACGCCTTAAAATTCCTATAAACTAAAAGTTCAAACACATTTTCCCTTGGAATTCGGAGAACCTTCTAACTTGCACTGATTTGTTTAACAGTTACGTATTGTGATTAATAACTTGGAACAGTGTTAGTCTTACTGATGTGTTTAACAGTTACGTATTGTGATTAATAACTTGGAACAGTGTTAGTCTTACTGATTTGTTTAACAGTTACGTAAAAGGTAGATGTGTATTAAGTGCCAAAATTAACATTTCAAGTAAAGAGTTTGGTCACGCCATCGTGTTATTTTTTGTAACAAATACTTTATAAGATATTTAAGTCTTGTTATAAATGTGGTTTATAAGATATTTAAGTTTTGTTATAAATGTGGTTTATAAAATATTTAAGTCTTGTTATAAATGTGGTTTATAAGATATTTAAGTCTTGTTATAAATGTGGTTTATAAGATATTTAAGTTTTGTTATAAATGTGGTTTATAAGATATTTAAGTTTTGTTATAAATGTGGCTTATAAAATATTTAAGTCTTGTTATAAATGTGGTTTATAAAATATTTAAGTCTTGTTATAAATGTGGCTTATAAGATATTTAAGTCTTGTTATAAATGTGGTTTATAAGATATTTAAGTCTTGTTATAAATGTGGTTTATAAGATATTTAAGTCTTGTTATAAATGTGGTTTATAAGATATTTAAGTTTTGTTATAAATGTGGTTTATAAGATATTTAAGTTTTGTTATAAATGTGGCTTATAAAATATTTAAGTCTTGTTATAAATGTGGTTTATAAAATATTTAAGTCTTGTTATAAATGTGGCTTATAAGATATTTAAGTCTTGTTATAAATGTGGTTTATAAGATATTTAAGTTTTGTTATAAATGTGGCTTGTAAAATATTTAAGTCTTGTTATAAATGTGGTTTATAAAATATTTAAGTCTTGTTATAAATGTGGCTTATAAGATATTTAAATCTTGTTATAAATGTGGTTTATAAAATATTTAAGTCTTGTTATAAATGTGGTTTATAAGATATTTAAGTCTTGTTATAAATGTAGTTTATAAGATATTTAAGTCTTGTTATAAATGTGGTTTATAAGATATTTAAGTTTTGTTATAAATGTGGTTTATAAGATATTTAAGTTTTGTTATAAATGTGGTTTATAAGATATTTAAGTCTTGTTATAAATGTGGTTTATAAAATATTTAAGTCTTGTTATAAATGTGGTTTATAAGATATTTAAGTCTTGTTATAAATGTGGTTTATAAGATATTTAAGTTTTGTTATAAATGTGGTTTATAAGATATTTAAGTTTTGTTATAAATGTGGCTTATAAAATATTTAAGTCTTGTTATAAATGTGGTTTTATAAAATATTTAAGTCTTGTTATAAATGTGGTTTATAAGATATTTAAATCTTGTTATAAATGTGGTTTTATAAAATATTTAAGTCTTGTTATAAATGTGGTTTATAAGATATTTAAGTCTTGTTATAAATGTAGTTTATAAGATATTTAAGTTTTGTTATAAATGTGGCTTATAAGATATTTAAGTCTTGTTATAAATGTGGTTTATAAGATATTTAAGTTTTGTTATAAATGTGGTTTATAAGATATTTAAGTCTTGTTATAAATGTGGTTTATAAAATATTTAAGTCTTGTTATAAATGTGGTTTATAAAATATTTAAGTCTTGTTATAAATGTGGCTTATAAGATATTTAAATCTTGTTATAAATGTGGTTTATAAAATATTTAAGTCTTGTTATAAATGTGGTTTATAAGATATTTAAGTCTTGTTATAAATGTAGTTTATAAGATATTTAAGTTTTGTTATAAATGTGGCTTATAAGATATTTAAGTCTTGTTATAAATGTGGTTTTATAAGATATTTAAGTTTTTGTTATAAATGTGGTTTATAAGATATTTAAGTCTTGTTATAAATGTGGTTTATAAGATATTTAAGTCTTGTTATAAATGTGGTTTATAAGATACTTAAGTTTTGTTATAAATGTGGTTTATAAAATATTTAAGTCTTGTTATAAATGTGGTTTATAAAATATTTAAGTCTTGTTATAAATGTGGCTTATAAGATATTTAAATCTTGTTATAAATGTGGTTTATAAAATATTTAAGTCTTGTTATAAATGTGGTTTATAAGATATTTAAGTCTTGTTATAAATGTAGTTTATAAGATATTTAAGTTTTGTTATAAATGTGGCTTATAAGATATTTAAGTCTTGTTATAAATGTGGTTTATAAGATATTTAAGTTTTGTTATAAATGTGGTTTATAAGATATTTAAGTCTTGTTATAAATGTGGTTTATAAGATATTTAAGTCTTGTTATAAATGTGGTTTATAAGATACTTAAGTTTTGTTATAAATGTGGTTTATAAGATATTTAAGTCTTGTTATAAATGTGGTTTATAAGATATTTAAGTTTTGTTATAAATGTGGTTTATAAGATATTTAAGTCTTGTTATAAATGTGGTTTATAAGATATTTAAGTCTTGTTATAAATGTGGTTTATAAGATATTTAAGTCTTGTTATAAATGTGGTTTATAAAATATTTAAGTCTTGTTATAAATGTGGTTTATAAGATATTTAAGTCTTGTTATAAATGTAGTTTATAAGATATTTAAGTTTTGTTATAAATGTGGCTTATAAGATATTTAAGTCTTGTTATAAATGTGGTTTATAAGATATTTAAGTTTTGTTATAAATGTGGTTTATAAGATATTTAAGTCTTGTTATAAATGTGGTTTATAAGATATTTAAGTCTTGTTATAAATGTGGTTTATAAGATACTTAAGTTTTGTTATAAATGTGGTTTATAAAATATTTAAGTCTTGTTATAAATGTGGCTTATAAGATATTTAAATCTTGTTATAAATGTGGTTTATAAAATATTTAAGTCTTGTTATAAATGTGGTTTATAAGATATTTAAGTCTTGTTATAAATGTAGTTTATAAGATATTTAAGTTTTGTTATAAATGTGGTTTATAAGATATTTAAGTCTTGTTATAAATGTGGTTTATAAGATATTTAAGTCTTGTTATAAATGTGGTTTATAAGATACTTAAGTTTTGTTATAAATGTGGTTTATAAGATATTTAAGTCTTGTTATAAATGTGGTTTATAAGATATTTAAGTTTTGTTATAAATGTGGTTTATAAGATATTTAAGTCTTGTTATAAATGTGGTTTATAAGATATTTAAGTCTTGTTATAAATGTGGTTTATAAGATACTTAAGTTTTGTTATAAATGTGGTTTATAAAATATTTAAGTCTTGTTATAAATGTGGCTTATAAGATATTTAAATCTTGTTATAAATGTGGTTTATAAAATATTTAAGTCTTGTTATAAATGTGGTTTATAAGATATTTAAGTCTTGTTATAAATGTAGTTTATAAGATATTTAAGTTTTGTTATAAATGTGGCTTATAAGATATTTAAGTCTTGTTATAAATGTGGTTTATAAGATATTTAAGTCTTGTTATAAATGTGGTTTATAAGATACTTAAGTTTTGTTATAAATGTGGTTTATAAGATATTTAAGTCTTGTTATAAATGTGGTTTATAAGATATTTAAGTTTTGTTATAAATGTGGTTTATAAGATATTTAAGTCTTGTTATAAATGTGGTTTATAAGATATTTAAGTCTTGTTATAAATGTGGTTTATAAGATATTTAAGTCTTGTTATAAATGTGGTTTATAAAATATTTAAGTCTTGTTATAAATGTGGTTTATAAGATATTTAAGTCTTGTTATAAATGTAGTTTATAAGATATTTAAGTTTTGTTATAAATGTGGCTTATAAGATATTTAAGTCTTGTTATAAATGTGGTTTATAAGATATTTAAGTTTTGTTATAAATGTGGTTTATAAGATATTTAAGTCTTGTTATAAATGTGGTTTATAAGATATTTAAGTCTTGTTATAAATGTGGTTTATAAGATACTTAAGTTTTGTTATAAATGTGGTTTATAAAATATTTAAGTCTTGTTATAAATGTGGTTTATATAATATTTAAGTCTTGTTATAAATGTGGCTTATAAGATATTTAAATCTTGTTATAAATGTGGTTTATAAAATATTTAAGTCTTGTTATAAATGTGGTTTATAAGATATTTAAGTCTTGTTATAAATGTAGTTTATAAGATATTTAAGTTTTGTTATAAATGTGGCTTATAAGATATTTAAGTCTTGTTATAAATGTGGTTTATAAGATATTTAAGTTTTGTTATAAATGTGGTTTATAAGATATTTAAGTCTTGTTATAAATGTGGTTTATAAGATATTTAAGTCTTGTTATAAATGTGGTTTATAAGATACTTAAGTTTTGTTATAAATGTGGTTTATAAGATATTTAAGTCTTGTTATAAATGTGGTTTATAAGATATTTAAGTTTTGTTATAAATGTGGTTTATAAGATATTTAAGTCTTGTTATAAATGTGGTTTATAAGATATTTAAGTCTTGTTATAAATGTGGTTTATAAGATATTTAAGTCTTGTTATAAATGTGGTTTATAAGACACTTTTATTTCCATTTTCTTAATAATAGTTTACAAGATATTAATTTGCTTTTTATCATAAAGACGTTTCTTATAAAACACTAATCTAACATTTGTCATATGTTTCTATAAGATACTATTATATCACTTTTGTCAAAATTATTTTTAAGTAAGCTTATTAATTGTTATTATAAATATGTTTTATGATATATTGTTGTTTTATTTTTGTTGTGAAGGTATCCATCGAATAGATTTACGAAAAGTTCAACAAACATTTTTGACACTTTATGATGGCCAGAGTGCATATAACATTGTGTAACTTTGCGCTAAGACAAACATTTTTGACACCTTGTAGTGGGTAGAGAGTAGATAACCTACTGTGTAACTTCGCGCTAAAAAGAAACATTTTTGACACCTTGTGACTGGCAGAGTGAAGGGAGACTCGCACCTCACGTAGCAAAGTATAGAATGGTCACAAAGAACGATTCACGTTAAAATGACCACATCTTAAAATTTATTTATCGTAGAATAGAGTAATCTGTACAGAAGCACATTAAGACTGTTACGTTTCATCAGGGCAAGTTTGGACAACGTTCGCAAAGTTTAAAACCAAACTCTCATTGTACAATTTATCAATCTTTAAGTCATTCTTGCCTATCTTACTAAGACTACCCTGTATGAAGCTACTGGAGGCACAATCATTCTTTGACAGTGTTCGTTGATTCTCGTGAAATCCTACACGTGGAGATGAATATTATTCTAGCAACGAACTTGGAAGTATTGAAGAAAAACACAACTAAAATCAATTCTAGTTTAGGAGAAAGACAGTTCAGGAATATTGTGTGATATGGTTCTGAGTCACGCTGCACCGTTTTCAAATTAACAGGAATACAATTTGAGATTCTCAGTAAACCGCTTATGGAATTTTGTTTTCCAATAGTTTTTAACACGAAATTATCCTACTTATGGTGTTTTGTGTTATTTATCACCCTCTACAATTCAGAGCCCAGTGTTAATATTGTTCTGTTAGTCATCACCCTCTACAATTCAGAGCCCAGTGTTAATATTGTTCTGTTAGTCATCACCCTCTACAATTCAGAGCCCAGTGTTAATATTGTTCTGTTAGTCATCACCCTCTACAATTCAGAGTCCAGTGTTAATATTGTTCTGTTTGTCATCACCTTCTACAATTCAGAGCCCAGTGTTAATACTGGTCTGTTAGTCATCACCCTCTACAATTCAGAGCCCAGTGTTAATATTGTTCTGTTAGTCATCACCTTCTACAATTCAGAGCCCAGTGTTAATATTGTTCTGTTAGTCATCACCCTCCACAATTCAGAGCCCAGTGTTAATACTGGTCTGTTAGTCATCACCTTCTACAATTCAGAGCCCAGTGTTAATATTGTTCTGTTAGTCATCACCTTCTACAATTCAGAGCCCAGTGTTAATATTGTTCTGTTAGTCATCACCTTCTACAATTCAGAGCCCAGTGTTAATATTGTTCTGTTAGTCATCACACTCTACAATTATAATGAATCATTGTGCTTACAGGCCCTGGACAGTGGTTGATACGGCTCTGAATATACAGCAATAACTGTAAGCAGTCAGTTCTGTCCTGGTAAGTAAGGAAGAAGAAACAACAAACAGTACGATATTGCTTTGAGCAATAACTGTAAGCAGTCAGTTCTGTCCTGGTAAGTAAGGAAGAAGAAACAACAAACAGTACGATATTGCTTTGAGCAATAACTGTAAGCAGTCAGTTCTGTCCTGGTAAGTAAGGAAGAAGAAAGAACAAACAGTACGATATTGCTTTGAACAATAACTGTAAGCAGTCAGTTCTGTCCTGGTAAGTAAGGAAGAAGAAACAACAAACAGTACGATATTGCTGTACAATTAGCTACAACAGAGTTTACCAACATTTCGTACATTGTAAGAGAAGAAAAACCTCACACAATTAGAATTTCTTTTAATGAGATGGCATTCCTGTCATGGTTTGTTTCAGCACAGTTAATTAATTAAAGAAGGAATTTTGTGTCATAAAACATAATACGCATATCATAGTTTAGTATGTTTAGGCCTGTAGTGGAGCCGTAGCGGGGGGGGGGAGCGGCTAATAATTAGAAATAGTGTTACAACAACATAGTGCAAACAATAATTAATATTGAAAGCGCATTAATGCTGAGTGGTGTATAACTTAAATGAATGTATTACAAAGAACACTTCTGTCAAACAATATGTGTTTGTGTTTCAGTAGATACGCCTTCTTTTTAATTTGTTTAAAATATCCTATTAAGTATTAAATAAATGTTAGAACTTTCAGCCAATCATAATTCAGCACAGCTTTTATCACAACAATGCTTTGATAATTGTATTCCTCGAAAAACTGGAATAAAAAGCCTTAACAGTCCTACGAAAAGTGGGGCCTAATAGGCCCCAGAGCAACTTAAAAGGTTATTAATATTAGGCTAATAATTTTGTATTTAAATGAAATTGCCATTTAAATCCATTAATGAATGGATTAACGAGATTCCCACTGTCCCTATCTACTATCTAGCGAAACCACAGCCAGGGGAACGGGCTTGGAGAAATCAGGACTAGAAACGTCTTTTCGTAGAAGTGTTAAGTCATGGTAGAGCTTTAACGTGTAGATTGCTATGAAATGTGACTTTAACTGTAAGAAATAATACTGATCATTGATTATTACAACAATATTAATTATTATCTATTAATTTTACTGACACCTTTATTCAAGGCGACTTACAAGGGGGCCTGGCATGGCCAAGTGTGTTAAGGTGTGCGACGTGTAATCTGAGGGTCGCGGGTTCGCATCCCCGTCGCGCCAAACATGCTCGCCCTTCCAGCCGTGGGGGCGACATAATGTGACGGTCAATCCCATTATTCGTTGGTAAAGAGTAGCCCAAGAGTTGACGGTGGGTGGTGATGACTAGCTGTCTTCCCTCTAGTCTTACACTGCTAAATTAGGGACGGCTAGCACAGATAACCCTCGAGTAGCTTTGTGCGAAATTCAAAAAACAAACAGACTTACAAGGGGTTTAAAACACTAAAATATAATATATACCACGTCAGACATCGTGATTAGTTTCACAGCTCCGGTACTTTGGTTAAACGATACTACTGAGCATATTACTTTACACACGTGTCCACATCTTTCTTTCCAGATGTGAAGCAAATACACCTTTCCAGCTATCTTCCGGTCCGTGAAATGTTTTCATCCCCTGGGGTACCGGAAGTCGAATTAAATCATGCATTAGTAGCGGGATTGTACGAATAAAAAACAAATAAATACAATAATGCCAGCCATGATGAATAATGATAACGTTATTCTACGACAAACTAAATAACATTTTTTGCATATTTCCAAATAATAAATAATCCTCATTCCAACAGTTACTACATTTAGTCGCTTGGTGTCTCCAATGATTCTACAATAATATATATATATAACTAAAGATATACTGTTTTCTTGTCTTTATGTATTTATTTTCTGGAGACTCACTAGAGCCCTAATATCCGTGGGAAGTTTATCCGTGATTGAAGTTCTATCATTTCGAATTATTTGTTTCATATCTTGCCACAAGAGCAGATGTACTCGGTGAGAAACGTTACGATATTCTTTGAAAAGGTAAAAGTACTTTGATAGTGATACTCTATTAGGAGGTTATTGTAAATCAACTTCTTGTTGCTTTAGATGTTTGCTGCCTTTAAAAATTAATCGTTTTTTTAAACAGTGAACTATGTATGATCAGCATCACGTGGTTGGGGTCGTTCATTTACACGCTATAAAATATTCTGTTTGCTTTTGAAACCAGTACTGTGTTGTTTGTAGGTTACACTTTTACCTTGTCTTTACAAACATTGCTTGCCAGATCTAACTTATCCTGATATTTGGATGGCTCTTTATGTGCGTAAGTCTCTAAAAGGTGACGTCACAAAACTTCCTGTTCCGTTCAACACAGCCACGTTGTACGTTAATCGTTTCCTACTACTAGTCAACAGTAATCCATATTAGTACAAGATTAGATAAAGCTCTAGATACTGCCATGTGGTTTAACCTTTCTTTTGACAAGAGATATACTGATCCGAAACTCTAGGATACTTAGTTCGATATATCTTTACTTATACACATCGCAGGTATGACTGACAGAATCAGGTGCTCACCCCCCCTCAAGTGCACAACGTAGGTCTGTAGATTTACAACGTTAGAAAGCGGGTTTCGATACCCATGGTGGGCAGAGCACAGATAGTCCAATGTGTATCTTTGTGATTAACTACAAACAGACAAACGATATATTTTAATTTATCAACTGAAACGAATATAAGCACTTGACACTTAATATGGCGGAGTAAACCATAGACGACTTGTTTGACATCTGCATTACGTCACTAGTGCTTTGCCCAGACCGTTGAACCGAATAATGTTATTTATATTGTCCACAGCAAGAAATACGGAATGTGTGTGTGTTCAACGGTATTACGTCTCGAACCCCGGACCTTTTGATTTGCAGCTCAAAACTATGACCGTTCGCACTCGGCTTACTGTTTTATTTGAAATTGCTCAATTCAGTTATATGTTAAAGACATGTGTTTTTGTTTGTTTTTGAATTTCGCACAAAGCTACTCGAGGGCTATCTGTGCTAGCCGTCCCTAATTTAGTAGTGTAAGACTAGAGGGAAGGCAGCTAGTCATCACCACCCACCGCCAACTCTTGGGCTACTCTTTTACCAACGAATAGTGGGATTGACCGTAACATTATAACGCCCCTACGGCTGAAAGGGCGAGCATGTTTGGCGCGACGGGGATGCGAACCCGCGACCCTCAGATTACGAGTCGCACGCCTTTACACGCTTGGCCATGCCGGGCCCGAAGACATGTGTATCAGTTAATTAGTATTTGTATAATTTAACGATTTTTTATCTATCAACCGTCACAAACAAGACATGTTATAAAATACTGTTTTAAAAAATGATTGAAGAATCTCATCTTCAATAGTTTTAATCATTACTGACGCAAGATTATTCGTGATGATCTATGAAATTCCTTTATAGTTCATATTAACAGTTTTTGACACATACATTGATAATGACATACACGCTACGTTGATTATACAAGATATGCAGGCAAAGAAGAGCATGTAATAGTGTGAGCTGATGTAAAAACGTAGTTTTTTTCAATGACAACAATTCCTGTTATCCATTTTCAAAACTGCATAAACCACTGCATAACGGAGAGAAAATATATCTAAATGCAAATTAATGGACAATGTTGGCTTTGACACGTGCATCTCTACTATATTATATCACTTCGAAGAAAAAAAAACAACGAAAGACATAACACGTGGGGTAATTTTTATTTTTCATGCTCTGATGTGAAGATTAGAAAAATCTAATTAAACCGTTAATTAGGTGGTGGACTGCCGTAACGTCATAGCGTTGTCGTGACGTATTTGTGACGTCATACATAGCACTGCCACACAAGTTTGTTTGCTTGTTTGTTTGTTTTTTGCATTTCGCGCAAAGCTACACGAGGGCTATCTGCGCTAGCCGTCCCTAATTTAGCAGTGTCAGACAAGAGGGAAGGCAGCTAGTCATCACCACTCACCGCCAACTCTTGGGCTAGTCTTTTAGCAACGAATAGTGGGATTGACCGTAACATTATACGCTCCCACTGCTGAAAGGGCGATCATGTTTGGTACGACCGGGATTCGAACCCGCGATCATCAGACTACGAGTCGAACGCCTTAACCAACCGGGCCATGCGGGGCCTTACCAAACAAATCGCTGTATTTAGCACGCTATTAAATTAAGTTTGAAGAGATTTAGTGAGGAAATCGTGATTACGTGTTTTTAAATGAGTAAAATAAATTGAATGCTGTTCTTCACAACTTATTTTAAATCTAAGTATTTAAAAAACAACGTGTCGCTTCTAAAAATTGTTTTCTAAGGGTCTAGGTTTTAACCTCGTATGTTTTACTACATGTTTTGGATGTTTCATTTCCAATTAAAAAGTCGTTCAAGTGTACTACGAGTTAACACATACACATGTTAGCAGAATATTTTAAGGAGTTCGTCAACCGTTATTAAATAATATCGCCAATGCGAGCTCTCATTCAAGATGACTTGTATTAACTTCGTACCGCGGCTTAAACTCTGTCTAAAGAAATTCATTGTGATGACAAACATTTTATTATTTGAACTTACATATAAATAGGCTTATGGTTATTCTAAATACAAGTTTATGTGAACATGAAAAAAAACACACACAAAGAGAGTAGATTTTATGACACAAAAATAGGGACTTTTATCAGCAGAACGAGTAGGCGGAAATAAAAAGTCAGTTGGCACGCTGCGAAGACAGAAAGTTACAACATTCGCGTCAGTTTCACTGCATTTACGTAGCCATATTCGCCTTTTGTGAATTAAATGGCAGATCTCGCGTTTATCTAACTTGCACGTTGAGACAATGAAATCATTTGTCACAGACAACTGGTTCTTCTGCTTTGTCTTATGGCCTCCACCACCAACCAATTGGCAGAGAATTTGGGCAACTTTGTTTTTTAAGTTTCATTCACTAAGTTTTATTTAAGACGAATTTAGAATATTTCGAATGTCTGAATGACGGTATAGTTTTTAATGGATTGGATTGATCTGAATTACGGTATAGTTTTTAATGGATTGGATTGATCTGAATTATTTGTAAAGCTACACGAGAGCTACGTCTCTAATATAGCAGTGAATGACTAGAGGAAAGGAAGCTAGTCATCATAACCCACCGCCAACTCTTGAGCCACTATTTTACCAACGAAAAGTGGGATTGACTGTAACGTTATACTCCCCCGCACGGCTGAAAGGACGAGCATATTTGGTGTGACGAGGAGTCGAACCCGCGATCCTCAGATTGCGAAACGTGCGTCCTAGCCAAGAGTTGGCGGTGGGTGGTGATGATTAGCTGCATTCCATCTGGTCTTACACTGCTAAAGTATGGACGGATAGCGCAGGTAGTTCTCGGTTAGCACTGGGCGAAATTAAAAAAATAAACAAACAGTCGAATGTTACGTCATTTCCGTTGTGTAACGTACTTGCGCAGACATAAAACGTCAAATGTTGAACTAAGTTTTACTGTGTGACGTACATCTGCAGATTCCAAATGGCATATATAACGTCATTTCTCTCGAGGAATCCGCTCGAGCAGACGCCATACGTGATATCTGTGCCAGGTCACATGAGAATGTTTCAGCTGTCCTAAATGTACTAACTGATTTTCTTTCAGATGATTTACTATGTTATAAATCGTATAATCATTTCGAGAACAAATCGTGCCATACAAACATAATTGTTGTAGTTGTCCTGAAAATCCATGGAAACACGTGTAAAACACAAAAATAGAAGGAAGAAACTGATATGAGTAATAGAGAGTTCTACATATAATTGTACAAACAAGTTTTTAACGATCTATTTGTTAATAACATTTCACCATTCCTTATATGTGTGCTACGATTTCAAGTTTCTTTTACTATTTTTTATTATTATTCTTGTATTTTAGTTTGAGGAATTAATGTTGTTGTTTTTTGTTATTTCTTACAAGTAAATGTAAAATAAGTTGTTCAAAAACGGACGTGGTTTGTAAGCTGAAAAATTAGAAATAACTAGAATGGAAAAAAAAATTACGTCCGGGACTCCAGGCAGGCCGTAATCGTGTTGGTCTGCGGATCGAGACGTTCCGAACTATAAGCTGTGGATGCGTTATTAAAGTAACAGTTAATTCCATTATTTGATTCAAACAATAGGACAAAGCCTCTATTACAGCTTATTAGAGAGGATCAAATATGAATTCTAGGGGTCTTTCACCTGGTCGTTTCACCACTTTGTGCCTAATTTACTGTTTACATTAAAAGTTCCAATGCCGAACATACCAGGAGTAGGTTTTCTACTCACTCTTACTACAAGCCAATTGACCAATAAAGACAGGGACGGCCTATCGTGAAATGAATCATGCATACGTCATGATTAATTTATTAACCGTTTGCTTTTTGACCTACGTTTCTTTTTGCCAATCCTAGACACCAGTTTTTATGTCAGCAGCGTAATCTGGTACGAAATTTTGGGTGGACCTATAATTAAGTAGGATGGGTAGGAGGTGTGTGTACATAATCTTGGACACCAGTTACATTGACCTAAAAATCAAAACTCTATGTATGACGTATACGCAGGCTGAAAGCATCATGAAAACTATGACTAAATGAGAGTGATTGCTAAGCAGAAGAACCATCACCCAGGTCCATCCGTGGCTACGTTATCAGTATCAATGAAATAAATAATTCTAAACATAACCTCATCAATAAATCATAACGTATTGGTTTAATACAATTAGCTGTTACATGACATGATCTGATTCTTTGGGAATAAATTAAGAAAAAACTATATTTCTCTCTAACTAATAATAAAACTTTTAATTTCACCCAACGTTTCGCCCTTGCGGTTTCGATGGAGCTTAAATTACAAGAATTATTTGATGAGTAA
This sequence comes from Tachypleus tridentatus, assembly GCF_004210375.1. Lineage (NCBI taxonomy): Eukaryota > Metazoa > Arthropoda > Merostomata > Xiphosura > Limulidae > Tachypleus > Tachypleus tridentatus. The sequence continues at coordinate 188,431,882 of NC_134834.1, read as the reverse complement.
GTTGATGCTTGTCTCACGTTCTGACTGACGAAGTTGACTTGACGAAGTAAAATATTACCTTCTTTAAATGCTTTTAGCTCTTTCAGTTTTTCCGAAAGCAAAATGATCAACTATTATCTGCTTACGAATCAGTATCCAGATTGGTAAGTACGTTACGTCTATTATGAACTGAAACAATAAATTTTGTTAAAGTTTCATACATGACAGTTTTTATCAAGTGTGCATAAGCCTATTTTTTCCAACAGCGGAAAGATGGCATGGTTTTGAATTTCGCGCGAAGCAAAACGAGGGCTACCTGCTCTAGTCGTTTTTAATTTAGCAGTGAAAGACTACAGGGAAGGTTGGTAGTCATGACTACCCACCGTCAACTTTTGGGCTACTCCTTCACCAAAGAATAGTGGGATTGACCGTTACATTATAACGCCCTCACGGCTGAAAGGGCGAACATGTTTGGAGTGATGGGGATTCGAACCCGCGACCCCCGAGCCTCACAAAGATGAATAAAGTTATTTTATAAACAATGATTCTAGCCTCTTTATATGTACATGGCGTCAAGAAGGCTTAAAAACTGAAAAATTTTTCTAGAACTGTGGGATTTTGAAAGATATGACTTAATATGATTACTGATTACTGTGTCTGTTTAGTCCTACCAGCTTGATAATTCTTGATGAGAGACATGCAGAAATAGAGGGTGATCTAGCAAAGATATGGGCTTCCCAAATAACCCCATGCTGACGGATTCGGTCATTTTGCATGTGTAATTAATCCTATTTGTGTCTGTATATATAATGTATGTGCGTGTATTGCTATGCTTTATGTAGATATCACGTGCGTTTTCAACATGCCCCCAGTAACGACCAAATTTAAATTCCAGAGCACGACCGTGATATTGTGCGAATAAACCTCTTCGGAATCGGATATGGAAGATATAGCGTGATTGTTATGTTGTTACTTTCACTCTTGAGTTCTTAGAATTGTATGCTAAACCAAATGGGATATAAAAGTGTAATGTGCTGCAAAGTGCTGGAAGGCCTCTAGGTCGAGGCTTAAACACGTTAGAAGGTGGTGCAATTAGTTCAGCATGCTCCAGTGCCGAAAATGATCTTTACAATAATTTAATTTTAATTAACATATTGCGTTAGCCTTAGCAACTGAACCATGTCTTTCTAAGAGCTTGTATTCTCCAGTTGATTATCTTAAGTAAAGGCTCGGCATGGCCAGGTGGTTAGGGCGCTCGACTCGTAATCCGAGGGTCGCGTGGTTCGAATCGCACTCGCACCAAATATGCTCGTCCTTTCAGCCCTGGGGCGTCATAATGTGACTATCAATCCCACTATTCGTTGGTAAAACAGTATCCCAAGAGTTTGCGGTGGGCGGTGATGACTAGCTGCTTCTCTCTAGTGTTACACTCCTAAATTAGGGACTGCTAGCAGAGATAGCCCTCGTGTATATTTGCGCGAATTTCAGAAACAAACAAACAAACTCTTAAGTAAGGAATTTGTTTCAGAAGTTGTTTCGTTTATGTCTTGCTATACATAGAAACTGAATGAAACATCCACGAACCATGTGTTGTTTTGTAACAGTCAATATTATAAAGCGATCCTGTAAATGAATCTAATTAATAAACGTTTCTTGAGTTGTTTTAATTCAGACAATTTTCTAGTTTAAATAGCAGTTATATTTGTGTCAGTATTTGGTTTTGTTCGACATAAATAAAAATAATAAACAATGAGTACTATAGTAAACTACTGTACTGCGTAATTCAAAGCTTATATTCCAATGAACTGTAACTTCTTTCGTAAAATGGAACTACTTCCAGTAATTAAGTTGTTGGTGTAATATGACGTCAGCCAGTCGTCTACTGGTTCATATAACATAACAACGTTAGCCACTCATCTAATGGTTGGTATAGTATAAACAACGTTAACAATGTCAGCCAGTCATCTCGTGATTGATATAATATAACGTCAGCCAGTCATCTAGTGGTGGTATAATATCACGGCAGTCAGTTACCTAGTGGTGGTATAATATAACATCAGCTAGTCACCTAATGGTGGTATAATATGACGTCAGCCAGTCGTCTATTGGTAGTATAATATAACGTCAGCCAGTTGTCGAGTGATAGTATAATATAACGTCAGCCAGTCTTCTAGTGGTTGGTATAATATAACGTCAGCCAGTCTTCTAGTGGTTGGTATAATATAATGTCATATTAAGAATGTATATAATATAATTACAAGTGCAAATTTTGTGAATAAGAGGATGGACATTTTCCATTTTGATTGAGGAATGCAAAGTAAGTTAGATAATTTAGTTTGCATTCTTAGCTTTTTTTATATATTTGTAAAATTTGTCTGTAGTGGTACTACTATAGGCTGAGCGTAGTCATGTGGTTAGCGTGCTAGTCTGTGATTCGCTTCCTTTTAACATTGACAAAAAATCGCGTTCCGTACATTGTGGCCGTAGGTATATTATAAGACTGATGACCAAATCACACTCTTCGATTAAAAAAATGGCCCACGAGTTAGTGGTGAGTGATATTGACTAGCTGGCTTCCCTCTAATCTAACACTTGTAAATTAGGAACAGCTGGAATAGATAGCCCTCGAGAAGTTTTGCGCAAAATTCAGCAAACAAGTCCATTAGGTACAAGTACTTCGCCAAGATGTATACACGTTTAACAACAATGCAACAAAATACCAATAATATTTCTCTCTACCTTAGTTGAAATTACGTTAAAAGAGACATTCTGAGTGCTATCATCGTTTGTCTTTTTGAGACGAGGTTAATCAGTCGACATTTTGTTTAGAAAAATCATTCATGAGGAACCAGTGCAATTGCACGCATGCTCATGGGCACGTGAATTTGAAAAGTTTGCTCGGCTTTAGTAGGGAACACATTCCTAACGAAAGGAAGCTCGCGTGGTACTCAGACCTTTTGGAAAACGAACACCTGTTTGGCGCGTAGCAAACGAAGAGATGTAATCGCCACTAGAGGGCTTTATCCGGTGACACGTAAAACTGACAAAGTCCATAGTTCGTTTGACTCGTGATATGAAAAAAAACAACAAAAAACTTGACACTAATGCGTTATTAACAAATGCGGCTGACAACTTCATCTGGTAAGTAGGTGCTATAATTAGTTTGTTACGTCTGAGACAGCATAAAGTCGATGTGAATGACAACCTCACGCGCCTACGTCTCTCTTCCCTGCTATTTCAAACTCCGCTTCTGCACAAAGTATCAATGACAACGGTTTGTTCGTCGAGTGTATACGTACAATTTTTGCGTTCGAAGCACTCGCCTGTACAGTAGAGTCGTTTCTCCTAAGCGGTTTAAGCGTTCCTGTATTGTTTTAGTTTTTTAACTCTAAGGGAAAAAAACAACAGAGAGATTCGTGAAAGAAACTTTGATCAACTCGTTTGAATGAATGGGAACTCAAAAATTGAGTTTAAATCAAACAGTTATGGAAACAATAAATACTGGCTACTGAAACATAAGAAAGCGAATAGAATATCTCCAACTTAAAAACAGCAACAACAACAAATTTACTAGAACTACAAACAAACTCGCTATTTGCTTTACTACAAACACAAACAAAAGAACGACCACGATTCGTGTCGACCTACAGATGGTAAGTACAGTTTTACTTCATGAAAGCCAACGTTGTAATGAAGCTATAGTCTTCCATAATCTCATTTTGTTGTCAGTAAGACTTACTAGAAATATAACTAAATCTAACCAGATTTTTTCGTTATCTTATTCACTTTAAATATCTGATTATTTTAAAGTTTTACGACCTTTCAATCAAACGTTCTCTTGCACATTTTCGTTATCCGATTTTATAAATTCACGTTTAACTGTTTTTAAAATATACTTTGTTTCACACTATATATAGTTGACAAAATATACTTTGTTTCACACTATATAGTTGACAAAATATACTTTTACACACTATATATAGTTGACAAAATATACTTTTTTTCACACTATATATAGTTGACAAAATATACTTTTTTCACACTATATATAGTTGACAAAATATACTTTTTTCACACTATATATAGTTGACAAAATATACTTTTTTCACACTATATATAGTTGACAAAATATACTTTTTTACACACTATATATAGTTGACAAAATATACTTTTTTCACACTATATATAGTTGACAAAATATACTTTTACACACTATATATAGTTGACAAAATATACTTTTTCACACTATATATAGTTGACAAAATATACTTTTTACACACTATATATAGTTGACAAAATATACTTTTTTCACACTATATATAGTTGACAAAATATACTTTTTTACACACTATATATAGTTGACAAAATATAGTTGTTTTTTCTCATTGTCTTTCGTCGTCAATTCTCTTCCATACTTTGATTTCTAAATTTGTAGTTTTCAACTTACTTGAACTTGTAATTACAGTAATGGTGTAAGGTTAATCTATGGTTTTGTACCTAATAAGGAAAGAAATAAGTTTGTAATTATTTGATTAATAAGACAGCTATAATCATTTTGTAAAGATATATAATTTCACCCAAGTGCTCTAACTTCCTCTACTGAACAAGGGTTATTTAGTGATAGAATTTCCACTCAAAGATAATCAATTTTCCTAATAATTAGACTAGTTTTATCTTTTCTAACTACCCAATGAGAGAGATCAGAAATAAAAAGTGTCATATTTTTGTATGCCGTTCAACATCATTGTTGACAGTTGTTTCTCTCGTTTGAGTGAATGAATTTTTATACCCGACTTCACTACCATGAAGATGAATATTTATACCCTACTCCACCATCAGAAATAAGAATATTTATGCCCTACTTCACTACCATGAAGATGAATATTTATGCTCTACTTCACTACCATGAAGATGAATCTTTATACCCATAAAGATGAATACTTCACTATTAGAAATAAGAATATTTATACCCTACTTCATTACCATGAAGATGAATCTTTATACCCTACTTCACTACCATAAAGATGAAATACCCTACTTCACTATTAGAAATAAGAATATTTATGCTCTACTTCACTACCATGAAGATGAATATTTATGCTCTACTTCACTACCATGAAGATGAATCTTTATACCCTACTTCACTACCATAAAGATGAATCTTTATACCCTACTTCACTATTAGAAATAAGAATATTTATACCCTACTTCATTACCATGAAGATGAATATTTATACCCTACTTCATTACCATGAAGATGAATATTTATATCCTACTTCAGCATCAGAAATAAGAATATTTATGCCCTGCTTCACTACCATGAAGATGAATATTTATGCTCTACTTCACTACCATGAAGATGAATCTTTATACCCTACTTCACTACCATAAAGATGAATCTTTATACCCTACTTCACCGCCAGAAATAAGAATATTTATGCTCTACTTCACTACCATAAAGATGAATCTTTATATCCTACTTCACTACCATAAAGATGAATCTTTATACCCTACTTCACTATTAGAAATAAGATTTATATTACCATGAAGATGAATCTTTATATCCTACTTCACTACCATGAAGATGAATCTTTATACCCTACTTCACTACCATAAAGATACTTTATCACTTCACTACCATAAAGATGAATCTTTATACCCTACTTCACTACCATGAAGATGAATCTTTATATCCTACTTCACTACCATGAAGATGAATCTTTATACCCTACTTCACTACCATAAAGATGAATCTTTATACCCTACTTCACTACTATAAAGATGAATCATTATACCCTACTTCACTACCAGAAAGAGAAAAAGAAACAAACAAACAATATTTTAGCACGCCATATTGTATCTGATAAATTAGTACAGATCCCACGTGTTGTCAGTCGACACACCAAAACCACACCATTTTAACGCACCACACGGTGTATGATAATATAATACAATATATTACAGACAAGTGTTGTTGACAATAGTTTAAACTTGTAACCGAATTAATGGGAAAAAAAACTGTTGATAGTTTTCCATTTTTATAATCCAAATGTTGGAGAGAAATTTTGTGGATAATTGTTTATTTTTATAATCTAAATACTGGAAAAAACACTGTTGGTAGTTGTTTATTTTTATAATCTAAATCCTAGAGAAAACACTATTAGTAGTTATTCATGTTGATGATCCAAGTACTGGAGAGAAACCTTGTGATGTACGTTTAATTTTATATTTGAAATACAGACACTGAAATATTGTATTTATGAAAAGTAATTTGTTTTGGAAATTTAAATTAGAGAATAGAAAAGCTGTTTAATTTATTGTCTATATAAAGTTGGTGGATTTAATATCGTCCTATTAATTCTCAAGCCAAATATGTGAGGATAGGAAATTTGTAAGTTTGTGTCAAAAGGTGGCGTAATCTCACTTGGATTTCAACAAGTGATGTCTTTTGTCGTTGGCCCGGCATGGCCTAGCGCGTTAAGGCGTGCGCTTCGTAATCTGAGGGTCGCGAGTTCGCGCCCGAGTCGCGCCAAACATGCTCGCCCTCCCAGCCGTGGGGCGTTATAATGTGACGGTCAATCCCACTATTCGTTGGTAAAAGAGTAGCCCAAGAGTTGGCGGTGGGTGGTGATGACTAGCTGCCTTCCCTCTAGTCTTACACTGCTAAATTAGGGACGGCTAGCACAGATAGTCCTCGAGTAGCTTTGTGCGAAATTCCAAAACAAAAAAAAACTTTTGTCGTTCTAACAGTATAGAACAGCGTCACACAGTACAAGCTGCTGTCAAACGAATGATGTACAAAGTTGACACAAGAAGTGGTAGGTTTTGTTTACATGTATTCACTGATCGTTGCTATAAAAACGAAGATAATTTTAATAATTTACACACGAACGATATGAACAAGAGCTATGTGAAAACTAATTATTTTGTTACTGATTCAGAACTGGTGTTATTAGGTGAATGGGAAAGGAAACGACAGTTGGCAAGCATGAGTCATGATAATTAGGCTACAAGGAGGCGGAAAGATTTCGTGAACTTGAAATCGTCAAGATGTTTGTGAGTCTATAAGACAACTATTCTGGAGTAAACAGAAATGTCTTGAAAGTGATAGATAGGTCCTGAGCGTTTGATGTTTGATGAAGTATATGAAACGTATTTATGAAGACGAGGTTTTTGTCATTAATATAGAATTAAAATAGTTAGTTGGTAACTTTCTAGTTTACGCACATTTTATGTGGGGGGGGGGGGTGTTATTTGGGCATTTTAACACTTTAGAACACGAATTTTCTTCCGTGATCAGTAGGGAGGAAGTAGCACGTGCCCCAATAAACCTTGAAGGAATGAAAAAATAATTATAAGTCGACTGCATAAAAATATTATAGTAGCTAGTTACCCTTCTATGGGTCAGCTGTAAGTTTATAATGGTAGAATTTAGGGTTGCAATACTTTACAATTTGCTTGTTTAAAATTTCGCGCAAAGCTACATGAGGGCTATCTGCGCTAATCTTCTCTAATTTAGAAATGAAAGTCTAGATGGAAGAATTAGTCATCACCACCCGCCGCCAACTCTTGGGCTACTCTTTTACCAATGAGTAGTGTGATTGACCATACATTATGACGCTCACATAACTCAAAGGGCGATCATGTTTGGTGGGAAGGGGATTCAAACCTGCGCCCCTCAGATTGTCAGATAAGAGCACTAACCACTTGGTTGTATTCTGTTATAAAAATGCTTTCTCTTCCCTTCGGTGAACTCAGCAGATAACCTGATGTGACTTTGCAAAAAGAAAACACACACACACAAACACAGACGGGTATTAAAACTTTAATTAACATAAAGTACAGAACAACGTTTCGACTTTCTTAGGTCACCTTCAGGTTAACAAAGAGAGTTTGCGAGTCACGAATTCCATTGTAGAGTTTTGCGCTTATCAAAGTATGTGATTGTGTTCGTACAATATACTATAAAATATTCATAAGTTAAACATTCGCTTTCAGTTGTTACTTGTAGAAGACTTGAAATATCTAGCTGTTAATATGATTATTATAGAAGCATGTTTGTTGACTCCCCAAGGCTGGATTTTAATAATAGAATTTTGCTAAACAAATTAAAGTATAACAGTAAAGATTTTATTTCATTTTAGCTTAAACAGGCACAAAGGGGTATCTCAGCTGCACCAATCGCAGGGAATGTTTGTTTTTGAATTTCAGGCAAAGCTATACGAGGACTATCTGCGCTAACCGTCCCTAATTTAGCAGACTAGAAGGAAGGCAGCTAGTCATCACTCCCCCCCCACCAACTCTTGCGTTACTCTTTTACCAACGAATAGTGCGATTGACCGTCACATTATAATGCCCCTACGGCTGAAAGAGCGAGCATGTTTGATGCTTCGAGGATTCGAACCTTCGACCCTCAGATTACGAGTCGAGTGTCTTAACCACCTAGCCATGCGGGACGCGCAGGGATTGAATCTCAGTCTCCGTGTTATGAGCACCCCAGCTTACCGTTAAGTTACCAAAGAATCTCACTGCATTGCAACTTCGTTTCAGTACATTAATATATCTCCAACTTTCGCGACAAACATGCTCGCCCTTTCAGCCGTGGGTGCGTAATAAAGTTACGGTCAATCCCACTATTCGTTGGTGAAAGAGTAGCCCACGAGTAAGCGGGGAATGGTGATGATTAGCTGCCTTCCCTCTAATCTTACACTGCTAAATTAGGGACGGCTAGCGCAGATAGCCCTCGAGTAGCTTTGTGTGAAATTAAAACAAACAAACAATATCTCCAACCAGTGGTATTGAAGTTAAATATAGTAGCGCTAAATATTTGTTATTTAAAAATATACACGTGTTCGTAAAAAAATAAACCCTTTTTTCTCAATAATAAGAAAAAAAAAACATGTCAAACTTCCATTTTTAGTTAAAACTATTACCTAACAGGTACGTGTGCTAATGTTAAGTAGATTACAAATTATCTTCACTTTTACCTGTTCACATTAATCCTAAAAACAACTTAGTCCAGTATATGTTGTACAATTTGCACGTTGTATAAAAGAGCGCCTTCTATCGCAACTGGTAATTTATATTTTTAAACGAATAACTTGTGTATTTTTTGTTTGTACTTTACCTAATTTCCCACAGATATGTTTCCACCGTATCCAAAACTGCTATAGCGGTTTCCAACAAATTATTTATATTTATATTATTATTGTTTATTTAATAAATGTGATTTTTAGACTTTTTTGAATATCAATGAATGGTGGCTTTGGTAAGTTAAAGTCCAGTAAAACTGATGGTTTTATTAAAATAATTCAATCTGACATACAAGCTATACTGAGAAAAATAAAACGACACGTGCATGATATCAAGATAACGGGCTTGGCATGGCCTGGTGGTTTGGACGTTTGACTCGTAACCTGAAGGTTGCGGGTTCAAATTCGCATCCCACCGAACATGCTCGCCCTTTTAGCTAGCGCATGCGAGCGTTATAATATGACGGTAAATCCCACTATTCGTTGGTAAAAGCGTAGTCCAAGAGCTGGCAGTGGGTTGTGATTATTTAGCTTTCCATCTAGTTTTTCACTACTAAATTAGGGAAGGTTAGCGCAAATAGCTTCCGTGTAGCTGTGAGCAAAATTCAAGTCCAAAACGATTAATAGAATGTAATACCCATAGTTGCCTGGCATGGCTAAGCGCGAAAGGCGTGCGACTCGTAATCCGCGGGTCGCAGGTTCACCACCCACCGCCAACTCTTGGGCTACTCTTTTACCAACGAATAGTGGGATTGACCGTCACATTATAACGCCCCCACGGCTGTGAGGGCGAGCATGTTTGGCACGACTCAGGCGCGAACCCGCGACCCTCAGATTACGAAGCGCACGCCTTAACGCGCTAGGCCATGCCACGCCCCAAACAAAAGTAACGTTTGGTTTGTTTTCAACTTCGTGCAGTATCAGCGCACATGGTTTTAGTGCGGTGATCAGCCGTCGTCAAGGTTAAGTCAATCTGTTAAATAGCTTATTTAGCCATAGAAACAATATCAACCTGCTAAGTAGATTATGTAGCCATAGAAACAATATCAACCTGTTAAGTAGATTATGTAGCCATAGAAACAATATCAACCTTTTAAGTAGATTATGTAGCCATAGAAACAATATCAACCTGTTAAGTAGATTATGTAGCCATAGAAACAATATCAACCTTTTAAGTAGATTATGCAGCCAATAGAAACAATATCAACCTGTTAAGTAGATTATGTAGCCATAGAAACAATATCAACCTGTTAAGTAGATTATGTAGCCATAGAAACAATATCAACCTTTTAAGTAGATTATGTAGCCATAGAAACAATATCAACCTGTTAAGTAGATTATGTAGCCATAGAAACAATATCAACCTTTTAAGTAGATTATGCAGCCAAAGAAACAATATCAACCTGTTAAGTAGATTATGTAGCCATAGAAACAATATCAACCTGTTAAGTAGATTATGTAGCCATAGAAACAATATTTTGAGAGGGAAGCTTTAGTTTATAATCCCTGTATAAAGAACACGACAAACCAAATTATTTGAAAACTGTTTTTCTATAATTCAAGGCTATGTTAGGAACATACACACACACATATATATATAGTTTGCTAATATTTTAACTTCCATTTACTTTCAGTTCACCTAGTTAACAAGAAACGTAGAACAGTGTTTACTGCTGGCTAGATGTACACAGTGAACCGATAAGATAAATGTAATTACTAGAGATTACTCATAAGTTCCAGCTGTTACGTAAATTACTCCGGAAACCATAAATCTAGTAACTTTCTCAAGTATTAGATAATTAAGTTTGAGTGTGTGTGTGGTTTTCTTATAGCAAAGTCACACTGGGCTATTTGCTGTGTCCACTGAGGAGAAATTAACTCCTGAGTTTAGTGTAGCTGGCGTGTTATTTTAACAAAGAATGAAAGTATTCTGTGTTATGGTTTAAAAACAGTCTTTACGTCTTTTATAAATTTCGGAGTGAACCTGTTTTTTCTTTTTATTGTTATTTCTGAACTACGTCCGTAAACGTAAAGGTGAAACTTTTTACGCAACTAAACTCGGCTCTCATTGTCTATTATCCATCTGGCTTTCAGAAGCTAATCAGAGTTTACCTTCAGACAAAGTTAAGGGCATTTGGTTTTGGTGCGGTGATCAGCCGTGGTCAAGGTTAAGTCAATTCGTCGCGCTCTCACGTGGTATAATGACTTTCAACCTCGCTGGTGTCGCAGAAAAAAAAAAAAACAAGAACAAAAAAAACGTGTTCGGCACTCCTTACAGACTAACCTATAGGGTAATAATAATATGGCTGAGGGGAGGACAATAGGGTAGAATCTTCCCAGTAGGTTGGGCAAGATTTTATTTTAAAAATATTTTTTTTGGCATAATTTCAGTAAAAATGCCACCAGAGTGCTACGGTATTATACTTCTGTTTTGTTAGGCCTATGTCGTTTCTCTAATATTACTTGTACGAAGTTCCTGTGGGAAAGCAGTATATTTAAAGAGTTATGAAGTTAAAATTCGGGGCTCGTTTTCCCGCGGTGAACACAGCAAATAGCTGAATATAACTTTGCTCTTGAAAAACAAAGACATATTTTTAAAGAAAAAATTCCGCTATTTTGTGTTTTTTTTCTTCTGGATCCGTTTGGCACATGGTGGAAATGAGGGTAAGATATATAATTAGTTGTCTTTGTTATCTTTCTCTTTTAATAAGTTATCACAGAATAACGATTTTTCTTGTAAATGGAGGCTACTTGAAGGTTTGTACACTAAATAACTTTAAAAAATTTAAAATCAAAACTGTTAAGTTAATTGTTTTAAATAGACACCTCAGACTGCTCAAGTACAACTGTGAAATATAGCTGTTCCTAAGCCTAACCGTACGAACTAATAATGTTTGTCGTAAATATTTAATTTCTTATTTCCTATGTAAAAACAAGTGAAGCATTTTAAAAAGGGAACGTACCTTTCCATAACACTTTTACTTGGAGATTTGGAAAACGCACATAACCAAAACAAACAAAAGTAACGTTTGGCTTCTTTTGAACTTTGTGCAAAACTACACGAGGGCTATCTGAGCTAGCAATCCCTAATTTAGCAGCGTAAGACTAGAGGGAAGGCAACTAGTCAAACACCACCTGTCGACAACTCATTTACCAACGAATAGTGGGATTGACCATAACATTATAACATTCACAAGACCAAAAGAACAATCACATTTAGTGTGATAGGGATTCGAACTCGCGACCCGTAAGTTGCGAGTTGAGCGTCTCCTAACCAGCAGGCCACGAAAAATCAAAAGTTAGAAGGAAGTTTATAACACCTATATAAGGAACACGAAAAAACAAATAATTTTAAAAGTATTGTTTTTCTATAATTTAAGTTATGTTAGGAACACGCACGCACATTTTTATATTCATAAAAGAAAACTAATTTGTAATAAAACAATTTAAATTTCGGCCACTATGGGATAGAACCAGTAAAACATAAAAAAACAACAACTAATGTAGGACCTATCCTGCCTCTCCTCTCAGTATTAAGACGACATTTCGAACACACTGTTGAGCTCTTCTGCATGTAATAAAGTCTGAAAGTACAGATTAGGATCTCTCAAAAGTCGGTTGAAGAGAAAGAAGTCCACAAAAACAAAGTCAACCCGTTAAAGAGGCTGCGTAGTCCGTAAAAACAATATCAGTTTTGTAAGTAGGTTGTTTGTAATCCAAAAAATCTATCAGCCTGTGAGATAGATAGTGTAGCCATAGAAACAGTATCAACCTAATAAATAAATTATGTAGCCTCGGAAACAATATCAGCCTGTTGTCTTAAGTCTACGTACGAAACAGTATACAAATGTGCCTGATTTATTGTCTAAACTGGTTTGAAAGACAAACTGCCTCACCTCCCTCTAAATACAGATTATTATATTTTACGTCATCAAACCTTCAGGGCCCGGCATGGCAAGGTGGTTAAAGCTCCCGACTTGTAATCTGAGGAATGATGGTTCAAATCCCCGTCGCATCAAATATCCTCGCACTTTCAACCTTGGGAGCGTTATAATGTCACGATCAATCCAACTATTCGTTGGTAAAAGAGTAACCCAAGAGTTGGCGATGGGTGGTGATGACTAGTTGCCTTCCCTCTAGTCTTACACTGCTAAATGAGGAACAACAAGAGCAGATAGCCCTCTTGTATCTTTGCGCGAAATTCACAAACAAACAAACAATCCTTGAGGTAAAAACACAAAAATCGTACCATTTTACTGCTCACAACCTAACGTTTATTTCTTGAGTCTGAAGTGGTCTAATTAAACATCCTGGTACTTTTGTCCAAAACCAGTAACGTGGCTCCTTCAGGTCTGATCACGAAGAGTTAACTTTTCCAAAAGCTGTTTGACTTCTCACCACAGAATGACCCAATTTTTTTTTTCCTTGATTAGACATTCGTGAATAAATCAAACACTAACTTTACAGTTAATGTTCCGTTATCTCGTTTTATTAACTCTTCCGCAATCTAGGAATAAAGATGTTTACTTTTTTAAGGTTCGTGACATAAACACCCGAAAACTTCCTGTTCAACTAGTTTTACTGCCTTTTACTTGTCGCAAAAACTAACTTAAATTTACCTTTGTGTCAGATAAACAACATAGATCCTAAGTTTTGTAATACGTTATAAGATGGTTGAAAAGACACTTCATTATTTTCGCACGCACATTCCCTTCAAAGGTTTTGTGACCTGCCAGCTTCTGTCAGGTCTTTGATTTTTTTAAAGCAAAATTGCAGTAAGTGGCGTTGTGTTGTAATCTAGGTTTACGTACTAAAAGCATAACACTTGTGTTGTTATAACAGGTTCTTCTAATTTCCTTGAAGGAAAGGTGAGTCCCCCTCCCCTGTTTTCCTCACAAACAGTTGCTGTTCCAATTTTTGGGACACAGTAATTATTTCAACGAACCCAAATTTGGAGTTTTCGAACAATGGACACACCCAGATTTTGCGATTGATCTTTCAGGGACTGTGTGCAAGCCACAACAACATACTTCGGTGTTAGGGTGAGGTTTTGAACAGCTATCTGGAAGATCATAGCTGATGATGTACAAATGGATGATCACTGCTGTTCCCTACATCACATTTCTAGAGCAAGGCCACCTATGACAATTACCAACTTACCAGACAAAAGGCAGTGTTTTCATGCAAGACTGAGATATCGCTCATACAACCCGAGCCACAAAACAATGGTTTCGAGGTCAGGACACTACCGCCCTCTTGCGGCCAGGCCAATCAAATCATCTGAAAAAGGCGTTATAGTAACTTCAAACTGTTAACAAGTCTGAACTGTGTGTATAAAGTAATGGTGAGAGACTCACCAAGTTGAAATAACTTTATAAAGACTATATACTACTGACATTTCTTCTTTATATTTTTACCACCACAGTATCACGTGTTTTTTTTTTTGTTTTTTTTTAATGAAGTGGTTAATATATTGAGATAAAAGAACTGTTTTGGGCGGGTTTTATCACTAGCAGTATCGTAATTAATTAATTACTATAAATGAAATAAACTTAAACAGGAACTAAGAGATATCATGTGACGTAATGTTCTACATCAGTGTCGAAGGAACTTTTTCTAAAGACACCTGGAACATGGCTTCTTTCTGGACACCAACATGTGACGTAGTGGGATAAGAGCAAGCAGTAAATTATCAGTATTGTCACTCTTTCGAAATGTTTCTGAAGAAGTGAAAGCTGAGACCAGGCTGGATTCGAACGCGAGATTCTACATGGAAGACATATGATTCAGCGAGCTGAGTTGCAGTGTATCAGATTACATAACTCCAAATTTACATTTCATTGACAATTGAGTACAAAATATGACAGGGCTTTGCTGTATTTTTGTTTTTAATTTCACGCAAAGCTACTTGAGTGCTATCTGCGCTAGCCGTCCCTAATTTAGAAGTATAAGACTAGAGGGAAGGCAGCTAGTCATCACCACTCACCGCCAACTTTTGGGGTACTCTTTTATTAACGAATAGTGGGATTGACCATAACATTATAACGCCCCCACGGCTGAAAGGGCAAGTATGTTTGGTGTGACGGGGATCCGAACCCGCGACCCTCGGATTACGAGTCGAGTGTTTTAACCACCTGGCCATGCCGGGGCCTGACAGGGCTCTTGGACTATCTATCTATCTATCTCTGTATATAGACATATATTAGCGTATACATATTTTTATCCATTACTTTCTACATTATTATTTGAAAAAGCCAATTTTTAAGCATTTTTAGCTGTGTAACTTTTAAACGCGATACTTTGTCTCACATCTTTTGTCCAACTAATACCATTCACACCAGTTTTTAAAACAGAATGACATTTTTATTCTTGTACCTAGTTTGACAACATTCTTAAAATAGAATATATGATTGTTTTTAATTTACATTATTTCATACCATTCTCACCAATTCTTGAACTAGAATAATTTTTATTCTTGTACACTGTTTTCTTTCCGATGTTTTTTTTTTTTAATTATTGTGTCCTTTTTCAGTCTTTGTCACTGAATGCTGGATGGTCAGTTTTAAGTTGATTCGTCTTGCTGGTTAGGTTAATTTCGCTCTCTGTTGTTGACTCTGTTCAAGGTCGGCGAGAAAGGGAGATGCTCCAGGCACGTACTCAGGTAAAAGCTTGCAATTAAGCTAAACCGGACGTTATTGAGATAACAATCCAGTATTTATTACGACCGTTACCACCCGTTCGCGGCTCAGTAACCCTTCGATTTCGACGTTTAATTAACCATGGTATGCTAAACGTGCAACTCTCACTTTCACAACGACTCTTTTCATTAATTGTCAAATTCCCAGAGCAACCTAGATGCTCTCTAACTGCAAACAATGTGTAAGGAATCACTCGACCATTAACTGTTCCAACTATTAAATAACGCTCAATAGGCTAAAAAAAGTTTCGAAAAGTGACTTTTTTGGTTTCATTTTCTGTATAACAAAAAATAAATAAATCTATTGAAACTCCTGATAAGTAAACAAGTTGCTTGTTTAATATCCCGTAGCCAGCTACCGCCTGTAATAAAAACCGGTCTTTGAACAGCTGAAGTAAGTCTTACTAAACATAACGCATTTCTGCTTGTTTGTTTTTAAAGAAATAGTTCATAACACAGAATGTTGTTTTCCCAATATTGTAGTGTTATACTTACTGTCGTAGTAAACGAGTGTTCTGCACTATGTGTTTAACACCTTTGTAGACGTCAACTGTCATTGCATTTATTTTTTAAGATTGCGAAATAAATTTAATTCGGTAACGAAAAAATACACTACCGTATTTCTCTTCATCACTGATTAACTTACACTACCGTATTTCTATTCATCACTGATTAACTTACACTACCGTATTTCTCTTCATCACTGATTAACTTACACTACCGTATTTCTCTTCATAACTGATTAACTTACACTACCATATTTCTCTTCATCACTGATTAACTTACACTCGTATTTTTTATGTTGTGAGGCCTGCAGCAATTAAAATAAACTCTCTACTATTTATTTCAAATCTTTATTAATACGACCAGGTGGCTACAGTGCTTCATTCGCTATCTGAGGATCAAAGGTTCGAATCCCCGCCTCACCAAACGAACTCACTCTTTCAGCCGAGGGAGTTTAGTAATGTTATGGCCAATTCCCTTGTCAGTTAGTAAAATAGTTTTCCAAGAGTTGGCGGTGGGTGGTGACTACTAGCTGCCTTTTCACTGTTAAACTGGGGACGGCTATTGCAGATAGCCCTCGTGCAGCTTTGCGCGAAATTTAAAACAAACCTTTATTAGTACTTTCTCTGAGGCTCTTCCAATCGTATTGCCGCTTTACAATAAACGAAACATAGAACGATCGATTAACAAATACAAGCATTTCTTTTGTTTTGTTTGTGTTATTGTTTAGAACAGGCAGTCTAAGAATTCGTTTCCTACCGAGTTTGCGTAAATCAGAATACACTAGACTTTTGACAGGGTATAAAAAATGTATTTCAGAACAAATGGCAGTTAGGC
Organism: Tachypleus tridentatus; assembly: GCF_004210375.1. Lineage (NCBI taxonomy): Eukaryota > Metazoa > Arthropoda > Merostomata > Xiphosura > Limulidae > Tachypleus > Tachypleus tridentatus. Next base: position 188,414,833 of record NC_134834.1, on the reverse strand, counting down.
ATCATCTATTTGTTGTTAAACGCAAAGCTACGTAATGAACTATTTTTACTGTGATCCCCACAGGGATCGAAACCTGGATCTTAGTGTCATAAGTTTTCAGGCTTATCGCTCAACCACTAGTGGCCATTACGCTTCAAAAGTACATTTTGTGAAGCAGTTCAAAAGAATCACTTCATGAGCATATCTTTGTCCATGATCTTGAATCAAGCAGTGGTTAATACTCCCAATGATAAAAGAATCAAAAGTAATTTAAAAAAATCATGATGGGTCAACGAAACCATCACAAAATGTTTTATCCTAACTTCCATATTTTAAATTGAATTATTAAGATATACGTATCTGCTTTGAGTATTTTGCTAAACGACAAAATTTGTTCTTTGATGAAATATTTAAAAGACTGAAGAACATCCAGTTCGTACCAATTATTATACACATCAAACTCTCATTCTCATCTATAATGTGTCTCCTCTCACTTTGAAACCCTTGTTCCCACCTTCTTTTGTGTATATGGTGTTACTTTCACACCCTAATCACTTCTTCTATCGTCCACATCTCAGCCATCATGTTTTCACTTTCACATTGCAACTACCGCTCGCTATTGTGTGTCCATTCTCACCTTAATGCACCACCCCTCTTCTCTTCTCTTGTCTGCTTCCACCTTCGTATTCAGATTTTTCCTTGTTTTGTTTTCTGCTTTATCACTCGGTCTGCTTATCTGCTCTAATCTACTTTTTTTATCTCCCTCTTTATCTTTATACCTCTGCCTTTATACTCCAGTCTACTTCTCTTCTATCTGTCCCTACCGGTTGGCTTTATACTCCTTTCTATCTCTTTCTTCTTATCTTATCTGTTATCTTACTCCAATCCACTATCTCTTCTATTTGCTCCGGTCTATCCTTTTTATCCAGTCTCTTATTGCGTCTGTTCATTTTTGCGCTGCTCCGGTCTTCTCTTCTATCTTGTTCTGTCTCTATCGTCTTCTCTGATCTCAAGCTGCTCGTCTGTCTGTACTTTCTAATTCCACTTTGTCTTCCACTGCGGCCTTGTGCTCCAGTCTACTTTAAATCTGTCTGTACTTCTGCTCTATCTGTCTGTCTATCTATCTTTTTTACTCGGTTACCTAATCTTCTATCTGTCTTACTTTAATATATTCTGACTGCGGCGCTCGGTCTTTATTCGTCTTATCACATCTAGGCTTTATTCATCTATTCTTATTCTATCTACTTTTTATCACTCTGTCTTTTATGTCTTGTTCATCTTATCGGTCTGGCTCACGTCTATCGTCATTCATTTTATTCGGTCTTTATCTATTTTACACTGTCAATCCATGGCTATTTCATCTTAGTTTTGTTATCTCCATTTTATCGTCCTCTAATTCTGTTCATTTTATCGCATTCTTATCTGGCTGCTCGTCTATCTGTGCGCCTTATTTTATGCGGCTCAGTTTCATTCACTTTCATCTGTTCCTATTTTATACTGCTTGTTTGCTGTTACTTTTTCTATTTTAGTCTCCTACCTTACATCTTTTATTCTGTTCTTATTTTACACTCCTTTGCTCGTCTATCTTGTTTTGCGCTTTCTTTCTATCTGTCTTACTTTATGACTTTGTCTCCTAATTCTAGGCGTCTGTCTAATTTTATCTCCACTTATCTTTCTTAGACGCTGTTGTCTCTATCTTTACACTCTCATCTTTGCGCTCATTCATTTGCGCTTCTATATTTCTGTCATTTTGCCTGCTACGCACTCATCTGGCTATCTTCTCTCTATCTTTATTGCTCGTCTTCATTTATTTCTTTCTATGGTTCTTTATTGTTATCTATCTATTTATCTGTCTCTTGCAATCTTATCGGTTCTATCGTCTGTCTTTATTCTCATCTATTTTCAGTCTAGCTACTATTTATCTGTCCTTACTTCTTTATACATTCTTTACGTGGCCGGTCTGGCATCTTTCTGTCTGTTTATTTGTCTCTTATACTCAGTCTTTATCTGTTCCTTTTCGTAATAGGTCTGGCTCTTTGCCGCCTTCCGCTCCATTTCTTTATCTGTCTGTGCCTCAGCTGCTGCTCGTCCATCTATGTACTTTACTCTCGACATCGGATCTTGGCTTATCGTCTGTCTGTGCCTACGCGCTGCATTCTGGCTATTTTCGTCTATCTTGATTTTGCCTGCGGCTGTGCTCGGTTTTATATCTTGTTCTGCGGAGGGCATCCATTTTGACCAGTCTGGCGCCTTTTTTCTAATTTTACTCTTTCTCGGCATTCATGGTCTACACTAATCGTCTGTCTATGTATCGGTTCTAATTTGTCCTGCGGCTTATTTTCGCGTATCTGGTCGCTCTCGTCTGTCTCCATTTTCTGCGGCTGCTCTGTCTGTCTTTTATCTGTCATCTTCACTTTTACTGCGCTTATATCTGCATCTTAGCTGCTCGTGCTCTGGCTTTAGTTTTATTCTGCGCTTATCTTCTTGCGCTGCGGCAAGTCTTATATTTACTTTGCTTTTTTTATTCTGCGCTCTTTCGTTCGTCTTGGCTATTTTGTCCTGTCTTGCGCTTTATCTGGCTGCTCGTCTATCTATTGCCTGCTGTTGCCTCGCCAGTCTCGCAGATTACACCTATCTTTGCACTCTATTCGGTCGTTTTGCTCTTGCCTTTTTCGCTGCGCACTATTATTTATTGTTCCTTTTTAACATTTTCTCTGCTCGTCATCTGTCTTTTCTTCTATCTGCTATGTCTCGTTTGTCTTGGCTACTCGTCTTTACTTTTGCTGGCTCTTATTGTTATTCTCCGGCTATCTCATCTATCTTTCTATTATTTTTCTTCGCTATCTTATTTTTCTGTATTCTAATTTCATATTCCACTCTTACTTTCATTTCTTTTGCTTCTGCTTTTGCTATATTTCATTTTTTCTATTCTTTGCACTCCAGTTCTACTTTTCTTCTACATTTAGTTTTATTTTATTTATTTGTAATTCTACTTTTTTACCTTCATCTACTTCTTTTATTTATACTGCGTATTTGCACTTTTATTTATGATCTGCGCGTCATTTCTTTTATCTTTTGCTTGCCTGTTCTAATTTATTTCTTATTCGTCTGTCTTATTTGCTTTACGTTCCTCTTTTATGCTCGGTCTGGCTATCGTCTGTCTTGTTGCCTACGGCACGCATTCTGGCTTCGTCTGTCTTTGCCTGCCTGGCTTTCGTCTTAATTCCATTTCTGGCTGCTGTTTTACTCTTGTTACGCCTGCGGCTGCTACTTTCATCTTCTGTCTTAATTTTGCTTTTTCCGGTCTAGCTTATTTCTGTTTGTGCCTGCGGCTTTTATCGGTCTGGCTATCCTTATCTTTGCATCAGTCTAATGCTCGTCTGTCTGCCAGTCTATTTATCTTATCTGTCTTTTTCATCTGGCTGTCGTCTGTCTTTTGCGGTCACTCACATCTTTACTCTTATTTCCACTTATTTTTCGCTCAGTCTGTCTCTTACTTTATCGGCTACTTTTCTATCATAATTCTGGCTCTGTTTTTTTCGCTTTCGCCTGCGGCTAGTTTTTGCTTTTATCTAGTCTGGCTCGTCGTCTTCTTATTTTCATTTACACGTCTTTACGCATCATCTTATCTATCTGTCCTTATCATGGCTTTATTTATCTTGTACTCTACACTTTATATTCGGTTCTTACATGTCTTTACTTCAGTCTGGCTTTCTTTGTCATTTCTCCTTTATTCCTGATTGGCTATGGCTTTTCTCTAATTTGCATTTTATTTGTGCTCCGGTCTGGCTATATTCTGTCTGTCTTACTGTCCTTTTTACACTCCTTCGGCTATGTTTCCTACTACACTTTTATCTGTCTCCGGCATCTTTTACACTCCTTTTATTTTATATCTCCAATCTCTTCTATCTGCACCTACCCCTTCATCTTACTTTTTACACTCCCATCTACACTTCTTTTCTTTATTGCCCCTATCGTTACACTCCAATCCACTTCTCTTCTATCTGTTCTTACCTTCACACTCCAGCCTACTATTCATATATTTGTTCTTACTTTTACATTGTTACCTACTTTGTCTGGTCTTATTTTCATAATCCAAAGTGTTCCTCTTCTGTCGTGTGTCTGCTTTCATCTTAACGTCCTATAAACTGTAATGTTATTTTAATATGGTTATTTTTGATATATGCTCCCAAAATAAATTTTGTGAACTGAAAAAAAAAATCACCACTATACATGATAAAAATAGTTCTACGTCAGTGAGCTCCAATTAAGATAAAATTATATTTTTTTATGGTCGTGTATGACGTATTTACCAATCACAAATCAAGTTACACGCAGGAGTACACTCTACCAAACAACTAATAAAATGTTGCCACGTAGTTTGTGTGGATTTGTTAGTTTCTAGCAAAATTGTCCATAATATTTGTTGTACATATTTCCAGTGCGTCTTATTTTTGTGTAAAAACAAAAACGTGATCGACGAAACTTCTGACCTTTATCTGCTATAACACATAACGTGTTGACCTCATTCGCACCAAAGGAACAAATTATTTAAGATTTTCCTCATCCTGGCTAATTGCCACTACACAGAAACACGTTTCACGCTGTCTTTACGTCGTAACTGGAATACCCAGTAATTCAAAAATGTTTACTGAACTTCCTATCTGTCTGAATCTAATAAGGTTTGGTAACCATAGAAGCTTTTAAGTCTTGGGGGCTATTTGAAAACTAGTTTAGTGTCTACAGTAAACCACTAGGGGTACTGATACGCCTGTAGGAAACATTATTTCAAGTGGTATTCCTTGAACGTGCTATATATTGGGTCAAACCAATTACGGACGAGTGATCGCTCTGTTTGCAGGTTTGTCTGTTTTTTTTCTTATTATCTAAAACATCGTTTGGACACCAGACGTTCGACCTTAACTGAAACACTTAGCAGAAGGTAGAAGGAGCACGTGGCTTCTTAACGTCCTATAGAACACAAATGAAGTTCCCAGAAGAAAGAACATTTATGCTGAATTAACATAAAACACGAAGTATTTTAACAAACATTTTAACACTATTTGCTTCACCAGCTTGCTTGAAAGCCCACTTCCATCTCTCCTCGAACTTACATGAAGGAAAACTGAATTTTCTACACTCAGAAGTACACATTTGGTTGCTATTTATAAGCTTATGTTACTGTTATTTTTTTCAGGCCCGGCATGGCCAAGCGCGTAAGGCGTGCGACTCGTAATTCGCGGGTTCGCGCCCGCGTCGCGCTAAACATACTCGCCCTCCCAGCCGTGGGGGCGTTATAATATGACGGTCAATCCCACTATTCGTTGGTAAAAGAGTAGCCCAAGAGTTGGCGGTGGTTGGTGATGACTAGCTGCTTTCCCTCTAGTCTTACACTGCTAAATTAGGGACGGCTAGCACAGATAGCCCTCGAGTAGCTTTGTGCGAAATTCCAAAAACAAACAAACAAACGATACTGTTATTTTCACTGTTAGAAAAAACATTTAGGATCAATAAGTCTTGACAAAAATGAATAAAAACCCTATAATCCGAGCGCTTTCTAAAGGTAGGTTTTTCTTTCTCGGGGGTAAACTGAGAATGTGTGAGGTCCAACTTTCGAAAGCGCTTGTGTTATAGGGCTTTTATTAATTTATTTTACTGCTATGGTGACATAAAGCCCCCTCCCTCTCCCATAGTGCATTGCCATGGAAGTTTTAAATGTACCATTATAAAGAAACGGTGCTTCACTTTAAAAACTTTCCATAGTTTCAGGTAAGGATTTAAATATTAAATCTGTCTTCTTTTGTACCGAAGGCTCAAAATCTGGCACCGTGAAAGTTGTGTTTGATACCCATGGTGGGCAGAGCACAGGTAGCTCGTTGTGTAGTTTTGTACTTAACTACAAACAAAGAAAATTATAGGTCTAAGAGCAAAAAGTGCTGAACAAAGCAGTAGAACCTCACACCAAACTGAACTTATTGCACATGATGCGAGTAATTTGGTTTTAAAAGCCTGGTGGGTCAGCGGTAAACTTTCAAAATTACAAGACCGCCGATGTATATGGCACAAATATTTTACATATATGCGGACTTACAAAACTAGAAACTGGGTTTTGATACCCGTGGTGGGCAGAGCACAGATAGCCCATTGTGTAGCTTTGTGCTTAATAAAAAAAATAATTAACTAAGAGTGTATGTATGCTTTCATATGCAACACTGTTTACAGTGCTACATACCAGTAAGATTCTTTTTACATATCAAAACAAAGCAATTCATAATCATTCCCAAAACAAAGACAAAAATTTTCTAATAATTCCCTTTGCAAACCAAAACAATTCCTAATTACCAGGTCTGGAGGTTAGGGCGCTTGATTCGTACTCTACGAGTCGCAGGTTTGAATCCCATCATTGAGAATGCTTGTTTTTCTCAGCCGTGGGGTAGTTATAATATACAGTTAATCTTACTATTCGTTATTGATGGGTAGCCTAAGAGTTGGCGGTGGGTGATGTTAGGTAGTTGCCTTCCCTCCGGTCCATCACTTCGAAATTTGGGACGATTAGCGCATATAGCTTTCGAGTAGCCTGGTGAAATTCAACAAACAAATTCTAATTATTGAATAGTACCATTCAGCCTGAGGGGGGGGCGTAGCCCAGTGATTAATGCGCTCAATGTCAATCCGAGGGTTTATGGTTCAGAGCTAGTTGCCGCAAAAACGTGCTACGCAATTTGATGACACGAGCACGCTATAGTTGTGACGATCAAACCTCACTATTCGGTCCATATATAAGTTTAGATTTCAGAACGGCCATGCTCAGCTAGCACTTGTGTTGGTTTGTGCGCAAATTCCGAAACGAACAAACATTCAGTCACGCTGTAGTCCTTATTCTCTATTTATTTATTTATCTCAAATTATTAAAAACACGCAAATGTGTGGGAAACATGCAATAACGTTTTAAAGTAAGAACTGTCCATGAGATTAAATTGAACCGGATCTAATTTGCCTCAAAGGAATGTTTGTTTGTAAGGATCCAAGCCACTTGAAGGAACACAAACACACGCATGTGATTCGTCCAGAATCTTTCTAGTAACCCAGTGAAAGCAGATATTCGAGTTTTCTGTTTACAGAATGTTGATGGACGTTCACGTAATGCAACCAGACGTTAAGTTGCCGCTTTCACTCTCGGATTTTTAAACGGAAGAAAAAAGAATTCATGCGTTTCCAACATCCGGAATTTTAGGAGAGAAAGTCGATTCCCAGCGATGAACTCGTGAGAAAAAGGGCCTACTGACCTCTGTTATCCGCGTAACAAACTGTTTCTATCCAATTCGATAAATAAACAACTTGATAACTATGTAATGGAGCACACGGTTTTGTTGGATGTTTTTCTGGCTCTAAAGGACACCCATGACTGAGCTGTAACATATGATTTACAGTGGGAATTGTGGTTAAAGCGGAAATCAGCCCCACCACGACAGGAGTGGTTATACAAAATACAACAACACTGGAGAATAAGAAATAATCTGTCTATAGAACGATGTAGACATAAAAGCGGCAAATAATTCGCGAAAGAAATGAAAGAAAATGTAATAAGTAGAATTTAAATACTGAATTTTCATCCATCTCTCTCTCTCTTTTGGGCTTTACAAGTATAAATACGATGTTACTCGGTTTAATTAGTTCAATGTCCCAGCATAGCCAGGCGGTTAAGGTACTCGACTCGTAATCCGAGGGTGGCGGGTTCGACTCCCTGCCGCACTAGATATGATTTCTCTTTCAGCCGTCAGGGCGTTATAATGTGATGGTCAATCTCACGATTCGTCGGTAAAAGAGTAGCCCAAAAGTTGGCGGTGGGTGGTGATGATTAGCTGCCTTCCCTGGCTGTCTTACACTGCTAAATTAGGAACGATTAGCGCAGATAACCCTCGTGTAGCTTTGTAACTTAGTTAGTTTGTCTGTTTTTGAAATTCGCACAAAGATACGATTCGAGTGTCTTAGCCATGCGTTGCAGGTTCCAGTGAGAGGTTCGCGCCCGAGTCGCGCCAAACATGCTCGCCCTCCCAGTCGTGGGAGCGTTATAATGTGACGGTCAATCCCACTATTCGTTGGTAAAGAGTAGCCCAAGAGTTGGCGGTGGGTGGTGATGACTAGCTGCCTTCCCTCTAGTCTTACACTGCTAAATTAGGGACGGGTAGCATAGATAGCCCTCGAGTAGCTTTGTGCGAAATTCCAAAAAAAACAAACAAACAATAGTGAGAGAGAAATGGTTGCTGGAGAAACTTGGTTATTACATTCAACTTTAGAATACTGATTTGTCTGAAAGTTATTCTAATACTTATCGCCATTCCCGATTATCAAAATTTCATATTTTATTTTGAAAGGTGTGATATGAATATGAATAATTGGTAATAAGTGAAACAGTTCAATGCCTTTCAGATAGTAACTTAAATTAGTTCAGCGTGAAAAAGATATTCATGTTAATAATAAGAATTATCGCACTGTATATCCTACTATTCAATTACTTGGTGATTCACGTGTTTATTTATCTATCATACTAATTAAGATTGGCGTACAAGGCTATTTGTTTCGGAATTTCAGTTAAAACATTGTTTGTGAACACAGGCCTAACAAATTGTACCAAAATGAACGTAGCCTTTAGCAGACGCTATTGAATAAATAAATTAATTAATTATTGTTACATGGACTGTACTTAGCGTTACTATTTTATCAAAGAACTATCCCAACGATCGGATATTTCAACATATAATTATTTCGCTAGACAACGACGCAATTCACAAAGTCCGCGGGACAAAGGATGTTTTCATAACGAATAACGTGATTCTTTTGGACCATCCAGCGTGTTCGCCCGAACTGAACCCCATTGTAAATGTTTGGGGGTGGATGGCAAGGGAAGTCTATAGAAATGGACCTCAATTCCAAACAGTGAATGATCTTCGTGAAGCCATCTTCACCACTTAGAATAACATTCCAGCCAGCCTTCTGCAAACGCTTATATCGACCATGCCAAAGCGAATGTTTGCAGTTATTAGCAATGACGGTTGTGCAACTCACTAGTGAGACCTCTTTCTGGGCATTTTCTACCCTGTTTAGGACTTCTTTTTGGTATGGTCTTAAACTTTTGACCAGCTAGTATTTAGGCTAATTTCATAGTGTTCACATTTTCACTATTAAATGCTAAAAGTTTTTTTATTTTTATTTTCCCTTTTCTTATTTTCATCTTTCGAAGCTCTACTCAAATGAGCGGTTGAGTCTAACAACGCAAAATACATATTTTTTCTTTATGTCCATTGGCCTTAAGATTTTGGCCAGCAGTGTATATCATCTTGTCAGTTAAGAAATTACGTCACTCCTTTCACCTTTTCTTTAATGGAACTTCGTTCCTCGAAATAACCACTGCTCCTTCGCTTAAAACACACGTGTGTGAACAAGAAAAATACCTGAAATTTAACTTTATTATTTGTTACTGAAGGTTGGATGGAAATTTATGTACATTTGTCGGCTCCAACATTTGAAAGTCCTTAAAGAAAGCGTGTGTATGTTTTTCTCATAACAAAGCCACATCGGGCTATCTGTTGAGTACATCGAGGGGAATTGTATCCCTGATTTTAGCGTTGTAAATCCGTAGATTTACCCGCTGTACTAGCGAGGGACAAATGAAGGCGAAAACAATTATAATTTCTTCTAGATATAAAGCAACTGACTAACGATTAGTTTAATCATATATTAAAGATACGACTCGAAATTGTGAGTACGTTTAATCCACTCTCTGCGAATGCTTGTCCGAAGTTCTTAAATTTTTTTTAAATAAAGAAAGGTTCGTCAGGTGTAATGGTATGGATAGTAACAATAACGTTGTCTTCCGTCAGTGGACATCTTCTCTTCAAACGATAATTATTTTTAAACATCAAGCTTTAATTAAACTTAGAAGGCTACTTCTATTATAGATAGGAAGGAACGCTATTGATTTTTTGGGGTTAAAGGTCAAAGGTAAAAAGAAAACGTATTATAAAATAAATATTTAGAATCCGTGCGAAATCAAACAAACACTAACTACATGCGCTGTGTTTATTAACACATGACAATCAAAGTAAGTCTATTCTATTGATAATTCTATAGGTTTTCCCAAAGAAGTTGATTTGCACGTGTTAATTACTTCTCATAAAAATAAGTGAGTGGTTTATTGAAGTTATAAAATCTACTTTATGAGATACTCTCTACGTAAAGCATGCTGTTTTATGTTCTAGTATTTTATATATTTTACACAAATATAGAAAAACAATGCATTTTGAAGTTACAATGCTTTAATGTTACAATCATTTTTATTTTGTCTACTTCCTAATAATGCTTACGTACTGGTGCAGTTATTTGTTAGTTACATATATTGGCAATAGATGGCACGGCTTCATAATATCACTAATGTCTTTTTCGTTTTCCTTTGCTACATCATTCTTTGAATATTTACAATTTTCCATTTCATTGGTTCATATAGTATTAATTTTAATACTATCTCAGTATTCATCTGTTTTAGAAGTGACAAAGTTTTTAAAGTGTTCCTGATCAACAGACTAAACTTAAACAAGAAAAGTAATTAAATTCGAATTATTATTATTTTTTTTTGCTATTGTTTTGTGTTTGATGGAAAGGAAAATATATAGAATCTACAAAAGTATACATGTAATATATCACATCTGATAATGGCTGGACGTTGAAGGTAATGACGGTCGATCATTTATAACATTGTTTCTGAAGGAAACACTGGTACGCTAACGCCAACATTTGGGGCGTTACTGTGATAAACATTTACAGATATCTGACTGGTTTCGTTATAATAAAATGGTTTGATTAAATCGAGGTATCTTACACATACGACTAAGAATCTAGCTCCCCCTGGTACTATGTATATGAATTAAATTAATACAGTGTTATTTATACAAATTTAACAAAGGTAGAATTACAAATACATTAAAGCTAAAATGATTTCCCACAGTAATTGGAAAAATACAATCTAACAGATAAAAGAAAAATCGTAATATACGAATAAATACAGCATTACTATAGCACCCCCTATACTTTTATTTAATGTAATGTGAAATGAAACGGAAACTGTTAATGCCACAAAAATTAAATTTTATGAGAGTGGGGTTGTAGATGGTATAATATATTCCTCTAAAAGTTTATGTATTTCAAAGCCCGTTGGCTCCTGGCTACGTCTGTGGTACCTTGTAACTCTCTTTGATATACACGCCTGACATGATCAGGTATTTAAGGTACTCGACTCCTTACCTAAGGGTCTCCAGGTAGTTAAGGTACTCGACTCCTTACTTAAGGGTCGCGGGTTAGAATCCTTGTTAAACCAAACATACTCGCCCTTTCAGCCAGTTTTATCCAAACTTCTTGTTTCTAATATATTTATGTTTAGAAAACTTCTCTTATAAGGCATTCATTCTTTCAAACTGTTTCGTTCCCCGGGATTTTTATGTGATAACATTCATCCAGCTTACCCTCATTTCGTCTACTCTAGTGCAACCTTACACTAAAATAAATCTTTTTATATTTTTCTGTAAACTTGTTATGCTACCTTATTGTAAATGGAAAACTTTAAAGCAGTGTTATAATTACTCGAGAACAAGTTTTGTTTTTAATGTGATACATTTGGACATGTACATGAAGAAATATCGATTTTAAAAGTATTGTATTGTAAACAGTTGAAGTACAAAATTGCTTTGTTTCTAAAACTGTGTCAAGGTGATTTTTGTATCTTAGCAATATTTTATATTTGACAACCTGGTGACAGTTTATGTGGTTTGTGCTAAAACAATAAAAAATTACTTAGATAATTGCAACATGTCAATAGCGTTTACTTACCCACTCCTTTAGTTTGTTTTGATCTATGAAAGGTAAGAAAAACGTAAATATGAACTCTACCTTTTATCTCAGATATCAGTGCAAACTTTTTGTATTATTTTAATTGTCTTGTTAAATTGGTACGTTCCTAGAAAGTAACAAATTTATGATAATATATTACAGTAAAACTGAAGGATAAGAAAATTAGAGACACCTAAACATGGCACCGGAAATGCCTTTTTTACACCGTGCTCTGGTGGCAGCTAAAGAAGGGGACTTACAAAAGCTTCAAATCCTTCGAAAAAATCACGAGTTGGCGCCACATATTCAAGATGACTTTGGTGCAACGTGTGTTCATTTCGCTGCTCGTGGAGGTCATCTCAAAGCAGTGGAGTTTCTTGTGAAAAAGTGCGGTATGAGAGCAAACGCTCGGTCATTTGTTGGTGCTACGGCCGCACACGACGCGGCAGCTATGGGTAGACTAAATGTTCTTGCGTGGTTATTAAAAAATACAGACTGTACCTTGTGGGACCGGGACAAAGATGGCGCCACTGTGCTACACATCGCTGCAAGGTAAGTTGAGAACATATTTCGTAAATTATGTATTGGTGATCTTCTAAAACTGTTTAAACAAATAATTTCGAATACGAATAAACAATAGTTGTTTTTTTAGTAAACAATATTAATTGTATATTAAATGTTGTCATGGTTGATATTTTTTTTCTTAATGGGTACCTAATTTAAATTGAATTATTGCTTTAGGCTTAATAATTTGCGCGGGAAATTTCGTGAATGAATCAAAAATTAAACGCAAGAATGTTCTACAAATAGTTGCCCATTTTAAAATAATGTCGCTACCTACAAAGCACACGTTACGAAATTGGGTTGTTTGTGTGTGTGTGTGTGTGTGTGTGGAGGGGAGGGGGAGGGAAGGGCTGATATATCACTTTGTATCTCAGAACGGCTGGTATGGGTATTAACACTTCTATTTATAAGGAGAGAACAACGTTCCGACCTTCCTAGGTCATCTTCAGGTTAGGAAAGAGAGTTTGAATGTGACCGTTGACGGACACATGTCTTAGGGACGAGAGTATAAACGTGTAAGGGATTGTAGGGGGCGTTGCACGTGAATGTTTAGTTACACTGCACAACGAAGTTTTTGCTTCTTGAACACTGTTGGGTGTTCCTCATAGATTTTTGGCTGCTGATCGCGAAAATCACATCCAAATTTGCCCATCACGTACCGTTTCATCGAAATCTTCAGTTTCACCAGGACATTGCTACAATGGAGAAACGATATCAGGGCAAATGGAATCCGTCAATGCTTGCTGACTACTGTTGGACAGTGCAACGTGATGCACCGGACATTGAATACAAACGAAAATCAGGAGCAAAACACTTTTAATTATGTTTAACTTAATATCGTATTAGAAACATAAACACAATTAAATACGTTATTGCCGGTAAACAGTTAACTGTCTATTTCTCAGAGTTCCTACGTGATTAAACAAAACCGAAACTATATTTGTGCATAACCACCAGGTACCTGTCACAATCAGCAAAAACTTTTGAGGAAGCAAAACTTTTCAAAAAATTGTTGTGCAGTGTTATTAATTAGTATAGGTATAAATGTGTTCCTTTATATTGGTTTAATTTTGGTTTTAGTTGCTGTATAAGTAGGGCTTTTTTGATTTTGCGTGTGTTTATATTTGTTTCCCTACTGAATATCTTGGTGTTTTCTATGGTTATGTTGTGTTTGTTTGATTTGCAGTGTTCAGAAACGTGTGAAGGTGTTTTTTGTGTTCTTTGAATCTAGTTTCCATTTTTCTGCTTGTTTCTCCAATATAGAAGTTGTGGCAGTTGTTGCATTGTATTTTATAAATAATGTTGTTGTGTTTGTCAGTGTAGTTTTTACATAGCATGGACTTTAGTTTAGTACCTGGTTTTTGAATAAATTTGGTGTTTACTGGAATGTTGTGTTTTATTATAAGTTGTTTTTTTTCCAAATGTTGGTTATTTTCTCGCTGATGTCAGGAACATATGGTATGTAGCAGTATAAGGTTTTGTAGTTGTATCTTGGAATTTATTGTCGTTTGTCTGTTGTTTGTCTAGGTGTGTGCGTATAATTATTTCCTCGATATTTTGAGGAAATTTGTTGATGTTGATGAAGTGTTGTTTTATTTTGTTGGTTTCATCGTTAGTTTTATCAGGTGAACATAGTTTTGTGGCTGTGTTTATTTGGTTTCTTAATATGTTGAGTTTTTGTTTTGTTTCATGTGCTGAGTCCCAGGGAACGTATAATTCAGTATGGGTGATTTTCCTGTGGATTTCTGTTTTGAAGTATGTATCAGTTCTAGTGATCTCGAAATTAAGAAATACTAGTTGGTTAGTTTCTTCCTGTTCACAGATGTACATGTATAAAGTTAACGTGATTGAAAAAACTAAGTGTGTGTTCTGTAGATGTGAATCCAGCAATTGTATCATCAACATAACTGTACCAGTATCGTGGTGGGTGTAAGGCTGAATTGATCGCTTGTGATTCAATCTGTGTCAGAAAAATGTTGGCTACAACTGGTGACATGGGATATATCACTTTGTCAGCACAATAACAGCTAAGCCACTAACAACTAGACTAAAAGTTAATTAATAGCTCTTAAGAGTTCTATCCTAAAAACTCCTTCCTAAGCGTCCCTACGTGTCACCAATATGTACAATTACTAAAAAGTGGGCTACTCTCACATTTAATTACTGCTCTGGTTGCTTGTCATGTGTCCCTACGTGTCACCAATATGTACAATTACTAAAAAGTGGGTTACTCTCACATTTAATTACTGCTCTGGTTGCTTGTCATGTAAAAATCGAAAGTTTATTTTTATTTTCTTTATATATTTTTTTAGTTCGTTATTTTCCTTATATATATATTTTTAGGTTACTATTTCAAATTTATACAGTAATTCCTTTTCATTTATTTTGTCAAGCACAAAATAATTTCACATTGTTTTTACTGTTTTGTATGTGTTTTTATTTGTATATATTTTCTTGCACTGTCTTTTGATTTAATAAATTCAAAAAGAATTCCTTTCTGTGCTAAGAAAAATGTCCTAATTAACCAACATTTTCACTTAATTAGGGTAATTTGACTTTTTGTTAGCAACGTCTTCTGGAATATTTTAATTTCGTGTAATCATTCCTGTCGCTGTTTATTGACGAAAACAAAGAGTTTGACCTTTTTTTCTAAATTTCCAGAAAGCTATAAAGATGCCCAATTGTGTGTTTAGAATTAAAGCAACGAACTAGAACGCTGGCGTTTACTTTATCGTTTTGTTCGTATAGCCACATTCACTAGTTTTTGAGGACAGTGGAACCATGCGAATGTTAAAACTGATCTTTCACGAATTCATATTTCAAAGGATCTCACACGTTTGCTTATTTGAAATAAACTATGTATGAAAATTCGGTTTAATGTTTTTGCAGAAATCCTACACACATTCGTCAGATTTCGATGAATGTCATAAATTTGAATATCAAACAGTCTAAAACTGTCGTTTTTTCATAGTGAAAGATTATACAATGAACTATCTGCATTCTATCCACTACCTGGTATTTCAGCTTTACAAGTCCTTTAAATTTCCGATGACCCCATGGGTGACCACAACGAAGCTATGCTACATGGGAACTGAACTTTAATGAATATTTTGTTTTTCTTGGTTTCTTTTATATTATTATTTACGTGACGTTCATGCGTGATAAGCTTTACTAATGAAATTTAAGCTTTGAATCTGAATGTAGATGCTATTTCCCACTGACTGAATAAAGAGACCATTAAACTTTAGAACAGAGGTAGATCAATTTTGTGTTTTTCTGCTACAATAAGCACCGTTACTTTTGGTGAAGCAAATCTGTGAGATGTCCCAAGTTTAATGGGTCATCTTGTGTCTATGTAACCACCTACTTCTCTTTAACCCAAATTTCTACACTATTTGTTCACAATTTTCTCACCGTATAGAAGCGTATATGTGTGTTTTCTTATAGCAAAGCCTCATCGGGCTATCTGCTGAGCACCCCGAGGGGAATCGAACCCCTGATTTTAGCGTTATAAATCCGAAGTCATACCGATGCACTGGGGGGGGGGCTATATAGAAGCCAATTTGTACTCATCCAACTTCTACATTATTGTTTTACATATGCTCACTGGATGGAAGGTTTTTATTGTGTGGATTTTGAATTATTGTTTATAATATTTTCACTAGATGGCAGCAGTAACTAATCTCAACTGTGAAGTATTTGTTGTTTTGAAGTAAGCACAAAGCAACACAATGGGCTATCTGTGCTCTGCCAACCACGTGTATCGAAACCCGGTTTTTAGCGTTGTAAGTCCGCAGACATACCGCTGAGCCGCTGGGGGGCACTGTGAAGTATGAACAATAGTTCTCATTGTTTTCGAAGCGTTTTTTAAATATAGATATATTTAATTTTCCACACACCAAAATGATCAATAATATCTATTTCGTAATATTTCAAGAACCACTTATTAACAAGTTTTTTATTATTATTCTTGTCGTTCTGTTTAAAGCTTTATTAACTTTGCATTAAATAGGTCGCATGCTTGCATATCAACATAAAATAACCCAGTGAACAAAACACCGTTTGAATAAAGTGTGAAACCAGTGTTAACAAGTTTGACTACTGATGCGAAAATCTATCGGCTTGAAATTCTAAAAACCAAAATATGTTTTAACTGTTACCGATTTGTGCAACACGTAAATCCGACAGTTTCTCTGTCTCTTCTTTCTAGTTACGGTTTAAACGAGAAATTCTACCACGTAATAAATGTATTGATAGTATTGAAAATGGTTTCTGGCCCAGTTTTGAAAAATCATTAGTGATCGCGTGTGACATGTTTCGTTTTGAATCAAAACGAAAATACAAACAAACGTAAGGCCTACATAAAACTGAAATTATTTTAAAGGCTTAGTAGACTTTTGAATTAGATATGAATCAACAAGGACGATCAGCAAATTGAAAACCAGGACCATTAGCTGCATGTTTAGGATAGATCTAAACATAGACAGTGGTAGAACGAAAGAAATAACCTATTACCGCTTACGGTAATTGGATGAAATCAAACGGTTCCTACAGACAATAGATATGAATTAAAACGCAATCACACTTGAACGCTAAAGAGAAAAGCAGCTTAATAACAATTTATATAAATGTCATTTAACATTTTTGACGATTCGAGGAACCTCCATCCCCAGTGGCTCGCCGGAAAACTGAAGACTTCTAGCGATAAACACGAGGTTTCTGTACCTGGGCACAGCACAGATAGCCCATTGTATAAATATGTATATTTTAATTCATAAAAACAAATGATTGAAAGTTCGATTTTTGTTAGCATTGCCTAGGTACTTTGTGAATATAAGGAGATCCAGATATGGCATGTTACAAATACGGGTATGAACGTAACGTGCTAACTGCTAGCTTTGCCGGTTGACACGTATGTATAAACAAACCCTGAAATTGTTTACTGAGGTTTTTGATATACAGACAGTTAATACCGGATATATGATTCTTTACTGACAAGGTTTCTTGTCATTCCGATGTCTCACTTATTGGAAGAACGCGCCGATTTAATCTGTGTTGCACTCGTGGGTGGATGTCGTCCATCCATTATTTTTCAGTAAGTGCCATTTTTCTCACTCCTGTCTGTACTGTTATCTGTCATAAAACACTAGTTTTGGACAGTTTGAGTTTTGTTATTCTTATCTTCGTGTTGGGTAAACCTTAGACTATCCATTCACTGTTTTCGGTAGGAATCTAACCTGGGAATACAACAAAACTAGGTATAGTTTGTTCAGAATCATCGGCGAAGGCATCGATTGAAAATTTCTTTGCAGCTGTTGAATGTAATTTGTGTATCCATCGCTTGTTACCTAAACTACATCTTGTGAAAACTACTGTCTTGACATCAACGTTAAGAATCATGATTCTAATCGGAATTGTTCTGATCTTACTGTTGAAGAAATACGAAGTAAGAGAGTATGTACTAGATTGTGGGACGCACAGGCTTCACTTGCCTGGCTTGACCTTTTGCTCATTTTCGGCCTGTTACTTTCCATCCTCGAATTGACACTGATTTATCTGCTCTTTCAGTTAGTTTAACCTCCACGTCCTCTGACCTACATTGAACTTTGCTCGTTGAAGTACCTTTAGCTCTAATTACCTTTACTCTTCCTTTGTTTGTTCTCAGTCCACCCTTTGACCTGTCTGCCCTATTGATTCATCTTCACACTTTAATTCTAATTGCCTCAGTTGTCCATTTAAATACTCAAATTAACATGTTTTCCTTATTAGTTTATTGTCTGTGTTATAACTCACATAGGCGTGGCATGGCCTAGCGCGTTAAGGCGTGCACTTCGTAATCTGAGGGTCGCGGGTTCGCGCCCGAGTCGCGCCAAAACATGCTCGCCCTCCCAGCCGTGGGGGTGTTAGAATGTGACGGTCAATCCCACTTTTCGTTGGTAAAAGAGTAGCCCAAGAGTTGGCGGTGGGTGGTGATGACTAGCTGCCTTCCCTCTAGTCTTACACTGCTAAATTAGGGACGGCTAGCACAGATAGCCCTCGAGTAGCTTTGTGCGAAATTCCAAACCAAACCTATAACTCACATTCATGTGTGTGTGTTTTTAGTTACTTCTACTATCATCTCTCACCTTCCTATGTGCTCTAACACTCGCATCCGGCTAGAAAGTGTACGGTGCTGGTCTAAAGTATCCACACAATACGTTATAGTAGTTGCCAACTCAATAGGGTCGCGATAGCGCGTGAATGTCGTCACACTGTGCATTTTGTGAATCTTTGTAAAATACCTGAAAGCGGTTTTAGACGAAGTTTCAATTCCCAGACTTACATTAGTCATTGTCGATCCGGGCACTGTCATCTGTTTCGTAATTAAAATAAACAGTGGATTAATCTCTGGAACTTGTAGTCTCATTAAAAGGGATCTGATTGGTTCATCAAGGGAGATAGTTTTATTGTGATTGTCGTGGTGACAATAGAAACGAAACTGAAGGATAATGTTAAAAAAACACGTCATACTGAGAGAAGCTAATACGTGATAAAACAGAACTGCCGTGTTGCCACTCGCAGAAATTGTGCATTTCCTTAAACAAAGCAACAAAAAATCTAAGGAACTTGATTTTAATTGAAGTGAGGGAGGCCTTCTTTCTAGCACCCTAAGGTAAGCTGTTTGATTTTAATTGAAGTGAGGGAGGCCTTCTTTCTAGCACCCTAAGGTAAGCTGTTTGATTTTAATTGAAGTGAGGGAGGCCTTCTTTCTAGCACCCCAAGGTAAGCTGTTTGATTTTAATTGAAGTGAGGGAGGCCTTTTTTCTAACACCCCAAGGTAAGCTGTTTGATTTTAATTGAAGTGAGGGAGGCCTTCTTTCTAGCACCCCAAGGTAAGCTGTTTTGTGTACATTGTATAACTAAGATGTACATAAAACTTGTTCATAAATTATGTTAATCATGTTAAAGTTTAGGTTGATTGAGACTTCAGTACACCTGTAAAAATGACTT
Organism: Tachypleus tridentatus; assembly: GCF_004210375.1. Lineage (NCBI taxonomy): Eukaryota > Metazoa > Arthropoda > Merostomata > Xiphosura > Limulidae > Tachypleus > Tachypleus tridentatus. The sequence continues at coordinate 188,395,420 of NC_134834.1, read as the reverse complement.
CATATTTTCGTATCGTTTAGATCCGAGTTTCAAGCTGCTTATACTATATTTTTACTCTGCTTAGATAAGCGTGCCATGTTGCTCGAAGCAGTGTTTCACGCCGTTTAGCCTATAATATTGCCTTGTTTAGATCAGTGTTCTATGTTGCTCTATTTGTTTGTTCAACGATTTAGATTAATTCTGATCTTTGTATGACGAATCATCTTGAATCACTGAGAACTCGGGTTTCGATTTGTATTTCTTGTTACTTCATTTCATATCATTGTCTTACTAGTTACTTATTACTTGGTTCATTGTAACTCGGGTTTCGATTTGTATTTCTTGTTACTTCATTTCATATCATTGTCTTACTAGTTACTTATTGCTTGGTTCATTGTAACTCGGGTTTCGATTTGTATTTCTTGTTACTTCATTTCATATCATTGTCTTACTAGTTACTTATTACTTGGTTCATTGTAACTTGGGTTTCGATTTGTATTTCTTGTCACTTCATTTCATATCATTGTCTTACTAGTTACTTATTACTTGGTTCATTGTAACTCGGGTTTCGATTTGTATTTCTTGTTACTTCATTTCATATCATTGTCTTACTAGGTACTTATTGCTTGGTTCATTGTAACTCGGGTTTCGATTTGTATTTCTTGTTACTTCATTTCATATCGTTGTCTTATTAGTTACTTATTACTTGGTTCATTGTAACTCGGGTCTTGATTTGTATTTCTTGTTACTTCATTTCATATCATTGTCTTACTAGTTACTTATTACTTGGTCATTGTTTGATAGCTTAGATAATAGCATTCAAAACAGGAAAAATAAATATATCTCTGACTAAAACCAACAAATTAGTTGTGGTTATTAAAAGAAAGTCACCTAAAACGGGACACAGTCTCCAAGGCTGCTTTATAAAAAATATAAAAAGTTAAATCTATTGTTTATATATTATTTTTTAATTGTTTTTAGCAACCACTTTTAGAGCATTATACAGCTGTTCAGTTTAAATCAGTGTATTACATGTGAGCATTATTGTATAGTTCCTCAGTTGAAATCATTGTTTCACTAGACAACATTATTGTATAGTTCCTCGGTTTAAGTCAGAGTTTCACTAGACACCATTATTGTGCAGTTCCTCAGTTTAAGTCAGACAACTAGACAAAACATTTTTCTTCGATAACGAAGCTTACGTTACTGCATGATTATTCAACTATTAGTATACTGTAGTTTCTTAATCAGATGTTTTATCTTCATTTTTTTATATTAATTATAATTCTGTCAACTGAAAAAGGAAATATACAAGTAAGAAAACAATCTCCATGAAAGAAGCCTCGCAGTTGTTCATTATGGGTTTCGATACCCGTGATGTGCAGAGCACAGATAACACTTTGTGTAGATTTGTGCTTAATTACAAAGAACAACATTTAAAACAAAGGACGTCACATGGAAGAAGGGTTAAACAAGTCGAGAAAGAAAACGTAATTAAGGATTATTTAAAGTTCTACACTCTTTGTTATAAAAAAAAGGCCCGGCATGGCCAGGTGAGTTAAGGCGTTCGACTCGTAATCTGAGAGTCGCGGGTTCGAATCCCCGTCACACCAAACATTCTCTCCCTATCAACCGTGGGGACGTTATAATGTAACGGTCAATCCCACTATTCGTTGGCAAAAGAGAAAGAGTAGCCCAAGAGTTGGCGGTGGGTGGTAATGACTAGCTGCCTTCCCTCTAGTCTTACACTGTTAAATTAGGGACGGCTAGCACAGATAGTCCTTGTGTACTTTTACGCGAAATTCAAGAAAACAAACTATCATAAAAAAAGGGAACTAATTGAAACTATTCTATGAATATTATATCAATAATTAGGTATTTGTGTTTTTGGTCAGTTGAACTAAGTTACGGTTGGTGTAGATAGGATACTCTTACCATGGTAAAATGTGATGGAAAGTGTACATCAGAATTATGTGGTACGTGGTTATTGGTTGTAAGTAAACTGCTGCACAATGGGCTATCTGTGTCATGCCCACAAGGGTTTTTAACGTTTGAAGCTTTGAGACTGAGCTACATTTTTTTTTGGTCTTTGAAGCTTCATGTCTGAGAATCACTTACAAAAATTATCTATGCAGCCTCACTCCCTGTTTCCCATAGCAAGGGGCTCTTAGTCAATTTTCTTGGTTTAATACTTCATCTGTTTGCAAGATGAAATATTTGTCCATTCTAATATCCGAGGTTTGATACTTTCTTAAGGTCACACTGTTTAGGCCTACTTCGCCAGACGTTGGACGTCGGAGTTCACAGACTTTTCATGCACACGTTAGAAACCCATTAATGTTTTGTGGTTTTTACGAAACTAAAATGTTTTGTTAAATTATTTAGTAAAAGCGGAAGTAATTTTGTTGACTCAGGTGGAAAGAATTTGTAATCGAAATTCCAAAAGACCAAAAACGAACGTTTACGTTTGGGATAAATCCAATACCGTTATCAATTGACAAAAACAAAAATTAAATAGTAGATGGCGTATCTATCAACTGATTTTAGGTAGTATTAAAAAACAAGACGTATTCGTCTCTTCACATTTCAAGTCTTATGACCATAATGGTATGTGTATTCGTGCGCGAGTGTTTGCTTTTAGGGAAAAGCCAGAACGGGCATTGGCTGTGATGTTAATGCAAATAATGTAGTTTTACAAAAGAAGTGTTTGGTAAAACGTGGACTATATTTTTTACTTATTCTGTTCTCTTTTTAAGGTCACTAGTTCCAACTGCAACACCATTCAGCATAAGTAAAACTTCAATCGGCCTCTGAGGTGTGACGAAACACATGTTAAACAAAGCTATCATTTGTTTTAAAAATAATTTGTCTTTATAACAAGAGGTTATATAATTCTTCAAAGCTGTCTTCATGCACCCACTTTCCAGAAAAGTAAAATATTTGCACCCACCTTTTATCTTTTCAGGAAATATCATCCCCCTCCTTTTATCCTATTCTAACGTTTCGGTCTTTTTTACTGCAGATGGCAACTTATTCCATAAGGTAACCATCCTCTTATTGAAAAAATGAAACTGTCTCAACTGGAACCTAATCTGTCTTCTTAAATTTTGATGTGCCCTCTAATCTTATATTTAGAACACACAGCACAAATAAATTGGAAGACTAGAAGCTTTCTCATATCTTGTTTTTAAAGTAGAATAAACCTAACAGTTGTAGGCAGTAATTGTACTTCTTATGTTTAGAATACTGACTGTAGTCCGAGGGCTGGGTTATCTTGGGTTCGAATCAGGGCCGAGAGAGACGAACAAACCATTGGATTTGTTTTTTTTATTTTGAATTTCACGCAAAGTTACTCAAGGGCTATCTGCGCTAGCCGTTCCTAATTATCAGTGTAAGACTAGAGGTAAGGCAGCCAGTCATCACCAACCACCGCCAACTCTTGGACTACTCTTTTACTAACGAATAGTGGGATTGACCGTCACATTATAACGCCCCCACGGCTGCAAAGGCGAGCATGTTTGATGCGACTGGCAATCTAACCCTCGACCGTCAGATTACGAGTCGAACTCCTTAATCCACCTGAAAACCATTGGATAGCTTTACGACATTTCTTATTTTACGCGTATTCTTACTCTAAGCAACAACTAAATATACAGTTATGAATTACGCGGCTTTACAGCCGTAATTCTATTTTAGAAATATGTATTTCAAACAATTCTTTAAGATACAGTATAATATTTTCAAGTGACGTGAGACATATCAGATGTTTTCTGCGAGCGAAACACGTCGCTAGATTACAAATATTAAGCACAGGTGTGTGTTGTAAGCTTTAATGGTGTCGTAATACTCTCGACACAAGGTTACATTCCACCACCACCGCTATATATTCCGTCTTTACGTCGCTACAATTCACTGGATTCTATTGGAGTGTTTCAGAATGAATAATAGTGAATATCCTTTGTGAAGTAACCTGTACACCACAGTAAAACATTACAACCGCTCGTGTGTGTACGCTTATTGTAAAAGAACAAAGAGACTGTGAAACCACCAGGTGGCCGACTTAAAAAACAAACAAACATTCTTTGGTCTTGGAAGCAAGTCGATGTCGTTCCTCTTTGTTTAATAACCGTTTATCAACGACAGGTTGTGTTTAGCTGTGCAATAATTGCACATGTATCGAACATCTATGAACATCAGTCATATTGCCAAAGAGAAAATAGAAACACTAGGAACACTGAAAACCACTACGGGAAGGTATGTGAGGGAGACTTTTTTATTATTAAATAAATAAACTTGGCTAGAAAGAAGTTTGTTTGTTTTTTTCCACTGCGATGAACTTTGTCCGTTAGGCCATTCGCTTCTGTTGTTATTATATTATATACGTTAAATAGGGAAATCGTAGAAGAAAGTAGAGTGCATTTTAAATTAGTTTCGACAGATGTTATGTTTGTGGATTGAAAAGGAAACTCGTATTGTTTAGATTCGGTGTAATAACTTTATTCAGTTATGTATCTTGTGGAACACTATTGTTTAGATTCGGTGTAATAACTTTATTCAGTTATGTATCTTGTGGAACACTACTGTTTAGATTCGGTGTAATAACTTTATTCAGTTATGTATCTTGTGGAACACTACTGTTTAGATTCGGTGTAATAACTTTATTCAGTTATGTATCTTGTGGAACACTACTGTTTAGATTCGGTGTAATAACTTTATTCAGTTATGTATCTTGTGGAACAGAACTGTTTAGATTCGGTGTAATAACTTTATTCAGTTATGTATCTTGTGGAATAGAACTGTTAAGATTCGGTGTAATAACTTTATTCAGTTACGTATCTTGTGGAACAGAACTGTTTAGATTCGGTGTAATAACTTTATTCAGTTATGTATCTTGTGGAACACTACTGTTTAGATTCAATGTAATAACTTTATTCAGTTATGTATCTTGTGGAACAGAACTGTTTAGATTCGGTGTAATAACTTTATTCAGTTATGTATCTTGTGGAACAGAACTGTTTAGATTCGGTGTAATAACTTTATTCAGTTATGTATCTTGTGGAACAGAACTGTTTAGATTCGGTGTAATAACTTTATTCAGTTATGTATCTTGTGGAACAGAACTGTTTAGATTCGGTGTAATAACTTTATTCAGTTATGTATCTTGTGGAACAGAACTGTTTAGATTCAATGTAATAACTTTATTCAGTTATGTATCTTGTGGAACAGAACTGTTTAGATTCGGTGTAATAACTTTATTCAGTTATGTATCTTGTAGAACACTACTGTTTAGATTCAATGTAATAACTTTATTCAGTTATGTATCTTGTGGAATAGAACTATTTAGATTCAATGTAATAACTTTATTCAGTTATGTATCTTGTAGAACACTACTGTTTAGATTCAATGTAATAACTTTATTCAGTTATGTATCTTGTGGAACAGTATTGTTTAGATTCGGTGTAATAACTTTATTCAGTTATGTATCTTGTAGAACACTACTGTTTAGATTCAATGTAATAACTTTATTCAGTTATGTATCTTGTGGAATAGAACTGTTTAGATTCAATGTAATAACTTTATTCAGTTATGCATCTTGTAGAACACTACTGTTTAGATTCGGTGTAATAACTTTATTCAGTTATGTATCTTGTGGAACACTACTGTTTAGATTCGGTGTAATAACTTTATTCAGTTATGTATCTTGTGGAACAGAACTGTTTAGATTCGGTGTAATAACTTTATTCAGTTATGTATCTTGTGGAACAGAACTGTTTAGATTCGGTGTAATAACTTTATTCAGTTATGTATCTTGTGGAACAGAACTGTTTAGATTCGGTGTAATAACTTTATTCAGTTATGTATCTTGTGGAACAGAACTGTTTAGATTCGGTGTAATAACTTTATTCAGTTATGTATCTTGTGGAACAGAACTGTTTAGATTCGGTGTAATAACTTTATTCAGTTATGTATCTTGTGGAACAGAACTGTTTAGATTCAATGTAATAACTTTATTCAGTTATGTATCTTGTGGAACAGAACTGTTTAGATTCGGTGTAATAACTTTATTCAGTTATGTATCTTGTAGAACACTACTGTTTAGATTCAATGTAATAACTTTATTCAGTTATGTATCTTGTAGAACACTACTGTTTAGATTCAATGTAATAACTTTATTCAGTTATGTATCTTGTGGAATAGAACTGTTTAGATTCAATGTAATAACTTTATTCAGTTATGTATCTTGTAGAACACTACTGTTTAGATTCAATGTAATAACTTTATTCAGTTATGTATCTTGTGGAATAGAACTGTTTAGATTCAATGTAATAACTTTATTCAGTTATGTATCTTGTAGAACACTACTGTTTAGATTCAATGTAATAACCTTATTCAGTTATGTATCTTGTGGAACAGAACTGTTAAGATTCGGTGTAATAACTTTATTCAGTTATGTATCTTGTAGAACACTACTGTTTAGATTCAATGTAATAACTTTATTCAGTTATGTATCTTGTGGAATAGAACTGTTTAGATTCAATGTAATAACTTTATTCAGTTATGTATCTTGTAGAACACTACTGTTTAGATTCAATGTAATAACCTTATTCAGTTATGTATCTTGTGGAACAGAACTGTTAAGATTCGGTGTAATAACTTTATTCAGTTATGTATCTTGTAGAACACTACTGTTTAGATTCGGTGTAATAACTTTATTCAGTTATGTATCTTGTAGAACAGTATTGTTTAAATTCTGTGTAATAACTTCGTAAGGTTTATGTCTCTTCTAAAACAATGTTGTTTAGATTTATGTAATAACTTCGTGAAGTTATGTTTCTTCTAAAACAATGTTGTTTAGATTTATGTAATAACTTCGTGAAGTTATGTTTCTTCTAAAACAATGTTGTTTAGATTTGTGTAATAACTTAGTGAGGTTATGTTTCTTCTAAAACAATGTTGTTTAGGTTTGTGTAATAACTTAGTGAGGTTATGTTTCTTCTAAAACAATGTTGTTTAGATTTGTGTAATAACTTAGTGAGGTTATGTTTCTTCTAAAACAATGTTGTTTAGGTTTGTGTAATAACTTCGTGAGGTTATGTTTCTTCTAAAACAATGTTGTTTATATTTGTGTAATAACTTCGTGAGGTTATGTTTCTTCTAAAACAATGTTCTTTAGATTTGTGTAATAACTTCGTGAAGTTATGTTTCTTCTAAAACAATGTTGTTTGGATTTGTGTGATAACTTCGTGAGGTTATGTTTTTTCTAAAACAATGTGGTTTAGATTCGGTTTAGTAGTTACATTATATAGTTTGGTCTAAGGAAAGATACTGTTTGTGGTGCTTCATTTCGAGTGTTATCTTACTTTGCTGATTAGGCCTCATAGAATTTTTTAAAGTAACTATATGAAACATTATAAAATTCACCTTTATTTCCAAGTGAATGTATTCTTGGTGAGAAACAGTTGATGGAATTAAAGCACTTGGTGTGTTGTTTTAAGAAAATACTTTCAACATCTCGTCTTTAAAATAACAATTATATTTCAAGTTAACGACCACTTCAATGGCTAATGTTAAAAACAAGAAAAAAACGATTTTCATAGAAGTTACGAATTCTTTTAAAATGGCTGACATTGAGTGAAAAAAAACAAACTATTTAACGATACCTAAGGAAAGCTGTTATTGTTTGAATGTACTTTTAAAGTTTATTATTCCAAGTCAATAAAAAAGTGAAACAGTTGTTGGGCTGTACTAACCTTTTCTCTTAAGGGTGCTTGTTCAGTTTAGGTTTCGAAAACCAGTGGTGTAACAGTTTACATTCAAAACAAAAACCTTCACACGATTTAGCCGGTTTAAATATAGCTGATTTTTTTCAAGTTACACACACTTTAAACATACTGGTGTTGTAACGTAAAGCAGGTTAGAGCTCGCTACACTTTAAAACATATTGGTGTTGTAACATAAAGCAGGTTAGAGCTTGCTACACTTTAAAACATATTGGTGTTGTAACGTAAAGCAGGTTAGAGCTTGCTACACTTTAAAACATATTGGTGTTGTAACATAAAGCAGGTTAGAGCTTGCTACACTTTAAACATACTGGTGTTGTAACATAAAGCAGGTTAGAGCTTGCTACACTTTAAAACATACTGGTGTTGTAACATAAAGCAGGTTAGAGCTTGCTACACTTTAAAACATATTGGTGTTGTAACGTAAAGCAGGTTAGAGCTCGTTACACTTTAAACATACTGGTGTTGTAACGTAAAAGCAGGTTAGAGCTCGCTACACTTTAAACATACTGGTGTTGTAACGTAAAGCAGGTTAGAGCTCGTTACACTTTAAACATACTGGTGTTGTAACATAAAGCAGGTTAGAGCTCGCTACACTTTAAACATACTAGTGTTGTAACGTAAAGCAGGTTAGAGCTCGTTACACTTTAAACATACTGGTGTTGTAACATAAAGCAGGTTAGAGCTCGCTACACTTTAAACATACTGGTGTTGTAACATAAAGCAGGTTAGAGCTCGCTACACTTTAAACATACTGGTGTTGTAACATAAAGCAGGTTAGAGCTCGCTACACTTTAAACATACTGGTGTTGTAACATAAAGCAGGTTAGAGCTCGCTACACTTTAAATATACTGGTGTTGTAACATAAAGCAGGTTAGAGCTCGCTACACTTTAAACATACTGGTGTTGTAACATAAAACAGGTTAGAGCTCGCTACACTTTAAACATACTGGTGTTGTAACATAAAAGCAGGTTAGAGCTCGCTACACTTTAAACATACTGGTGTTGTAACATAAAGCAGGTTAGAGCTCGCTACACTTTAAACATACTAGTGTTGTAACATAAAGCAGGTTAGAGCTCGCTACACTTTAAACATACTTGTGTTGTAACATAAAAGCAGGTTAGAGCTCGCTACACTTTAAACATACTGGTGTTGTAAGGTAAAGCAGGTTAGAGCTCGCTACACTTTAAACATACTAGTGTTGTAACATAAAGCAGGTTAGAGCTCGCTACACTTTAAACATACTGGTGTTGTAACGTAAAGCAGGTTAGAGCTCGCTACACTTTAAACATACTGGTGTTGTAACATAAAGCAGGTTAGAGCTCGCTACACTTTAAACATACTGGTGTTGTAACATAAAGCAGGTTAGAGCTCGCTACACTTTAAACATACTGGTGTTGTAATGTAAAGCAGGTTAGAGCTCGCTACACTTTAAACATACTGGTGTTGTAACATAAAGCAGGTTAGAGCTCGCTACACTTTAAACATACTGGTGTTGTAACATAAAGCAGGTTAGAGCTCGCTACACTTTAAAACATATTGGTGTTGTAACGTAAAGCAGGTTAGAGCTCGTTACACTTTAAACATACTGGTGTTGTAACGTAAAGCAGGTTAGAGCTCGCTACACTTTAAACATACTGGTGTTGTAACGTAAAGCAGGTTAGAGCTCGTTACACTTTAAACATACTGGTGTTGTAACATAAAGCAGGTTAGAGCTCGCTACACTTTAAACATACTAGTGTTGTAACGTAAAAGCAGGTTAGAGCTCGTTACACTTTAAACATACTGGTGTTGTAACATAAAGCAGGTTAGAGCTCGCTACACTTTAAACATACTGGTGTTGTAACATAAAGCAGGTTAGAGCTCGTTACACTTTAAATATACTGGTGTTGTAACATAAAGCAGGTTAGAGCTCGCTACACTTTAAACATACTGGTGTTGTAACGTAAAGCAGGTTAGAGCTCGTTACACTTTAAACATACTGGTGTTGTAACATAAAGCAGGTTAGAGCTCGCTACACTTTAAACATACTAGTGTTGTAACGTAAAGCAGGTTAGAGCTCGTTACACTTTAAACATACTGGTGTTGTAACATAAAGCAGGTTAGAGCTCCTTACACTTTAAACATACTGGTGTTGTAACATAAAGCAGGTTAGAGCTCGTTACACTTTAAATATACTGGTGTTGTAACATAAAGCAGGTTAGAGCTCGCTACACTTTAAACATACTGGTGTTGTAACATAAAGCAGGTTAGAGCTCGCTACACTTTAAACATACTGGTGTTGTAACATAAAGCAGGTTAGAGCTCGCTACACTTTAAATATACTGGTGTTGTAACATAAAGCAGGTTAGAGCTCGCTACACTTTAAACATACTGGTGTTGTAACATAAAGCAGGTTAGAGCTCGCTACACTTTAAACATACTGGTGTTGTAACATAAAGCAGGTTAGAGCTCGCTACACTTTAAACATACTAGTGTTGTAACATAAAGCAGGTTAGAGCTCGCTACACTTTAAACATACTTGTGTTGTAACATAAAGCAGGTTAGAGCTCGCTACACTTTAAACATACTGGTGTTGTAAGGTAAAGCAGGTTAGAGCTCGCTACACTTTAAACATACTAGTGTTGTAACATAAAGCAGGTTAGAGCTCGCTACACTTTAAACATACTGGTGTTGTAACGTAAAGCAGGTTAGAGCTCGCTACACTTTAAACATACTGGTGTTGTAACATAAAGCAGGTTAGAGCTCGCTACACTTTAAACATACTGGTGTTGTAACATAAAGCAGGTTAGAGCTCGCTACACTTTAAACATACTGGTGTTGTAATGTAAAGCAGGTTAGAGCTCGCTACACTTTAAACATACTGGTGTTGTAACATAAAAGCAGGTTAGAGCTCGCTACACTTTAAACATACTGGTGTTGTAACATAAAGCAGGTTAGAGCTCGCTACACTTTAAACATACTGGTGTTGTAACGTAAAGCAGGTTAGAGCTCGCTACACTTTAAACATACTGGTGTTGTAACATAAAGCAGGTTAGAGCTCGCTACACTTTAAACATACTGGTGTTGTAACGTAAAGCAGGTTAGAGCTCGCTACACTTTAAACATACTGGTGTTGTAACATAAAGCAGGAAAGAGATTGCTACACTAAATGCTTGAAGATAAAATATTTTTTCCTTGTGTTCAGTAATATTTAACTCGCACAGTAATCCTTATGCAGCGCAGTGTAGTAAGTCTTGAAATTACGTATATTTAAAATCACTCCAATGTAAACGAACAAACAAAGCAAAGAGTGAGAGCAAACACTATTTTGTTTCGTCCATGGTGTACAGGTGATAAAGTTCTCCCTGTTAACCTTTTCGCTATGTGATAATGACGCTGAAATAATGCTAAGAATACTTTTATATCTTGTGTTTGCCATTCACAACCTGGTGGCCTCTCGTACTCTAGTGAGTGTTTGTAGAACTGGTCAGTAAGTGAGAAACGTAAATAAATGAAGAATGCGAGTTATTTAAGTTGTCTAAGAAACCATTTTCTGTAGTTCCTGATTTCATCAAGAAAATAATGATGGCTTTGTTTTTTATTTGCACATTTTCTGTAGCTTTGATAGGATGTAAGAGTAGATAAACTTGTTGTTAAAGCACTAAGTTTCAGCACACAAATATTGTAAATTGTAGCGAATACCACAGGTCAAGTTAGTTTGGTTTGCTTTGAATTTCGCGCAAAGCTATACGAGGGCTATCTACTCTAGCCGTCCCTCATATAGCAGTGTAAGACTAGAGGGAAGGCAGCTAGTCATCAACACCCACCGCCAACTCTTGAGCTACTCTTTTACCAACGAATAGTGGGATTGACCGTCACATTACAACGCCCCCACGGCTGAAAGGGCGAGCATGTTTGATGAGACGGGGATTCGAACCCGCGACCCTTAGATTACGAGTCGAACGCCTTAATCCACCTGGCCATGGCGGGCCCTGCCAAGTTAGAATAATATAATCTGTATAAATTAACGTTAATGTGTGTGTGTGTGTATCTATTCATTTGTATGTTTCCACATTTTTTTATTTACCAATCACCACCAAACTTGACACAGGTCATAAGGGGGATTTGGACCTCCATCCTATTTTCATTTTGATAGAATTCTTAAACCAAATACGTCTTACTTTCAGTGTTATTACTTTCATTTAGTTTTACTGCACGTTTAATGTTTATTTTGATAACATAAAGAAAAATATAAGCAGTTTCCCATCCTTTGTTACAAACGAGTTTTTATTTAACCAGTCAAACGGGTGGCTGTTCAAGTTAGTATTGTCATAAAGGTAAATCATTTCAGTAATAAGTCCGGCTTTCTAAAGAAAAATTATCACAGACGTCATTAGAGAATACCAAGCATCATCTGTCACGTGCATCGACCAGCTCATAGTTGCCCCTCGGTGGGCTCAGCTGATTACCTGATGTAGCTTTGCTATAAGAAAAACATACACACACTCTCCAGGTTGATGTTTGTAAGGCTTCAGAATGTATATGGTTTGTATATTTGTCTTAATATTTCTCTGTTTAGATAATGTACTTGTTTTCACTACAACCTACACTACATGGAATTTTTGATTTGTTTTCAGTTTCGCGCAAAGCTACTCGAGGGCTATCCGCGCTAGCCGTCCCTAATTTAGCAATGTAAGACTAGAGAGAAGGCAGCTAGTCATCACCACCCACCGTCAACGCTTGGGCTACTCTTTTACCAACGAAAAGTGGGATTGACCGTAACAATATAACGCCCCCACGGCTGGGAGGGCGAGCATGTTTGGTGCGACGGGGATTCGAATTCGCGACCCTCAGATTACGAATCGAGTGTCTTAACCATCTGACCATGCCGGGCACGCTACATGTGAACCCTTAGTATTCTGTTGTGTATTTGGTTTGGTAACTGGTGCGTATTTGTGTTTGTTATGGTAAGTAGTGTGTGTATATGTTTGTTACAGTAATTAGGTGTGTATGTTGTCCTCATGGTAACTAGGTGTGTTTCTTACGGTTACATGAATGTTCACGGTCTATCCAGTTCCGTAATTTTACAGTTGGATATCACATATACTGAGAGACATGTACAAGTAACCAACCAATAATAAAATAGTATTTTTTATTAATTTTATTACAATAACTTATACATAATTATTGCTGTTATTTCGAAGCTGTTTTTTATAAATCACAAATCATAACTTCTTTACCGTCCGAACACTCTTAAAATATTTATAGACGTCATCTCTTAATCGTGTTTTGGTCGGATGTGACCTAGTGGTTGGTGAATCGGGCTGTGTATCGCAGGGGCCGGATTTCGCACTTTTAGCTATGATCTGGTTATTTAGAACATGTGAACATGAAATACTGAACCCTTCACATACAAAATTTCATGTGCATTCCCTTAGCCATGCTGCAAGAACAAATGTTAGTGCACAAGCAATATATTATATTACAGGCACGAGTTAGTATTTGAAAAGAAGTCATGTGATGCCTAGCTATTCCAAGATGTCAGTTCAAACATCTAGATGGGAGCTGTTTGAGAAACAGTTATATTTTACCATAATTATCAGTGAATGAATAATTAGATATAATGTTATTTGCTTGTTTGTTTTTCACTATTTTTAGTAAGAAAATAAAAAATAGAAATCTGTATTCTGCACATCATGGAGGATTGAACCTCGTATTTTAGCGTTGTAAATCCGTAAATCTATCACTTAGTCACCGGGAGACACAGTCTATGAAGAAGACATTTTTATTAACTTAGTGAATGTCGACTGTGAATAACTCAACATGTCCTTATTTCAAGTTTTATCGTGCACCTGTCTTTTACCTCCGACCCTCAATCTGAGGGTCGCGGGTTCGAATTCTCGTCGCACCAAACATGCTCTCCCTTTCACCCGTGGGGGCGTTATAACGTGACGGTCAATCCAATTATTCGAAGGTAAAAGAATAGCCTAAGAGTTGGCGGTGAGTGGTGATGACTAGCTGCTTTCCCTCTAGTCTTACACTGCTAAATTAGGGACGGCTAACGCAGATAGACCTCGTGTAGCTTTGCGCGAAATTCAAAAAACAAACAATCCTTTACCTTCGTACTTTATATATTTCCACTTCATGTTCCTCCCCGGTGTGTAAGCAACAACTTTCTATACTTACAGAACTAAAAATCCGGGATTCAATTCCCGTAGGTGCACAGAACGCAGTTAGGTCATTATGTAGCTTTAAGCTTAACAAGAGGGAATCCTCAACAGCCGCAGCTCTTGGCAGTAAATTAATCTTTAAGACCTTGGTGTAATTAGTTCTCAGATTAGCGAAGAGATGGTGGAGCTATGAGGTAAAAGTTTGTACATATAAAAAACAAACAAACTGAGCCATTCTATGAGCCGCTATACCGTGGCTAACCTTCCCTCGTATCCATTTCTTGATAGTCGTCCAAATAGGACGTGCTTTGCATTTCTGTCACACATTCTTATTGTTGCTCTAATTTCAGTTTCTTCAATCATCATTTTTCTCAAGAAAACAGCTGTTGATTTCAAGGCGTGGCTGGAAGCTTTAAGTCTTTGTAAACTTCAAATCATTGTGTTTTATTTCTATTAACAATACTAGGGAATATGCCCATTTCTCTTGGGTAAGATGTTTCCTTTTCATAAATATAAGCTTGATTTATGTATGGAAAGAGATGTGACATATAATCGACCAACTTTAATTTATATGGATTGGCGCTGTACTGTCCAAGTGTGAAGAATTCGCCATGATGAACCATTAATATGCATGTCGCCCTCAGCGCTATGATCATATGTGATGATACGCCATTGTATTAGCGTTTTTATAAAGTGCCAGTAACTATGTGCGTATCACCAAAGATAAATTTACGCAAGTATATATAATACGATTCATCGCTAGATTTTTTTTTTTTTTTTTTTAATTTCGCACTAGCCGTTACTAATTTTGTAGTGTAAGACTAGAGGGAAGGCAACTAGTCATCACCAACTACCGCCAACTCTTGGGCTACTTTTTTACCAATGAATAGTGGGATTGACCGCCACATTATAACGCCCCCACACGGCTGAAAGGGCAAGCATGTTTCGTGTGACGGGGGTTCGAACCTGTGACCCTCAGACCGCCCGGCCATGCCGGGCCTCATCGTTAGAAAAAAGAACTTATTTCAGTGATAATTACACTAAAATTGTCACTACCGTTAACACTTCCTAGTTTTATTGTAGTTTTAACAAACAAACAAAGTTCAAGCGAAACATTATAAACGTGTGCATTTCCGGATTATTTATGCAGTCTTACTTCCTGTTAGGTTAACGTTATGAGTCAGGAGTAAAAATATGTTTCAGTTGTGAAACTAGTACATATTTTCCTGTCGTAGAAACCGAGCTTATAATGATTTAGAGATAAAAAAACCCAAAACAGCGAAACATGATGGATTGCCTCACACTTCTTTGAATGATACAGATAATAACAGGATTTCAAAATTAAATATTATCACACTTATTGATTCTCCATATTTTATAAATCATACTAAACCTATCAGAGAGATAACATCACTGTCGATAACACAAAAAACTACAACAAAAACGATCTTAAATTTTTTGTTTTGTATGAGTTTTGCGCAAAGATTCGCAATGGTCTATCTGGGTATGGCTGTTCCTTTTTATAAATTGATAGAGCAGAGGGGGCCTGCAGCTAATCGACAACATCACCGCCAATTTCTGAACTAGTTTTTTTCTGTTCCAGTAGTAGAAACTAACCGTAATTCTTCTCCAGAGGATGGGGACGTTATAATGCTACGAGCAATCCCATTATTTGTTGGTAAAAAGTAGCCTAAGCGTTTGTCGTGAATGGTGTTCATTCACTGTCTTCTCTCAAGCTAACATTGCTAAACTAGGGGCGGCTAGGTCGATAGTTCTCGTGAAGCTTTGTGCAAAATTCTAAAGAATCCAAAATGTCATTCTTATATTGAACCCATGGCCCACTACGGTAGCGAGCTACAAAGAACCTTCGAATTCACCCGAGAACGCAAAATTAATAGGCCGCGCCTGGCTCTCCAGATGAAGACAAATGTTATTGTCTGTAAGACTAATAATTTCTACGTCGTCTTATGTGCATGTGGCTAAACGGTCAGGTCAGAGATCCCCCTCTCAAGGATTAGGTTTAGCCATCCACAATTTTGAAACAGCAACCAGAAGGAAGGCAACCATCTAGGAATTCTCATCAGCACTAGGGTTTTCTTCGATTCATTGAACTGAATTACGGAATGGGCTGTCACTTCTGTACATTTCGCCCACAACCGAAAATGTGGAGCGTATTCAGGAGCAATACATTACGAACCTCGGACTCTCAAAAACGCGCCCGACACGTTAAACGCCGGGCCACGTCACGCCCACTTTGACAAAGGAATCCGCTTGGTAGTCGATTAAGTTATTTGTGCTCATGCGTGTTTCTCAGTCATGTAAAAAGTAAGGTTTCTAAGCAAACTAGAAATACCAAAAAAAGTTACTTTGGGATCCAATTAGCAATTAACAATTAATGTCACGTAAAATAATTTAATTTCGATATCCTTGTGCGGAAAACCTGTATGAACCAAAGTAGTTGGTGTTCGTGTCAGTTGCCACAAAAATCCCGTGAGAGGAAAACGTAATAATGTTATTAAGAATTCTGTAGTGTTATGTAAGTGTCATCTTGACCTTAACAGAGTGTTCAGGACTGATATGTGAACAAGTTCTTTGCTCCTTCAAAGCAATGACAGGGGAATGGTTTTCAAGTACTCGAACAAAAGAACGTTAATAACATTGATTTGAGATTCCTTTCAACCACGCTAATGAATTCCATGTTGCCACATTTTTTCTTGTTCCACCCCTTTTTATTTGCTCACATCAACTCCACCACATTCTTATTAGTGCACTTTCTCCGAAGCAATGAACCTTGGTTCTACAGGTAGGTGAGTTTCAAGGCTAAAGAAGGCGGTTAGCGACCGTTAGAGGTCACACCTGGTATCACAGTAAATAAAATCCCAAGTTACTGTCTGTTAGAGTGTCGTAAAGTTGTATAAATGTGTTATTACTAATAAACATCTGGATCATAGTAAATAAAATTACAAGTTACTGTCTGTTAGAGTGTCGTAAAGTTGTATAAATGTGTTATTACTAATAAACACCTGGATCATAGTAAATAAAATTACAAGTTACTGTTTGTTATAGTGTCGTAAAGTTGTATAAATGTGTTATTACTAATAAACATCTGGATCATAGTAAATAAAATTACAAGTTACTGTCTGTTAGAGTGTCGTAAAGTTGTATAAATGTGTTATTACTAATAAACACCTGGATCATAGTAAATAAAATTACAAGTTACTGTTTGTTATAGTGTCGTAAAGTTGTATAAATGTGTTATTACTAATAAACACCTGGATCATAGTAAATAAAATTACAAGTTACTGTCTGTTAGAGTGTCGTAAAGTTGTATAAATGTGTTATTACTAATAAACACCTGGATCATAGTAAATAAAATTACAAGTTACTGTCTGTTAGAGTGTCGTAAAGTTGTATAAATGTGTTATTACTAATAAACACCTGGATCGTAAAGTTGTATAGTAAATAAAATTACAAGTTACTGTCTGTTAGAGTGTCGTAAAGTTGTATAAATGTGTTATTACTAATAAACACCTGGATCATAGTAAATAAAATTACAAGTTACTGTTTGTTATAGTGTCGTAAAGTTGTATAAATGTGTTATTACTAATAAACACCTGGATCATAGTAAATAAAATTACAAGTTACTGTCTGTTAGAGTGTCGTAAAGTTGTATAAATGTGTTATTACTAATAAACACCTGGATCATAGTAAATAAAATTACAAGTTACTGTTTGTTAGAGTGTCGTAAAGTTGTATAAATGTGTTATTACTAATAAACACCTGGATCGTAGTAAATAAAATTACAAGTTACTGTCTGTTAGAGTGTCGTAAAGTTGTATAAATATGTTATTGCTAATAAACACCTGGATCATAGTAAATAAAATTATAAGTTACTGTCTGTTAGAGTGTCGTAAAGTTGTATAAATATGTTATTACTAATAAACACCTGGATCATAGTAAATAAAATTATAAGTTACTGTCTGTTAGAGTGAGTTTTCTTTGTTTCCTCGTTTTTCTTTTTTGCTAATTTTATACGATTTTATTTTTTACTGTTTACTCAAATATAATAATGTTTTAGCGTGTTTTAGTGATTGGCATGCCTGGATTACATGGCAATTCAAGGATTCGTGATTCTTTTGCCACGAAGACGCTCTTCGCACATTGTAGTCGTGTGTGTACTGCAGGAGTGACCCAATACAAAGTATTCAGACTAGAATAGCCCAATGGTTGGCTTTGAGTGCGCATGACTAGGCGTCTCTTCTGTAGTTATCAGTTGAGAATTAGGGACCGGTAATGCAGATTGTCACCACAAAACTTGGCGCGAACTTCTCAAATAAGCAAACTAACCTTTCAGCGTAAGTACATGGAGCCAACTGTACCATGGAAGAAAACCTTCCAAACTTAGGAGTAGCCAATGTTAACAACAGTATATTTCTATTAAACAGAAACAATCACCTATAGAGACACTCGTAACTAAGGAAACATAACACGCACAACATCCAGTTTACACTTCATCACTTTCTTCACATACAATCGTATAATACTTGCATTAAAACATATCTTACAGTTATACGTACATACTAGGAAAACTAGAGCTAAGTGACATTTTAGACAAATCAATTTTTGCACTACGTTCTCCTGGACTGTTATAGCCCGCATCTATTGTGTAAGCAGGTCTAGCACTACGTTCTTCTCGGTTGTTGTTGTCACACCTATTCTGTAAGCAGGTGTGGTACTACGTTCTCCTGAGTTGTTGTTGTCGCACTTGTTGTGTAAACCGGTCTATTACTACGTTCTTTTGGGTTGTTATAGTTACACCTATTTTGTAAGCAAGTCTAGTACTACGTTCTTCTCGGTTGTTGTTGTCACACCTATTCTGTAAGCAGGTGTAATACCACGTTCTCCTGAGTTGTTGTTGTCGCATTTGTTGTGTAAACCGGTCTATTACTACGTTCTTTTGCGTTGTTATAGTCACACCTATTTTGTAAGCAAGTCTAGTACTACGTTCTTTTGAGTTGTTGTTGTCACACCTGTTCTGTAAACCGGTCTATTACTACGTTCTTCTGGGTTGTTGTAGTCACACTTATTGTGTAAGTCAGTCTGGTACTAGGTTCAAATTTTAGAAGTGTGTTCTTTCTCACTGGCGTCTGGTGACAGATCTTTTGTTCTCTAACTGTTCTTTTGTCTCCTGCTCATTTGTTGTTTGGTTTAGAATTAGTTATTATTAAGTTTTTTATTTTCTCCTAGATACGGCCGTCGAAGCGTTGTCAAGTGGCTGCTCCGTGAGGCCAAGATGCCGGTTCTGGAGAAAACCAGCACTGGTGCTTTAGCTCTGCACTACGCAGCGGCGAAAGGATGTCTGGACTGCGTGAAGCTGTTACTGGAGTCTTGCCCCAAGCTCAGGTAAGTCATTAGCTATAGTCTAATTAGTTAATTAGATTCCTTCTTATTTCATTGGTTAATTTATTCCAAAACAAAGTTCTTTCGAGTAATATGATTACAACTCTCACCAAAATTTTCCTTTTCGCAGCTAGGTTTAAAGTTGGATGATTGTTGCTTCTGAACCAGTTTCAATTATGCATTACTCAAATATGGGGACTAATCTCACCACTAGATAAACTGCACTACACTCTACAGGAAGAAGACATTTCCGAACTGGATGGTGAGGGGGGGAAAGTATTGCACTTAACATTTTCTGTTAACTCGACCTTCATGCATATGACACAGGCTTTTCTTTAAATTTCAAAATCAGCGCATTTTTTCTTTGATGCTGAATTTTCCTCCATGCTAAGTTTGACAACTTTCTGTGCTCAAACTGTTTGTATTTATGTATCAGCGAACCAGTATTGATATTTTAACTCTGAACTACTTTCTGTGCGCACGTGCACTAAATGACCATATCAGAGACCCCTAGGATTGAAGTACAACTTTCCCTTATTTTGAGGTACTGACAAAAAGGGAAGACAGTCAGTCAACATCATTCCGTCTCTACAAGTCCTCCCTTATTTTGAAATACTGACAAAAGGGGAAGAAAGTCAGTTAACATCACCCTGTCTCTACAAGTCTTCCCTCATTTTGAGATACAGACAAAAAGGAAAGACAGTCAGTCAACTACCAAGACTTTATCTCACTTTCAACCAAGTAACAGAACTGTGAAGACGTAGGCAAAAATATATAAAGAGAGGTGTTTCTTTTGGAATTTGAGTTCTGAAGTAGTGAAACATTAATTGTAATATATGTTTCATAGTGCAACAGAGAATGTAACCACACCCCCTCCCTGTCTACGTGCATGAAGAGAGGACTATATTAACTAGAGAAACAAAATCACACAGCCCCGAACACTTTCTCTGGGGCGAACTGCTGTCCTGGGAATTATATAGATATGTACATACTTTTAGTCTTATATTATGTTACAGGTGTTTTCAGTTATTTTTAGGTCCGGCATGGCTAGGTGGTTAAGACACTGGACTCGTAATCCGAGGGTGGCGGGTTCGAATGCCTGTCCTATCAAACACGCTCGCCCTTTCAGCTGTGGGGGCGTTATAATATGACGATCAATCCCACTATTCGTTAGTAAAAAAGTAGACCAAGAATTGGCGGTGGGTGTTGATGGCTAGTTGTCTTCCCTCTAGTCTTACACTACTAAATTAGGAACGGATAGCCCTTGTGTAGCTTTGTGCGAAATTCAAAACAAACCAAAATCATCTGCTCGTGGCTTAGCGGTAAGTTTGAAGGCCTGTATCACTGGAAATTTGGTTTCTGATTTTTTTTTACTGAGATACTAGCAGGTTCTTTTCGATACACCGCTCGATGAGGACTGAAATTATGGGAAACCTAAATTTGGGCTAAAAAGTCTAACACTCGTGATTTTTTGTGCATCATGAGAAGTAAATAGTAAAAAGCTTTAAAGTGTTGTGTTAACTAAATCTCCACTGTTCAAGGTGCTTTCTGCTGGAACGTCCTCTTAGGGTTTGGTGCATTTCCTTGCGATCTCTATTATGAACTACTATTCGATATAACAACGACAGTTTTGCTGTCGGCTTTACTTAGATTGAGCACCATCAGATGGCGCTGGTTGTTTTCCTGCGTCTATAGCTGAAGGCTATATTTTATGCATATTGTTGAGATATAAAACTTTATGTAATGTGTTTTTTTTATATCTACCGTACGTTCTAAGCGTGACAGAAAGGTATGTCAGCATTTATCAACTTATTGTAATTTGCTTTGTTAATTTAACGACACATCTTGAAGCTTTGTTTCAAATATATGGAAATCATAAGGTGAAATTGAAAGAACTGGTGCCTAATTTGTGCTACCAACGAATTACCTCATGATGGACTCAAGTATGTGTTAAAAATTATATCTGTCGGTTTTCAATGAAATGTAGGTATTTCCGAATGTAGGTAGGTACCGAAAGAGAGCGCAATCTGTCTAAAGAGTCATGTTTTGTGTAAGTTACTGTTTTAACGTCAAATTATTAACGGAGATCTTTGTAAGTCATAGCAACTTTTATACTGAATATACATAAAATACATTGTCCTACTCCCTGTCATGCCAAACAAGGCAGGTGAAAGTCAATAGACCATTAGCCTACGTAAGGCCTCCCTGCTTTTAACCAGTAACCAGGCATCCTGTTGCTTCCATACTAGGTCCGGCATGGCCAGGTGACTCAAGGCGTTCGACTCATAATCTGAGGCTCGCGAGCTCGAATCCTCGTTGTACCAAAAATGCTTGCCCTTTCAGCCGTAGGGCGTTATAATGTGACGGTCAATCCCCTTATTCGTTGGTAAAAGAGTAGCCCAAGAGTTGGCCGTGGGTGGTGATGATTAGCTGCCTTCCCTCTCGTCTTACACTGCTAAATTAGGGACGGCTAGCGCAGATAGCCTTCGTATAGCTTTGCGCGAATTAAAAAATCACACAAAAAACAAGCTTCCGTACTCTAGATTATCTGTTCAACATCCCAGGATAAGTGGCACTATCTGACACAGCTTACGAGTCTGAGTGGTGTTGGTCATTGATCCGATATTCTAGAGATTCATCCGCCCTAACACTACACCTTACTATAATCCAGGTGGTTGAACACTGTGACAGGTCTCACCAAGAGATTAGTTCATGTCTCAGAATCGATGTCTTGTACCTGTACTAAAGTTAACTGCAACTAACCCTAACATTGCATCAAGTGTTATTTTCGTACGTGTTCGCCCTCTCAGCCATAGAGGCGTTAGAAAGTTAGGGTCAATCCCACTATTCGTTGGTAAAAGAGTAGTCCAAGAGTTGGCAGTGGGTGATGATGACTAGCTGTCTTCCCTCTGGTCTTACACTGTTAAATTAGGGACGGCTAGCGCAGATAGCCCTCGTGTAGCTTTGAGCAAAAGTCAAAACAAACAAACAGACTCACCCAATTTCACGTTATGATAGGTGTCAAAGGATCAGTGAAAGCAGATACTGTCTTGGGATGCTTTCATAATTTTATTAGATTCTATACATTCAATACTGTAACTATGAAGAGTTCACTGTCACTGGCCTTAACTTCTTACCACATGGTGACCTAAAGACTGGTATAACCATGGCAGCTCAATATTCGTAATACACATTACGACAACTTACAGTGGAACAATCACTACCGCAAGTTACAAGCCATTCTGTTAGCTTACCTGAAATCACCCACACAAATTCGAACATGTGAATGAGAGGGAACAGAGCACGTGACGTTGACTTGTCTGACAACACTCAGACATCTCTAGCAATAGGATACTTCACTGCCAGACACGCTACCTGTAATGTAGGGGGAAACCCGAGTGCCAATAGTTTAAATCCTGCTATCCACGGTGTAGTCACCAACTGCTGAATTCGAGTGAACTGACAGGAATTACTGAGTGACAAAATAACGGATATTTTTGCATTGGCCTCGTGCTTATTAATTCCCTCTTTAGTATCATGTCAACCTGGCACTGGGGCATAATATCTGCAGTCATTATCTCGTGTGTGAGAAAACTGGAGTCAAAGCTTATGACTTACTCACTCTGTCCTAACCGTATATACGTTCAGACTGTTCTCCAAACAGTATAGACAGTTCCTGAGACAATATATGGCCACGCCCATCACATTACTTTTCACAACGAAACATTTGTAACTTAACAATATAGGATACAACCATATCAAACATATGTTTGATATCAAACCATATGTCTTATTTATTACAATCATGTACCGCGTTATGAGTCAATTTAGTTAGTCAGCTAGCTAGTTCAGTGTTGTTGGTTTTTGTTTCCATAGTAGTGTCAGTTATCATTCATGACGTAACAATGTTGATTGAATAGCGTTATTCATAATTGATGTCACAACAGTGTTGATACAATAGTATTATGCATAATTCATAATGGATCATGTTGACACGTGATTTTGTAATGTTTCCCACATTTATCAGTGATCCACATTCCAAGGTTTGATACACGTGCACACATATTTTTTGATTTATGCTAGTATTAAATCTCGACATGTATTTTTGAAGCTTTGTTTGTTAAACTACCGACGACAAATCTTATTAGGTGAGACCAGCAAACTGTATCCTGGTGGAGATAAAGTTATTAATTCAGATACTCTGATGTAATGAGGCCTAAAATTTAGATGTTGGGGCCGGGTGTTCGGCCCGGCATGGCCAGGTGGGTTAAGGCGTTCGACTCGTAATCCGAGGTTCGCGGGTTCGAACCACGTTATATCAAACATGCTCGCCCTTTCAGCCCTGGGAGTGTTACAATGTTACGGTCAATCCTACTATTCGTTGGTAAAAGAGTAGCCCAATAGTTTGCGGTGGGTGGTGATGACTAGCTGCCTTCTCTCTAGTCTTACACTGCTAAATTAGGGACGGTTAGCGCAGATAGCCCTCGTGTAGCTTTGTGCGAAATTCAAAACAAAATCAAAATCAGACTCCTGACGTTCATAATTATCATTTCAGTCCTCTTTAGAAATCTTTAACAGTTATTTCTTACATTAGAGGCATAGAAAAAAACCCAACAACCTCAGATCTATATTATGTAAACCACAAAGCACTACTAGGTGGTGCTTCGTTCAGTATCACAACTCGTCCGTTTCGTTACACCAACAACTTACAACGCGGCTAGTCTATCGCACGCACACAGTAATATTAACAACCCCAAGTTTAACGTCATCGCGAATTTCGTGTGATATAGTGCATGACTTTGTTCGTGGTTCTTCGACAGGTCGTTCACTTTAACCATAATGTTTACATATCTTATCCTAAGGCAGCTATTTTTCCACATTGAACTGTAATTTAATTTTCAAAAAAAATAGATCAAGAAAACAGTTTGATGGGTTATGAAAAATATAATCGTCCAATATTAGCAATTTTGTTGTACTGCTTTCCAACGTTTAGTGATTTCTATATTGCTGAAAATAGGCTGAATTTATACTTGTATAATTAATCTATAAAGAGAGTTTGGTGACACATTCTCGTTACAAAAAAGCACACGTGTAACAACAACAACTTTAAATTTGGTCTTGTATGAAGTTACAATAACAAATGTATATACGCGCATACACAAGTGCGCGCACCTTATTTTTATTTATTCTTTTGGTTTGTTTTAAATTTCGCGCTAAGCTAGCCATCCCTCATTTAGCAGTGTAAGACTAGAGGGAAGGCAGCTTAGTCATCACCACCCACCACCAACTCTTTGGCTACTCTTTTACCAACTAATAGTGGGATTGACTGACACTTTATAACACCCCACGGCTGAAAGGGGGAGAATTTTTGATGTGACGGGGATTTGAATCTGCGACTCTCAGATTACGTTATTTTTATTTTCTTCACGAAAAGTTCAAATTAAGTTGTCACCGACTGCATGCAATAGGTTGAAGGCCAAGCTAGAAATAGTAGGCCTTATAATCTGCATTTTGGTAAGAATTCTTTAATATATCTTAAGACTTTATAACAGTGTTAAATTTGAACTTCGAAAAAGAAACCAGAGAGTGGACCGAGGGCTCATGGCTCACAGCCCATTTGTGTAAAAACGCGTCCCCCACTTTGATTTTACATGTGCGCTATAAAAGTGACAGTCATACATCACGATTTCGTCAGACAACAGCATTAAATGATTTGGCGACGGATGCGGTTGATCAGCTGAATTTCCTCTAGTCTATAATTTCACAATTAAGGATGATTATGCCCAGATAATCATTTTATAAATTTGCGCGAACATTTTGTCAAAAATAAACAAATGAATAATTTAGACACTTTTAACGCTTACTCATTTATTAATTCTTGTTGGTTTTAACCTTACGTAAGTTTTTGTTGTTATCAAGCAAATGTTTATATCAAGATAATCTTCACCGGTTGTGAATACTAATGGGTGAATGGATTTCTTGAGAAAAAGATATATAAATATCGTCCACCTGTTACTTTACATTTGGGGCGTGGCTGGGCCAGGGCGTTAAGGCACTCAACTCCGGGTTCGAATCTCCGTCATACCAAATATGCTCGCCCTTTCAGCCGTGGGGACGTTATAAAGTGAAGATCAATCCCACTATTCGATGGTAAAAGATTAACCCAAGAGTTGGCGGTGGGTGGTGATGACTAGCTGCCTTCCCTCTAGTCTTACACTGCTAAATTAGGGACGACTAGCGCAGATAGCCATCGTGTAGCTTTGTGCGAAATTAAAAAACAAACAAACTAAACAAAGTATAATAATTCTGTAAAGTGCACTGACTGGGGTTTTCTATAAACTAATTGTCAAAATGAACATTAGTTGTTTGAATGTCACACTGAATATTATCACATATAATAATTTAGAAATATTTTAAGTGTCTTTAATTTCAAAAAGTGCCCTTATACACGTCATGTCTTCAATAGTGTGGTTTCCACCTGTTCTGGATAATATAGTCAATCAAACACTTGTTACACAATCAGGGGTAAGCTTCGCCACAAACATCATGCAGTACTAGGAAATAATTTTGGAGGCGGTACCCGCACACAGTTTTTGTAACAACTTATAAGTATGAAATATATAGAAAAATCTTGCAAAGCTGTACATTAACAGAAAATTTTAATAGTTCCTTCACGAGCCAGAAGGTGGACATTTTTGTTGAAAAAAACCCAAACAAAATACTATCTAATCTTGCGTTTCTTAATTTTAACTGAATTTTTTTTTATATTTTTGGGTAGAAAGAATGCATTTTCTGCTCATTTTTAGCATTTGGGCTGCGGAAAGTGACATGACTTAAATTAGTCAACACATCACAAGTTTAACAGCCAAGTCTCCAAATAATACTCAGTGATATTCAGGAACCGTTTAGAAGCACTTTGTTTGATATTGTACAGCAAACCGAGTACAATATCATGCTTGTAACTGCTTTCATAGTGTTCCTGTCTACTCATCCCACTGCTGACTATCGTGATGCTTCGAACTTCCCTCACCAAACAGCAGATGAAATCGTTCGTATCTCAGTTGAAAGTTAAACACAACAATGTGATAACAGAAGCGTAAAAGATTAACAGTTGCTTAATTAATGATGATAAGAATGTGGCTTTATTGATATATACTGCGTTTACTATCAGTGGGTAGGCCTTAGTACTATATAGCATGGATATTGATATACACTGAGTTTACTATCAGTGGGAAGGCCTTAGTACTATATAGTATGGATATTGACATATACTGAGTTTACTATCAGTGGGTAGGCCTTAGTACTATATAGTATGGATATTGATATATCTTGAGCTTACTATCAGTAGGTAGGCCTTAATAATATATAGCATGGATATTGATATATCCTGAGCTTACTATCAGTAGGTAGGCTTTAATAATATATAGCATGGATATTGGTATATACTCTGTTTACTATCAGTAGGTAGGCCTTAGTACTATATAGTATAGATATTGATATATACTGAGTTTACTATCGGTGGGTAGGCCTTAGTACTATATAGTATGGATATTGATATATACTGAGTTTACTATCGGTGGGTAGGCCTTAGTACTATATAGTATGGATATTGATATATCTTGAGCTTACTATCAGTAGGTAGGCCTTAATAATATATAGCATGGATATTGATATATCCTGAGTTTACTATCAGTGGGTAGGCCTTAGTACTATATAGTATGGATATTGATATATATTGGGTTTACTATCAGTAGGTAGGCTTTAATAATATATAGCATGGATATTGATATATCCTGAGCTTACTATCAGTAGGTAGGCTTTAATAATATATAGCATGGATATTGGTATATACTCTGTTTACTATCAGTAGGTAGGCCTTAGTACTATATAGTATGGATATTGATATATATTGGGTTTACTATCAGTGGGTAGGCCTTAGTACTATATAGTATGGATATTGATGTATACTGAGTTTATTATCAGTGGGTAGGCCTTAATACTATATAGTATGGATATTGATGTATACTGAGTTTATTATCAGTCGGTAGGCCTTAATACTATATAGTATGGATATTGATATATCTTGAGCTTACTATCAGTAGGTAGGCTTTAATAATATATAGCATGGATATTGATATATCCTGAGCTTACTATCAGTAGGTAGGCTTTAATAATATATAGCATGGATATTGGTATATACTCTGTTTACTATCAGTAGGTAGGCCTTAGTACTATATAGTATAGATATTGATATATACTGAGTTTACTATCAGTGGGTAGGCCTTAGTACTGTATAGCATGGATATTGATACATACAGAGTTTACTGTCAGTGGGTAGGCCTTACTACTGTATAGCATGGATATTGATATATACTGAGTTTACTATCAGTGGGTAGGCCTTAGTACTATATAGTATGGATATTGATATATATTGGGTTTACTATTAGTGGGTAGGCCTTAGTACTATATAGTATGGATATTGATGTATACTGAGTTTATTATCAGTGGGTAGGCCTTAATACTATATAGTATGGATATTGATGTATACTGAGTTTATTATCAGTCGGTAAGCCTTAATACTATATAGTATGGATATTGATATATCTTGAGCTTACTATCAGTAGGTAGGCTTTAATAATATATAGCATGGATATTGATATATCCTGAGCTTACTATCAGTAGGTAGGCTTTAATAATATATAGCATGGATATTGGTATATACTCTGTTTACTATCAGTAGGTAGGCCTTAGTACTATATAGTATGGATATTGATATATACTGAGTTTACTATCGGTGGGTAGGCCTTAGTACTATATAGTATGGATATTGATATATACTGAGTTTACTATCGGTGGGTAGGCCTTAGTACTATATAGTATGGATATTGATATATACTGAGTTTACTATCAGTGGGTAGGCCTTAATACTATATAGCATGTAGACTTGACAATGCTGTATTTCACTCACAAACTTATCAATTAAGAAAACAAAATTTGCCTTGAAAAAAATACGTCAAAGCTACAAGATTGTTTCCGGATTGAACTTTTAATATTTAATGAACTGTAGTGTAGGGACTCCCCTTGGTTCCTAAGGGACATGTTAAAAATCATGGAACGGTAGTAGGGGTGGGGACTAGGGGTATATATTAGCATGGCCAGTCAGCAGGCCTTTTGAGTACTGCAGTCAAGATTATTGTGAAATAAGCAGCCAGCCGATATTTTATAGAGAACTCAATTCACAGAAGAAGAATTGTCTCAAAGCAATCACGTCTTTTCAGTTCTCGAAGAGAGAATTGCCGCATATTGGAAAATAGTATTGGCGATTTCATCATCTATTGACTAATGTATAAACTGGTTTTCAAGTAAACGAGATACAGTTGTAATAATTACTCACACACACACGCTCACGTACACACAAATAAACATAGGGGGCGAGTTAGCTGAGGATTTCAGAGCTGGCGAATCGGGTTTAAATCCATACGCTACATCATAATGTTCCACTTACTTTAAACTGTCGATGCGTTATAAGAGCGACAGTGAATCCCTTAGCGTCTATGGCGGATGGTAGATTGCTGTTGGTTGGTAGACTTCCCTCTGATGAATGGCTCAAAACTAGATACGAACAGCAAACAGCCTTAACAGCTTTGCCATAGATACAAATATAGTATATAATGTACAAGTTTTAAGTATTTTTTCTTACGTAGTAAAAACGACATGATATTATACAATGATATTTTATTTATTTTACTGGCGATTGTTATGAAATAAGATTGGGTTCTGCGATTGTTGTTTATCACTGTATAAATTATATTGTGTTCCCACAACACTACATGTTATTTTGTATTGCAAGCCTTGTTTACGAAGCGTCAACATGGTAGAGAAAAGAACAGTTTGCTTTATTGCCTTATAATACTGTCACGTTTTTATTTAAATAGCGCCAATGCACAGATGGAGAATAATGTGACCCCTGTCTATCTGGCGGCCCAAGAAGGACACTTGGATGTTCTCAAGTATTTGGTGACGGCCGCTGGTGGCTCGCTTTCCCTGCGAGCAGTAGATGGAATGTCTCCAATCCACGCTGCTGCCCAGATGGGAGCACTGAAATGCGTGAAGTGGATGGTATTTATGTTTTCAGCATCAGTTTGTTGGTTGAGAAAGAATTATTTGTTGTTGTTGTTGTTAATGCAGATCTTTAGAGTATTGTAATACTTTTATTTTACTGACAACTGCAATTTATTTTATCGCTTTATTAATAATATTGTATTTGTACAATATTATATATCGTATAAAACTGAAAATTCTAGAGAATGTTATACATCAAAACAGGTTGTACTTGTAATAACAGAAGATGTTATAGTTTATATTGATAGATACAGCATTCGTGTTCAGTTTGTAATGGATTTGTTTATTTTGTTTTTGAATTTCGCGCAAAGCTACTCGAGGGCTATCTGCGCTAGCCATCCCTAATTTAGCAGTGTAAGACCAGAGGAAGGCAGCTAGTGATTACCACTCACCGCCAACTCTTGGGCTACATTTTTACAGACGAACAGTGGGATTGACCGTCATATATAACGCCCCACGGCTGAAAGAGCGAGCATTTTTGGTATGACGGGGATTCGAACTCGCGACCCTCGGATTACGATTCAAGCGCCTTTAACCACCAGGCCATGTCGGGCCGAAGCATTTTTTATTGAGTAGAATGCAGTATTTATGTAAAGCTTTTAATTTTACAAAAAGGGAAAAAGCGAAATTGTGGTTAAAACAGTGAAATTTTAATGATCAATGTTGTTGTTCAATGATACTGAAAGTTTTAATTAATAGTAGCTCAGGTATTATTAGAGGGTAGGACAATAAAACATGTCAAATGGACAGTTTCCATCACCTTAGTGATTAGGGTTTATTTGAAAGTTTCACCAATACCGATACAGCTTGGTTCGCTTCAGAAATACCCCGCCAATACAGCAGTAAGTTTTCGGATTTACAACGCCAAAATCAGGGGTTCGATTCTCTTCGGTGGACTCAGCAGATAGCTCCATGTGGCTTTGCTATAAAAAACACACACGCTTCAGGAATAATTACGTATTCCATTACCATTCTCTGTTGACTAGAGTATCCGAAGTTCGACCTTACAAGATGGCCGATTGTTGCGATGAGATCATGCTGGATTAAAGGGGAAAAATGTGTTTAACTGCTCCGAATTGAAGCTCCCCCCAATCGACTAAGAGAAAATAAAAATCCTTCAAAAAATGGTGGGACAGTAGGGAGTTTAAGTACTTACAACTCTAAAATTTGTAGCTCGATTCCCCGCAGTGAACACAGCTGATAGAAACTGGATATCCCCTTGATTAACATACTGGCGGCCCGGCATGGCCAGTTGGTTAAGGCACTTGACTCGTAATCCGAGTGTCGCAGGTTCGAATCCCCGTCACACCAAACATGCTCGCCCTTTCAGCCGTGAGGGCGTTATAAAGTTACTTCAATCCCACTGTTTGGTGGTAAAAGAGTAGCCCAAGAGTTGGCGGTAGATGGTGATGACCAGCTGCGTTCTCTCTAGTCTTACACTGCAAAGTTAGAGACGGCTAGCGCAGATAGCCCTCGTGTAGCTTTGCGGGAAATTAAAAAAACAAACAATTATAGAAATCTTTTGTAATCCTTCCTTAACATGATTTTTACAACTTGTTTGTTTGTAATCCTTCCTTAACATGCTTTTTACAACTTGTTTGTTTGTAATCCTTCCTTAACATGATTTTTACAACTTGTTACTTCATTATAAACTCAGACATGAAAATATTTGTTGTTACTTTATATTTATTATAAATATCAGAATTTGTATTTTGTATATTATCTACCCATCGCTTGTGTTTTGTATATTTTTGAAATTGTCGTTAGAAATGGCATTGAATTGTATTTATTTCAGTTCTGAAAGCTTCTCTTAAAATGTGCCCCAGGTATTCAAGTCCATAGTCTGCCCCTGGATACAGTATAGGAAGTATCGCCAAAAATATCTTTAGCGTCATGTGTACCAAACTGTTGATTCAGCGCTATATTCAAAACAAGCCCTTTTTTTTAAGTCGTAACACAATTGGCTATCACGGCTGCAATCAGAGCTTAATAATTATCTTTTACATCAAAGGTCCACATGGGTTGCTTCAGCTATTTTAGAACATAATTTGATAAGATGAATTATAATATTCTACTGTGTTATCACAATACAGTCTGTGCTAATTCCACTTTAAAAATCGTAATTATACCTTTTTATTGCTAGATTTACAAGCACAATTTAGATCGATATTTTCGACTAACTTTATCTTACTTTTACTAGCTTCTTTAGCAATCTCCCGTCATGGCTAAAGGGACAACCACTCAGTCTAATTAACTTTTGCTTAAATTGTTTTTTCTCTTGTTCTACGTATTTGTAACACGCAGCAGAAAAACCTAGAAATATCTAACCCTTTATGGACAACAATATTACACACACAACGAGAAAAACGTAAACCTCGTGCAGCAATTAATTTGCATACACAACTTACGACTCGTACCGAGTTACGTAAATAACTTGTTGCAACTACCGCTTTTAAATAATTAATTTTTAAGACAGTTTTTACAAAAACCAAATAAAATAAATAATAACTAACACTTGCAAATCACTTGAAGACAACTGTTATAGTTTGAATGAGATTAAGTTGGTGGAGTGTAGTTCTTCATCAGTTTTATTTAACAACGAATCAGGATTAAGGTAAGAGCTCTTTCTTGTGGATCACATAATAGATGTCCATGGCTCACATTACATCCCTGCATACCAGATACGGACATTTTGTTACCGCCTTATTGTTACCAGGACAAATTGTGACTGTTACATTATTTTACTGATATGGTAGTTTTTGCTATGAATATTAATTTTGTAACAAGTAGTTTTTAAATAGAAAATAATTGGTAACAATTATTAAAAAAAAAGAAACCAAGAAGATAAACTGATCGTAAATTGTACAATTATTTGAGGACAATTCAAAAATTACATAACGTTATGGGGTTGAGAGGGTGCCTAAACCTGTATTGCGATTTGTTACAGGGGGTAGAGGTTATCACGAGCAGAATTACATAAATCACAGTGAAAACGATTTAGGTTTTCAAAAATATTTATTGTAATTTAATATTCTTTCATTTGAATTCAAAACACCATTAATAACGATAGAGGGGGTAGGTGGTGCTCTTTCGTGCTTGAATTAGTTAGTGATGAAACAAGTAACAAAGTTCTCTAGTCACAAAAGACGATTGTAACGAAACATTTTTAATAATGTGACGATAACTTGGATTTCGTAACAAAAAGTTAATACCACAAGTTGTCAACAAAGAAATGTCCCAGACTCCAGCTTGCTCTATGTAATCCGCAAAGAAATGTCCCAGACTCCAGCTTGCTCTATGTAAACCACAAAGAAATGTCCCAGACTCCAGCTTGCTCTGTGTAATCCACAAAGAAATGTTCCAGACTCCAGCTTGCTCTGTGAAATCCACAAAGAAATGTTCCAGACTCCAGCTTGCTCTGTGAAAACCACAAAGAAATGTCCCAGACTCTAGCTTGCTATATGTAATTCCCAAAGAAATGTCCCAGACTCCAGCTTGCTCTGTGTAATCCACAAAGAAATGTCCCAGACTCCAGCTTGCTATATGTAATTCCCAAAGAAATGTCCCAGACTCCAGCTTGCTCTATGTAATCCCCAAAGAAATGTCCCAGACTCCAGCTTGCTCTATGTAATCCCCAAAGAAATGTCCCAGACTCCAGCTTGCTCTGTGTAATCCACAAAGAAATGTCGCAGACTCCAGCTTGCTCTATGTAATCCCCAAAGAAATGTCCCAGACTCCAGCTTGCTCTGTGTAATCCACAAAGAAATGTCCCAGACTCCAGCTTGCTCTATGTAAACCACGCAGTCATAGCACCAATATTTGACAAAAAGCCTATTTTTTTTATAAAGTAACTCCATCTAGAAACTCATCTGTCATGCTTACGATATTGACCGAGTTCCACGACTAGAAAGAAAAACTCATGAAAATATTAACATTTCAAATTCCTTGCCTGCGAGATTGGTTTTATATTTATAGTCTAATTTTTAGATATATCAATTGTCACGATTTGATGTTATAAATGCATCGTTTTTTCACCTATAGATAGACGAACAGGGAGCTGATCCTAACATGCAAGACAAAGATGGTGCAACACCAGTTCATTTTGCTGCCAGTAGAGGGCACGTCGAGACACTGCGTTGGCTGTTGAGGCACGGAGGAAGAATTTTATTAGATAATTTCGGAAAAAGTCCACTGAATGACGCGGCAGAAAATGAACAAATGGAGGTATGGCGAGCTTTTAAGGGATTTACTTTATGTTTACCTTAATCACATTTTATACAAATTCCAGATAATTCCTACATACAGTACTTTTCAATGTGGTCTCACTCTAAGCGGCCCGGCATGGCCAAGCGTGTTAAGGCGTGCGACTCGTAATCTGAGGATCGTGGGTTCGAATCCCCGTCGCACCAAACATGCTCGCCCTTTCAGTCGTGGGGGCGTTATAATGTGACGGTCAATCCCACTATTTGTTGGTAAAAGAGTAGCCCAAGAGTTGGCGGTGGGTGGTGATGACTAGCTGCTTTCCCTCTAGTCTTACAGTGCTAAATTAGGGACGGCTAGCGTAGATAGCCCTCGAGTAGCTTTGTGCGAAATTCAAAAACAAACAAAACTCACTCTAAAATTATCTCTTTGCAAGTAGTCGGTATTTTTACATATTCTATGATGATTTTAGAAATGTCTAGCAAGACTTATAAAACAAATGTCTTTTAGTCAAATAGTGGCAAACGACACCTATAGTAGCATGATAGTCTAAAACGACATTGTAGCTAATTTCTATTCGCATACCTTTAGCTAAAAAAATAATCAAAATGTGTACGCATTTTGATGTACTCCAGCATTATTGAAGGTGTCCAATTATGACCCCTTCGAATTTTTAGACATAGTTTTCTGAACTACAGCATTTTGTCAGTTATACGGACCCCGTAACAACTTATGAGTCGCAAAAAATCAAACACAAATTACGTCAGCTGATGAATCAATGCATTTTAATCAATTGGTCAATAGTTAATGGTAATAATGTATATATAATCTTACAAATTACCGTTTAGGTTTTCTATGCTTTACATAAAAATGAGTGATTTTAACTTATTTTGTTTCGTCAATTCTTTAGACTGGGTGTCGTAATAGACAAAACATATTTAGTATTAAACACGTACTTGCTATAATATTATTTATAAAGTTTAATAAATGTGTTTTGCAAGGAAGCTTTCAGCGGGCAGTCGCGTGGTCCACAAATCATTCACTATAAATACATTAGGGCGCGGTACGTTACGTAACTATTTTGCCCGGCATGGGTAGGCGGGTTAAGGCACTTGACTCGTAACCCGAGGGTCATGGATTCGAATCCACGTCACACCAAACATGCTCGCCCTTTCGGCCGTGGGGTCGTTATAATGTTACGATCAGTCCTACTGTTCGTTGGTAAAAGAGCAGACCAAGTGTTAGCGGTGGGTAGTGATGACTACCTGCTCTCTCTCTAGTCTTACATTGCTAAATTAGGGACGGCTAGTGTAGATATACATCGTGTAGCTTTGCGCGAAATAAAAAACAAACAAACAAACGTAGCTGTTTTCCAGTTTAAAAACGAGAGCAACAAATTGTTTGATTATAAATAGGGACCGTTTGTATAAGATTTATAATAAAAAAACACGAATCGCTTTCTACAGGTACACACACTTAAGTTAACAAATTAGGACTAAAGCTAAAACACGTGGACTAATAATGACTTTAATTATATAATTATCTTTGGATGGCATCCTATCCAGATAGAAGAGAAGAGCCTTCTTCATACTAAAGAAAAAGAACGCATAAATTATGTGTACATGTCCAGTATATTCGACTGATAGGTTTTGGGTAGGGTATTTAATATAATCAGTTTACGCGTCCGACAATTTTAAAAATGCACAATATTTTATTGTATAATTGTTGCAAGCAGTATAAAACTAAAAGAGCTATACGTTTCTGTGGAGCATATTACATCGAAACGTACGTATAGTTTTCCAGTTGTTTTTTATTGCTTTGACCTTTGCACAATAATTTATTGTGCATTTTAAAAACCGTTGGAATTGTCAACTGATTTTACTAAATGTGCACATGCATTAGTTACAAGAAATAACTGAATAGATTAATAGATATTCATATTCCGCTCTTTACCCCTCTTCTGAGAACTAATCAAACTATGACAGTAGAGTTAAATACAAGAAATAAAATATTCATCGTAAGAAAATTTTTTTAAATTTATGTTTCATGATTTATAAAATAATTATAAAAACATAAAATAGATTTTTCATTAAATTATTTCTCTTATTGTTTCGTAAAAACCCAACTTCAACTTTTTCTAGTGTCTTGCTCTTCTGGTAGCACACGCTTCTGATCCTAGACACCAGACGGCGATACCATCTTTGGCCACTCCCCCAGATGGAATATCTCTCATACCTATAAACCGTTACTGCAACTCCTGCCGTCTACAACCTCATCGTGGCCCGCCATCTTCCGGCCACATAAGAAGGGTAAATATGTGTAAGCAAATTAGGAAAAAAAAAGGCTATAGTTTATAATTTTCTAAGTATCATGTCATATAAAACAAATTTGTAATTATTATAAAATATTTTTCATAAAAAATGTGACAGAAAATTTCGGTTTCAACGGTATAATGCAGTATTTTAATACGTATGTATTAGTACGATGAGGTTAGAGAAGGACCGAATACCAACGTTCAGGTGTATATATAAACTGTATGATGTTATATTGAATATACATTGAAGAACCAATTAAGACGCTGCAGGCAAATATAAACACTTGGCTATTACTGTTGGCCAAGCGTGTTAAGGCGTGCGACTCGTAATCTGAGGGTCGCGGGTTCGCATCCCCGTCGCGCCAAACATGCTCGCTCTTTCAACCGTGGGGGCGTTATAATGTGACGGTCAATCCCACTATTCGTTGGTAAAAGAGTAACCCAAGAGTTGGCGGTGGGTGGTGATGACTAGCTGCCTTCCCTCTAGTCTTACATTGCTAAATTATGGACGGCTAGCACAGATAGCCCTCGAGTAGCTTTGTGCGAAATTCAAAAACAAAAACAACAAGTTATTGCTATATTTAAAGTGCTGTAAAGAATCAACCAAAAGGTTTATATATAAAGTACGTGCTGTTGCTATATTTAGTTACAAAAAACGTTTTGATTTTGCAAATGTATTTTCATTTCAAAATCTGGATATCTACCGTAGAGTTAACTCGCGTCGTATGGATTACGTATTGCCGTAGTTCGTCACGCTCAGAATCAAAAACCAAAACTTCTGAGACAGGTTCGAACCCGTGCGATACGAACAACATTCGTCGTACTTTAAGCTGTAAGTGCGTTATAAGTGTGGGTGGTTGGGTTCTGTTCATTTGTTTAAAATTAGGAATGGCAGCACGTGAAATCCTTAATGGCATTTGTTAATTACAATACGAGGGCTGTTCAAAAAAATACGCGGACTGACGTCATAAAATAAAATGTACTTTATTTAGAAGTTACAGGTCTGGGTCTCCTTCAAAGTACTCTCCTCCCCAACGCACACACTTATCCCAACGGTGTTTCCACTTGTTGAAACAGTCCTGGTACGCTTCTTTTGTAATGTCCTCCAGCTCCTTCGTCGCATTTGCCTTAATCTCGGGAATCGTCTCAAATCTTCCTTTCAAGGGTCTTTTGAGTTTGGGGAACAAGAAAAAATCGTAAGGAGCAAGGTCAGGTGAGTAGGGAGGGTGGAGAAGAACAGTGATCGAGTGTTTGGCCAAACACTCACGAGTTCTGAGGGCTGAATTTCGCAGCAACGCAGTGCATCTTCAATTTTTCGGTCAAAATCTCGTAACAAGATCCAACTGATATCCCACACTCTTCAGCAAGCTCCCTGACAGTCAGACGTCGATTTGCCCGCACCAGAGTGTTGATTTTGTTGACGTGTGGGTCGTCAGTTGACGTGGAAGGACATCCAGGACGCTCATCATCTTCAATGGACTGTCGACCATCCTTAAAACGTTCATGCCACTTGAAACATGCCGTATGCTTCATAGCAACATCACCGTAAGCCGTGTTAAGCATAGCAAAAATTTCAGTCGCAAATTTTCCAAGTTTAACACAAACTTTCACAGCAAGTCGTTGCTCCTTCAGGTCATTCATTCTGAAATCCGCCAAACGAAAAAAATCGCACTTCACTTAAAAAACGCGTAGCTAATACACAAATGAAGATATCTGCAATCGGGAAATGTGTGCGAACCTAGCGACACCAAGCGGATTCCCCTGGAACCAACTGGAGCCGCGCAATTCAAACAGTCCGCGTATTTTTTTGAACAGACCTCGTACATATGAATATCCAATCTTCAAATTGAAAACAGTTTGTGTTTTTTGAATGTATCGTAATATTCATCTGTTTTATTGGTAGGACTCTGATGGCTGCTCTTGTCGATCTACAACATCAGAGGATACAACCTCTTGGTCAGATGATTATCCATCAGACGTCACTGGTAGTAGCCACCATTCCCTGGGAGGGGCAACGTCGCAAAGGTACGGGGACCATCACCCCTTGACCCCTACAAGCAGTTGGCATTTTTACGGCTCACCCACTAAGGATAATCACAAGCATCATCATATTTACCGTCACGGACACGACCATTGTCATCACCAATGTCCTCATCACAGTCACGCTACGTACGTCAACCTAAGAAATCAAGAAATGAACAATGGTCATCAGAGAAAGGCCAGCGATGAAAGTTCCCGTTGCTCTCGTATGGAAAGTTATAAAGAACCCTTTCCACTAAGACCACTTGCAGCTAACCAAGAACCTTTCTACCTGCACGAACCGCACATGACGCCTGATGATCGAGTGAAAAAGTTATTCGAAATGCCACCTGAT
Source organism: Tachypleus tridentatus (assembly GCF_004210375.1). Lineage (NCBI taxonomy): Eukaryota > Metazoa > Arthropoda > Merostomata > Xiphosura > Limulidae > Tachypleus > Tachypleus tridentatus. The sequence continues at coordinate 188,357,096 of NC_134834.1, read as the reverse complement.
GACAAACAGCACGAATCCAGAACGGACACTTCGATTCCAAATCCAAAATCGTCAAGTACAATTACTACCAAAGTTGGTACGTGCTTTTATACTGTTGTTGTTATATTTTCAATTTGTGAAAGCTCATGTGGGTTTGTTTGTTTTTCCCATCGAATTCTCTTCTTACAATTTGTTTTTATTGGAACTTTTAGAGGATTTGAAATCTGGTCTTAAGATTCGTGAAGTATGCAAACACAGTATACGTTTTATAAAACCTAGATTTTGATTGCAAAACTAAGTATTTTTTAACAAACAACACAACACTTTCAGTATTTTCCACAATTATTTTACACACAAAACCTTTTGATTTAACGAGTTACAAATATTCATAAAACGATTAATGATTTTGCTAAATCGATTTTACTAATGTCTGAAAATATAGATTTTTCCCCTGAAGTACCATTACGAACTGGTTCTGTTTCTCGAAATAACGTAAAAATTGAAACACTATAAAAAAATTATTAAAATATTTAATTGTCGACTCAGTTAGTTATCCTTACGATTCGATTTGAAGTTAAATGAACATTCGTTTGCATTCAGGTTTGTATACAGCAATGTCTGATATTTGTTTCGTTTCGTTTAATATTAAATTAGTTTTTTGTTTTTTTTTCTGTTTCAATGGTCATGTATGGGATAAAATTATTAATTAAACGGAAGTTAACAGAAATCTTCATTCAGCACAATGAGACATTTTTCTGGCCCGCGTTCGTCCATTTAAAACAACAAACAAACAACTGATTCTGAGAGTTGTGTTTTTCACTGTGTAATTCAACTGTCATAACTGCTGTTAATAATCTGTGTAACTGTGGTTAGAAATATTTTTACTTTGTCTTAATTACTGCAGATGTCCACCAGTCAACTTCCGATGATGGAATGAGCATATCGGACGTTAGTGACCCAACTCCAGATTACGATGACCCCGTACCTCGTTCACAACGTAGTGACGAACAAAGAGCACGTAATGGCTCTCTTGATAAACCACCTACGACGGAAGCACAATCATTAACGTCTTCTGAGGCTTGCAGCACGAGCACTGATGAGGGGATCTACCACGAGGTTGAAGAGGAAGGTCCAGAAGAGGATGGTAGTCCCCCCGATTCCTCGCCAGAACAGAGCGAAACAAATAATAGGTCGAAGTCTTTTGAAGAGAATTCTGTAAGAGGAGCAAATTCTGAAAATGGATTACCGCTCGTGCCTCCATTGTCAGAAAACGAAAATAATAAGGAATCTTCTGATGGTATTTCAGGTACTGAGAAAGGATTTGCTTTATCGAGGGAGAATCTGCAATTAAACACATCTGAAGACGAAAGAAAAAAAGTTGATAGCTCACAGGAACAAATCGAACCAAGACCAGAAGAAGCAAAAAACGTTTCAGCTAATCTGCAAAATGGAAACGACTCACTTACTAGGAAAGACCTCGTGGAAGAAGCAACAGAGATGCTTTCCATTTCAACTCCTCCTGCCTCTTCTGCTCCACCACCACCACCACCACCACCACCGCTTCCCCCGCCCTTTCTTTCACCTGTTTTGGGATACAACAGAAAGAGGGAAGAAACTCCAAATAGTCAAACCAACTCGCCGAAAAGTTTCATTAGATCCAAATCAAATTTTATCCCCGGCAATGAACCAATCACAAGTTCTAACGGTCCAAAGTCAGTGCATCCTAAGAGTGAAGAAGTCAACATCAGCAAAGATAACACGCACCTTTCTGAATTGGCAGAACAAGGAAGCCAGAAACAAAAACCTTCTCAAAATGGACAATCTGGGTTCATCCCGCCACAGTTTGAATCAATGGCAAGTTCTGATACTAACATAAAGCCTTCAGAGTATCTGAAGAAACTGGCACAGAAAGAGACTCCATCTTTTCCCATTCCAAAACTTGGCCAAGTTTCTAAAGACGTTATTACTGGAACCGACAAGAACACCACTAAAAAGGACGTGGAGAGTAAACTGGCGACCATTAATAGTCTTCCAACGTCATTACTGCTGCAAAAATCTGATTTTACTTCAGTAAACAGCCCACAAAAGACTGACTCTAAGGATGTCTCTAGAAGCTCAGAGAACAGTGACACTTCAGTCATTGAAACAACTCCTATCATGAGCAGTGGGACAAAATCTAGTGAAACGACGCCAAAAGCGCCACCTAGTGGAACACTTCCCGCACCTCTTTTTCGACCAAATTTCAGTGTTACCAGGGAAGCCCTTCAGTCTGTCAGTCTGAAGAAGACTGAAATATCAACAAGTACTGGTTAGTTAACCTAATTTATACCATTGATAACAGTCAACGATACAGGGTGGTCCAAAATTATATTTCCTACTTTAACATTTAATAATTAGATAACTAAGGACATACAGTCATGTATCTAGATAGTTTTTATTGTAATGTTTGTTTGTTTTTTATGTTGTTGTTTTCACTCCAGTAACTAATATTATTCCTTACAACGGCAACCCTGCAAGAAAAGACCCAATGTGTCGTTTGGCCTAACATAGATCAAGTCAGTGAGTGTAGTACAACATAACTGCAGACATCGGTAGAGGAAAGAAGTATGAGGTATGTTAAGGATACCGTGTATCACATGCTTATGGCAAACACTACCGAGCTAAAGACCAGGATAACAAATGTCATTACAGTAGGCATGTTGCAGTGAACATGGACTAAAATCGAATATTGGTTAGGCCAGCTAAGAGTCAGTAATGGAGTACAAGTAGAACTCTGCTGACTTGTCAATAAAACATTGTTTACGTTTGCTACAAGATGTTGAAAACTGCAAGGTTGTATTTCCGGAGCTAGTTAATCATCAAATCTTAGTGGGAAAGATAATTTTGGATCTCCCTGTATATCGTACACAAATCATCTGATGAAAGGATTTTAACTTACCTTTGAACGATCTTTAATTAATTTTTCATTCTTCAAGAAAGACATGACGTTATCGAAGTGCCCCCCCCTCAGTGGCTCAGTGATATGTCTGCGGACTTACAACACTAAAAACAGGGTTTCGATACCCGTGGTGGGCAGACTACAGATAGCCCATTGTGTAGCTTTGTCCTTAATTCAAGACAACAATAACAATTTAACGGAGTGAACGTCTTATCTTTCAGTTTTCATTACTTTTTTATTTTATACGTTCACTGAAGTAATATATTATGTTCACTTGGTATAATTATAAAATAATAAAAGTGAAAAAAACTACTGTAGGAATTAATAATAATGAGCTGAGTGAAATTCTGTTTGTTAAATATTTCAACTCAACACACACGACAGTTGAATACGTGGTGCAAAAGATTCCCCGACATAACTCTAGCTAATCCTACAAACAAATGTTAGTTTTACAATAATACAGAGAGTGACGTACGACATAACTCTAGCTAATTGGCCACATTAATGTTAGTTTTACAATAATACAGAGAGTGACGTACAATATAACTCTAGGTAATTGGCCACACCAGTGTTAGTTTTACAATAATACAGATGGTGAAGTACGACATAACTCTAGGTAATTGGCCACACCAGTGTTAGTTTTACAATAATACAGAGAGTGAAGTACAACATAACTCCAGCTAATTGGCCACACCAGTGTTAGTTTTACAATAATACAGAGAGTGAAGTACAACATAACTCTAGCTAATTGGCCACACCAGTGTTAGTTTTACAATAATACAGAGAGTGAAGTACAACATAACTCTAGCTAATTGGCCACACCAGTGTTAGTTTTACAATAATACAGATGGTGAAGTACGACATAACTCTAGGTAATTGGCCACACCAGTGTTAGTTTTACAATAACACAGATGGTGAAGTACGACATAACTCTAGGTAATTGGCCACACCAGTGTTAGTTTGACAATAATACAGAGAGTGAAATGCGATAGAATACAACGTTTTTGTCAGTAAGACCAGTGTTTTATGACACCAAGTCATATGATCAGATTAGTTTTGAGTTTATCGGAGTGCCAAGAATGAATCAAGCAATGAATGAAATTGTAATATTAGAGGTGAAGTAGCCAATTTAGAATCTAAAACACGATCTTTTCGAAGTACAATTAAACAAAATACAGGAAGCTGATAAGTCCAACCTTTGAAATATTTCTAAATCTTATAAAGATTCTTCGAAATAAAAAATTATAATTTTTTTTCAAATAGATTATCTAACAACCTTCTTTTTTTATTTCAACTTCAAAAAACAAAAAAGAACGAACCGTACTCCTGAGGAAGAACGAGTCCCTCACAGACAAGAAGAATGATTTGATTGCTGAACTAAAACAATCGAAGGATGTACAGGGTGTGAAGAAGATGAGAGAGGAACGCCAAAGAATGGAAGAGGAAGAAGTACATTGTTTTAAAATAAATATTATATGAATTTTAAAATACAGACCAGTTTCAAAATAACTCAAAATGCCGAGTCATTTAAAACTTGCTTTTCATATAGACGTTTATTATTTATTTTGTCAATTTTTTTGTGTAATTCAAAAATAAATGTTGTAAAAGGATCCTGGCTCGGCATGGCCAGGTGGTTAAGACGTTTGACTCGTAATCTGAGTGTCGCGGGTTCGAATCCCCGTCGCACCAAACATGCTCGCCCTTTCAGCCGTGGGGGCGTTATAATGTTCCGGTCAATACCACTATTCATTGGTAAAAGAGTAGCCCAAGAGTTGACGGTGGGTGTTGATGACTAGCTGCATTCCCTCTAGTCTTACACTGCTGAATTAGGGACGGCTAGCGCAGATAGCCCTCGTGTAGCTTTGGCTTTGCGCGAAATTAAAAAATAACAAGAAAAACAAAAAAGGATCTCTCTCCGTCTAAATGATTTGATTTGAGATAACGAAGGAAATTTATTTTTTTATTTTTTTTTTACAAGTGTAGCTTTGGTTAATTGGTAAAATAGTGCTTACTGTTGACTTATCTTCTCCCCTTTCCCTGGCTGATCGATCCCAGAATCTTAGCGTTATTGGCTCTCAAGATAAGGGCTGATCCGCCACATCAAGGCTATCTGCTGAGTTCCTCTCGGTGGACTCAACAGATAGCCCAATGTGGCTTTGCTATAAAAAAACACACACACACCCGTGGCGGATCAGGCGTTATCTTTATAGCTTATAACGTTAAAGTTCGGGGCTCGATCTCTGCAATGGGTAAAATGTGCAGCTTTATATTCAACAATAGTAAATAAGAGAAGTACTTACCTCATCTGGGTGTTTGTTTTGTAACATGAATTAATCTAAGAGAGTGAGTGATTGTGGTTATACAAGTATCGACGAGTGATTGTGGTTATACAAGTATCGATGAGTGATTGTGGTTATACAAGTATCGATGAGTGATTGTTGTTATACAACAGTCGATAATAGTATCGACTATTATCACCGTTGAATGCCATTTTGTGTTTTTTCCATCTTTTTTTTTTACTTCAGATGAAAAAGAAAACAGCAGAAATTACGCAGCAGTTTACACCGGAACACTTCCTGGACAAAGTTCCGGAAAAGGATGCTGGCGGATTCCCTATTCCGCCATGGAAAAGACAAATGTTGGCAAAGAAGGCTGCCGAAAGTGCTAAGAAAGAAGCAGAAGAGCAGAGGCTGGTAAGGGAACGCCGGTTTCAAGTATTCTGTATACGGGTATAATTCCTGTAATAATAACAAAAATTGCAGATGAAAATCTCGTAGGCCTTCCTCTCGACATAAATTATTGATAACAATTTTGATTACCAAGTTTGTTACTGGTTGAAGTTTTAGGTTCAATCAGTATTTAAATTACTGTCTTAGTAATTATAAATTACGAATGTCATTTTACCTGCATTATTTTCAGGTCAAGCACTTATTCATTTAAACTATTAGGCCTAAGTTTTAGGCTTAGTGGTTAATATGCCAGGCCGCGGACCTGAAGGTGCGATGTTTGAGCTGCAATATGCCACTGAACACTTTTCACGCTTTCAGCTGCACGTGGATGCATTATAACTTTGCCAGTCAGTCTCTCTGTTTTGTTAAGATTAACTGCATAGGCGGCGGGCGTTCCTGACTAACTATATTTGTATTATAAGTTTCAAATGAAAAAGAGCTATGTCCAAACCTTAGGAGGTATTTTAACTCGCCATTTATTTCACGTATCGCATAAAGTGCCGTTCCGGGATGAAAACATCAACTAACTTTTAAAATACATTATTTTCCGGTTTTACCTTCGGTTTTAGTTTGTGTATTTCTATGTGACATTTGTACGTAACGTGAAAAGCAGAGTAAAGCCGACTTTGAAAAATTCGAGCTTAAGAACACCCAAACACCTTCGGTCTGAAATTGCCTTAATGGGACTCGAACATTGGATCGACAGTCTGTCATGTTAACTACCGGCAAAGAAAAAAGAGTAACGTGTTCGGAAAACCTGAAAACATACTAATATTTTGTTTTCTGTTTTCTCTAGAAAGAAATAGAAGAAAAAAAGTTGAATGCGATTCCTGTTTGGAAGCGCCATCTATTAGAAAAGGCTGGACTAAAATCATCGGAAACCTCCATAGTGTAAGTGTTCATCATTAGAAAATTATTTGATTAAAAATCTCGCAGCTCTTTTTAAGTTAGAAAATAAAATAAAAATCGAAGCATAAAAAATTTGATTTATTTACTTAATGTCGCGCTCCCTGCTGGTACAGCGGTAAGTCTACGGATTTACAACGCTAAAATCAGGGGGTTCGATTCCCCTCGGTGGGCTCAGCAGATAGCCCGATGTGGTTTTGCTATAAGAAAACACACACACACACACACATACTTAATGTCGTTTTAAGCAATAGCCTTTCGTTGGCAATAATTATTAGAATGTTCTAAAGAAAAGCCTGTAAAAACCTGTAAATAATGGTTCGTGTTTTCTAGACTATAAATTCTTAAACGCCACCTATAAAAGCAATAATAGTTTTAGTTGTGTATTCTTGTATTAATTCTGTTTCATTACGTTCATTACCTACTTTCATTCTGTACTGTAGCTTTAAACCTCACAGTTTATTAGTAGGCAAACAAAACCAGGTTGCGGATATTCGAATTTTCGTCTGCCTTTTTATTATTACTTTAAATTTACCCAAATCATTTATGTCTGGAATTATTGATGGCGCTGATAAAAACTAAGCTTTTGATTTCACTGACTATTCCATTTTTACTATTTTCTAAAAAAAAAGGTTTCATCAAAATAAAAGAAAATATTTAATAAACTTGTGACTTTTGAATGATAAATATTTAGATTATTCCCTGCTTGTATCTAAATGTTCACGCTTCAAGTCACGTGACAATTGTGAAAACTTTTAAGCCTGAGTTAGAGTTTTTAAAAGTAGATTTTATTTCGAAAATATCTCTTCCAGAAAAACACTTGAACCAACATCTGTGTGTAATCATATGCCACATTTGCTGTTTTTTTGTTCTTTATTATCAGTTCGTCTTCTAAGCCTACATCAAGCAGCCTTATGGTCACGGATAGTACTGGTGCAAGCTTCGACAGACAACCTGGTGAGAATGATTCAACAACGTTTGTAAGTACAGTCACTGACGAAGACGAAAAACAGCAAAATCCCTGGCTGCAGCAGTTAAGAAAAACTAAAACAGGTTACCGTTAAAAAGCTTGTGTCAGTAGAGAATAAAACAAACATCACCTGAAGATTCTGTGATAAACAATGTACATGATCCCTAAATTTGTGCACTAGCGAATGTGACTGTATTCACAGAACGTTTGATACTCTCGTTCTAAGATCTTTTACTCTACGTTAGAAACGTGAGTCGTTGTTTTTTTTATGGACTGAACAGTGAAGAATACGAAAAAAGTAAGAAAAAACATTTTTAGATTTTATTTTGCAGAAAACCTTAAATTGTTTTTAATACCATTCAAAATTGAGTCTAGCGTGACCTTCTGGTCAGCGTGCCAGACTATGGATCTACATGTCCATCGTACTTTAGGCCCGTGAGTACGTTATAAAGTGACGGTGAAATTCCACTAGTTGATTAAACAAGAACAGTCGAAGAACTGGCGGTAGGCGCTGTTGACTAGTTGCCTTCTATTTAGTCTTATCAGTTTAAGATAAAGAACGGCTGAGCCAACACTATTATTAGAAAACAAACTAACTGTGGAAAATTAATAATACTTATTTTAGCGCTGCACAACACATCCAAACTTGGAAAAAAAAAAAACCAAAAACATTAGATAATGTTGGATAACATATTACAATAAAAGTAACCGGTGTTAAAGGGAACCTAGTACTGAAGTGTTTTTTTTTTCTCTTCTTTTATCTATAATATAAAAAAACCAATCTAAACAAGGAGTTTTCTGTCTATCTTTAGGAATTTTGTAACTTGTTCTGGGTTGCACAGAAAAGCAACATTTCAACTCTGTTTATGTTTTTAAAATCCTCTTTCCAGGGGCTTCACGATAACTGACCACTGGTCACAGTTTTATTCAAAGTTGCTCGATCCTGTTTTTATTGTTTTACTTTATACTAACTTTTATTTAAAAAACAACAACAAAAAATACCAACTTTATAGTTGTTTTTAAACAACCAAACCACGTGAACGTAATCCTGTCAGGTTTTTGTTCATAACTGGCTGAAAGTTAAATGTTATTCGTTGTGTTATGTGCATTTACAACAATATGGTTTTTAAAAGTGTCGCCTAACCTACGTTAGGGTAACAACTTAGGGTCTCCCACTGGTACAGCGGTAAGACTATGGATTTACAACGCTAAAATCAGGGGTTCGATATTCCTCGGTGGACTCATCAGATAACCCGATGTGGCTTTGCTATTAGAAAACAAACAAACAACATGGGAATGGCTAACTGGCTTTCTATAAGAATGTGAGAGAGACGCCACAGTGTAGTTTAAATAAACTATTTTATGAAGCTCAGCGAAACCAGTTGGGGTTCCAACCTCTAAAAGAACAATTAAATGTTACAATGCATTCTGCATTGTATTAACGTAAAGGAGTTATATCATTTTAAAAGTGGTTCTTTCTGTCAATACTGCCAGTTGTCTTCTTACAACAGTGTTCAGATGGAAGTGGTCATAGGTGAAGTCTTCTGATGAACATGTAATACTGACGTAAGTGACATTAAAAGTTATTAAACATGGCTACCAACTAGTTGAAACTTCTTATATTATGTTAAGAAATATTGTAATTTATTATTACTTTACCAAAATAAATAACACGCATGGAATTCGGTTTAATATTCAACTCATCGTCTGTATTACAGTGCAAATGTTAGTTGTGTAGTGTAATGTGTGTGTTCTATATGTATATATAATCTGAGTATTTTGTTTACTGGTTTACATTTTGTTTTACATTCCGTTTTGCAGCTTTTCATTTACATATTATCAGGTCGAAAGTTTTTCTAATTCTAGAATAAAAATGTCTTATTCATATAAGAGGCCCTACATTGCCAGGTGGTTAGGAAGCTCGACTCGTAATCCGAGGGTTGCGGGTTTAAATCTTCGTCCCATCAAACATGTTCGCCCTTTCATCCGTAGGGGCATATAAGAGTGATGGTCAATCTCACTATTCGTTGGTAAAAGAGTAGCTCAAGAGTAGACGATGGGTGGTGATGACTACCTGTCTTCCCTTTAGTCTTACACTGCAAAATTAGGGACGGCCAGCGCAGATAGCCCTTGTGTAGCGTTGCGCGAAATTCAAAAAACGAAACAAACAAACAGTATAAGCCCTCGTATTCTTTCTTTGGTTTTTTATCACTTAGATATACCATTTAGCATAATTACTTGACACACATATATAATATACACGGGAGAAATCTTAACTTCTTTTCTCTGAAGCTGTAAAAGTTTGGAAAGATTCCGAAAAGTTTCCATCACTTGTTCTTAAAGCCAAACTGTAATCATAATTAATGATTTTTTTTATCTTTAAAATGTTATGGCTTTAGGGAAATATACACTAAGTTTTATATGAGTCACGTATACAATGAAAAAATAGTATCTTGATAGAGCATTGGGGCTATTTTAATAGAGAATAGATCTCCTATCGCTCCTACACTAGTAGAATAAGGAGTATTATGTTCCTTTGATTTTTGTTTATTAACAGTGTTCTATTAATATCTTCTTTTTTTTTGGGCGGGGATCAGTTACAATGATAGTGAAACATTGATAGTTAAAAAGTGGCCTAGAACAAATTATTTTGGGCACGGCATGGCCAAGCGTGTTAAGGCGTTCGACTCCTAGTCGTACCAAACATGCTCGCCCTTTAAGCCGTGGGGGTGTTATGATGTGACGGTCAATCCCACTATTCATTGGTAAAAGAGTAGCCCAAGAGTTGGCGGTGAGTGGTGATGACTAGCTGCCTTCCCTCTAGTCTTACACTGCTAAATTAGGGACGGCTAGCGCAGATAGCCCTCGTGTAGCTTTGTGCGAAATTCAAACACAAACCAAACAAATTATTTTCTAAACTTTTCTTATCTAATAAATCGTGCTCGTTTTATTTAGAATAACCATCTATTTTAAGACGAAAAATTTTGCCATAAGTTAGAGAAAACCATTTCTTTCGCGCTCCTGCGTGCAAAAATTAATTTAAAACTAACCAATAACACTATGTAACACAAATTTTGTTCCTGGATAGTATGCGTTATTTCTTGATTGCTTATGTTGTAAAAATACAGAAAATGGCCATTATTCCCTTCAAACTTTGCTTTTGTGACCTGGATAATGAAATTTAGAAATTAACCTATTTTCTATGTAAAAACGGGCAAATTTGCATTTACAGAAGGTCTGAATAAAACAACATATGAATCGAGATTTACATGTATTTATACTAAAGTTATACAAAAATGTTTAGAAGTTAGTAGTTTTTCGAGATTTTCGACTGTAATGTATATCACTTTCACGTATCAGCCCCCAAATATAGTCTCCCATCATGTTTTCGTTATACGTTCACAGGTCACAAAAGCAAAGTTTGAAGAGAAAAATAGGTGTTTTCTATTTATTTTAGACATAAGCAACTGGGAAATAACACTTTCTGCCCAGGAACAAGAAGAAGTAAAAATTGTATTACATGGTGTTATTATTCCGAATTGTGATATTTACAGTCATCATACTATCACTACATGAAATGACGAAAGATGGCGCTTGTAATTTTCCAGGAATCTTCAAGCATTTTCTTTTCAAAAATTGATTTATTTTGGTTCGTTTTGAAAAGAAACAATATTTTATCAGACACTAATAAAATTTCAAGTAGCATTTTAAATATGCGTGTGGGTGTATATGCATATACACACACAGACACAGATATATTTTCATATTTGATGATAATCTTTAACGTGTGTTTAATGTGTTTTTTTTTTGTCTGTGGCTTGAATTGAAAATGTAATTTTTTTTTTGAAGGGTATGAACACTATTTAAGAACGGACAACAATAAATGGTTTTACAAATTTTATCTTTTCCGCCTTCGTTATTTCTATGGTCTATACGTGAAACTTGTAACTTTGGTAACGCCACCTTGAATGTGCAAAAAAAAAAACAATGTGAAAAATATGAAGAATAATTAATAATTCGTGGAGCATTGTCGTAACTTCGCGAAAATTGAAGGATGACACGCAAAAGAAAGAAGAGAAAGATTTTTATCTCAGAGTGTCGTTCAGCTGTTAACCATGATGGATTCCTACACGTCCTCAGTAGTCGGAGCATAAGAAGTAGTGCACAGAGACAATTTTTCTACATAACGAAAATGGAGAAGATAGCTACTGTTATCGCTTGACAGAAGCAAGGTTATATTTGCATATCATCCTTCAATATTTGCGATCCGATAATGACGCGCTAATTACGAATCACTTAATCCAAACAACGAGTAACATAAACGTTATTCAAAACTTAGTTAAAATATATCTTTATTGATTTAAAACGATAATATTCGTTACAGTTGATTTATTGAGATAAATAATTAAGCTATGGAAGTTGAAGAAATGAAAGCAACTGTGTATACCTCGGTAGCTGCACTTCGAAAAATAGACATATTTGGTGTTCAAGATAATATCATGATTTATTTCTTACGTAACTTGAGAAAAAAATTAAAACAGAAAAAAATTAAAACAGTATTCTAATTTTATTCATTGTAAGCTATTCGTATAGAACATCACACTATACCCATGTAATCACATTACCCGGACGTTTAATTAGTACAATACTGATCACGTAAAAGTGACAATAAACACTACTCTGGTTACGTTAATTTAATTTATACTTGATTTGGTGGAAAAGCCAGATGAATAAAAACTTCAACATGAGTTGTGTAACGAGAAATGTAAAACGGATTGATTCATTCAGTACTCAAATATTTTTAACCCAATCAACAAGCAATGCGGTATTTATTAAGATATAAGTTACGTATTCTTTTCGCACCAGTCTCCTGTATTTACGGCCTGGCATGGCCAAGCGCGTAAGGCGTGCGACTCGTAATCCGAGGGTCGCGGGTTCGCGCCCGCGTCGCGTCAAACATGCTCGCTCACCCAGCCGTGGGGGCGTTATAATGTTACGATCAATCCCACTTTTCGTTGGCAAAAGAGTAGCCCAAGAGTTGGTAGTGATGACTAGCTGCCTTCCCTCTAGTCTTACACTGCTAAATTAGGGACAGATAGCCCTCGAATAGCTTTGTGCGAAATTCCAAAAACCCATCCTTTGTTTACTTACATTTTATCTCTTCAATAAGAAAAAAAATACTAAGTGCTACGTTTTCGCTGCTTTTTTAAATATAAAATAGGTAAAAAAGTTGCTATTTTTTAATGTTATAGTAGAGCGTTTATGTCTGTGGCAATACCTAAGATTTGGACAGAATTTTAGTTTTGCATAGAGCTACGTTCTAACGTGGCTGGAGTCACTAAGTGCCTCCAGATAAGATAACCAGGTGACAAAATAAATAGAAACTTTAAAAAATTATTATATTATTTAAACTAAGAGGTTAAAAACCCCTAATTATAAGTGAACATGAAACTTTCAAATAATTTAATTTTCAGAGAGAATTTCATAATATATTATTTTACATAATGTTAATCTTTTGTTATTATTTTTAATCAATGAAAAATACAGTTTTAATGAGTAATAGAACAACTTTATTCAAATATATAATAATCTGTTTACCACTACTATATTTTTTTCAAGTTTTCATATTCCACCATGCGAGTTCAACACCATCATGTGGACTGTGACTGTACTCTAATATCTTGATACTATACAGGTCTAATTTGGCCTAGTGGTTAGCGCATTCAACTTGAACCCTGACTGGGTTGTATCCCGGAATATATTCGCCTTTTCAATCATGCTTTCAGTTGTAAAATAGTTTTTCCCTTAATAATAATGACTAGCTGTCTTCCCTTTAGTTTGGTCCTTTTAAATTATGGACGGTTAGCTCAGATATACCTCGATTAGGTTTGTGCAAAATTCAATAAAACAAACAAATGTATTTAATATAAATTTTCAGCTAAATGAATTGAAATTGCTGTTGACTTCATCATTATGGCGTCAAAAAATTTCAAACGCTTGTACCTCAACATTGTTATTATTTGATTTTCTAATACTACATTTCGGCATCCTGTATGAAATGATGAGGCGTGGCCTAACTTATAATGATCGAACTGTGAATCCAAGGGTTCTGTCAGAAAAATAGCCCAAGAGTTCGTAGCGAATGCTTGGTTCAAAATTAAGAACAGTTACGTTCAGATGACAAGCATAATTCTGAAACAAACAAACATAATCTAAAGAAGACCATGTAAGACAATATATGCTTAATATTAACTATAATTTTATAATTATCTTGCAACGTTTCATCTTTGTAAATTTGCTAATATTTATATCATAGTGTGTTTTAATAGTCTTAATTATTACAGCTTGATTTAAAATTTTATTTCTTTGAAATTAAGTTCCTTCAGCACAATTCAACTGCACTACTAAAAGTTACCGAGAATAATTTCTAAAAGTGAGATTTGATTGTCTTATTTTTTGGTAATCTGCCATTTTCATTGCTAATTTAGCGTATGGGTTAATGTATTATTTCATTATTACCTGCTTATTAATATTTTATATCACTTTGTAATTCACACTTCGAATTCCTTCATCACTACAGTAAACCTATTTTAAATGTACAGTGGTACCTCGGTTCTCGAACTTAATCCGTTCCAGAAGGCTGTTCGAAAACCGAATCAATTATTCCCATAAAAAATACTGTAAATTAAATTAATCCGTTACAGACCTCCAAAAATTACGCATTATAAGGCATTTTAAGTAAAAATCTTGCTTATTTACACCTGTATAATAATACTTACATGCATAAAGTCAACCAAAAAACTATAAACACGATAAAAAAAACAATAAATGAAAATTTAACTGCACTTCACCTGTGCTGAGGAGAGCTGATGGCGTAAGTGAAAGGTGTTGAGGAACGTGGAGAGAAGGAGGGTTATTATTGTTTGGAAGGGGAGTTACCTTCCATAAAAATGTCAGGTAACTCTCCTTCTGGGGTACTTTCTCTTTTCTATCACTTTGCACTGCTACAACCTGCTTGAGACTCACTGGATCTATTTCTCACTAAAAACTTGTCAAATGAGGTTTCTTTTTATTGCTTGCATTTTAAAATGTTTCATGGCATTGTCATTGAAAATGTTTGTGTTCCTATTTTCCACACATTTCCTTGATTAGTGAACTAGAAACATCCTCTCTTCCCTCCTCCTCATCTGAAGACACTTCCTCAGTTGCCTTCTGTTGCTGCTCCTTCTGAAGGTCTTGGAGTTCTTCTGTGGTGAGCTCAGTGTTGTGGTCTTCCACCGACTCCTCCACATCATCACCACTCACATTCAAGCCCATACACTTGTCTAGTGAGACAATATCCTTGACAACAGGCTCAGCCTCAAAGCCTTCAAAGTCTCTATCTGCTACTGAGTCTGGCCACAATTTCTTCCAGGCTAAATTCATGGCCCTCTTTGGCATTTTCTTCCAAAAGAGGCCTGCCTCATTAAAGTTGAACACTTGTTGGGGAATAAAACCCTCAGCTTCTACGTAGTCCTTAAATTCCCTAACAAATTTATCAGCAGCGTCTTTGTTAGAACTGATACCCTCCCCATGTCTCACCACACTATGTATGCCACTTCTCTTCCTAAATTTTTCAAACCACCCCCTATTAGCCTTAAAGGCATCACTTGTATCAGCACTCGTTCCAGGGATGTTTTTCATGAGGTCAGCATGCAACTGCTTTGCTTTCTCACAAATGATGGTTTCAGAAATGCTATCACCAGCTAACTGTTTTTCGTTTACCCAAATCAACAACAGTTTTTCTACCTCTTCCATTGTTTGTGATCTTTGTTTCGTAAGCACTGTCACTCCTCTTGCAACATCAGCTCCTTTGATGACCTCTTTATTTTTCAGTATGGTGCAGACTGTAGACTTCACCATACCAAACTGTGTAGCAAGGTCAGACACGTGAACACCACTCTCATACTTTGCTACGAGATCTTTTTCACCTCTGTTGTGGCTCTAACAACTTTTCGTTTTGGTGTGCTGCTTTCATTATTCTTCTTTGGTCTTATGGTGGCTTATTTAATCAGAATATTTAGAGAAAAAATAAAAATAAAAACGAGAACGTTCACAGCAGATTTTAGCGGGGGTGTGGACAGGTGCGGGTAAAATGTTTTGGGCAGGCTTGGCGTGGGCCCAAAATGGCCAAAGGGTCGTTCGGGTCATCAATCTAATTATTTCGGGGGTTCGGGCCACGACAGCTTGGTTCGGAAACCGAGTTTATGTTTGACAACCGAGACATTTTTTTCTCAAACAATATATTCGAAAACCGAATTGTTCGAGAAGGGAGTCGTTCGAGAACCGAGGTACCACTGTATTAAGTTTTTATTTTGTTTTCTGCAAAGTTGCTTGAAATATGGTTTCAGACTTTCACTGTTAAAATGGTTTCGAGTGAGAATATAATAATATAGAGTTATTTAGTGTACTGTGTAAAAATAAATGAATTAAACATCTTGTTCTTTATTTACTGGGGCCCGGCATGGCCTAGCGCGTAAGGCGTGCGACTCGTAATCCGAGGGTCGCGGGTTCGCGCCCGCGTCGCGCTAAACATGCTCGCCCTCCCAGCCGTGGGGGTGTATAATGTGACGGTCAATCCCACTATTCGTTGGTAAAAGAGTAGCCCAAGAGTTGGCGGTGGGTGGTGATGACTAGCTGCCTTCCCTCTAGTCTTACACTGCTAAATTAGGGACGGCTAGCACAGATAGCCCTCGAGTAGCTTTGTGCGAAATTTCCAAACAAACAAATCTTTATTTACTGACGTTAGGTAAGTTTGTAAGTGTTTGCGAATTACATTGAAGACGCCAGTGAGAACTCATATACTAGCGACCTCTTTACACAGTAGTTCCTACTACAGCAATAAACATCCGGGTCTTCGAACAGCTGCAGGAGGTTATTTATCGATTGGAGTGGAAAGTAACCGCCAATTTGAGAATCGTAAAATGTATTACTAATATTTATACGTACCACAAGTAAACGGATACATATTTAGTGTGGATTTGATCTTAAAGTGAAGATGAACACAGTTATCTGAATTTAATAGAACGATGTTCCATGTTTTTAACGACTCAAGTGTGTTAATGTTGCTGTTAGTATTACTACTACTAATGTTCTCACGCCCTCGGACTGTGTTTTGATGGTTCACAGGATTAATGGTATCTAACAGCTTTAATATTAATAACAAACGGTACCGTGGTGAATTAAAATTCATGTTAACGTGAGTCTTTACTAACTGTTTTCTAGTTCGTAATAGGAAAGAAATATATACGGTTTCTGATATATGATTGAAGCGTAGACTTTAATGAAATAGAAACCTGAAATCATAATTAGTAATATAACTTTTCGTGAAGTAATACGAATATAATTTTTTATTTATTTAATCTTGTGTGTTTGCAGTTATATATAGCTGTCCACTGAAAATCGAGAAGCAATATAGCTATCATATGTATTGTCTGTTTCGAAAGATAGGGAAGGTCTATTTGTGAAACTGATAAAAGTCTACAAATTGTTAAAAAAGATTATATATTCATGTTAAAACTTATGAGGCAAAATAATGGTCAGGCATCTGAAAAATTAATAAAACATTTTACTCTTGGTATAATTTATATTTCACCCTTAGATGAAAGCTGGAAAGAAGTCAACACTTGCTTTTATTGTATTTAATTAGTTGCTTGCCATACAAATATAATAATTTTATGTACTGTATCTTTTGTACTGAAATGTGTTCTTTATTTCTGTTGTTTGTTATCACCAGTGCTAGCTGTTTGTTTTTTTCAGCTTATATCATCCTTGTACAAATATTTAAAAATCCTTGAAGATTTATCCAACTTATCATTTCAACGTGATATAATGTTTAGGAACAACAAAGGACTTATTTGTCCATCTAGGCTCTCCTATCCTTTAAACTAAAACTATTAAATTATAACAAAAAAACAACAACTCTCAAAACCAGTTCTTATTTTATTCATATAATTATCAAGGTCTCTCTTTAAAAAATAGGTGGTTAGAAGACTGAATCTGTACCTTTAGAGCAGATTCGTTGATGGTAAAAAGTAATTAATTGGTTGTCAGTATAGACCACTTACTTGACAGGTAAGGTTAATAAGAAAGTATATGGAGAGATCAGGGTTGCTACAAATAAGAATTTTGATATTATTATGGGAAATGAAATATAGACACTTGGGTTGCAAAGGTGGGCATCTGCTTGGTGGTGCAGTACTTGCCCTTACTTGAGAAACATAATTCTTTCCTTATTCATTCAACATATGTATATGAAGTGTTTTATATGTATTTTTTTTTTACTGAGTTCACAATTTCACTCCCACCCCCCAGAAAAAAATGCCCATGATTGGGATTATGTGAAGTCAAATACTGATGGAGAGAGATTCCTTGTATTGTTCAAAGACAATGTTTTGTATCGAGTGCCAACAGGTGGAAGAGAGGTAAGTTTAGACTTATTTTTCATGAAGGAAAATATGATGACCAGAGTTAAAATGGGAGAGTATTTGAGGAAAGAGAGGTCAGTGCATACATTTGTATGATGTTTTGCAGCATGTTGTGATAGAAAGAAGTGAAATACTAGTTATAAATTTTCATAAAAACAATCTTGAAGTCGTGAGACAAGGTTATCATTAGTA
Organism: Tachypleus tridentatus; assembly: GCF_004210375.1. Classification (NCBI taxonomy): domain Eukaryota; kingdom Metazoa; phylum Arthropoda; class Merostomata; order Xiphosura; family Limulidae; genus Tachypleus; species Tachypleus tridentatus. The sequence continues at coordinate 188,338,916 of NC_134834.1, read as the reverse complement.
AATTTAGGTAATGAGCTAAAAGGTGATGCAACACAGATTTGGGAGACTTGTAAAATTAAACTGCTTTCAATTCAAGATAGGTGTCAGCTTAAAGAGAGGTAAACAGTAACAAAGCCTAATTGGTTTAGTAAAGACATGAAGGGTAAATGCTATAGTTTAATAACTTTAAGCTTATACAAAGTTGTAATGTTTACAAAACCATGAGAAGGCTAGTAATTTGACTAGCGAAAAAACAAAAACAAACGGCATCCAAGAGGTCTCAGATGAAACAACTAGCAGATAACATTAAAGATTTTTTTAATAAACATTTACAAGGACTTCTGAAAGAAAGTATGTAATAACATGCTAATCACACTATATCTGCCATATGCAGAGCAAACAAGGTTTTTCACCTAATACCTAGGAATCATAAGTCTATTAGGATGTGGCAAACATATCTTTAAAGGTTATGCTAAAATGAGGATTGGGCCATTGAAGAAGGGACATAACAAAATGTTTATTGAAGACTATGAAATGGCTTTTAAATGTTTTCTTATGTTATTTAAAAAAAACAAACCCACACTTCCTGGAACTGAGCATTAAAATTAACCTAAATCATGTATGTTAATCTCTGGACAAAGAGCAGAAATATTGAGAGATTACAAATATTAAGAGATAAAATAGGATTTTAAAGGAGGTCATAGATCAGATAGTTGAACTTTTCTCTTTCTTTTTGGTAGGTCAAACAGTCAGCAAGCAGATGCTTGAAGAATGGTGAATTACTGTTTTACTCCTGATTTTAAAGGGACTGATAAGAGTTGCTCTGGTAATTATAGTCCAGTTAATCTTGCTTTAGTAGTGGGTAAAGTTGAAGGGCTTGATGTTAGAGAATGACTTGGGTCAGTCATCTTACCTAAGGATATTGACTTTTTGGAAAAGGTTCAGAAAAGAACTACTAGGATGATACTAAGGTTGGAAGAGATATCTTACAAGGGTATATTAAGATCTATTTTTCTTTTAATAAAGTGTGGACAAGAAGTGATCTTTATGCTATATTTTGAAGGTAATAGTACAAGATGATACATCTTTAAGATTTGGAAATGGTAGGCTAGGTCCCAGTTAAGACAGTTTTATTTTTCTAAAAGAGTGGTTGATTTGTTTAATGAGTTTCTGTTGGCAGGAGTGGAGATTGGTACTTCAGTGATTTTCTAAACAAAAATGAGGATTGGTTTAGATGTTCAACATTTAGTAAACCAATGGGCAGTTTTTTATGAAACTCAAGGTTAAGGGCAGTTTGACCATTCAAAAAACAATGGATGATGGCTTTTATATCCAAAAGTATCATTACCAGGTAGTGTATAATGTTATACACCATATGGCTGTGTACTATATCTTCTGAATGTTCAGATTGGCTTATATGCTAAGGTACATAACATTGCAGGGGCAGGTCCAGAATTTTCTTAAGGGGGGGGGTCCAAAATATGCAATTTTCATTTGTTATAAGACAGTAACACCACTGATCAGTAATGCTGGTGTCTCACATGGACTTGTGACCTAGTCTTTGACTCTCCTCTTGTCAACATTTGCAAAGATATTTAAAGGAGAAAAAAAAAAAGATTCCAGAGTCCCCTCCACAAATCTACCACTGCATTGTGCCAATCAGTTTTGTAAATTCAATAGTCTGAACAGATGAAATGACTTTGAAACAACTGGTATATTAGTAGAATCTCCATACATTTTATGAATCTGCAGAATATTATCTTATGGATACTTTCAATGTATGAACGTGTTCATTGTTAATGAATGTTATTCTATTTTGTACAGTAATTTGTTTTTAAAACAAATGGAAAGTAAAACACCCTTCAAAATATCCCAGGTGATCCAGAAAACAAAGATTTTTTTTCATCACGGACTACAGCTGTGGACCACATTTTACAAACAGAGGTATTTTACAGTTTACAAAACAGAGAACATTTAGATTTGTTAAGATACGACATACACATCTTAGGAAAATTATGAATTATAAAATAAGCCTACAAGAGATTAAACTCAGTTGTTATGATGGCCGACCAGTATTGAGCTAACAGTGTGTTTGTGTGAATGGATAAATAAATAGATAGATGTATACTGGAACTGAAACTGATGTTAGATTTTGCTACTTGAATGTTTGTACCTGCATTTGAATTGTATTAGAAGAATACAGTATTTAATAATATACAATGAAAATATCACATCTTTTTCTTAATTAAGATACCATTTAATGCTACGATGATGGATAAACATGTGCAAAGATGTGTTTAGAGTTTGTGTTGTAGTTAAAATTTTCTTGTGCTTCCACATTTAAGAATCAAATTTACAACACAAAGAAAGACAGTGAAAACATAAAATATTAAAAATAACACCAAATTTCAGTTTCAATACATGCTGAAAGATATTCTTATTCAGACATTCAGTTATAATATATATATTTATACATTGTTAAAATCAAACAAGTCTTAATTAAAGAGAGGTGATATCCAAACTTAGATTGATAAATACTGAAGAAGCAATAGTGTTACATGTTCATTACTCTATGATCTAATTTGTACAGAAAAGAATCATTTAACACACAATGGTATTACTTGCACATTTACATATGGTATAAAATTATAATTAATAGTCTAAGCCAGTTGCTAGTTGTTCATTTGTTTGACTTAACAAGACTTTAATATTATAGTGATTATGAAGTCTTAAAGAAATGTATCATATTTTTCTTCTACTAACTAATTTGAGGTGGAAATAAAATCCTTTATGTGAGCACTAGGCCCAACGAAGCTCTCAGAGATTATTTTAAGCTGTACAGCAGTAATTTTTTTATAATTATTTCTTAGAAAACTCCACATGTTATTTGTTTTACTCATTCATTAAAGTTTTTAAAATTTATGTAGATTATGCAAGTACAATGACACACGTGGTACCCTGTTTTCAAAGAGTAGCCTCACAGCCATCTACACAAAGCCCCATCAAATCCATGATAATTGATACTCTTTGTTGCAATCAATTTAGTGACAACACTAAACACAGTTATGAAACATTACACGACCAATGCTCCTCAGTGTGGATTCCTGTATGTGGTGAAGGAGACCAACCAGGGAAGATTCTGTTTTTTCTGGTTGCCTCCTCTGGGATCTAAATATCCACCCACGTGTTTGCCATGCTTGGTGACCCGTGAAGGGGAGGAGAGAATCCTGGTGGTTGAGGGGCCCAACTCTAACACACTACTTTGGCCTGAATTCCTGTAGACTGGCAGCCTTTGGGTGGTCCCCCTTGGGTCAATCGGTTGGACCACTTGGGCTAGAGTCAACTAAGTACCAGTGTTGGAAGTTTTCAACGGGTGTTGTGGACATTGTGTCTGTTGTTGGTGTTTGGGTATAGTGCTCATGAAACCCTGGCTCCATGGTGGGTAGGGTCAGTTGGCACCAAAAGTTTTTTGTTCCTATGGATCCTCTTACAAAAAAGTTAAATAAAATAGTGAAAAAACAGTCAATAGGTAAACGACCACATCTTGAAGACTCTGATCAGTAATATTTAACATCTGAACCACCAGTTGCACCTCATTTTCTCATTCTACTATCTATTTCAGAAAAACCTTTAGGGCAAATGCCCCCCTTTTTTATTCAGAAGGGACTAGAGGGACTTGCTGGCTCTCCAAAGTCAGTAAAGAAGCTTCGATCTGGAGACATTGGTTGAAACATCCACACCCCAACACAGTGGACTCCTCTTGAATTCAAAGGCTATTGGGGATGTACCTATTGAGGTTACCCCTCATGCTATCTTGCATTCATCACGAGGAATTATTGTTGAGAGGGATTTGAAGAACATCCCCAAGTCAGAAATTCTCATTGGTTTCTTCACTCAAGGAGTTTCTGCAGTGAGGTGCATCTCTACTCGCAAAGATGGAGTTACACTGCCAACAAATATCCTCGTTTTGACATTTACATCACCACATGCACCTGCCACCATCAAGGCAGGTTATCTAATTTGCAGGGTACGGCCGTACATTCCAAACCCTCTCCGATGTTTCCAATGTCAGAGGTTCGGCCATCCAAAGACGTCATATTGTGGTTCCCTGACATGTGCTCGTTGTAGTGGCAAGGACCACGATGCCTGTGATTGTGACACAGACCCACATTGTGTCAACTGCAATGGTTCTCACCCTTCTTACTTTCGTTTTTACCCTAAATGGTTGGAGGAAAAAGAGGTGCAGCATTTGAAAATGACTCATAACATTACTTATCCTGAGGCTCGGAAATTGCTGTCCACCACTTCATCTCGGACATGTGCTGCTGCACTTTGTTCCACCACTACAGTGGGAGTGCAGACAGATCTCTCTGTGCCTTCAACAGAATTGTTCTCAAAACAAATGAAAAGCCTTTTGACCTCCATGGTTAAAAAAGTTGATGAATCAACTTCTATGCCCATGATCCACATCCTTTGGTTCCAGATACAGGCATTTCTTCAGATACATCTTTTTCTCCCACCCCAAGATGCAAAATAATCATTTGTTCGCATCCTCAGTCACTGCAATCACCTTCCAACAACAAAGAATGCTCAATCGACCCAGGGCAGGATCCATGGAGGTCGATAGACCTCCCCTAAATAAGGACAGTAAGGAAAAAAGACGTGGTCATAAACAGAAGGGTTCTCCAGCCAATTCGCCTGCACATCATTAAAAATGGCCATCTTGATACAATGGAACTGTCGAAGTTTACGTTCTAATCTGGATGATATCAAAACACTGATTGCTTCCTACCATCCTGTATGTCTTTCCTTACAAGAAACATTTCTAAAACCTGCTGATACAGTCACCTTTCAACAGTTTTCTCTTTACAGAAATGACAGGCTGTATGATGGACGAGTACATGGAGGGGTGGCACTATTGGTTGATCAGCATGTGCCCACTCTGTCTTTGTCACTCAACACACCCTTGGAGGTTGTAGCCATCTGTGTTTCCTTGGGTCATACCATCACTGTTTGTTCTCTCCACCTGTCGCCTGGAGAGACATATGATCAATCAGAACTTGATGTTGTCATTGAACAGTTGCCGTCTCCATTTCTAATCCTAGGGGATTTTAATGGACATCATCCCCTCTGGGGAAGTGCTATTATTGATGGGAGGGGCCGATCTGTAGAGCGGATGCTCTCTGATCACAATCTTTCTCTTTTCAATACTGGTTCTTCCACTTACTTTCATACACCTAGTCAATCCTTTACTGCTATTGATCTCTCGGTTTGCTCTCCTTCATTATTCTCCCATTTTTCGTGGAGGGTTGACAATAATCCATGAGGCAGTGGTCATTTTCCTATACTTTTGAGAGACACTGGCCGTGGTTGATGCCATCCTACCCGCGTGCCCCGGTGGAAGCTGGATCAGGCAGACTGGTCCACTTTCACTGCTCTCACAGAACTTGATCCTGCCATCATCTGTCAGCCATCAATAGATGACTGTGGGCAGCAGTGACTGACTGTATTATACAAGCAGCTGCTCAATGTATTCCTAAAACCTCAACACGTTTCCCACTATATCTTCAACCGTGGTGGAATCCTGCCTGCCACATGGTATATAAGGCTCAAAAATGGGCCTGGGATACTTTCTGTAGATATCCCTCACTTTCAAACTGCATCGCTTTCCAGCAGGCCCGTGCACATGCTAGGTAGGTAAGACATCAAAGCCAGAACGAATCTTGGATTAAGTTCACAACTGGCACATCTTCTACCACCAGCTCCAAGGTCATATGGGACAGGGTTTGAAAGGTCAGTGGGCACTACAATTCTGCCCCCTCTTGATCTTACTCTCTGATGGTCAAGAGGTAACTGATGTCTGGAGTATCGCCGATACTTTAAGTGAAAGCTTTTGCCAGGTATCTAGCACTTCTGCTTGTTCCTCCACCTTCATGGCCATCAAGACTTTGGCAGAGCGTTCACCTCTTTCCCTTCAAACTGACTGTCTCTTTGACTATAATTGTCCCTTTACACTGGTGGAACTGAAACTGCCCCTTCATCAGTCTAGCAGTACATTTGTTGTACCTGATGATGTACACTGTGACATGCTGCACCATCTGTCTCTTGCTTCTCTTGATATTCTTCTCATTGTTTTTAACCATATCTGGCAGGAGAATGTTTTTCCTAATGCCTGGTGCCAGGCTATTATCTTACCTTTTTCTAAGCCTGGGAAAGATCCCAAGATTCCTTCAAACTACTGTCCAAATGCTTTGAAGAGTTGTCTCTGTAAGACCTTAGAGAGGATGGTTAATGCTCATCTTGTTTGGTTCCTCGAATCAAACAACCTTCTCTCCACCCACCCAGTGTGGGTTCCAATGATAGCACTTCACCATGGACCACCTAATCAGACTTGAAATGTCAATCAGAGAAGCCTTTCTCAAACAACAAAATCTTGTATCAATATTCTTTGAGATTGAGAAGGCTTATGACACAATATGGAGGTACGGCATTTTGCAAGACCTCCATATATATAGGTTACGTGGCCATTTACCCATTTTTATTAAACATTTTTTAACGGACAGGAGATTCCAAGTTCATGTGGGTTCGACACTTTCCCGTTTTTTTACTACAGGAAATTCGAGTCCCTCAGGGCTGTGTTTTGAGTGTCACACTTTTCAGTATAAAGATTAATGCCATCACTGAACAACTCCCTCACACTGTTTTAAATGAGCCCTATGTCAACGACTTTCACATCTCATGTCAGTCGTCAATAAGCCCCAAAAACTTGGTCTTATTTTTGACTGTAAGCTGACCTTTATCCCACACTTAAAGCTGCTACAGGTCAAATGCACAAGGGCACTGAACATCCTCCGTGTCCTCTCTACCACCAGATGGGGAGCGGATCGATGTTCTATGTTAAAGATATATCATACTCTTATTCGATCGAAACTCAACTATGGACCACTGGTCTATGGCTCTGCCAGACCCTCGGCCTTAAAGATGCTGGACCCCCTTCATCATCAAGGACTTCGACTTTGCACTGGGGCTTTCCACACCTCTTCAGTACAAAGCTTATACGTAGAAACTCATGAACCTTCTCTGCACATTTGCCGTTTGCAACTTCTTTACTTTATTCTTCGAAATTTCATTCCTTACCAAAGCATCCCACCTGGGGATGTGTTTTCCTTCCTCAGTGGGCCATACTTTTTCAGAACAGACAATCTGCCATTGCTCCTTTTGTCCTTTGCATCCAGGTGCAATTGGGTCTGTCCTTGGATAACATTGCAGAATCCACTGGTCAGCTCATCCCACCATGGCTTATTAGAACCCCCAAATGTGACCTTTCTTTAAATCATCTGAAAAAGGCAGATACTCCCGATTGGAAGTACAGTCTTTTATTTACTGAACATCTTTCGAACAATCATTCCATTCCAATTTATATGGATGGTTCCAAATCAAGTAATTCTGTGGGCTCTGCCATGGTTTGTTGTGGTTTGGTGGTTGCATGCAGAATCCCCTCTACAGCTTCTGTGTTCATTGCTGAACTGTATGCCATATCTTTTGTGCTGGATCATATTGAAGCTAAGCAGCACTCCAACTGCACTATTTATACTAAGTTGCTTAGTTCTCTGCTGACCCTGGAATCGCTTCACATTGGTTCACACCCTATTCTCCCTGATATTCAATACCGACTGGCCCATTTTTCATTAACACTTTTTCTGGATACCGGGCTATGTTGGTATTCGCAGGAACGAGCTTGCAGACACTACAGCTAAGTCTGTCTGTTTTGGCACTATCACCGCTGTGGCTGTTCCTTACATGGACTATGGACCTGTATTCAAGGCTCAGCTCCGTACCAGCTGGCAGTCCACTTGGAGTGAGCAATGCGACAACAAGCTTTTTCAAATAAAACCAAATATTGGGCTTTGGTCATCTAGCTTCCGTAAGGTTCGGAAGGAGGAAGTTGTTCTAACTAGACTACACATTGGTCACAGTTTTTTAACTCATCATTTTCTTTTATCTGGAACTGATGCACCAGTGTGTAGTTTGTGTAATACTCAAATCACTGTAAGCCACATTTTACTTTCTTGCCATCGTTGAGACTCTAACGATGGCACTATTTTAAACAGGTTCTGCCCCAAGGTTTGTCCATAACATTAGATAGTGTTATTGGTGACAGTGACACTGTCCACCTTGATAAAGTTTTTGGTTTTTTAATAGCCATTAATCTTTTTAATCTCATTTAAGTGTTTGTTATTTATTCATTACACCTTTTTAATTGTGGTTCCCTTTTAAGAGTCTCATTCTCTCTAGTTCAATTTGAAATTGGAAAATGGCCATAACATTAAATAACTTGACACCAGGACTGGAAAGGCAAACTTCAAGTGACTAACACTGCTGTTTGAACTATCCGTCAGTCGTCCTGGTGAGTTATTATTACAATTTTGCTACATGTCTTTTTAAAACTTTTATTACTTTACCTTTTAGTGCTGACCATAATGACAACATAACCCGGAATCAGGAGTGGAAAGGCCAACTTCAGGTGACTGATGGTGGTTCTTGTACTTACCTGTTAGTCTTCCTGGTGGGTTATGATCATTACCATTTTGCTAGAGAAAGTCCTTTACAACTTCTCTTACTCTGCTTTCTCTCTTAACATTGTAGACTAGATGTCAACATTGGTTTTATGCTTTTTCTGTTTTTCAATGCTGTTTTGTTTTACCTTCATTTCCTTTTATGAATTTTACCACATTTACTTTATTTTTACCTTTTTATCGGACATTTGGCACAGATAGCCTAGCTGCTTTGTGCCATGAAACACTAAATCAACCAACCAACCACGACCAATGCTCTTTAATAGCACTGACACAGGGACTTAACATGTGAGTGCAGGATGGGTTCACTTTGATAACAGGAGGTGAAAACTGTGTTTTTCTGCCAACTTTTTTTCATAGCTTAATCCTGTTTTATTGACAGTCATCAAGCCCATGGTAAGATAGTTACAACTATATAGTAATACCTGTGCTTCAAGCCCATGGTAAGATAGTTACAACTATATAGTAATACCTGTGCTTCAAGCCCATGGTAAGATAGTTACAACTATATAGTAATACCTGTGCTTCAAGCCCATGGTAAGATAGTTACAACTATATAGTAATACCTGTGCTTCTGACATGACAAATATTATGGGATGTTTATGTTTTAACCATTGTAATTTGCTGTTCTTTCTCTTCAAATGATGTTTCATTCACTTGCTAGAGAATTTTAATCATTGTCTAAAATAAAGATGTCATGCATATCTCGGTTTTCAGCAGATGCCCCACTAGTTACTTGCTCCTTCAGTGTATGTGTTTATACTGTTAGGAACACTTGAAGGTAAATGTGGTATATTTACCACTTTTTTAATTTTGATGAGATTGTTTTTTATATTTTCAAGAATTTTTTAAAAATATTTTTAAGTGGTGGCTGAATTTTGGTGAGTGAATAAACTTTTATAATTAGAAATATATTTTTTTTCATTTTCATTTTGTTGAAATTTTGTAATAGTAACTTATTTATGCAAGTTGACAGAAACAAAATGTTGTCAGTATCTTTTCCGCTTATTAGATTTGAATTGCAGAGTACGAGGCATTTGTTGGAGAATAATTTTGAGATAGGTTTCTTTAAGGAACGTAAATTTCTGAGGATAAATACATTGTGTGAAATAAAAAATGAAGTTACGATAATATTTTTGAGAAATCTTTGAAATATTTACACACACAGATTTGTTTTTATTGTAGACAGCAATGAAATTTTTTAGTACTGTACATTATGAAAAACAAAAACCATCAGCATTTCTGAAGTTGTAGATTGATGTTTTTGGTATCATGTGGTAACCAATACCATGTTTTGCACTCTTAAAATATTGCATCCTTATGCAGGTAATTATGTATACAGTTTGCTAGTGACATTTAAAAAAATTAGCTTGAGAGTTATTAACTTTTAACATAAATATGTGAGTTATCCTGCACATTTTGCAAACTAAAACTTGAAAAAAACCCAGCTAAAATGGCAGTTTGACACTGTTAGTGTCGTTATAAGTTTATTATTTTGTTTTATATTTTTCAAAACAATTTTAGTTTTTTAATTATTATTGTTAATTAGCAACATTTGTCTCCTTTTTTGTTTCAAGAACCTAAACTTTTGGTTCTCATGTGGTCAGTGTACCAAGTATTCTTAAAGGAATATATTACATGGTTCTTAGATACTTGATGCACTACGTTTTGTTAAGGGAGGTGTAGTATGGTTCTGAGGTAGTTGATATTGTGCCAAGTTTTGTTAATGGAGGTGTAATATGGTTCTGAGGTAGTTATTGTGCCAAGTTTTGTTAAGGGAGGTGTAGTATGGTTTTGAGGTAGTTGATATTGTGCCAAGTTTTGTTGAGGGATGTGTAGTATGGTTCTGAGGTCGCTACTATTTGTACCAAGATTTGTTAAGGGAGGTGTAGTATGGTTCTCAGGTAGTTACTATTGTACTAAGATTTGTTAAGGGAGGTGTAGTATGGTTCTCAGGTAGTTACTATTGTACCAAGATTTGTTAAGGGAGCTGTAGTATGGTTCTCAGGTATTATACATCAGGCATGACCTCACATTGAAATAGTTGATCTGTATTTGAAATTTTGAGTTTCAAGTTGCACTTCTGAAGGTTAAAGGTAAGCCTACTGTGTCACGTTATTTTTTCTCACATAAATGAGTTTTGAAAACTTAAACGTGTATTGATGATTGTTTGCTGTCTTCTCTAATGTTATTTTACAAAGATTTGACACTAGGTTACTTGCTGTGTGTTATATATAATGATATTTTTAATATCTCTTCTGTAGTTCATTCTTTCAATTCTGACTAGATGTTCATCTTTAGTGTTTATCATATTATCCAAGGAACCTGTTATGAAGTTGTCTGACAAATAAATGTACCACTACACATGTACCCATTAAATAAATGGTAGGTATAAATCATGGTAGTTTAGTTTTTATTTTGTTCAATATAGAAGGTTCCCCTCTCTCCATTGGCACAGCTGTATGTCTGCAGACTTGCAACACCAGCAACCAGGATTCTATACCCATGGTAGGCAGGGCACAAATTGTCCATTGTGTAGCTTTGTGCTTGTGTTCAAAACAAACAAAGAAATCAATAAAAGAAATAGCGATTACAGCCAGAAACCATGTTGAGATAGTGTTCTTATCAGACTACATGTCTTAGCACTTTGAAAAACAGTCTTTTAAAATACCTAGTAATGCAAAAGATAAGAGTTATGAACTTTCTGGAGAAGAAAGAATTACGTTCTGGTTTTCAGCAGCTTTCTAAATACCATAAACCCTTTTACTGTGTAGAGTGAGTAACTTTTTAAGCTTCATTATTTGCTACCATACTGCTGTCATTGTCATTATGATTTTGTAAGTTAAACCAAATCATATTTGGAGGTGGTGGACCTGGTTTGACTTTTGACTTTATAAGGTTATTGATGGCAATTTTAACTCTTGTAATTTGCAGTGGATGATGCTGTCTGCAACTCATAAAGTAATTAACTCCTTAACCCTGAAATCTAACCAGTACATATGTTGTTTTATTTCATGAGATACATCAAGGATTTTTTGTGCTTTTATTTAGATGTGTAGTTGTTATATTTATGTATTTATTTACTTAAGATTTTAATGAATGATAAGTCACAATGTAACCATGTAGCTGAAACAAAATGAGGGAATCCTTAATAGCTGTGACACATGAAATTCTTTTAGACACAATTATAGCATATTAATCTAAGATACTTCCCTCCCCCTCTTTATTAGCTGTATTTTTGTGTGTCAACAATGCAAAGCAATTTTATTAATTCTCAGAATCTGTACTAACCTACCCTCAAACTGAAATTCTCTGATACAGTATTAGAGCCGGTTAATCTGAGACCTTGGGCAAGGTTGAATACATCAATCCAAAGGGTTTGACTTCCTAAGCCCAAAACTATAATTAGATTTCAAATCTGTTATAACAGCCATATGTTCTAAAAGAGGTGCTGGAAGTATTTTGGTTATGTCATAATAATGGTATCCAACCAACTTCCAAAACAAGCCATGTTGTAGTGCTGAGAAAGTTGATCAAAGACTCTAACAAGGACAGTCTTTAGAGAAGGAAGATTACTCAGCCTAAAGTGAAAAGTAGGTCATAGTTATTCATAACCTGTTCTAGTGGAAAATAGCAAAGTACTGTAAATATTTTCCAAATTCAGAATGTCTTCCTCATTGTATCATCAATTTACTTGTCATGCAGACCATTACAATATGATTTGTGATGGTTGTAGCATAAAGTTATGCACTATGCCTCTTTTATCAAGCAGACACTTGAGTAAGAACATAAAAGTCTGTCTAATTAAATTAACCAATTACCAGGCTAATGTTTAGTTCTACTCTAAGTAGGTAGCTTATTCTGATCAGATTTTAATGTTAATTAATGTATTTGCTGCCATCTTTTTCATGCAGTAGGTTTTGTCTGCTTCTACGTAACATAATGGAGCTGGCAGGAAGGTGTAATTGATATGACTTTTGACCCACGGATGGAGGACTTGCTTGCGTGTCTGTTGCGTTACTGTTTTTGTAATTACAGGTAGGAGTGGCATGTCGATCAACTCTTCTAACCTTTGTTGTTTAGCTGAAAGCAGTGTTTCTAAAAGTATTCCAATCACCTGGTTTCATAATAAATTGCAACTGAATAGTGAGAAACTGTTTGAATGTATCTACATTTGAATGTAATACAAATTATTTGAACATTGACACTGGAACATTTTTTATGCTGGAAATGCTGAAAACAGTGATTAAAATTGTAACCACTTGTTGTGGAATGGAAATCATACATTCAGAGAACTGGAGTAACTCGATAAAAAAACTTGTTATTCTAGTTGTAAGCGAGGCAGGTGGCAACCTTGTTCCCGAAAGTAGTCAGATTTAATAACTATTATTCTCTTCCAACACCTGCAGCGGGTGACAACAAAGCTAACACCCCTAGTTCTGATGCCCTTGCTTTTAGTTTTTTTTTTGTGTGTGTGAAGGACTGCCTAATTATATATTTGATAATTTGTGAATTTCTCTGTAGGTAGTTCTTGTTTTATGTGTATGTTAATGTAAACACCCAATTACAGTGCATTAAGAAGCTTTGACTCTGCCCATTCACAGATGTAAAATAATATTTTCAGTGAAGTTAAAAGGTGTAATACAAAAGTTAAAAACAACTGAGTAGAAATCTGACATAACTGAAAGTTTTTGTTTTAAAGGGATATAGTCTGAATGTTCTCTTGTAACATTTTGTCAGTTTTAACATCTATAAGAGAGTTAGGGTAAGGTTAAGCACTGTTATATATAAAAGTTATGGTTTAAATGTCGAAAGTCAGCAAAACAAAAAGAAATGGCAGCTTAAATTTATGACAAAAATGACCTGAACTACAGACTCTTTCACATAACTTTTAATTTTGGCCATTTTAAATTCACAATCAGAAGCATATAAAAATAGCATTTCAGACCTGTTTTTTTGTCTTGTACAAGTCATGATAACTCGTGTCAAAGAGGTCTTCCAATCGACATCAGCAGCATGAGAATTTGTCAACTGGGCTAGATGATGCAAGACAAAATATTCTCAGAAATGCTTTTTTATATATGCAGTAAAATACTTTGAAAAATGGTTTCAGTGCCAGAAAATGCAGATTACATAATTTTATTACAGTTCTTTGGTTTGTTTGTACTGCTAGTCTGTTGTTATATATTATAGAGAATTGTTTCTGTTTGTGTTCTCAGATGTTTTACTCTTTTAACTTGTATACATAATGACCTTATGGACCATAGTTGAAAGCTTTATGAAGCATCCTCACCAGATGGAACTTCTACATGTGTTTGTCAAAGAAAATATTATTGGGTATTATTAGATATTTAACAGTGAGTGATGTTAACTAGTTGTCTTACCTCTTGTTCTGTTGCTTCCAAATTATGGATGTATAGTGCTAATAATCCTCTTTTAACTTCTGTGAAATTTAACAAACAGACAAATATTTATCCAGGAAACCAACAAAATAACAGTGTGCTAAAATGTGCAACTAGAAAATTATTTTAAAAAGAAATCAGGCTACTGTTAAGTGAGGGAAAGTTCTACTATATTTAAGAAGCATATAAAATAAAAAATATTTTTTAGGCTTGTAAAAATAAAAGATATTAAAATAAAGTCATGGTTAAAAGAGTGGAAACACGTAGTGACCAAACAGTGAATTGAAGAAAAATATGTTTGGAAGCCGTCATCTTTCTGGTGCTCGATATATGGAAAGGAAACTAGAAAAAGAAAGAGACGGATTTAAAGATCAAAACAGTGTTATAATACATACATATTTCCAAGATCTTGTGTCGTAATGTAGCAAGAAACTTTAGACAACCATTTGAATGAGTCCAAAACTACTCCTGCTAAACTTGTGAAATGGCCAACGCTTAACTTCCTTTTTACTGTCTTAAAAATTGAAAAAAAATTGTCATCTCTCACGACAAAGATACTTTTAAAGAGGAAGTATGTGCAGAAAATAAAAATATTTAATTTGAATAATCTAGTTAAATCGCTCAAAACCGATTTAAATCTGACAGTTGTTGATTAAAATGGGTTCAGTATGTCTACATACATTTGACTTTTGTAAAGATGGCAAGGGTTTTAAATTCAGTTGAGAATTGCTAAGACTATGAGCTCAAGAACTAATCACATGAGATTCTGTTTTGTTTATACTGCATGATTTGCATATAGGTAACTTCACAGTTCTTAAATGGAACGAGAGATGGAAAATTGTAATAGCAGTTTTAAAGATCATGTGGAAACATTTCAAAATTGGAATCAGAATTTAATCTGAAAATGAACCAAATATTACGTAAACTCTATATCCCTGATTATACAAGAGACTTAAGACTTACTGTCCTAATAGAATCTGAAATATTGTATGTTATGGAAATCATGAGTTGCTTGTCACATGTATAATTAACCGAAATTTATTAAATGTTGATCCATGTTTCATCCTGTTGTGGCTCAGTTGGAAGTCTGAGGATTTTATAAACCCAGAATTTAGGATTCACTACTTGTGGTGGGCAGAGCACAAAGTAGTTGGTATTTTTCAACAGCCTACAGAGGATTATTCACAATGTATAATAATATAGCCTATGGAGGATTATTCACAATGTATAATAATATAGCCTATGGAGGATTATTCACAATGTATAATAATGCAGCCTACAGAGGATTATTCACAATGTATAATAATGCAGCCTACAGAGGATTATTCACAATGTATAATAATGCAGTCTACAGAGGATTATTCACAGCATATAATAATGCAGCCCACAGAGGATTATTCACAGCATATAATAATGCAGTCCACAGAGGATTATTCACAGCATATAATAATGCAGCCCACAGAGTATTATTCACAGCATATAATAATGCAGCCCACAAAGGATAATTCACAGTGTATAATAATGCAGCCCACAGAGGATAATTCACAGTGTATAATAATACAGCCCACAGGGGATTATTCACAGTGTATAATAATACAGCCCACAGAGGATAATTCACAGTGTATAATAATACAGCCCACAGAGGATTATTCACAGCGTATAATAATGCAGCCCACAGAGGATTATTCACAGCGTATAATAATGCAGCCCACAGAGGATAATTCACAGCGTATAATAATACAGCCCACAGGGGATTATTCACAGCGTATAATAATACAGCCCACAGGGGATTATTCACAGCGTATAATAATACAGCCCACAGGGGATTATTCACAGTGTATAATAATACAGCCCACAGAGGATAATTCACAGTGTATAATAATACAGCCCACAGGGGATTATTCACAGTGTATAATAATACAGCCCACAGAGGATTATTCACACTGTATAATAATACAGCCCACAGAGGATAATTCACAGCGTATAATAATACAGCCTACAGGGGATTATTCACAATGTATAATATAATACTTTACATTTCTGTTTTTATTGTTCCAGTAACCTTTGACTACATCTGTTAAAAACCTCAACACTCTTGTTTCAGTTCATTTGAAATGTGTAAGTGCAGATGACATCCCAAACTGATCATTTCCTGGATAATTTCACTTGTGATGGAAAATAGGGAGGATGTAACACTTCAGTAATCATTTTTTTTTTGTTACTATAGACTGCAACCCCACGTGTTTATATAGAAAATGATTTTATTAAACATTTATGTGCTTGCACTATGAAAGTAACTTGAAGATTCCAAATCTTACTTCACATTAAGCATATTGTGTAATTAAAAACTTGCATATTTAACTCAAATATCTAAACCATAAGTAAATTTCAATATCTCTTTGTTGGGAATTGCTTCTTTTGTATATTTAAACTTGTATTTTGTAGTGAAGGAGTGTTTTTTTTTAAATGTTGTTACCTTTTTTTAAAAATTTTGGCCAGATTGTTGAGTAACGTTTCCTTTATTCCACATGACCACAGTACTTAACTGTGTGTATTATCACTAACAGTGCAACCCTTAATTGTATTTCATATTACTCATAATGGCAAAAACATTCATATTCTTCTATGTTTTGATATCTTGCACAAGTTATTATAAAACTTGTCCTTTGTTCTCTGTAATATCTCATTAAAGTAAGATACCTGTATAGTAACATAGATAATTTAATATCTAGTCTAGCTAAATGTATGCAATGTTATACAACAAACACAGAGTGATTAGGATGCTTTGATTCATCATTTGGGCACAGTCACTGCTACCAATATATTTTGGTTTGAATCCCCATAGTGTTTCTTCAAGAGAAAGAAAAATTGTGCTGTGTGTGCAAAACATGTTTTGGTTTTGACATTCTGTATTTGAATCCACAAAGGCAGAGTTTTTTAGACCTCCTTAACCCTTTTAGCGTGGTTGGCAACCACAGTTGAATTGAAGGCTCAGCGCAGCAGGTGACCTTCCTTTATTACTGTTATTCTTATGTATTGAATTTAACATATGTAGTATTGGGTACAATCACTGAATATTTCAGGGACTTTTGTTGAGTTATTGCTGAGATATCATGCTTTTAGTACTGATACCATGATTAGTTGAATATGTCAAACATATATATTCAGCCCCATGCCAAACATTAAAAGTTGTTATTCAGTGACGAAAGGTTTAAACTCTGCAAAAATATGAAATTAGGATTAGAGGAGAATGGAAAACATCACCGTATGAATTGGGGATGGTTAGGTTTAGACAGTACTATGCATTGCAAAGTAGTACTAGCTTATGAGGTTAGGTGCATAGAGTTCTACACAGATTTTATGGCCAGGTGGGTCATCTTAATGACCACAAGGTTCAACTTAAAGTTAACCAATTCACAACACGATACTTAGTGCTAAACAATCTGATCAAAAATTAGAAATTGATCAACTGATCAAGTAAGAGACACCAGATCTAGTGGCACAGTCAAAACCTGGGTGTTAAAACTCAACAGGATGACAGAAGTAGTACTCTTAAGTGTATATACACTTGTGAAGAAATTCAAAATTTTAAGCTCTGAGGGATGATGTGTCCATTCTCAAAGATTGATTTTTATCCCCTTCAAGGAAACTGATTAACTGGCAGAATAAGTAATTTATGACTGTTTGCAATATTGCTTGGGTTCATCCTTTAATATCAGTCTACCCCTGTAATAGACTGTATTTTATAAAGATTATATATATTTGCTAAAGAAAAATTAGTATTTCATGTTAGTAAAGTACACTGTTTCTGTAGCTACAAATTCCTTCGAAGATTTTGCCTTAACTGTTGGCTCACTTTGTCAGACTTGTGTTTACATGTAGTTTTATGATCTTGTTTTTTGTTGAAGTAATGTGGAGTATGTTTTAATGCATTACTGAGAACTTGAATAGTATTAAATATTAAACATTTTTGGTGTGATTGTTTCTTTTTCATCTTTCCTTATTAAAAGCATCTGTGCTTGATTTTGTTGTAGGTGATAAGTAGGAGGAAATATGATGACAACATCTACTTTGGTACAAACTGTCTCAATCAACTATGAAGATTTTAATGAAAGCTTTTTAACATGTTCCACTTGCTTATGCACCTATGATAGTCAGGAACATACCCCCAAGTTGCTGCCATGTTCTCATTCTGCCTGTAAAACCTGCCTTGAGAGGATAGTTGCAGCTACAGGTGTGCGAGATGCTGGATCATTTCGCTGTCCCATCTGTCGTGAAACTATCCCACTTCCTCGCACAGGAATCAGTGGACTTCCACCAAGTTTTCTCATCAATCAGCTTGTAGATCTCATGTCGAGGCAAAGAAGGGAAGTGGTTCCAAGGTGTTCCACTCACACTAGCCAGGAATTGTTGTTCTGTGAAAGTTGTGATTCTGTATTTTGTTCAACTTGCACTGGAGGAAGCCATGAGAACGGTAATGGCAGCTATGGCCACACAGTGATACCCTTCTCAACAGCAATCAAAAGGATGTCAGAAATTCTATTGTATAAAGCAAATCTCTGTATAGAAAAGCTTAATGCAGCAGCTGAGAATGTGAACAGTGAAGTGGGTAAACTAGATCACAATGTAGGTCATTCTTTTGAACTCATTAACAGAACCTTTCAAGAAATCATTAACATTGTGGAAAAGAGGAGACAGGAGGTACTGAGAATGGTGAAGAAGATAAGAGATGAGAAGAAGCAAGTGCTATTGGATCAGCTTTCCATGATCCAGGCAGAGAAGTTCAAGGTGGAGCAAGAATGTCATGGACTTCAGCAGCATGTAGAAGTGAGGGACATCACCAAAAAAATTAGTGATTTGAACGAAAAGATTGATTCTGTAAAGAATTTCATGGACCCACGAGAAAATGCTTTTATTAAGTACGAACACTTGCACAATTCTGCTTTCTCTGAAATCGAAGCAGCCTTGAATGTTTTTGGAAGGATAAGAACGAGCAAGACGTTTCCAGCTCTTTGTTCAGCAGATGTGAACAATACTTCTGCACACCTTCTGTCTTGCTCTTTGCTTCAAACTGTTGACTACCATGGGAGTTTACAGTCAGCTGGTGGTGATCCTGTTGTCATAGAGCTCTTTCATGAGAGTAACGAAGAAGTAGATACTCAGCTATTCGACCAAGGTGATGGAACATACAGTATCAAATACACTCCTGAAGAACCTGGTGTTTATAGCCTCCACATTAGCATCTTTGGACGACCCATCAAGAACAGTCCATACCAATTCATTGCTTCTGAACACATCAACCCTATTGTTTGTTTTGGGTCATCAGGAACAGAAGATGAGCACTTCTTACAACCTGCAGCTGTTGCTATTAACAAGACTGGTCACGTGTTTGTTCTTGACACAGGTAATAGCAGAATTAAAGTTCTTGGACAGTCGCTAGAAGTTCTGCAGCACTTCCTTGGAGATGGGCTGGAAGAACGAGGAGGAACAGGCATAGCTGTGACACCCAGTGACTCACTTCTAGTCATCAACTGGAGGACCAGGTATGTCACAGAGCTAAACTTTGATGGTATGTTGGTTAGTCGGTTTACTCATCCAGATTTTGTAGAACCTCTTAGTTTGGCAGCGAATAGTAAAGGTGAAATATTGGTTGTGGACAACAGTCTTAAATGTGTGTTTGTCTTGGATCCATGTGGAAAACTATTGCGACGGATTGAGCTCAAAAGAGGAGGAGGTCGAAATTCCAAATATGTTAGTCTTGTTGCAGCTGGTCCTCAAGATGAAATCATGGTGGCTGACTCGCACATCCAAGTCTTCAGTCCTCGTGGAGAATTTCTTCGAGATATTTATCCAGAGGGCAAATCTCGGGGGCATTTTGGAGGTATCACATATGACAATAAAGGCCACTTACTAGCCACCCACTCTGACAAAAATAAACACTGCATTCAGGTTTTCAGCTTTAAATCAGGCCAACTGCTTTATTATATTGACAGTGCTGATGCCAAACTGAAGAGACCAGCAGGCTTAGCAGTTGATGACAGCTTCCATGTAGTTGTGGTAGATCTTGGCAACGACTGTGTTAAAAAATATAGATACAAGTAATGAAGGACTAGTACCCCCAAGGAAACAAAGGCTACTGCAGTAGTTTGTTAGTCTTGTATTTTAAGTATCAGAAATGGAAATGATTAAAACAAGTATAATTTTAATGTCTTACTAGTACATTTTAAAATATACATTATTTTTCTCTAAGACATCTAGGTCATCATTTATTTAAATATTTGACAATGAAACTTGTTCATCTAAAAGGAAGATTCACATAGGTTTTTATTGTTGGAAAAGCATCCTAACCTAAGTAATTTGACCTTTATTTCTGTGCATGAAATAAGAAAACTAAATTAATATAATTCGTGGTACTTACTTCTCTCGAAATCTAGATGCATAAGTGTGTATTCATATTTATGTAGAAGAGTGGATATCCAAACCCCATTGCAGTTTGTTTTATGAGAATAACTTTGGATATTTAGTACGACTTTTACACACTTTCCCATCAGTATGCATGCTCTAAAGGTGGTGCTGGTTGAATGTATTTTGATTAATAGGATCAGAATATGTATTTTAAAATTTATTTTGTTAAGAGTGCAAAAATTGGAACATAAATAGCACTTGCATTTTCATGAGCAGAGCAGACAATGATTTTGGTAGTTGTTATAACAGCTGTTCATGGTTGTAACAAGCTATTTCTGTGCAATAAGACTGAATCCTTAATCACATCTAGTTGCTTGAAATATAACCATTTAAATCACCTAGCATGGTCAGGTGGTTAGGGTACTTGACTCTAAACCTATGGATTTGAATGCCACTACCAAAGGTACTTGTCCTTTTCATCTGTGGGGACATTATGATGCAATTTTTAATCCTACTATTTGCTAGTGTATAGTGTTGAGTAGCTGCTTTCCCTCGTTTATTACTTCAAAATTAAGGACAGCTAGTGCAGATGCCCTTTGAATAGCTATGCACAAAATTGAATATCCAAACAAAATAGCCATTCATGAGGTATGATGTATATTCAGAGATGGAGTTATCAGGTTAAAATGTTTGTTCATCCACAATGTAGAAAGGAAACTTGTGTTTAGAAGATTACCTTCTTCCAATTTATCCCTCTTTATGGTAGTTTCAAACTCAGGGTTAAAGATTTGATATTTTACTTTGTACTCAAGTAAGGAGAAATCTGTATGAGCAACTTGCTGCTCCCACTTTTAAGGTGCAGTTAATAGAAAATCTATGTCATTCGGCTTCTGTTTTGCTTACACAAATCAGTATTGATTTAAATTGTATTTCTTATTATTATAATTTTAGTTTTTGAAGAAAAAGTTAAACATGTATAAGTTAAAAAACAACTAAACAAATGACGTATATTTTTTTCTAGGTTAATTAATTTTAATAAATGTTCTAAATTGCTTTGGAAATGCTATCTTATCTAGACAAAAAGTAAGATAATAAATATGTAGTTTAGTATTTTATTTACTTGTATTGAGCCATGACTACTCAGTGGTATGTAACATTGCGATGATCGACATTTGTGACTTATTGTTTGTATACAAATAAGTTAAAACCATTTATTTTACTTTACTAATGGTGGCTTGAGACTAGTCAAAAAAAGCTCTTGCACAGTGCCACTCCTGTGCTTGACTACACAAGGATATGTCCAAGATAAAATGAGGTAAGATGTATCAATTTGATTTCAGCATGACATTAAATGTAATTCTGATGTTTAATTTGTAACAAAGCTTTGCAGTTCAGTGCACCATATTTTACAAACTGTATGGCTTAGGAAGGTGAAATTGCACAGAGCTATTAAGGATATTGTGCAGATGCAAAAGTTGCATTGGCACCAGGGAATCACTGTAACATAATGCTTTATAAATCACAGCTATTGTTCAAAATATGTTCCTCTAGTTTCCAGATCCCCTGTTGTGTCAGCACTATTAAATTTATAAACTTACAGTGCTAAACCCTAAGGTTTCAATTCCTGTGGTGGACAGAGCACATATAAACCATTGCTGGTGAATGGCAGTCATTGACGAGTAGAGAAACTTGAAATGATTCTGTCCTGAAAGTATTCCCACGTGATTCATTTTTGTCTCCTGGTTACTAATGTGAAGAATAGGGTGACCATACATCAAAAAAATGAAAAAGTTACAATTGAGAGCTCCAAATGCTTTTTTCTTTCATATGGAGATAGACCTCAGACTGAATTTTAAACTGAATACATCGGTATTTAAATATACAGAATTTGTCACCAATGTACTTTTCCAACTTTGTTAATTACCCTTTGTTTATCAGTTGGCAGATGATACCATTGCTTGATCTTGTAAGTTATTAAGTATATTATTATGTACAGTATTTTATAATTCAATACCATAAGGTTGTGTATTATTTGGTTTCTATATTTAAGAGACAGCAATCTAGCACTTTGTCAGATGGTGTCACAGTTTTACAGTGCAAGGTAATGCTTTGATTCCACTCTTCTATCACTAAGAATGAAGGTTAAAAGCAATACCTTCTTTGCACAGTTAAACTACATTGAAAGATATGTCCACCCCCCCAGAAATGAAAATTTGATAACTGATATGATAAATTGTTATATTATTATTAGTTATATACTACTCAGATATGCAGGACACTCTTAAGAATGTCATTCAGCTTGCTTGTGAATTTTGCAGAATTGTTTTTGTTACAGCATAAAAACTATAATAACATTTGTCTTGTTTTACCCTATAGTGTGTAATGATAGTGAAGTGTTCAAATTAAGCCATCACTAGATATGTCAAACAAGTTTGTTTGTCTGACATCTTTAGTGGTGGTGGAATATAGCTAAATATCATGTGAAAAAATGTTTCATTCCTATATTTTTGGGCCATTTTAATGTAGAAGGACATCATCCCACAGAAGAACAATAGTATCTATCATGTTGCATGGTAGTATGCAGCTTTGACTGTGCAGGTCTGCAGACCATTTGCTAATGGTTCTTCAAGAAATCACACTGCACTATAGTCTTAGCATCATGAAAGTTCATAGAAAATGTTACATATGTATTATTTTTTGACCAGATGATGCAGTTGTGTATGTTGACACATCCAGAAAGAGTGAAATTTCCTTTATGAATTTTTAAGACTTTTGCAGGTCATTGACTTTCAGTCTTGCCAATAACTACAATGCAAAACTGACATAACAGGTTGAGTTTCCTTCCTTGCTTCAACATGATGCAACTTGTGAGGAAGCACTTACAGAGTGTACCAAAGGGCCTCATGAAAAGCAAAAATGAGAAAATCGAAATACTGAATAACATAATGTGCACTACTGCATCAGTGTGCTCTTGTTGCAGAAGGTTTGAGTTACCTGAGTTAAGTGGATCATCATTGGTGCAGCCTGCTCCTCAAATGTTTTTATGAACTTAGAACTTATGCATTCTTCTCAAATGTTTTTATGAACTTGTGCATTGCATCACTAGAAAAAAGGCCCATTGTGAATCTTATTCACCAGTTTCACCTTTCTTCAGACTGGTCAGTTTCATGTTGGTTGAGTAATTTGCTCTCTGATTGCAGGCCCATTTTAGCCTCTGAGAAGTATGCGAAAGAAACTGCAGTGAGCACCTCTGGTGGCAACATGTGACATTCTTAAACATGCCTTTACTACTTCTGTGCAGTTTTACCCTCCTGTGCCATACTCTTTGTGGAATATTGGTCATTGGAGTGCAAAGAAGTATCTATAATCATCTTATACAGTGGGCGAAAAAAGTATATGACAACAATATTTTCCCAAATATATCTTGCACTTTGATTGGTAGAAAAATTAATTTTCGCCAATAAAATCTTAATACCTTATATTTTGTATTTACCGAAGGGATTTGTGATACACAAACTAAGTTATAAGATATGCAGCCAAGAAGATACACACATACAACCACTTAATGAAATATATATATAACCACTGTGAATAATGTAAACAAAAATGCATTTTCGACAAACTTAATAGTTAATCTTACCTTTCTTAATTACAACCTCAAGACACCTTTTCTGCATACTTTCAGTAAGTTTTCGAAGGTAAGTCACATCAACTTCATCTCGTGCCTCCAAATGGCCTTTTTGAGAGATTCAACGTCTTTATATTGTTTCCCATTTGCATAAACTTGCTGGGGCATCCACCCCTAAACATTCTCAACTGGATTTAAGTCTGGAGAATTGGCAGGCCAGTCCATAACATTAACATTCCATTCTTGAAACCAACCGTTAGTTGCCTTGGAAGAATGTATAGATGCATCGTCTTGCTGAAATATGAACCCAGTCCCATAATGCAAGTGTGCAAATGGTAACAGATATTCGGATAATGTATAAATGTAGTTCTTGGAATTCTGGTTCTCCACCAGAAACATCAACTTGCTCTTTCCAACGTATGAGAATGCACCCCATATCATAACAGATTTTCCACTGAAACATCTTGTATAGTGCTGGCTTGCTGCACCTTTTCGATACCAATACATCTGCAAGCCATCCGGCCCATCTAGGTTCCATTTTTTCTCGTCTGAAAAGATAGCTGACTTATTTGTCCCTCAGACCGACATTCTTGGTCGCATGTTCCAACCACTTCAACATGTGACTTTTGAAGAAGGGCGGTGTACTGTCTCATTTCATGTAGTTCAATTCTGGATCATTCTGAAGGATTTGCTGCACTCTTCTAACTGAAACATCAATATTCACATTGTCTTTGATCTGCCTGGCCGTATATTTCCCTGAGGATGCTTCTTTGATGATGCACTTCTTGGTTCTGCTGCTGACCTTCGATGGCCTTCCAGATCTTTTCTTCATCCCATATGATTTCATATCACTCAAAAACGCATTAATAACACCAGGAAATCAATTTAATTGATCAGCAATCTTTCTGTTACTCATTCCTGTGCTTTTGTGTGCTTTTATTTGACCTTTCTCATCTTCCGTCAGTATTTTATCTCTCGGCATGGCTAGACCTCTTTAAAAAGCAAAATACAGCATAAATTAAGATAGGATAAGCAATAAATAAAGCATATAAGCATATTTAATGAGGGAAATCATATCGAACATAAAAATACAGCACCATACTTGAATTGACTTTATACTTTTTTCACTTATTCTTTATATGAGGGTGGAAAGTAATGAATGATATGGAAGGTAGGAAACTTGTTTTGGCAACAAAAACTACAGTCATAGAAAAACAAGTGTCGAATTTTTATTGGCTAATATTCTTAATTTCTCAATATCTAATTGGTGAATATTATAGTGATTTAAAACGTGGCTTTATACTTTTTTCTCGGCCTGTACATATCTATACTGTTTTAATCTTAAAAGTTTGAAACTTGCATACTTATGTGAGTAATTCAGCATTTCTAGCTCTGAATGTTTCATTAACTCTAGTATTCTACCACTGAATAATGGACTTGTTGGATACATACACTATTTTTAGATAATTACTCAGAAAAAAAAGAAATTGAACATTTCTGTAAATGTGCTGCTGGTCTTTCACTTTTGTATAAAACACCATATAGAACACAGTGAGTATACTGTTGTAAACATAAATAGAAGACACTTAGAAGTGCTGGGCCACCTCTTCCACTGTTTTGAGCTACAGCACACAAACTGTTCGTCAAGTGCAAAGGGTCTATGTGGCAATAAGCTCCACTTTTGTTTAGTACCTGCTTCGTTTTTTTTTTTTTCGAAAGTTTCATTCATTTTAGCTCTCATTTGAAATGTCAAGGCAGTAAATTTGAAACAGCTACCAATTTTGAACCATTTAACCAGTTGGTTATCTATTGAAAATCACTCTTTAGGGCTTTTTTTGCTTCTTTTTTCCAAATTTCATCAGAGTTGGCTCAGTCAGTCTCTCACAACAACTTGTGATGCCAAACAGATAAATAAGCTTTGCTTAGACATGTGTAAATTACAAATTCTGTTAGTTACTTTTTGAAATTGGTATGCTAACTAACTAAAGTGATGAAGTAGCTTATTGAAAATTTACCCAACAACATTTTCCATTACAACGTACATATATATACCGTAGTAAGTTGTGCATCATATCTAGGTTAACCACTGGAACATTTTAGGCTTAGTTATAATTATTGCATTTGAGAAATATTATCCACTTGAATATTATTTTTATCTTTCTCTTCTGTTTCATGGAAATCTAAATAAATTGATGAACAGCAGACCAGTAAGCAGGTTGTTTTAATTTGTACATTCCTTCAATTTTTTGTATAAAGAACGTTAAAAAGTTGAGACTGGCACCTGGTGGTATTTATGTATAAAGAACATTAAGACTAGCACCTGGTGGTATTTATGTATAAAGAACGTTAAGACTAGCACCTGGTGGTATTTATGTATAAAGAACGTTAAAAAGTCGAGAGACTGACACCTGGTAGTATTTATGTATAAAGAACATTAAGACTAGCACCTGGTGGTATTTATGTATAAAGAACGTTAAGACTAGCACCTGGTGGTATTTATGTATAAAGAACGTTAAAAAGTCGAGAGACTGGCACCTGGTAGTATTTATGTATAAAGAACGTTAAAAAGTCGAGAGACTGGCACCTGGTAGTATTTATGTATAAAGAACGTTAAAAAGTCGAGAGACTGGTACCTGGCGGTATTTATGTATAAAGAATGTTAAGACTAGCACCTGGTAGTATTTATGTATAAAGAATGTTAAGACTAGCACCTGGTAGTATTTATGTATAAAGAATGTTAAGACTAGCACCTGGTAGTATTTATGCTTCTTATTTTATATACTAATTAACATTATAAAATTTATATATAGTGTGTGTAAAAATAACCAAAAATAGGTGTTTGTCAGTTGAAGAAGTGTGTAAAAGAATAGGTACTCCTGCCTTTGAAGGCTTGTGTTTAAATATGCAAGTAAGAATTAGGTTCTAATTTGTAATGCTTACAGAATTTTGGCTATATATGGCTTAAAGTTAACGACAGTTTTAATGTGGGTGTCACATACTCTAAACTTTGTTTTCTCTGCAGTTTACTTTCATAAACATTAGATATCTGTATATATAAAAAGGTTTTTCTTTCACATAGTGTCCATTTAAGCATGGCAGAAACATTTCTAAAAGGAATCCTATGGTTAAGACTTAGTGTTAGCAGTTGTCATATGATGATAAAGCATACACTTCACTGCTTGGGAAAGTTATACTTTCTCTATGCACTGTGTATGTGTGTATAGATATATCTTTATAAAGTTTACTTATATTTATCTCAGTAAAGCGTGTTCAAAGGAAACTGTGATTGTATTAGAATTAGTTAATTATTTGGTGTATGCATGTTATAACCAGTTTTTTTAGTCAGTACTATTATTTATTTATGCAATTGAAGCTAAAAAGCCTAGTTGTAACTTTTCGAGTCAATGACTTTAGAATTGCTGTGACATGTCTTCTGATTTCAGCGTCTTATTGTGAGTTACTTCATTACTGTTTGCAGTTGTAATCCATCATTGGTAATGTTTTTTTGAGTGTTTTTATTTAAGAATACAGACCATAGTAATCAAGTATCTCGTTGTTCATCAGAATTTCATAGTATAAATAACATGTGATATTCAGCTTTTTATGATATATATTTATGCTGAATGTTTAGTAGTATTCAGATCAGTGTGTATGAGATGTTACAATTATGGTGCTTAAGTTTACCCCTTCACATTGTTGTTGTAGCTTGTGATATGTTTTTAATCCATTTTAAATCTTATCACTGGGCTTGAAACTCTTTAGAAGTATTCAAAACATACACTACATTGATGTGTGCTTTTTCTAATTAGATGTAGAGAATTTTTGTAAATCTGTCTTAATGGCCAAAGGAGTGTCTTTTATTTAGTGGAGTTTTTGTATATGTGTTTTATCAGTGTTTGTAGTGTGAACTTATACAGTGTATTCATTAGCAGTTCTTTATAGGTGAATTGTGTGATTTTTAGCACTGTATTCATTAGCAGTTCCATGTGGGGTGAATTTGTGTACTGTGAACTTATGCAATATATTCATTAGCAGTTCTATTAAGGTGAATGTGTGTAGTGTGATTTTACACAGTGTATTTGCTTGATAGTGTTTCTGTAAATATTAAGTTGTGTGTTGTGGTTTTTCCCAGCATGCAAACAATGATAAAAGCAGTTTAAATGGTGTAATTATAACTTAATCTAACATACATCTGTTAACACAACAGAAGCATCACAGTGTATAGCCAAATTTAAATACCTCTAATTTCACTGAATGATTTATAGCTGGGAAACATTATCATGTTATAAATATTTCTTGAACAATTAAGCTGTTGTTAGTTATTATGGGATGTGATACACAGTAATGATAACAGCACAGAAACTCCAAGGAATTCCATGTTTTCTTACATTATCCAGAAATGTGCAGAGAACATTAAAAGGGCAGAGGTTTGCTAACAGCAGCAAAAAAGGGGGAATTTTTCATACTTCATAAAGCACGTTCCCACCCCCAGGGAAGTTTTCAAACTTCATAAAGCACGTTCCCACCCCCAGGGAAGTTTTCAAACTTCATAAAGCAAGTTTCAACCCCTTTTTTTATTTATGTGCATGAGGTGAAAATACTTAAAAAGCAGACTGACTTTTATTCCTATTCATTTGGTCTTAAGAACATATTTGTGGTCTAAAACTAAACATTGGATTATTACATATTAACATTTTTTGTTCAAAAAGAACTGTATATGCAGTTAAGTCCTACAAGCCCCTGTGTGCCCTTTATTTTAATGCAAATTTTTCTTTTCCTAATAACTTGTAGCAAAAAAGGTGTGGAATCAGGTGTGACTCTTGTGGTTGTTGAGAATTTTTATGACAGAGAAAAAATAAAAGTGTTTGAGTTACAAGTGTGGGTTCTTGAGGCCACATCACTTCTATTGACTTCTTATAAAATTACAATTTAAGTTTAATAGAAATAACAAGTGTAATGTCTGGTTTTCTAATTAGAATCTAAAGAAATTTTGTGATACATAAAACCACAGATTTCTCAGTTACCTTTGATCTTATATCGACTGAAAGTCAAATCTGCACATTTTGTATACAAAATGATTTATTAAGTTAAAAACCTAGAATCTTTTACTAAACTGTGTTGTTTTTATTTTTTTTAACAAATATAATTTTTTATGGTTCAGGTTTGAGCAAAGAACAAATTTAACACAGTAAAAGTACTGATGTGTTAAAAAAAATTATGATGATTCATATTTAGTGAAATTTGATTTCCAGATAGACGATAAACCAAAGCTTAGTTGAAACCATTCTATGAGGGTAAATTCATGTTTTGTGAGGCGAGGTAACCTTGCTTGTGGATGATTCCAGCAAAATATTTATACGTGTTTAATCTATTGATATACTTGAAATGTAGAGTTTCATGCATTACTTAGTTTAAAAGAAAAAACAAATGTAAATGGTTATTCAGCAGTTGAATATACTCATGCGATAGTAATGTGTTTTCCAGTTTTTTCTTTCTAATTATTATATATTTAAATTTTATATTTATATCAAGTTGTTGAAATGGTTTTTTTCATTGTTGTGTACAAGACATGTCAAGCCAAATAAATAAATTTGAGTTTACAGTTTCAGGAAAGAAGATGCAGAGTTCATTTTATTTAGGGATGATCAGTGGCATCACTAGCCACTAGAATACGGGGCTCATGCCTCAGATCCCCAGTTGATTTTTTGAAAAATCAGAATAGAAAATTATGACCAATGTCATACTGAAATGCATAAAATTCTTGTGCCTATAGTTTCGAGCCACAAATAACGACACTGGGGATGGTACTAAGTAACATACGTTTTTGTGTATGTATGTATGTGTGTGTGTGTGTGTGTGTGTTTGCAGGCACACAAATTAGTGATGGAATCAACAAATTTTTTTGCAAAACAAGGATGTGTAAAAACCTATTAATTTATTAAACCACACTTAAGGATTATGTGAAACTTAAATTATGTAAACCAACTGAACATGATACTTTCTCCTGAAACTGTAAACCTCTTCCATTTGACATCTTATTTCTGCTTTGTTCTTTGTAACTTAATAGATGCTGCAAATCAAAATAAATTAGCGATTGTTATTTTAGTAGATATAAATATCTATTACTTTTCATCAGGGTCCTCCAGAGCTGGGGTGGAGGACAAGGGTCTGGGTGTAGAGCCTCCAGTAACAAAGAAAGGGTAAAACTATATCATACATTTCATGTATAAAATCACCCAGTTTAATGTTTTTACATTTTTTTTCATATATACACCTACACTTTTTAAAGGCCACCAGAATTTTCTCAACACTATTGCTCTCTGAACAAGCCTGATTTTTGCTATCATCTCTATCCATTTATATGGGCAAATCTTGTATTGTCACTTTTTTTATAGATTCTAATTATGTTATTCACAGAGATGGCACGAAAGTGAGGCTATAACCACCCTAAATATCTGCCTTCGTCCCCCCCCCCCAAATCAGCATATTCTCCACACATCTTAACAGTAAAGCCCTCCAACTTTTTTTCTAGTCTACCTCAGACCCCCTCCCCCCAAAAAAAAAAAAGGCTGGCGCTGGACCTTTTTTTCTTGTGTAAGCCCTGTCAGATCTCGATATACTCTCAGGGTCATATTATTCCATATACATATGTACTTAACCACTGAACGTTTACCTTCTTCTATACTTTTTTTACTGGCTAGTTTTATGAAAATGTATGATAATTAGACCAATTAAGTGAATAATTTAATTTTCGTAAATCTGTATGATTGGTTGTAAAAGGTCAGGAGAATTCCGTAACTCTCATCAGAACGGGAACTCTAGTCCTTATTTTCGTATATGTAGATGCTCATTAGTAAAATAAAAATATTATAAAAAAATCATTAATGTGACCCCTCTGTCATTCATCAGTCAAATAAAGATATTATAAAAAAATCATTTATGCGCCCCCTTTGTCATTCATACAAATACAACATGCTGTAAACATCCAATGTGAAAAAGCATTTTCTCTCTAAAATCATATAAAATATATATATAGAAAAGCAGGAGTAGTTGGAAACTGTTTAATTCGTGGTTTTGTTAGAAACTAACGTTTTGGAAGATGTATATTTTAAATTATTACGAAACCTGGACCTTTACAGATATTCTTTAAAAAGTAGATTACCATACTTGGTACACGTGTTATATAAAAGTAGGATTTTTAGGGTGCAGTTACACAATGTACAATAACCTTTTTACTTTGATGTAGGCACTAAGTTCATAATTCGAGGGTCGCGGGGTTCGAATCCCCGTCACACCAAACATGCTCGTCCTTTTAGCCGTGTGGGTGTTATAATGTGTCGGTCAATCTCACTATTCGTTGGTAAAAGAATAGTCCAAAAGTTGGTAGAGGGTGATGATGACTAGCTTCCTTCCCTCTAGTCTTACACTGTTAAATTAGGAACGGCTAGCACAAATAGCCCTCGTGCAGCTTTGCGCGAAATTCAAAACAAACATCGAAATATGTTTATATTTCGAAATAATATTCGTGGATTATTTTTCTTGTAGGAAATGCTTAATATGTAAGAAAGAAAATAAAATAAATAGTTTTTTTAATTGGGCAGATGCCGTGACACGTGACAAAATAATATGGTAGACAGAAAAACTTAGTGCACGGTTGTGGCCATCAGAATGCACGATTTACACGAGTATTGGCTTGATTTTTGATTTGTTTTAAATTTCGCGCAAAGCTACTCGAGGGCTATCTGCACTATTTGTCCCTAATTTAGCAGTTTAATACCAGAGGGAAGGCAGCTAGTCATACCACCCATCGCCAACTCTTAAGCTACCCTTTTACCAACGAATAGTTGGATTGACCGTAGCATTATAACGCCCTCACGGCTGAAAGGGTGAGCATGTTTTATGTGACGGGAATTCGAACCCCCGACTCTCAGATTACGAGTCGAATGCCTTAACCACCTGGCCATGCTGGGCCATTTACATGAGTAACTGAAAATAATAGCCTGGAACGATGCGTTGCTAAAATAATAATGATTAAATATACTACTAGATGGAACCAGTCAGATACGATTTATTATTTCGTCTCAAATTAATCAGAATTATTAATATTTTTAAACTTGGAATATTTTTGTCTTTTCCTATTTAATATCAATGAACATAAAATGAGTCAAATGTGAAAGTTAGATTGAGGGGGAGGGGTTCGTATCCCCTATTGATGAAACCAAATGTTTTATTTTATTGTTTTATTATTTATATTACTATAATTCATAAAAATAAAAACAGTTTGTGGAATCAATGTTTATTCTATTTTAGGAACCACCACTGAAGTAGTCTGCTCTTTGTTTTACAGACTTCCATGGTTACTTTTTGATAATTAATGGCACCATCTTATTAATAATATGTACAAAATAAACAACTATTTGTAACCATAATTATCTCATTTTATCAGGTTACGTTCGAAGTTCCAGAATTATCTCCATAACGCCCTCCTACGGAACTTGTGCTAAATATCTGAAGTTAAATTAAAAAAAAACCGAAACTTCAGATGATGGCCAACATTCGTTCTCCTGAAAACAAAAATAAAACGAAATTAAGATAGATTAATTTGATATATGATGTATGCTCCTTAACTCAATATATATATTTTTCACGTGCTTTTGTTTGATTTCAAGCGCAAACGAAACTAAATTAAAAGTAATGACAACTGTTACTTTTTGTTTTTGAAGTTCATATGTCATATTGTGTTGCAGCCTATAGTGTATAACACTGTAACACAAATAGTGTTCCTGGATAGTATGTGTTATTTCTTAATTGCTTGTGTTATAAAAGTACAGAAAATGCCCATTATTCCCTTCAAACTTTGCTTTAGTGACCTGGATAATGAAATTTAGAAATTAACCTATTTTCCATGTATAATGATGGATAATGAAATTTAGAAATTAACCTATTTTCCATGTAAAAACGGACAAATTTACACATTTTCATTTACATAAGGTGTGAAAAAAACAACCTATGAATCAAGATTTACATGTATTTATACTAAAGTTATACAAACATGTTTAGGAGTGAGTAGTTTTTCGAGATTTTCAACTGTAATGTAAATCACTTTCACGTATCAGCCCCCAAATGTAGTCTCCTATCATGTTTTCGTTATTCGCTCCCAGATCACAAAAGTAAAGTTGGAAAAGAAAAATAGGTATTTTCCCATTTACTTTAGCATAAGCAATTGTGAAATGACACTTTCTCTCCAGGAACAAGAAAAGGTAAAAATAATTTTGTTACATAGTGTTATTTATTACTTTTTTATTCACTTCAGTAGCCTTCAGCGGCGCTCGTGACTTTAAGACACATGGTTTACTTTTGTTTTTGAATTTCGCGCAAAGTTACACGAGGGCTATCTGCTCTAGCTGTCCCTAATTTAGCAATGTAAGACTAGAGCGAAGGCAGCTAGTCATCATCACTTACCGCCAACTCTTGGGCTACACTTTTATCAACGAATAGTGGGATTGACCGTCACAATTCTAACGCCCCCACGGCTAAAAGGGCGAGCATGTTTGGTGCGACAGGGATTCGAACTCGCGACCCTCAGATTACGAGTCAAACGCCTTAATCCACCTGGCCATGCCGAGCCTAAGACACATGGACAACGTTTGGAAAATCGAGTATACTAAAGGAAAGCTAACTCTCCAACTATAAGTATCACTTAAAGTACGTCACGAAGAAAAACAAAATAATTAAATAAACGTGAAGCTAGAAGACATCACGTGCTTATTCCCTCTTTGCAACTTACTGAATTGTACTAAAATATATCGTATACAAAATTAAATAGGCTTACAGTAACTGAGACACAACCCAAGATATAAAAATAATAATCTCAGCTGTTACACTTTTATTTCAATATTTAACAACATTATACCAAACTTTGACAAAGTAAGTATATTGTGTATTAATCCGCCTCGAGTGTAATGTATCACATCCTCGACACCAGCTGCATACACTTACATTAGCTTCTTAAAGGCTAGCAAACTACAAGAGTCGTCTATCGATAGATTCTTTTCACGAGAATAGTATTCATAACATTCGGGCCCGGCATGGCCAGGTGGTTAGGGAGCTCCACTCTTAATCTGAAGGTCACGAGTTTGAATCACCGTCACACCAAACATGCTCGCCCTTTCACACAGCTGAAAACCGGACTTCAATACCCGTTGTGGGCAGAGCACAGAACGCCCATTGGGTAGCTTTGTGTTTAATTCTAAACAAACCAACAAACTTCCTTTAAAAGTCAAATTTTGCAGTGTTCGTGTATACGATCGTATATAAGTAACACGTAAACAGAGAAAGTTTGAAATTCGTAATCGCTGTACTTTTAGCGACGTCAGCTACTTTAGGCGTAGAATTTTTATCAGCTGAAACTCATAAGTTACTACATGACGTGCTAGTTTACGCTTTCACCGCTGGCGATAACTTAGCCTCATAGAGCTATAAATAGAGAGAGAGCACTCTGGTATATTGACCAATCACAGATTGTGACGTAATGGAGGTTTCAAAATGGCCGTTAAAACGGGAACAATGTCAACAACATACAACCGAACACACTAGCACGTATGAGTTTCAAAGTTGTTGAGAATTTCCTGAAAAAAACTATATAACTGATTAAACATGTCTGCGATTACAGCAATTTTGAAGCAAATTGCGTGCATGAAGTAAATTTACGTAATTATTATCCGGCCTTATTGCTGAATAACGTCCGGTAACCATCATAACGTACCTGATTCCGTAAAAATTTAGTCTCTATATTTACGAACGAGTACGAGCCATATTGCCTGTATTCGCCAGTGAGTTTTATATATATATATATTTATACACATAAATTTCTCCTACTTTTATGACTGTAAAGCATTGTAGGCAGTCTGGAAATAAAAATGTTCAAATTCCACATTGAAAGCTCCCATCTGTAGACTTTTATAATATAAGCCCAGTGGTAAATTTAGGCCCTATGGCTCGTAAGCTTCAAAATGTGCGACTGGACGCTACTTCCGTTCATTGCGCGTTAATTCTGTGATTGCAAATTATTTGAGATGAACTGAGTAAAGCATTCCCTTGGGATCAGTCTCACATGTCTTCAGTTCATTCTCAATAAGATCCAGAGTTTTATCACTGAAGTTTAGTGACATCAAATCAACTTGCGCTTTGGTGAGAAGATTCTTTTCTTTATGGATTTGTAGCTATTTTGCAATACATTCAATTTTCCTTTTCATTTATTACTTACATACTCTCAAGTCGTTGTTTAGCTTATCCTTAGCTGCTTCAAGCTGATCTTCCACTGGGACAATTGAACAATACGATTGCTCGACACCTGATGTCTTTTCTTTCTTTTTGGCTGGTACTGGACGTGTTTCCTTGGCATCAGGAGCTCGTTTTCTTGGAGGTGGTCTACCTTGTGATTGTACAACTTGCTCATGTCAAGGGTGACCTGGAAAGATGGTAGGCACTGTTTCAGTTCATACTTTAAAATGTCATCTTCGTTTATGTCTCTTGGGTGCACTCCTGGAAATAAATGAAAACTATTTTTGTAAGTTTTGTGATTGCAGCAGGTTTTCACAAAGATCACTGATAATTTGTTGTTATCTCATTTTTTAAACAAACCCAAAATTAAATATACATGTCCTATAAACAGTAACGAACATAAGCAGTCATTATTTTGTATTTTACACGTTATAAAGTCATTGATTGTAGTTTTCAAAAATGAAAACATTAATTTTCTTTTCACAAATATTAATAAGTATTGAGAGTATTGTCCAAGTAGTTTTATACCTCTGGTATAATCTTTTGTCAGAAAGTGTTCACCGCACACCCTGTGACGCCTGGAATCTCTCACGATTTACATTCTTCAACCATTGTTGACGAACTGCTTCATCATAAGGGAACCTGAAAATGAAATTGTACTGTAACTGATTCTGAGGATACACTAGTGACATCTCTCTGCTACATCTGTCTAAAATCTTCTTTTCAAATTTTAAAATCGGACAAGATAAAAAACAGCGTTGGGACCACTGCGCCTAATTTTCACCAGAGGCCATTGCCATTCATGATTTGGCTGCTTTATCGCTTATTCATACCAAATACTGGTATATTTAATACCTCAGTCTAAATCAGTACCATATCAAACTCAATTCTGACGTCCAATATCTAAATTAGGCCTACTATGTATAGCCTGGTAGATCTAGTAGAAATTAGTACATTACAATACAGTTTAGCCCTTGATAGACGTAAAGCAGACGACAGTCTGCAATTGCTCGAGTGTCAAAGCTTTTAATTTTAAAGAAAAGTTCATAAATGTGAATACTTATTTGTGGAAGATTCCTGAGGCTTTTTTACGCTTATTTGTGCAATTAAAATAAGCACAGTTCTCGGGTATTGTTTGAGAAGTTGTCAGTGATATTCAGCCGTCGATTCCTGTTTCGATAATGGCGGCGACTTCCCCATGTCATCACTCGGTCACGTGACCAGAACTTTCTCTCTATTCATAATTCTATGCTTGGCCTATACACGCTTTAACTGTGTTGTACCGTCATAATTTTTTTTTTATTATTGAATCTCATGCACCAGAAATTTTCAGTGTTACAGATTCACTTTTTATCCAGTTATTTTTGTAGGTGGAAGACGTGTTGAGCTTTCAACTGTTTTGGTATTGTGTTTGTAATTTTATTTGTCGGTTTACTTGACAAAGAAAAACAATTTTTGCTTTAAAAATATCATAGTTTGTATAATATATTTTATTTAAATTTCCCAATAAGTGAGTCCCTCAGTGGTTCGAGTTGATGAAAGTACAAATATTTACCACTAGGTAGGGGG
Source organism: Tachypleus tridentatus (assembly GCF_004210375.1). Classification (NCBI taxonomy): domain Eukaryota; kingdom Metazoa; phylum Arthropoda; class Merostomata; order Xiphosura; family Limulidae; genus Tachypleus; species Tachypleus tridentatus. Next base: position 188,302,074 of record NC_134834.1, on the reverse strand, counting down.
GACCATTTATATATTACATATTACATTCATGCACACGTAAACTGTGTGTGTGTGTGTTTGTGTTTGAATTTCGCACAAAGCTACTCGAGGGCTATCTGTGCTAGCCGTCCCTAATTCAGCAGTGTAAGACTAGAGGGAAAGCAGCTAGTCATCTCACTGCCAACTCTTGGGCTACTCTTTTACCAACGAATAGTGGGATTGACTGTCACATATAACGCCCCCAAGGCTGAAAGTGCGAGCATCTTTTGCGCGACACGGATGCGAACCCGCGACCCTCAGATTACGAGTCGCACGCCTTAACACGCTTGGCCATACCGGGCCTAATACGCAGCTTTAATACACAGTCAGGGCAGGTTTCTGACTGTACGAGTGTCAGAGGCTGGAAATACAATATAAAAAAAGGAGTGAAATTCACGCTAAGAAACTTTATTTTTTTTTATTTTAAAGTGTTTTTAAAAGAAAGATATATATAAAGACAGTTTTAGAGGTCTCTTTTGATTCAGTATATATATTTTAATTTAATCAGTCGGTCCGTGTGGTCTCAGTAAACGTTTCAAATGATGCATGACTAAAAGTGAAATATTTGTGACATTTTTGCCTTATAAGGGCAAATCTCAGATGTTTGAGACTTCGCTTTACTTGCTATGGACAGTACCTGTTGTTTTGTAGAGCACGTCATGATTTCAATTTTTGTATTTTTTAGCACTGTAAGAAAATATTTACTTGGTATTCTCGGATCAGTTTCTTAGAACACAATAGAATCATTGTTATCACCGTAACAACAACATGAAAACAACAATATTCCCTTCATTGCTGGTGTTTCAGTAGGGAAGTAAATAAGTTCAGGGGTTGCATTATTTTAAGTTATTTCATAATTATTACACCAGATGAAACAATAGTGCTGCAACAATGAATTTCTTTTTATCGAATCCAGATCGTGGTTTGAAAACACAACGATAAAAGAAAGGTCTTATCAGCTTACTTGTTGATATTCCGTTTAATAAGTGACTTCTAACATTTAAAAAAGAAGAAGCAAGTAACCAAAAGTTATGTCGGGCCCGGCATGGCTAGGTGGTCAAGGCACTCGACTCGTAATCCGAGAGTCGGGGGCTCGAATTCCCGTCACACCAAATATGCTCGCCCTTTCAGCCGTGGGGGTGTTATAATGTGACGATCAATCCCACTATTCGTTGGTAAAAGAGTAGCCCAAGAGTTGGCGGTAGGTGGTGATGACTAGCTGCCTTCCCTCTAGTCTCAAACTGATAAATTATGGACGGTTAGCGCAGACACCCCACGTGTAGCTTTGCGCGAATTTCAAAAACAAACAAGGAAATAAAGACACGTCAACAAAGAATGAAATGTTTAATTAAAATACAACACATTCCGAAGATAAGATATTTTGCAAAAATTAGTTTTATATGCGCACCTGGGTATCAAAACCCGATTTTTAATACTCTTTGCACTCAATTCAGTTGATGGTTATAAATAATTCAGTAAAACAATCAAACACTGAATTCTTGAGGTTAGGTAATTTACCAGAAAAGAAAATGTATTTTAGGGTTAGCTAGTTTTAACGGAAACTAAATATTAATTTATTATTTGGTAACATTTTGACTGCTACTTACTCATTGATTTACGGGACAAAGACTATTTTCTCTTGTGATTCATTTTCTGTAATGTATCAAAATGATGATGTTGGATGATGCCGAATTTAGCCTTCTTTCAATACGTAACGCAAGAGAACAGTGTTTACCAGTGTAGTTGTTGGCGTTCATTATTAAACAACTTACATTGAGAGTATTTTAAGAACTGATATCCAAACGCGTTATACATATCTTCAAATACGTATGGTAGCAAAATTTTTACAATGAAGTTTAGCTATAGTTCTCAACAAGGGTCGCTACAAGAAAACCACTGCTAATTTAAGTGCCTCCCATGAGAATTTTTTTTTTTTTTTTTTGCTTTATTTTGCTGAAGCAGGATTTGATTGGTGACTCTCGGTATGTTACGAACTCGCGTCACCTTACAACACTATTATGAAGCAGCAGCAACAGCAACAAAAAAAAAGGTAAGACTTAAACAAGAACTACATTAACGCGGTAACTTCCTAAATATTCAAATATATCAAGTGCTTTTCCAACTTATAAACAAATTATCTTGTAGACTAGAACAGATATTTAAATACTGCCTTCATACTAAGACAGTGCTGCCACAAACGGTACTAATTTAAAAAAAGTAGTTGTTACGATAAAGAATTAATAAACTACATTTTTAAGCATTTAAAAAATTACAACAACCTCAAAAAGCACAACAGAAAACATAACGGTCTCATTTAATAAATATTATTTACAAACTATTATTCGTCTTAACAAGGTTAACGTTGTTCGTATTATATATTAATTTAAAACTATGAAAATACCTTTTCACACCTTAGTTTACAGAAAGGCACAATTGTATCTAGAATTTAGATTATAATGTTTTAGGCCTTGTTCTTATTGAAAATACGTGTCGCTGTTTGATTATTTTAGGAAAGTACGTTGTTAACATGGTTATTGTTTAACTCATATTTTGTGTGGGTGTTAGTGTTGTAAGGTGGCGGATTTTGAGATGTACCGAAAATAGTCAATCAAACCCGACACGTCTTCTGTTTGCATCTCCGCTGTCAGACCACAACAAAGTAAAGAGCTACAGTAAACTAAACACTCTTTACAGCGATGCAACTGTTATTCATGAAATGTTATTTTTAACCATTCTAACAGTTTCGCTTTTATTTATTTGTTATTTTCAAATCCACTCGAAAATGCGAGTTTCGGTGAAGAAAATCTAATGCGCAGACGGCCTAATTTGTTCTGCGAATCGCTACTACGAACGTAACACACTAGTTTCGCCGAATTCATGGGTCATCAATGCTGATTCAAAGAACAAAGTACGTAAACAAATAGGCTTCTTTAATTGGTGGAGTCAATTTCGGTCTTGTTGCTTTTTGCATTTGCTAAAAAAAATGAAATCAAAATCGGACAAAAAATAAGATAAAATAGAGGAATTATTTAGTTTTCGCTTTTCTTTTGGCAGAAAATAAATCTTCAACTTAAAAATTCATACAATACATATGCCTTCAACATATGTTACATGTTTATTGCATGGCCTAGCGCGTTAAGGCGTGCGCTTCGTAATCTGAGGGGCGCGGGTTCGCGCCCGAGTCGCGCCAAAACATGCTCGCCCTCCCAGCCGTGGGGGCGTTATAATGTCACGGTCAATCCCACTATTCGTTGGTAAAAGAGTAGCCCAAGAGTTGGCGGTGGGTGGTGATGACTAGCTGCCTTCCCTCTAGTCTTACACTGCTAAATTAGGGACGGCTAGCACAGATAGCCTTCGAGTTGCTTTGTGCGAAATTCCAAAACAAACAAACAAACATGTTTATTGTATAGTTTAACGTGTGAAGGTACCTTGTGTAATTTATGTGCATTGAAGTCTCTATATCAAAAGATATTATTTTTACTGATGTCAGTTTTATTGAAGTTTAATTTTAAGTCTCGCTTCGTTGATTCACAAAGTAACAAGTCCAACGTGGCCCAGTAGATGGCGATTTCGGAAAGTAATTTCGAAAGTTCGTGGTCCGCAGCCCATTGCAGCAAAAACGCGCTCCGCACTTTAGGGACGTGTGTGCGTTACAAGAGTGGCAGTCACGCAAGAGTAACCTAGAATTGTTAATAATTTCTGTTAGTTAGCTGTCTTTCCTCCAGTCTTTCATTTAAAAATTATCTCTTTTGAATACATTTCAACCAAAATTATGAAACAAACATTAAGTAACAAGATGTTTTCACCTTAGAGTACAAAGTTTCTCCCTTCTCTGATTATAATATACTGGGTATGGACATAAACGTTACTGACACATAGTTTTATTTGACTAGCGATGGACATATACATAAAATGGGTGACGGTTTAGCATCTGAAGGACAGTCTTTAGACTAAAAAAAATGTTTTGTGAGATGTTTATTTCATTTCTTTTTACCTTCTGAACAACTGATCGAAAGCCAGGTATGGCCAGATCATACCTGATCATACGACACTCGACTCGTAATCTGAGGGTCGCGAATTCAAATCCCCGTCCCACCAAACATGCTTACCCTTTCAGCCATGGAGGCATTAAAATGTTAGGTCAATCCCACTATTTGTTGGTAAAACAGTAGCCCAAGAGTTGGCAGTGGGTGGTGATGAATAGCCGCCTGACATCCTTCTAGTCTTACACAGCTAAATTAGGAACGGCCAGCACAGATAGCCCTCGTGTAGCTTTCCGCGAAATTCAAAGCAAACCAGACCAAACCAAACACAACTTGGACTTCCAGCGCTAAAATCTGAGATTCGATATCCCGAAGTGAACATAGCTCAGATTGTCTGTTGTGTAGCTTTGCACTGAAAACTACTACAGCATATGTATATTTTTAAAATATATTTTTCAATGATTAATCACCTTCACTATTGACTAACAGATGATCGTTGTTTTCTTACTGAAACTGAACGCTCTGCTGTACTTACGAAAGTATCGTGACGTTGTTTCTAACAAACAACAATACCTATCAAACTGTTTCTTATCCATGGTAAGTGAATTTTGAACTAGCTCGTCTTCCTGCTTATATCGCTTCAAGGCTTCCACGGGATAACAAATATTACAGTGGCCTCACGTGCAAGAACTCGCAGTTTTTAACCAATGAAACTTGATGTTGCTGGAAATAAAGATAACCAAAACAAAACTAATACTATACGAAAGTTCAAAAACATAGTGTACTAATCTAGCAATTTAAGTGTACAGTTCACAAACTTAGTGTATTAATATAACACTTTAAGTGCACAGTTCACAAACTTAGTGTATTAATCTAGCACTTTAAGTGCACAGTTCAACGTTGAGAAAAAAAGAGAATGTTTGTTTTTACCGCTAGGATAACCCTGTAGATAAAGTTGAATACAGAGCCTGTAAGTTCTTCTCTGTTAGTTAACGCAAGTTCTATCTAATAATCAAATCGATATTTAGTTATTAAATAATCGATAACTTTTATTTCGGGATTTATTAATAATATTAATCGAAATATTCGTCAATCGCTCAGCACAATTCGGTATCATTTATATATTGTTTGTTTGTTTGTAACTAAACACAAAGCTACACAATGTGTTATAGGTGCTCTGCTCACCATTGGGTATCGAAACCCGGTTTCTAGCGCTTGTCTACATATCCGCCCACATTATAAAGTTTCATTGGTATCCTTATATCTCTCTCTTTTTTCTTTTCGAAAACGAACTCGAAGATCTTTTCTTAAGCGGTGTTATTAAAACTTGGCTTTGTACTTGTCACGTGATATTTTTACTGAAAATATATTTTACACACTTGCTTACTCGGATTAGTTTATCGCATGATAGGATCACTTAAAACTCGATCCCATGACCTGAAATCCTTAATTGTGAAGATTCGATAAAACGTTTCACCGCAAACCTTTTTTTTTTTAAAGCTAGGCATACTTGAGAGAATGACGCACGTGGTACGTCGAAACTAGTCCTGTAATGAACTTCATAATTGTGTACATTTGTAGCTGTTTATGTAGTTTATCTTTATTTAATTTGTGTTTATAAAGCTGTTAACATTTGTAATATTAGGTAAGATTGTTTATTGATGTATTTCGAGGCTTAGCACGACCCATTGGTTAAACTCTGAATTTGAAGTTTCGTGGTACGCAACTACCGACCAAAAGACCAATAGTTATAAGAATGACTGTTAAACTTTATCATTCCACCTGACAGAGATAAGATAACCTAAGTGTTGGGGGTGGTAGGTGTTAATTAGCTGCCTTCTTTCTCTAGGCTGTTACTTCAAAACATAATTAGGTAAACCACGTTTTTTGTTCAACTTGAGGAATGACGGTTGGTAAAACAAAACATTAGCCCTAGCTAACTAATGAATAAATGTCTGCTGTAAAATTACTATTAATGCTAAATATGTAGTTAATAGTTCAGCCGCCAGTTTGATTTTATTCCCATAATTAAGTCCCACGCTCAATCCTTTCTTTCTTTCACCGTTTTTCATGCCTGAGGTGCATGAACACACCAACGAACCACAGCAAGTAAGAAAGAGACACTCGATAGTAACCAATAATAGTTTTAGAATCACAATTCTATTATTTTGAACAGACTTACACTTTACAGAACTGACCAGATTCTTTAAGGTCTATGGTACTATTTTTTCTTTGTAAATCAGTGCTAATAACGTCCTTTATGGTAACGCCACGGAATTTAGATTAACAGTTTCTTGTCATCACTCGCATGCATCGGTAAAGCCGTATCAAGCGTCATTATTTACGTTATTTGCTTAAGTTAACATCACGTGACGTTGAATGCTCTTTAATTATGGGAATTTCATAAAACTTAGCAAATTTGTGCGTAAAAGATGGCATTGAATAATAACCTACTACCCGTATGTTTTTTTTGAAAACTCGAGTTAAAAACTACTAATCTAGTTTGCTTGGCCTAACCAATTCTTATGTACCTGCACGTTCTTTTACCCTGTACTTTTACAGCTCTAAATCACCCGTCTTAAGTCAGAATGACAGAAAGCTAAAATCTTTCCATTTTTATGGTTTATTGAAGATGTAATAAATATTTGAAACCGATAGATTACGTTACTTCTTTTTTTTTTTTTTTGCGTAGGCGTGATAAAATATTTTGGTAAAACTTGAGCGGTTTTTGTTGAATAACTTTGTACATGTGACACATATTTAGACGAAACTTAAAGCCTGGTTGTAAAGCTGTATCAATGTGCTAAATTTGGAAAAAAAATTTGTTAAAATTGAGTATGTTTTTTATTGCACAAATTTTCCGGACTTTTCGTGAGAAAAGGTTTTTTTTTGTTTTTTTTTATTTTGCGCAAAGCTATGCGAAGGCTATCTTCCCTAGCCGTCCCTAATTTATCAATGTAAGACCAGAGGGAAGACAGCTCGTCATCACCACCCACCGCCAGCTCTTGGCCTACTCTTTTACCAAGAAATAGGAGGATTGATCGTCATATTATAACGCCCCCACGGCTGAAAGGACGAGCATCTTTGGTGCGAGGGGGATTCGAACTCGCGATATTCAAATTACGAGTCGAACGCTTTAACCCACCTGGCCATGCCGGGCTCTTGTGGGAGGAGAAAAAAAATACTACAAAAAAAACAATTAAAATTGAAGATTTTATTTTATATGGTTCCTAATTGATTGCTTTAAAATTTGGTAGGTGAAGTGACAGTCCAGTGGAGCACACCCACTGAAAATATGTGATAGTTTAGAATACCACAGTCCGAGATATAGAAGGTGGAATATCGCTAAACTAACACTCATGTTAATAACACACTCCCGGTCGCACCAAACATGCTCGTCCTTTCAGCCGTGGGGGTGTTATAATGTTACGGTCAATCCCACTATTCGTTGGTAAAAGAGAAGTCCAAGAGTTGGCGGTGGGTGGTGATGACTAGCTGTCTTCCCTCTAGTCTTACACTGCTAAATTAGGGACGGCTAGCACAGATAGCTCTCGAGTTGCTTTGTGCGAAATTCAAAACAAACAAACAAACAATAAAACACAATATACTCTGCATGTTGTTTTGACTGCACAACACGTTACTGTATGTCTTGATGTGTATGTTTTTGCTGTCATCAGCTTTTTTATATATATTGTACCAAAAACACGTAAAATTTAATCGTAAAGATATCATTATCAATAAATAATGGTCACGCCCATTTCTCTACGAAAATAGGTCCAACCATTACACAGCGTGTTGTACTATTTACTGGTAGTTGTTTGTTTTTTTCACGATTAAGCCACGTTTCTCTCTTATAAGTTTTCATTACTTACAGTTAGAATTAGTAAAGCATTATTTTGAATCCTATAAAAGTAAATCGTACTTCCCACTTTATTAAGTGAATTCAAAGACAAAATGGCCAATGACGTAAGTTTATACCCAGTGACGTCAGTTGGATACTTGGGAACGTGCTCTCTTGTACATAATACTCCGCGCACACAAGGCCATTTGTAATTCAGAAAGAAAGTTCTTTTGAGTTGAACAAAAACTTCCGTTTAAATATTTAAAATAAACATTTAACACGAAACACTAATCTTGATGTCACTTTTGACAGACTTCAACAACATACACTGTAATGAGCGACCATAACATCTGTCATATTTAACACAAACCAATCTGAAAGCTGGTCTGGTTCTACTAAACGTGATAGTTGTACTTCATTTGATTCTGGTTCTGGAACTGATCTGACAATTGTTCTTTATTTGAATCAGATTTTGGGAACTTACCTAATAATTATTCTTTATTTGGATCAGATTCTAGAAATTGACCTGACAATTGTTCTTTATTTGAATCAGATTTTGGGAACTCACCTGATAATTATTCTTTATTTGGATCGGATTCTAGAAACTGATGTGACAATTGTTCTTTATTTGAATCAGATTTTGGGAACTCACCTGATAATTATTCTTTATTTGGATCAGATTCTAGAAACTGATCTGACAATTGTTCCTCATTTGAATCAGATTCTGGAAGATAATCTGACAGTTGCTCTTTATTTGAACCAGATTCTAGAAACTGATCTATCAGTCATCTGCCCATGAAAGCTGACTTACTGTCGTGAATTCTGTTTCGTGGTCCACCAGTCACACATGGCCATCTGTTTAATTTGCCTTCCACGACTCGTTAGGTTATCCCGAAAATCGTGTAACTTTGATTGGTTTTAAATGTTTCCGGTGTTTGGAGTAACTTTTATAACATTACACTTTTACCAATGAGACATTATTACCAGACAAACAAACACACGAAAAACTTATAGGAAATCCAACCTAATCACAATCGTTTGATGACATTAGTATGGGCCCGGCATGGCCAAGCATGTTAAGGCGCGCTACTCGTAATCTGAGGGTCGCGGGTTCGCGCCCGCGTCGCGACAAACATGTTCGCCCTCCCAGCCGTGGGGGCGTTATAATGTGACGGTCAATCCCACTATTTGATGGTAAGAGAGTAGCCCAAGAGTTGGCGGTGGGTGGTGATGACTAGCTGCCTTCCCTCTAGTCTTACACTGCTAAATTGTGGACGGGTAGCACAGATAGCCCTCGAGTAGCTTTGTGCAAAATTCAAAAACAAACAAATAGACTTTAGTAAATTATGCCTGAAAAAAAAACTCTCTCTCTCTAGTTCGCTAGTTTTGTAAATTTCTCTATAAAGAAAGTCCTTAGAAATATTTGTTTTTATATGGAAAAACCTCTTTTACTTTTAAGTCACGTGATGAAGGCAGTAAAATGAATTATTTTATTCACTTTATAAAAGTCGTTCAAATGCGTTAATATTTTATCCAAATCACCTCAAATGTTATTTTTTTTCTGAACAGATAATTTTATGTAATGTTCTGTTCAATTAGTATTCCTTACCGATATCGCCCCGGCATAACCAGGTAGTTAGAACGTTCGACTCGTTATCTGAGGGTCGCGGATTCGAATCTCCGTCACACTAAATACCCTCGCCCTTTCAGTCGTGGGGAAGTTATTATGTAAAGATCAATTTCACTATTCGTTGGTAAAAGAGTAGCCCAAGAATTGGCGGTGGGTGATGATGACTAGTTGCTTTCTCTCTTGTCTTGCACTGCAAAATTAGGGATGGCTAGTACAGATAGCCCTCGCGTAACTTTGCGCAAAATTCCAAATAAACAAACAAACTAACATCCTTGCACATATGCCCTTGAGTGACTTAGTGCTAAGTTTGAGAGCTATAACGCTAAAAAAATAAAATATGTTTTCGATACCCGTAATGGGCATAGCACAAGAAAACCTTTGTACAGTTTCGTGCTTGACAATACAACAACCATAATCAAACCACCACATCCTTCCCGATGCGCCTCCTAGTGGCTCAGCGGTTAAGGGTGAAGATTTCGATGTTCGAGGTTGTCACAGCACAAACTGTCCATTATGTAGTTTGCGCTTAACAACAAACAAATAGAATACTCTCAATGTTCATCGTAAAAGAAGCTTTTGCCAAAATCTATCCTCAATAGTTCACAGAATTTACACACATTGCAGCACATATGAAACCGAGTTAAGCACGCGTGTGTGTTTTCTTATAGTAAGGCCACAGCAAGCCATCTGCTCTATCCACTGAAGGATATCGAACCTGATAACCAGGGGGAGGGGGAGTTTTGTTAAGCATTCTCATCTTTAGTTACTTGTTTAAGGAAGTGTCCTTATAGCGTGAGAAGATACTTGAAATTTTTGGTTTTGTTGATGGAAATTTCTTTATGATTCGTGGAGTTGTTGACCTTATAAACTACTCTCACGTCTGATAATATTGTAACTTTGTCTGATTGTTTTCAGGTTATCTCTTCAGCTTACAATAAGCAGGAGTTAAATATGGTCACGTTCACACGTTTTGTAATGGTCTAGTTTCACCTGATGGTTTTTAAGGGATCTCTTCAGCTTACAATAAGCAGGAGTTAAACATGGTCACGTTCACACGTTTTGTAATGGTCTAGTTTCACCTGATGGTTTTTAAGGGATCTCTTCAGCTTACAATAAGCAGGAGTTAAACATGGCCACGCTCACACATTTTGTAATGGTCCAGTTTCACCTGATGGCTTTCAAGGGATCTCTTCAGCTTACCATAAATGTTTTGTTACTAGTTTTTGCCAAATGTTGGTTATTTTTCTGCTGATGGTATGCAGCAGTGTATGATTTCGTGATTTTTTTGATTCGTGAGATATATTTACTTTTGTTGGTTGATTTTGCTTTCTGTCTAGGTGTGTGCGTATAATGTCTTCTACGGTTTGTGGAGGAAACTTATTGATGTCGATGAAGTATTGTTTTATTTTGTCTAATTCATCGTTAATTTTATCTGGTAAACATAGTTTTATGGCTGTGTTTATTTGGTTTCTTAGTATGTTGAGTTTTTGTTTTGTTTCATGTGCTGAGTCCCAAGGAAAGTACAGTCCAGTATGGGTGATTTTTCGGTGGATTTCTGTTTTAAATTGTGTATCGGTTCTTGTAATTTTGAGGTTAAGAAATGATATTTGATTGCTTTCTTCCTGTTCACATGTGAAGCTAATGTTGGGATGTATAGAGAGTTAATGTAATTTAGCAGTGTAACACTAGAGGGAAGGCAGCTAGTCATCACCACCCACCGCCAACTCTTGGGCTACTCTTTTACCAACGAATAGTGGGATTGACCGTAACATTATAACGACCCCACAGCTGAAAGAGCGAGCATGTTAGGTGTGACGTGGATTCGAACCCGCGACCCTTGGATTACGAGTCGAGCGCCACCTGGTCATGCCGGACCTTATCATGTGCAAGAATTATTAAAAGAAAATTCAATGTTTCGATTATTATATTTGTAGTAAAATTGTTGTTGATTTTGCGAAATTCAAGCTACGTTTAACAATAAATACAAGTATATAGCGATCGAAAATGAAACAATATAAACAGCTAAAAATGGGGTTAAAGAGAAAAATTAACCCATATGACATAACGTTTTGTCACGAGTGACGTCATATTCATGATAGCCAATATGAAAACAAATGACAACATCTCACTGTTAGTGACGTCACGTCAAGTGATTTCTTTCTCTCTTTGTTATCTTTATTTTATATTCTCTTTACATACTTTTTTTTGCTAACTACAAGCTAGATGTCGCTTTACGAAAACATGATGAAGCAGTGTGGATGCTGCACTTCAAAATAGTTTGATTGATTGGAGTTACACAATGGGGCATCTGTGCTCTGCCCACCATGGGTACTGAAACCCAGTTTCTAGTGGTGTGAGCTCACATACATATTGCTGTGTCACTGGTGGGAGGTAGAGGTAATTAAAATAGATAGATCCATTAATTAGTGGCCTGGCACGAACAGTTGGTTAGGGACACTCGAGTCGCAATCTGAGGGTCGCGGATTCGAATCCTTGTCACATCAAACATGATCGCCCTTTCAGTCGTGAGGACGTTATAATATGACGGCCAATGCCACTATATGTTAATAAAAGAGTAGCCCAAAAGTTGGCGATGGATGATGATGGGTAGCTGCCTTCCCTCTAGTTTTTCACTACTAAATTTGGAATGGCTAGCGTTGATTGCCCTCGTCTAGCTTTGTGTGAAATTCCAAACAAACCAAATCATTCACAAGTTTTAGATGGTTGGCAAATAAGGAAACACTTTTGGCACATATATTACTGGATGTGTTGACAAATGACTTATTCATAATTTGTTGGATTCGACAATAGGACCCCTAGCAGCGACTTATATAACATCAGCTTTTAAACTGCCAGGATATTGTCTTACCGTTACTAGTCCTAACAGAAGCTAGTGTTAAGATTACAGTTGATTTGTAACAGACATTTCAACAGCAAACACTAAATGTTTACGTTTGAAATGGAAGAAATACACTCAAAAAGACAATTTGTGTAATTGTACAGAAAACAAATAATTTTCTTACACTGCAAGCTAACTGACTAGTTGCAAATCTTTAATCTAAATTCTACTAACGGTGTTTACAATAAAATGTTATATTTTATGATAAATCTCAATTTCTGATTTCAAGAGATTGTTTTACATACAAAAGTTCTTTGAACTAATTGCCTTTTTGTACATATAATTTTTCATTCTATTATAACTTTCTTTCAATTAGACACCCTTTTGTTACGTATAGTTTTTCATTTTTTTATAACTTTCCTTTCAATGAAATACCCTTTGTTACTTATAGTTTTCATTTTCTTATAACTTTCCTTTCAATGAAATGCCCTTTGTTACATACAGTTTTTCATTTTTTATAACTTTACTTTCAATGAAATACCCTTTGTTACATATAGTTTTCCATTTTCTTATAACTTTCCTTTTAATTAAATACCCTTTGTTACATACAGTTTTTCATTTTTTATAACTTTACTTTCAATGAAATACCCTTTGTTACATATAGTTTTTCATTTTTTATAACTTTACTTTCAATGGAATACCCTTTGTTACATATAGTTTTTCATTTTCTTATAACTTTCCTTTCAATGAAATACCCTTTGTTACATATAGTTTTTCATTTTCTTATAACTTTCCTTTCAATGAAATACCCTTTGTTACATATAGTTTTTCATTTTTTATAACTTTACTTTCAATGAAATACCCTTTGTTACATATAGTTTTCATTTTTTATAACTTTCCTTTCAATGAAATACCCTTTGTTACATATAGTTTTTCATTTTCTTATAACTTTCCTTTCAATGAAATACCCTTTGTTACATATAGTTTTTCATTTTCTTATAACTTTCCTTTCAATGAAATGCCCTTTGTTATATAGAGTTTTCATTTTCTTATAACTTTCCTTTCAATGAAATACCCTTTGTTACATACAGTTTTTCATTTTTTATAACTTTCCTTTCAATGAAATACCCTTTGTTACATACAGTTTTTCATTTTTTATAACTTTCCTTTCAATGAAGTACCCTTTGTTACATATAGTTTTCCATTTTCTTATAACTTTCCTTTTAATTAAATACCCTTTGTTATATAGAGTTTTCATTTTTTTATAACTTTCCTTTTAATTAAATACCCTTTGTTATATAGAGTTTTCATTTTCTTATAACTTTCCTTTCTCTAAGATACCCGCTTGTTATAACTAGTTTTTCTTTTTCCTTATAACATTTTATGACTTGAATTTTCACTTCATCTAAACTAAAATCCTCAATTCTATAGTAACATTAATTAGAAACGGTTTAGTTTCTAAACTTCAGATCTTCACATCCTGTTAATCGCTGTAAAATATTTCTTTTGAGTACAAAATATCAGAAGACGATTATATAATAAAATAATCGTAAACACCCTAGCTTTGATTAGAACCTGTAATCGTCAAAACGAAGTCTGTCCGTCAGGAACGCGGTACTTGAGAACAACACTGATGGTATTTCTAAAAGTAACAATTTACTTATATTATCAAAAGTTACTTATTATAAAATACAGAATAGTCAAAGATATAAGATACACAGTAATAGGTAGGGCAGTCAAAGGCATAATTAAAACAATGGCGTATATGACAAAGATATAACTTAAATAGCAATAAACATGACAATCGAAAGCGTGACTATAATAATAATATAACTTTGATAAAAATATACAGAACATTCAAATATGTAACTATAACAATAGTATATATATATATATATATATATAACAGTCAAAGATATAACTGTAAGAACAGTATATATGACGGTTATAGATGTAATTAAAGCAACAGTAGCGAAAGATAAAGTGAAATATGAATATATACGACAGTCAAAGATATAACTAAAAGTAATAGTATATAGGATAGTCATACGTGTAACCAAAGTAACAGTATGTACGACTAAAATAATAGCATGCAATAGAGCCAAAGATAAAACTTAAACAGCAGAGTATATGATGGTCAAAGATATACCAATAAAGATTTTAATTTCTTAAGGGTATATCAGAATCTTTTCTTAAACACTTGTCTCAAGTTTTGTTGTACTTATAAATGTGTTTTCTATCACTAGATGGAGCTCATTACACTTCATTTTATTTTTCAATAATTGGTCCCTTGTGTTCATCATCCGTTTGGACAATTGAAGCTACAACGTTTTGTTATTCATGATTATATCATTCCTTGTGTTCTTACAAGATGGCGCTGCGGTGCTTCTTTGTTTATGTTTCGGTCCCTCCTGAATGAACATTGCCAGGCTTGGCACATTCAAAAGCGACGACGAGGACACCGGCAGGTGAAGGTTATTTTGCAACGAAAGGTTTTTGTTGAAGGATCCTGGGTTATTGATGGTGGAATAACCTATAAACCGAAATCGGTAATAATTTGTCAGAGAAAAAGGAAACAGTTTCACCATTACACAAACTAAAATCCAGTATACTTAGTTCTTAGCCTTTAACACAAAAATATGTAGATAGTAAAACACTTAAGCAGAAGCTTCAGGTAAAAAGGACAACTTATATTTATGACACTTTTTTGGGCGGACGTTAATATTTATTTAACGCATACTAACATATATCAAGAGCTCTACAATACGTCCTCGCTTCCAGCACAGTCTTGACACATTACGCAAGACAAAACGCAAAGACTCAAGCAGCAAAGGCTTGGTTTGTTTTTGTTTTTTTTTTCAATTTCGCGCATAGCTACACAAGGGCTATCTGCACTAGCCGTCCCTAATTTAGCAGTGTAAGACTATAACGAAGGCAACCAGTCATCACCGCCTACCGCCAACTGTTGGGCTACTCTTTTACCAACGAATAGTGGGATTGACCGTCACTTTATAATGCCCACACGGCTGAAAGGGCGAACAACGTTTGGTATAACGGGGATTCAAACTCGCAAGCCTCGGATTACGAGTCGAGTGCTTTAACCACCAGGCTAGGCCAGGCCCCCAAAAATAGACGGTTAAAAGTTTAAATCTTGCAGTATCTACACTGCCTAATATACCAAACAAACAAATTTTATACCAAAGATAAACAACATTACAACAAATGTTCCACTTTGTTTGTTTTTTTCCTGTTAAAAACAACAAACGATTGCTTACTTCCGTTGAATTACATTGATACTGGATATTTTCATTTAACAAATTTATAGGGAGAGAAAACATCGAGAACTAATATTTCCAGCTCTCTAGATATTGGCAACTGGAAAATATTGAAATAATGAATGGTGGTTCTCGACGAAATTCTTCTTTCATCGTATGAGGATCTAACTTCATGAAACTTTCAACTGAATTAACTTTACGCACAAATATATAAAAAGCATTTGAATCAACACGATCAATTTCTAGGTAAAAAGCAAAAACAAATTTTAGCTTATAAGAATTTGTGAAACACAGCAAGAAATGTTACCACTGTATTGACGTAACCGTTTTAGAGAGAGTTTGAGCTGTTATTTCTGTGTTATAGAGGGTTTGCGCTGATATCACAAAGGATTTCAATCTTGGTGTTACAGATGGATATCACGATATTAGAAGGGTTGCACTGATGTAACGGCGTTACAGAGGGCCTTCGTTGATATCTCGGGGTTACAGGGAAGTTTCTGTCGACATTATGATACTAGAGAGTTTGAATTAACATAACGATGCCAGAGAGTGTTTATGTTGACACCTGGGTGTTACAGGGGTTTGTGTTGATTTCATGACGTTAGAAAGGTTATATTGATAGCGAAACTTTACGGAAAGCCTTTATTGATATCTTGGTGTGATAAGAGATATGGTTGATATCATGTTACGAGATATTATGGCGTTATAGGCGGTTAATATCACAAGTTTGACAGGAGTTCTATGTCCCTTTCAAGTTAAGTAATTTTCGCTTCACGTCACTTGGCTGGCTTTAAAAACGCCTCTCTCCTATAAGGATTTTCTTTGCTAATGATCACTTTGAGCCGCGTTAGAAATCAGTGTGATACGGTGTTTACGTGACCCACGAGCGTTTTCCCTCTCACAAACGTGATCCTGAAGCCTTAGGCCTGTCAAAGCTTGAATAAACAAGAAAGACGGAAATTAAAGTTTGTGAAAACAAATTCGGCTTTCCAAGAAGAAAACTCACAACTGCTTTATTTCATATTTTGCTACAAAAAAAAAGTCAAATTATGACAAAAACCGTCTCATCTTCGACGTTGAATTATGTTTTTAATTTTACCAATTTGTAACAAGTAATGCCTGAAAAATATATTTACGACGCTTGATCGGTTTAAGTACAAGACTTGAATTTAAAGGCTATCTTTTCTCTTTTCGGAGAAACAACATATTTTTTTCACTGAAACCACTGGTTTCTCAGTGAGGGTAAGTTATTTCTACAGAACAGAAAGAACGCCCTATTCTGTTTGTTGTGGAGCGCTTGTTGGGATTCGTGACGTACTATGAAATATTCCTCAAACATTGAGCTGAGAATATTATAAGAGCGGTCAGTTTTTTATGGTAGATTACACGTGTTGTTGACTGGCTACTTTCTGTTTGGTCAGTAGCTGAAAATTAGGAACTACGGCCGATAGTTTAAGGATTTTTTTTATGAAAACAAAATACATTTGCTCTTGTAAGAAGAACAAATAGTAATAACAATTTTTTTTCAACGGTAACATTACCCTTCATTCTCCCCAAAATTGTTTACTTTGTAAGATAAAATTTTCAGTTATAATATTAAACAGCAAAAATTCCTCGAAATTCTGAAACTATAGATAAAAACAGGAACACAGAATATTAAGCGTATAGTAGCAAACCACTGCAATATCATTTCTGTTTGTTTGTTTTTGAATTTCGCGCATAGCTACACGAGGGCTATCTGCGATAGCCGTCCCTCATTTAGCAGTATAAGATTAGAGGGAAGGCGGCTAGTCATCACAATCCACCGCCAACTTTTGGGCTATTCTTTTACCAACGAATAGTGGGATTAACTATCACATTATAACGCCCTTACGGCTCAAAACGCGAGCATGTTTGGTGTGTTTGTTTGTTTGCTTGTAGCAAAGCTACATCGGGCTATCTGCTGCGCCCACCTATTGTGTAGCTTTGCGCTTTAGAAATAAACAAACTCGATTATTTGTTACCTTACACAACATATAGACTAACCGAACATATCAAAGACTCCAGGTTTCTGACATTAACATCTTTGGTTTAGAACTGTTAACCAGAGAAAAATAAAGTTAGTCAGCTGCGTCCACCTCCTATACGCCCATTTTTAATCGAATAACAGAAGTTAAGCTATAAACGTATCCATAGCGTGTTCAGCGGCATGTCGCCACTGGAACCTTGAATCTATCGATATCCATCCCGAAACGTCTACTACTATTTGATGCTCGGTCTGGTATATTTACCAATATAAACATAATTTCAATTCAAGTGTAGCTTATTGCTGTCTTCATACAAAACGAAAACTAAGATAGAATATTATTTGGCAAAGTTGTGAGAAACTATAGACAAAAACTAACCAAAAATTAACTTTCAAACTAATGATTGACAGCTATTTGGTCAATCAGAGTTAGTATAATTTCCCGCTTATACGAGACCGACTTACGTATACAGCAAGGCGGAACATCATCGGGTCTGTGTTGAGTATTTAGCTTGTCTATCTTGGATCTGGCATTCTGGGGTTCAAGGCTCATTAATTCGTGCATTGTAAAAGTGGCAGTGAAGTCTTATTTTTCCCTCTTATAAGATTAGCACGAAAGTTAGCGGCGGGTAATTTGATTATTTTCCTTCTCTGTATTCGCGAACTTCAAAATTAAGGACTGAAAGAGTAGATAACCCTCATGTAGCTTTGCCCGAAAATCAATAAAATAAGCAAACAGCTGATGATTTGAACAGTCATGTCATTCTTAACTAATTTTACGCTATAACCGGTTTGATCAAGGTTTCATGAGTGAGGTGATTTTAACACTGACTCCACATATATTGACAGACTAGTAAATAGGATATTATTTACAAAGACAGCAGTTGACATAGGAATACATCATAGGCCGAACTCATGACTAACATAATGTTGGAAAACACATATAGCTGACCTCATGACCAACATAATGTTGGAAAACACATATAACTGACCTCATGACAGGTACAGTATTGGAAAACACACATAGGAGACCTCATGACCAGCATAATGTTGGAAAACACGCATAGGCAACTTGATGACGAACGTAATGCTGATAAAAACACATAGCCGACCTCGTAACCAGCATAGTGATGGAAAAAACCCATCTATGTGTTCATAGTTGTTTATATTTATTAACTTATTTTAGAAGAATCACAGGTCAAGGACATTTGTACGCACCTGCTTAGTTTGTTACCTGTGACCCTGCCTTTTTTAATAAGGTGTTTGAAGGCCACATGGTCTATATCATTGCTTATATAACAATCAATATCAATCGATTTGTGACAATGTTTATACAAACCCACAGGTATTTTCTTTGTTCCTGTGTGTCATTCTTTACAACAACATTTAAAAAGAGAATACCACGCTGGTGAACTATTGTTCGTTTTAATCTAACGTCACGAGAACAATAATAATTTCCCTCTCTGGTACTTCAATCCTACATACCAGCTACATCGTAAACATCCTTTCCCACATTCAAGTGAACTCTTTTCGATAAATTTTTCTTTATTGCAATATTTTACATTTTATCCACAATATAAATACTTGTGCATCGAGAACTACAGTAGTCTACACATAAGAACCACAGACGTGTGTACAAAAGAACCACAGTAGTCCCCACACAAGAACCACAGAAGTGTGTACAAAAAACCCACAGTAGTCCCCACACAAGAACCACAGAAGTATGTACAAAAGAACCACAGTAGTCCCTACACAAGAACCACAGAAGTGTGTACAAAGAACCACAGTAGTCCCCACACAAGAACCACAGAAGTATGTACAAAGAACCACAGTAGTCCCTACACAAGAACCACAGAAGTATGTACAAAGAACCACAGTAGTCCCACACAAGAACCACAGAAGTATGTACAAAAGAACCACAGTAGTCCCCACACAAGAACCACAGAAGTGTGTACAAAAGAACCACAGTAGTCCCCACACAAGAACCACAGAAGTGTGTACAAAAAACCCACAGTAGTCCCCACACAAGAACCACAGAAGTATGTACAAAAGAACCACAGTAGTCCCTACACAAGAACCACAGAAGTGTGTACAAAAGAACCACAGTAGTCCCCACACAAGAACCACAGAAGTATGTACAAAAGAACCACAGTAGTCCCCACACAAGAACCACAGAAGTGTGTACAAAAGAACCACAGTAGTCCCCACACAAGAACCACAGAAGTATGTACAAAAGAACCACAGTAGTCCCCACACAAGAACCACAGAAGTATGTACAAAAGAACCACACTAGTCCCCACACAAGAACCACAGAAGTGTGTACAAAAGAACCACAGTAGTCCCTACACAAGAACCACAGAAATGTGTACAAAAGAACCACAGTAGTCCCCACACAAAAACCACAGAAATGTGTATAAAAGATTCACAGTAGTCCCCACACAAAAACCACAGAAGTATGTACAAAAGAACCACAGTAGTCCCCACACAAGAACCACAGAACTGTGTACAAAAGAACCACATTAGTCCCCACACAAGAACCACAGAAGTATGTACAAAAGAACCACAGTAGTCCCCACACAAGAACCACAGAAGTGTGTACAAAAGAACCACAATAGTCCCCACACAAGAACCACAGAAGTGTGTACAAAAAGAACCACAGTAGTCCCCACACAAGAACCACAGAAGTGTGTACAAAAGAACCACAGTAGTCCCCACACAAGAACCACAGTAGTCCCACACAAGAACCACAGAAGTGTGTACAAAAGAACCACAGTAGTCCCCACACAAGAACCACAGAAGTGTGTACAAAAGAACCACAGTAGTCCCCACACAAGAACCACAGAAGTGTGTACAAAAGAACCACAGTAGTCCCCACACAAGAACCACAGAAGTGTGTACAAAAGAACCACAGTAGTCCCCACACAAGAACCACAGAAGTGTGTACAAAGAACCACAGTAGTCCCCATACAAGAACCACAGAAGTGTGTACAAAAGAACCACAGTAGTCCCCACACAAGAACCACAGAAGTGTGTACAAAAGAACCACAGTAGTCCCCACACAGGAACCACAGAAGTATGTACAAAAGAACCACAGTAGTCCCCACACAAGAACCACAGAAGTGTGTACAAAGAACCACAGTAGTCCCCACACAAGAACCACAGAAGTGTGTACAAAAGAATCACAGTAGTCCCCACACAAGAACCCCACACAAGAACCACAGAAGTGTGTACAAAAGAACCACAGTAGTCCCCACACAAGAACCACAGAAGTGTGTACAAAAGAACCACAGTAGTCCCCACACAAGAACCACAGAAGTGTGTACAAAAGAACCACAGTAGTCCCCACACAAGAACCACAGAAGTGTGTACAAAAGAACCACAGTAGTCCCCACACAAGAACCACAGAAGTATGTACAAAAGAACCACAGAAGTGTGTGTACAAAGAACCACAGTAGTCCCCATACAAGAACCACAGAAGTATGTACAAAAGAACCACAGTAGTCCCCACACAAGAACCACAGAAGTGTGTACAAAAGAACCACAGTAGTCCCCACACAAGAACCACAGAAGTGTGTACAAAAGAACCACAGTAGTCCCCACACAAGAACCACAGAAGTATGTACAAAGAACTACAGTAGTCCCCACACAAGAACCACAGAAGTGTGTACAAAGAACCACAGTAGTCCCCACACAAGAACCACAGAAGTATGTACAAAAGAACCACAGTAGTCCCCACACAAGAACCACAGAAATGTGTACAAAAGGACCACAGTAGTCCCCACACAAGAACCACAGAAGTGTGTACAAAAGAACCACAGTAGTCCCCACACAAGAACCACAGAAGTGTGTACAAAAGAACCACAGTAGTCCCCACACAAGAACCACAGAAGTATGTACAAAAGAACCACAGAAGTGTGTACAAAAGAACCACAGTAGTCCCCATACAAGAACCACAGAAGTATGTACAAAAGAACCACAGTAGTCCCCACACAAGAACCACAGAAGTGTGTACAAAAGAACCACAGTAGTCCCCACACAAGAACCACAGAAGTGTGTACAAAAGAACCACAGTACTCCCCACACAAGAACCACAGAAGTGTGTACAAAAGGACCACAGTAGTCCCCACACAAGAACCACAGAAGTGTGTACAAAAGAACCACAGTACTCCCCACACAAGAACCACAGAAGTGTGTACAAAAGGACCACAGTAGTCCCCACACAAGAACCACAGAAGTGTGTACATAAAAACACAGTAATCCACCTTCTTCTTTTAAGTTTGAATTCTTTTTGTTTTGAAAATCGTAGTTTAATGTTCTGTTTCTTTTGTTTAGTTTTATTGACCTACTGATGTTATCGACAGACTTGGTGTTGTTTTCATGCCAGCTTTCGGAGAGGATAAAATTAATTATTATTATATGTTTATTTTAAACACGTGTTTTTGTAATACAAATGATTTGTTAGCATAAGTAGTTTCAGGGAACATATTATAGTTGTTGTTGTTTTTCTTCAAAGGGAAAACAACTTATTTCTCTCGAGAAGGTTACGCTGGGGTAAGTATGAATAACTTCTGTTTATGTTTCATGTATTACAGCTTGACAAAACATAGACCAAACGAAAGAATATTTGATGTTTATATTTATGTTTCATGTATTACAGCTTGACAAAACATAGACCAAACGAAAGAATATTTGATGTTTATATTTATGTTTCATGTATTACAGCTTGACAAAACATAGACCAAACGAAAGAATATTTGATGTTTATATTTATGTTTCATGTATTACAGCTTGACAAAACATAGACCAAACGAAAGAATATTTGATGTTTATATTTATGTTTCATGTATTACAGCTTGACAAAACATAGACCAAACGAAAGAATATTTGATGTTTATATTTATGTTTCATGTATTACAGCTTGACAAAACATAGACCAAACGAAAGAATATTTGATGTTTATATTTATGTTTCATGTATTACAGCTTGACAAAACATAGACCAAACGAAAGAATATTTGATGCTTATATTTATGTTTCATGTATTACAGCTTGACAAAACATAGACCAAACGAAAGAATATTTGAAAATGAAAAGTCAAAATACCCCGACTGGCAAGGGGAATAAGTGAGTCAGGATAACTGCTGCAGACGAAACATTTATGTTACACTGGAGGGTGACATTTTGATGACACAGAAACTGTGTCTTCACTGAAATTTCGGTATTTCCTATTGTGTACATTTTAATAATTCACCTTTGCATTTGATGAAGGCAGGAACATGTTTTTTAGGAATATTTAGAGTTACCAGATGTCGAAACTGAGACATCCGAGCCTTTGGCTCTAATTTCAAAATGGCTATTACACATTTGAAGTAATTTAACTTTTATTTAATTTTCTTTAAGTTTATGAAACTACTTCACGATATGTCCAAATAACTGAAAGTGTTCTGGAAATAATTGCACTTATTTTTCAATTCCTTTAATAATAAAAAAAAATTCTATACATGACTGTATAAACTGTGATTGGACGAAAAGTTGTGCCTCAATTTGTTTTTCACGTGGCCCGGCATGGCCAAGCGTGTTAAGGCTTGCGACTCGTAATCTGAGGATCGCGGTTTCGCATCCCGGTCGCGCCAAACATGCACGCCCTTTCAACCGTGGGGCGTTATAATGTGACGGTCAATCCCACTATTCGTTGGTAAAAGAGTAGCCCAAGAGTTGGCGGTGGGTGGTGATGACTAGCTGCCTTCCCTCTAGTCTTACACTGCTAAATTAGGGACGGCTAGCACAGATAGCTCTCGAGTAGCTTTGTGCGAAATTTAAAAACAAACAAAAACGTTTTTCACGTTCAGACTTGCGCAGATCCGTGTTTTCTTACTACGCAGGACCATTACTTTCGAAAGAGTTTACCAGTAGGAGAGTACGTGTTACAAAAATGAACAAGTCAAATTACATTCGCGATTCTATATGACTGACAGCTTGATGTTTTAATCATGCAACCGGGACATTTTGCGTGTCTCAAGAAATATTCTAAAGACACTGGGACAAACCACCAATAAGCGGAACGTCTCGTCACCCTGGAAACAATGGCCAGCGTGATAACAAATTTTCTGTTATCGTTATAACATTTGAAACGGCTTGTCCTAACTAGCAACAGTAACCAAGTTGTGCTGCATTGGGCGGAGAAAACACAAAATGGCCGAGAAATAATTTAATGTATTTCAATATTGATTATAGGCTTTATGTTTTTGTGACACAAATTAAAACTCAGTTCGAGGACTTATAAGGCTAGAATTCGGGTTTGTGGTTGGTTTGTAATTAAGCACAATGCTACACGAGGGTTATGTGTGCATTGCCCAATACGTATATTAAAACTCTTATCTACGCATTATAAGCTCCCAGCTTATAAATCTCCTGTCGGAGGTCTGGCTTGGCTAGGTGGTTAAGGCGCTCGACTCGCAATCTGATGGTCGCGAGTTCGAATCCACTTCACATCAAACATGCTCGCCCTTTCAGTCGTGGGAGCGTTATAATGCGACAGCCAATCTCACTATTTGTCTGTAAAAGAGTAGCCCAAGATTTGGCGATAGATGGTGATGACTAATTGCCTTCCCTCTACTCTTACACTTTTAAAGTAAGGACGACTAGAGAAGATAGCCCTCGTGTAGCTATTTAAACCAAGCTTCCCCTGAGAGACTGTGGAGGGGACCCACTGTGAAATTTCGCACTAAAACAAAGAAGAAACTTACAAAAAAAAAAAAAAAACAGTGAGAGCCACTTGTAACAAACAGTTGTTGAACAGAGAGTTAATAATGTGTCTTTGAATTAAAATTCCCATTACCTTAGTAAAATGCTAAGTAATCAACTTATTCTGACAAGGTTCATAATATTTGGTTAAACAACAGTTAACGAAGGTTGGATACAAGGACACGTCAAGGAACCGGATATTATCAGCAAATAAAAACCCTACATTACGCGTGTTTCATCGGGTTTTTTCATGTGTTTAATTTTCTGCATATTAACTAGTTATATACGATCATTAATATATTCTCGTACTCAACGTGTTTCCTAAAACCAAATTAAACACTTTTCTGTTTAAAGTATTTTCTACAAAAATGAAATTACTAAATAATAACTGGAACAAGCGCTAAATCTTATGAAAATATCACGTCTTTAAACTATGATTAAGAATTTATCACACAGTCTCACATACACAGGTTGTAATGCTTTTCAATCGAGACCCGAAACTAGAGCGCTTTCGAATAGTTCAGACCCTGCATCGCCAGGTGGTTAGGGCTCTTGACTGGCAAACGTGAGGATCTCGGGTTTGAATCCTTCTCCAACCGAGTATATTCGCTCTTTCAGCCGTGGGGGTGTTATAATGTGACGGTCAATTCCACTATTCGTTGGTAAAAGAGTAGCCCAAAAGTTGTTGGTGGGTGGTGATAACTAGCTGCTTTCCCTCTTGTCTTATGCTGCTAAATTAGGGGCGGCTAGTGCGGGTTGCATTCGTGTAGCTTTGCGCGAAATTCAAAACAAACAAACAAACAGATAGCTCACTGTTTACCTTAGGAGAACAAAGTAAATTATTCAAAAGCGCTCGAGTTTCGGGTCTCATTTTAAAACCGTTATTACTTTAAACTGAAACCCTTGCTATCTCAGTAAATATCGATTCAGTTGGTCATTTTCTGACTTGTCATCCTGATTCATAGCTGAAGATAACAATATTATCCAAGGAAAGTTTGTTTTGAATTTCGCGCAAAACTACTCGAGGGATATTTGCTTCTTTGTTTTTGAATTTCGCGCAAAGCTACTCGAGGGCTCTCTGCACTTAGCCGTCCCTAATTTAGCAGTGTAAGACCAGATGTAAGGCAGCTAGTCATCACCACCCACCGCCAACACTTGAGCTACTTTTTATCAACGAACAGTGGGAACGTCCCCACGGCTAAAAGACGAACATGTTTGGTGCGACGGGGATTCGAACCCGCGACCCTCAGATAACGAGTCTGACACCTTAACCCACCAGGGCATGCTGAGCCTAACAAAGATGGAGAAATCATTAAATCAGATAACTGACAGTAAAAATAATATACTTTAGGGCACCACTTAGTATACATG
Source organism: Tachypleus tridentatus (assembly GCF_004210375.1). Classification (NCBI taxonomy): domain Eukaryota; kingdom Metazoa; phylum Arthropoda; class Merostomata; order Xiphosura; family Limulidae; genus Tachypleus; species Tachypleus tridentatus. Next base: position 188,276,369 of record NC_134834.1, on the reverse strand, counting down.
AAAATAGTGTTTGTTTCAGAAAAGAACTAATTAGTGTAAACTGCATTAAGGTCAATGAAGTGTAATTACTGATACTCATAAAGAATGAAATATAACCGTAGAGTGCTTACCACCATTGTCGAAGAGCGTCGGTGTTGATGGTCCAAATGATGAACTTTGACCGAGGCTAGTTGTTCTGTTGTGATGATACATGACGTTTTCTTTGGTGTTCTTTTCTGGCTTCAGCAGAGCGATGTAAACCTTGGGAGCGAAGAGGCAAGCCACCTGGACACTACCGCTCAAACTGAACAAGAAACTGAGGGTGACAGCTCTGATGGTTGTGCTGGTACTGAGAACGAACAGTGGCAGGAACGCTAACCAAATAACACAGGTGGTATAGTTCGTAAACGTCAAATAACGAGCTTCGTTGAATCCATCTGGGCATTTTCTGGTTTTGAAAGCGTAGACGGTACAGAAACCAATCAGTACAAATGGGTAAATTAGACCAATGAGATACGAAGGCTTGTCGGAACCACGACAGATCAGAATGTTTTCTTTTCGAGTTGGATGGATGTGACTTACTGTTGGTCGATCATACAAAAGCCAAAGGGTGGTGATGATTACCTCCACAGAAACCAAGATGGCGGTGATGACTAGCTGAGAACGAGGACTTGTGTAGCGGGGTTTTCGACATGGTTTTTGTCTACGCTGGGTAAATATCCGAGCAATTCGGTTGGTCTTTGTCACAATAGAGGCGTAACAAAGTGTGTAACAGAACCCCAAGAAAAAGCGCGTGAGGCCACAGGTCCAGGACGTTGGCTTGGCCACGATAACGAAGGTCATGGTGTAAGAAAGGAAGATACCAAACAACAGGAGGTAGCTGAGTTCTCGGCCGGCTGCCTTAATAATTGGTGTGTCACCATAAGCCCAGAACACTAAAGCCATGAAGACACTCAAAAGGATGCCGAGGCCAGCAAAACCCATTGTTCCGATCGCCCAAGGGTTCGTGAAGTTCAAAAACTGTTCTTGAATATCTATGCACTCAGTTTTTTTGTCATTAGGCAACGTTCCCCAAGGACAATTCCGACAGGTGTATTCATCCTCAAGGTACTCGTATTCGGAACAATTTGTACACAACCAACAACAGGTGTCGCCCTCTCGCTGCAATTTCTTTTGTCCCCGGCGGCAAGGCTCGCTGCAGAAGGACTGTGGGAAGCCTGGATGGTGTTGTTTGAACTTCAGTTCATCTTCGTGAAGTTCCAGATCGACTTCACCGTCTTCTCCTACTTTAGGACGCAAAAATTAACGCTTCGTCAATGAAAACTGTTTGGATTAATTAGGCATGAGCAAAAAAAAAACAAAAAAAAACAAAACAGCGACAAGATGAACATATAGAACGAAGTTATCTGATTAGTTCAAGAGAATTAGATTATAAATAGAAACTGTAAGGTGTTTCACACTTCTGTGTAAAACCCGATTAGTTCTTCTTAAGGCATGCGTTCGAATGTTTTACTTACCGTAGCGCAGACGTTGTAGGGAAAGAAATGACATTCTTAAACAGAATATCCCCCAGTGGCATAGCGGTACGTCTACTAATTAATTTATATTCTACGTTGTGGCTAACAATCTTTTCGGGATACTTTTCAAAAGGACAGTATGTGGTGGTAGGAACCAGAGGTTCGATCCTGGGTCATCTTGTTGGGAATACAGGTGTGCTATCGAATTGTTCGGATTAAGCAACTAGATCTGGCTAATCGTAGAGACTATTGACTTATTGACCATGACTATGAAGATTTTTGTGATTTATTTTTGTAATAGAATTGAAATTAAATTATTCCATTATTAATTATTAATTTTATTTTTGGTATACTGCGTTGTAGTCTACAGAGTGAATAATTATTCTAGTGATGCATGGCATGCGCACGTTTTACTGACAGTGAAAATTTCAACGTTAATCTTTCGTGTCTACTCACCAGCTGAGAGACAATGGACTACTGTATAGTGGTGTGAGTAGTTAAAACAGGCGACCCTTCCTGGTGTCTTTGGCTCTCTTTCAGGAAATTAGTTTCGCAGAACATAAGGTTATGCTCAAACATATTCAAAACGAATAAAAGAAGTTACTTATACGGAAATCATAGCAAAGGGCGATTCAGCCAAGGGTCATCCTTTGTTTGGTTTTGTATTTTTTTTTAATTTCGCGCAAAGCTACTCGAGGGCTATCTGCGCTAGACGTCCCTCATTTAGCAGTGTAAGACTAGAGAGAAGGTAGCTTGTCATTACCATCCACCGTCAACTCTGGGGCTACTCTTTTACCAGCGAATAGTGGGATTGATCGTCACATTATAACGCACCCACAACTGAAAGGACAAGCATGTTTGGTGCGACGGGGATTCGAACCCGCGACCCTAAGATTACAGGTCGAACGCCTTAACCTACCTTGCCATGCCGGGCCTGATAAAGTAATAACAAAGTTTGTAGTTTATTACTGTTGTTTCTGAAATTATTATCAGCATCTCAATGCATACTTTCAGATATTGAATTCGATTACATTATTTTTATATGAAGGCCCGGCATGGCTAGGTGGCTCGAGCGCTCGACTCGTAATTTGAGGGTCGCGGGTTTAAATCCCCATCACACCATGCATGCTAGCCCTTTCTTCCATTGGGGGCGTTATAATGCGACTGTCAATCCTACTATTCGTCGGTAAAAAAGTAGCCCAAGAGGTGACGGTGAGCAGTAATGACTGGTTGCCTTCCCTGTGCACAAATTCAAACAAAAATAATTTTTTAGACACATCTGCTAGGTATTTAAGGGAAAAACTACGACCAAAACTAAAGCATCTTTAAGAGATTTGCTTTAGTAAGGGAGACACAATTTCGGATCCAGTTTCAGAGATATTTAATGCTGTTTTGGAATGTTTCACACAACAAGTGAGGACAGATATTAATACGCAGTAATGATAACCGTTATAGCTGAATTATCTTCCACGTAGTGATTTATACATTATGGCTTCGCACGTTAATCCTAGAATTACTCTTTTTTTAAACCGTTCGTCCATTTTATATGTAAAATATTCAAAGGGACCCTAGCAGTAAGTAGTGGAAATAACTGTAGCATTTATTGTATTTTTATTTAATTTCTTATGTGAGTAATACGTTGTTATGGATCTTGTAATTAACGAAGTCATAGATTCATAAAAGCTTTAGCACATAAATATATATATGTTTAAATATTTAAAAAACAAAGAGACTTAGACCACATTTGTAGTTTCAGTGTTGGCAAGCTCAGATACTGTCAAGGATAACAATCGTGTAGGATGGAGACTGTTAGGCCTAATAAATGTGTGGATTGGAAACTGTTAGGGTTAACAATCACATGGCTTGGAGACAGTTAGGGCTAACGATCTTATGGGTCGGAAACTGTCAGAATGAACCATGGTATGAGTTGGAGACTGTATTCCAGTTGATGCCAACTCAGGAATCGCCCAGGGTTCTGTTTATATACTTTGTTTCGTTGTAAAATATCTTGACAATAAGTAAATTTCATCTATCTGTAGACGTTCTAGGTAAGTATAAACAATAAACAAAACTTGCAAGAAATAAGTTAATTTTTAATGATCTTAACTTCTGTCGATTCCTACGTGATAAATGGCTGATTGCCAAGACGTGTAAGGCATGACAACTTTGTCTCGCGGACGCTTATGTTTAGAGATCACTAATATATGTATCGTTAAATATGTCTGGTGCGTTGTATTGTGTCGACCAATGAAAAATTAATAATGCGTCTGACATGATCAGTACTAAACAGACGAAGCACCACAATCTAAGTTTATAGCACGCCTTAAAAATTAGTACGTTTTTATTTTATTGTAATATTCATAATAACGACCATAAACACAACCCCAAAACATAATGCACGACTTCAGTAATAGTGGAAAATACGATTAACTAAAAAGTATTTTAATTACCAAGCGATAAAAAAAATCTAAACGCCTTTGAAACGCTAAACTTTTCTTTTGCAATGATAACAGGTAGATATTTTAAAAGAGGGAAAATCTATCTTTCTAAGAGCATGCGCAGGTTATCAGGTTCCTGTAATAACTTGAAACGATGGCAAGCCTAATATATGTTAATATAATGGTTCCAAGACAAATAAACTTAAAATAACACGAAAACTGTTTTTGAAAACCAAGTGTATAATATTTTAACACCTTTTCAGTACTGACTAAAAATGAATATCAGCGTTAAACAATTGACTCTACAACAAACAAACATCACGCAACATATTTACTTTTTAAAGTGAATATATTACGTAATTTCTGTAATTAATAACACAGTTGTTAATTTTCAAACGTCTTTATCAAACCGTAGAAGGAGCAGATTGTATTTTCCTGAATATATTTATGTAGCTCAGTGGTTAATAACCAACAAAGAACAACAATGAATTCATTTAGCAAGTTATCGAGTTACAGTGGTTTAATAAACCATTACCATGTAATACTTACGAATATAATGACCGACATTTCGCCAAGTGTAGTTTCCGGACCGTTGCTGGAAATTGATTATGCTGTATCTCGGGGGAGCGTCGCCACTAGGCAGAAACCGAAACGGTTTGCCATTTTCGTCTATATGCACAAGGGACAAAATATTAATAGCTGATATTAGCTTCAAGATGTTATGACAAAAAAACGACACGTCTTTGTTTATAAGACACATATATATATATATTTACATATAACGGTTTGGTTTTGGTTTGGTTTTTGGAATTTCGCACAAAGCTACTCGAGGGCTATCTGTGCTAGCCGTCAATAATTTAGCAGTGTAAGACTAGAAGGAAGGCAGCTAGTAATCACTACCCACCGTCAACTCTTGAGCTATTCTTTTTACCAACGAATAGTGGGATTGATTGTAACATAATAGCATCCTCACGGCTGAAAGGGCGAGCATGTTTGGTGTGATGTGGATTTGAACCTGCGATCCTAGGATTACGATTCAAGTTCCTTAACCACTTAGCCATGCAGAGCCACATACAATAATACTAATGGCAAGTAATTCTGATTTGTGTTTGCTGAACTAGTTTGCATTTTTAGTTTTAGACCGTAAAACTAAAACATTTTGTGTTTGTGTTCTAAAGCTGTTCACACTCAGTATAAAATTATTTAATTCAGTACCAATGATAAAATCTTGGGGCATTTGAACATCTGGACTGAACGTGGTCTAGTGGTTAGCGTGCTCGGACAGCGAATCCTTGAGTTTACGCTTCGTGACACGTTGCAACATGCATTGAATGTTGGGTGTCGTGGGTACATTAAATGTCACAGATTAAGTCTCACTATTCAATCAGACATGAGTAGCTCAAGAATAGGTTGCTTTACATCTTGTTCATTAGTCCAAAATCAGGGACGGTTATGTCAAATTTTGGGACCAAAACAACTTTTGTTAATGAAGGTTCCGAACTTGATTAAAACAAATAAATAAACAAAAGGAAAAGAAAGAAAAAAACATTACTTTTGTAAGAACACGATCTGACGAACGTTACCTATGAATTTTATTTTCTGCAAGTATCCCTTAAATGTAGGACCGTCTATCCGTCTCATTCGTTCACAAAGACCCTCTTTTCCATCACAAACGTTCTGATGCATATCGTGCAACGCATGCGCAAAGGCGTAGGTAGCATCCCGTACAAAATGCAAAGAAGGAGTCTGCGTGTAGCCGTTATTCGAAGATATCCTCTTATTAGTCGGGCACCAGTGAGGGTATTTGAGCTTCCCTTGTAATTCCTGACGATGACATTTGAAATATTCTTCCCAGAATTCCACGAACCATGGATTTGCTTCATTGTTCTCCGGAGTTAACGTAGTAAAGTACTGGTCAAAACCTCTTATTGACCTCACTAGTGGAGAAAGAGTTATTGATCCTTCTACAACTGCTTCATTCTTTTCTACAACGCTGTTTCGACCACTCCAGGCGTCGCTTCCGATCCACACAAACCGATTGGTAACTCCTAAACGACTCGCTGCCGTCATTATATTTCTTGCTGTTTGTTTGTCGGCAAACACAACAACCACTAGGAGATAAAAATATATATCATTAAGTTAGTACAGTATTGTTTAGAAAAAAAAAATAGAAATTTAAATTGGATAATAAAATTTTGAAGTCGTGTAAATTGTTATCGAAGTTTATTCTAATTTTATCTTCTTCTTCAGTAATTACTAAATTTTTTGGTTTGTAACGCTACGAATCGGGTTTCGATACCCGTGGTGGGCATAGCCATTTTTTAGTTTGGTGTTTAACTACAAACAAGAGGATTGTATTCGTCTACTTGAAGAGATGTGACTTTTATGACTGGCCACTTAAACATATCTAGAAATATTCAAATGCCAGTGACTTTTTGAATTTGTATATGGATCTAGTGGCAAACATTTTATTCAAGAGGTATAGGATCTGGCTTCACACATTATATGAAATACCAAGTTTTTAGCAAGCGGAGAACCGTCAGGGACTATTCGAATTGAACTGCCAAAGAATAGAAGAAATAGCAGAACTCCATTTAGAACTTAAAAAGAACGGCATCGTGTTTCGTTGAAATGCCAAAAGAATTACACTTCTATTTTAAGTGACGAATTGGCATAACCTCTACTACGCTTCCATTAGAGTTTGAAACAATTTCCTTTAATGTAGCAGAAAAAGCATGACAATTTAAGCATAATATGGGACGCCATCTGTTGGAAGAAGACAACTATTTACTACTTCCAACTCAATAAGAAAATAAAAATATAACTCTTATGCATGTACTGTAACTGCTACAAACCTACAGTGAAGTCCAGTTAAAACCACACATTATTGTATTTTCATTTTGCCTGCAGGCTGGACAGAGGTGATTTTACGGGCTTACAATGCAAATATTTGGGGTTCGACTGCTTACAGTGGACATAGTCCAGACAGCCAGTTTTGTAGTTTTTTAATTAGAAAAATGGCCACCACCAACAACACCATTGCCAGTTTAATAATGAATCAGGATATAATGTCCAGAGGTCTGCTATGAGAGTTTACGATAACCCTAAAATTAAAACCTTAAACGGTGTTATTGGGTACCACTGCAGATAAGAACTTCTTCTTATTGATATCATTACCTTAGCCAGAAGACCGTGTGCATTGACTAACGTTGAGGTACTAAATGGTCTTGGTAAGTGGCCTACTAACGTGGAGGTACTAACTAGTCATTGTAGATAGTTGACTAACGTGGAGGTACAAACTTGTCATGGTAGATAGTTGACTAACGTGGAGGTACTAACTGGTCATGGTAGATAGTTGACTAACGTGGGGGTATAAACAGGTCATGGTAGATAGTTGACTAACGTGGAGGTACTAACTAGTTATTGTAGATGGCCTACTAACGTTGAGGTACTAAATGGTCTTGGTAAGTGGCTTACTAACATGGAGGTACTAACTTGTCATGGTAGATGGCTTACTAACGTGGAGGTACAAACTGGTCATGGTAGATAGTTGACTAACGTGGAGGTATTAACTAGTTAGGGTAGATGGATGACCAACGTGGAGGTATTAACTAGTTAGGGTAGATGGATGACTAACGTAAAGGTACTAACTGTTCATGGTAGATGGCCATCAGAACCCTGCAGTGTAATTCCACAACGTCTTCAAGTCGAAAATGTAATCTGTGGCGATTCTATAAATCTCGTGTAAACCAGGTGGTGCTAGATTCTAAACATAAAGTTTGGTTTATGTTTTGATGCACAATGGGCTATCTCTGTTCTGCTAGCAACGGACATCAAACCCTTATCTTTTTTTTTTTTTGCTTTCATAAGTATGCAGACATATTACTAAGGCACTGGGGAAAGGCAGGCTAAAACAATAAATAATGATTTGTTTGTCTGTTTGTTTTGAATTTCGCGCAAAGCTACTCGAGGGCTATCTGCGCTAGCCGTCCCTAATTTAGCAGTGTAAGCCTAGAGGGAAGGCAGCTAATCATCACCAACCACCGCCAACTCTTGGACTACTCTTTTACCAACGAATAGTGGGATTGACCGTCACATTATAACGCCCCCACGGCTGAAAGGGCGGGCATGTTTGGTGCGACCGGCATTTGATCCCGCGACCCTATGATTACAAGTCGAACGCCTTAACACCCTTAGCCATGCCGGGCCATAGATAATGAAAGCATAGTTTTTATTAAGTTATTATTTTAAGACTAACCTCTGGCACTCGTCTTCTGTTTAAGATTTTGTATAACTGTGTCATAGTCCTCGACAACGAAATGGTCATTGTTGATGGTCTGTGGATTGGAGAAACAGATGTTGTACTTTGGTGCTAAGTCCTGTAACTTCTCGTAACCTTTGTTTCCGTAGTCAGTGTTAGAATAAACAATGGAAACGTAGGTCCATTTAAATCTTCTAGAAGACAAAGAGGTTTCCAAAACAAAGAAAAGAAAGAAATTATAGAGGAAATGCAGCTGATAATACATACATATATGTATATTGAAATCAACATTCTAAATGCCTGATTCATGTTAAAACATGACATTAGAAAGTAATAAAATAACACATTTTGGAAGTTCTGAATTCCGAGAGGTAAGTTTCACTCATTACAAGTTGTTTTTGAATTTCGCGCAAAGCTACACGAGGGCTATCTGCGCTAGCCGTCCCTAACCTAGCATTGTAATACTAGAGGGAAGGCAGCTAGTCATCACCACCCACTGCCAACTCTTCGTCAACCGTCCCCACGGCTGAAAGGGGGAGAATGTTTGGGGATTCGAACCCGCGACCCTCAGTGTAATTAAATTCATAAATATGTACTGGAATATTTTAGGTGAATTAAACTTTAAACTGTTTATCCTGTAATTAGGAAAATTAATTTTACTTTTACACCCCCGACAAAAAATATTTCAAATAAAAATATACCTTAAGAGCTCCAAAATAGCATGAGCTTGGTTGACATCAGAGGGCACTGTTCGGAAAAAATATTCGTACTTTTCTTTGTTGCTCAACGTTGGGCTAGTCGACTGGTAACTGATCTGTCGAAATGAAATTAAATGAAATCCCTGTCAAACATTATAAATTACTTCTTCGTTATAAACTAATTTTGATAGTAACGTTACATAAACAGATTGGAGAACAGCTAAGAGAATTACACGTTTTCCATTTGGAACCCTTTTTTACAGTCTCATAAAAAGTTTTAAAGAAAATTAACAAATAATAGTTCAGTTCATGTTTTATTATTAATATTCTCTATTTGCTAATCTGCACTAAATATAAAAGTAATATTTGAAAGCGTATTCTTCTTTTTATCCAAACGTTACTACTCTCCTACCCAGTGGCACAGCAGCATGTAATATTTGAAAGCGTATTCTTCTTTTTATCTAAACGTTACTACTCTCCTACCCAGTGGCACAGCAGCATGTCTGCGGACTCACAACGATAGAAATAAGATTTCGATATCCGTGGTGGACAGGTCACAGATAGGCCACTGCGTAGCTTTGTACTTAACGTCAAACAAACCAACCAAATGTTATTACTTATATGTTCATTAGAACTGGAATCTTTTAACCTGAACGCCACTGTTAACATATAACTTGAATAGTGAAAACGGCTTGTCGGCTCAGTATGTTTAGTGGCATGACGTTTCGAATCCTGGATCATTTGACATGCAGCCTACACGTTAACCACTAAGACACACATGGTCTTCAGGTATCGGTACCTTCTATTGCGCCATTAAAAGAGACTACAAAAAAACGTGTCGCTCATCAAAAGAGGTGTATATTTGATTTAAATAAGAAGAGAAAAAATCCTTTTCATATGTTTGGACGTGTGGAAAACAATACCTGAGGAACATGAAAAAGGCGGAGTATGTTAGCTAGCTGAATGGACACAGAACTGGACTGTCCGCCGATTATCCCAACGATCCTGTCGAAATGTCCATTGCTGAACTTGGGCATAGATTTGTCAGAACAAGTGAACTGTTCTTCATGGTAGTTACTTCTTGCAATAAAACCTTTAATAAAATCCAGAGTTTGTTCCAAAGCATAGGTTGTGCTGTCGCAACTGTCCAGGGCAATCACTCCAAGCTTAACTCCTGGCAGTAATTTAGGGTCTTCGTTTATTTTCTTTAAAGTGTACAAGAGGGCTTCTAACTGCTGAATACCTTCCTCCTAGACATTAAGAAAAACATTCGAATTATAATATATATTGAGAGTTTAGGATAGTTGGTTTAAAATTTGTTTTCATTATAGAGATAGCAGGGCATGACCAGGTGGTTAAGGTACTCGACTCGTAATTTGAGGGTCGCGGATTCGAATTCTTTTCACACCAATCATACTCGCCTTTTCAGTCGTGGGAGCATTATAATGTGACTGTCAATCCCATTTTCGTCGATAAAAGAGTAACCCAAGAGTTGTTGATGGGTGGTAATGATCAGCTGCCTTCCCCCTAATCTTACACTGCTAAATTACGAACGTATGTTTGGTGTGACGGAGATTCGAACCCGTGACCCTCGAATTACGAGTCTGGTGCCTTAACCAACTGGCCGTGCCGGGCCTATAAGTTTTAGAAAAATGAGTAGATTGAAACAGTTTCACCTGTAGTCGACCACACTCATGACCACGACTACTTCGCTCGTGAATTGGAAACAGAGCTCCTAGCATAATATCACCAGTAACGTTCACACTTCTACGTGTGAGTCGTGTTGTTAAGGCGAAGCCATGGAAAACGTCCACTAATACCACAAAGAGGAGTAAGTTACTAAGTCCTGATGACCACATGATTCTGGAAGTCAACTGAAAAAAATAAACAAACAGGAAGAAGTCTTGAGAGTTTTGCAGAAGGTGTGTCAAATTATATTCCTGTTTAGATTAATTTGATGATAACAAATTACAATGCATACTCTAGAACAGTGAGAAACTGTGTTGTAAGGATACGTAAAATGTTAATTAAGCTTCACTTTCGATACGGCTAAAAGCACAAAATAATAAATTTGATTATAGAGTACAGGCATGTTCTGGAAAGTAAATAATAACACTATGTAACGCAAATTTCGTTCCTGGATAGTATGTGTTATTTCTTTATCGTTTATGTTGTGAAAGTACAGAAAATGGCCATTATTCTCTTCAAACTTTGCTTTTGTGACCTGGATAATGAAATTTACAAATTAACCTATTTTCTATGTAAAAACTGGCAAATTTGCACATTTTCATTTACATAAGATCTGAATAAAACAACATATAAACCAATATTTACATGTATTTATACTAAAGTTATACAAAAATGTTTATAAGTGAGTAGTTTTTCGAGATTTGCGTCTGTAAAGTAAACCACTTTCACGTATCAGCCCCAAATATAGTCTTCTATCATGTTTTCGTTATACACTCATTGCTAGCGGCGTTCAAAGTCCAGTATATCTTGGTGGAAGCGCTCGTCTTGCTCCTCTGAGTATGCTCCAATGTTCTCCTTGAATTTATCAAGATGAGCGTCAAGGACATGGACTTTCAGGCACATCCTGCAGCCCATTTTGCCGTAGTTCTTCACCAGAGCCTCAACCAGTTCCACATAATTTTCGGTCTTGTTATTGCCCAAGACCCACTGCGACAAAGCTGCCTCAAGCTTTGTTTTCCTTTCTACTGAGTTCTTGGGGAATTCTGTGCACTCCAGGATCTTTATTTGTGATCCAACGAAGACACCACCCTTGACCTTTTTCTCAGACAGCTTAGGGAAGAAGTCTCGAAGGTATTTGTGGGCTGCAGACTCTTTATAAATTGTTTCGTACCCAATTTTATATACAATAGTGGGAATAACACCTTATGGAGGTCCATTAGTGGCTCACACTTGACATTGTGCCTCCCCACAGAGAACCCGGCCTGTTGTTGCCAGTGCTTCCTCTTGTAATGTGCTGCGGTGTCCCTGCTGTCCCAAAAGCAAAGATAACACGAAAATTTGGTAAAGCCTACTTGGAGACCCATCAGGAATGCCACCATTTTTAAGTCTCCGATAACCTTTCAGCCATACTCATCATACTTAAAGGCTTCTAGAAAAGTCTTGACGCTGTTGTATTCCTGTTTGAGGTGCACTGAATGAGCCAGGAGAAGAGACGGATACGTATTTCCTTTATGGAGCAGCACATCTTTGAGGCTTCTGGATGAGCTGTCAATGAAGAGGCGCCACTCGTTGGAGTTACAGGCAATTCCAATTGCCTCGCACAGACCGTACACATTTTGGCAGAAACATAGCTCATCTTAATGAGTGAAGAAGCTTGAAAAATGTCGGTGACGCTTCCTCTGCCTTGCGACTTGCACATCTTTATTTAACAAATCCCACTCCTTGAGCCTAGATGTCAAAAGCTCGGCATCCGACTTTGTTAGACCAAGATCTCTGATCAAGTCATTGAGGTCTCTTTGGTTGGGGTAGTATGGGTTTCTCTCACCAGCTGCACCTCTGAAATTGTAATATAGATCTTCAACATCTACCTCCTCTTCTCATTTGCTGCTCTCTTCTAAGGATGGCTGCTTTCTCTCTGGTGGAGTGGGTACAGGGAGCTCAGGGCAGTGTGGCACTAGAGCGATGGACGATGGAAGGTCCAGATACATGATAGCAGATGCATTCTTGCCAGCCTAACATTTGGAAGGGTGAACCATCCAGAAGTAGCAATTGCTTGAGTGGTCATTGGGTTCACGCCAAATTCTTGGAATACTTAACTTCATGGCTCTCTTTTACCCTCTGTATCATCCTGTAAAAGAGCAAAATAAAATTGTTATTATGAAGAATAAATTTATTTCATCCACAACTAATGTGTAAGAGGTTCATGCACAATATTTTACATGCGATGTTTTTCTATACTATTGAAAATTAAAAATAAATCAAAAGATATTTAAATTTTAAAAGGTCTAAATATAAAATCTTACTATTCAAGTAAGCAAAAATTGCCCGTCTTACCTTCTAGAGTTTTTTTGCAGTGCTCGCAGGTAAAATGAGGCGCCCAGGGTTTGTCTTATTCCCAGACAGGCATGCCGAAATATGCCTTGTAGACTTCATACATTTTAGCAGATGCTGTCATAGAGTACTTTTTCGCTCTTGTCTTGATAACTTGGCCACATACATAGCAGAATGCGTCTGGAGAATGCTTGCAGTTTTTAGATGCCATCTCTGATAAAATCAGATAGGTCTATGTGTTCACTTAGGCAGCTGGAACTAAACTGAAGTGGGGAGTGGTGAGCCCCTGTATATATATTACTATGTAACGTTCTAGAAAATTCTCGTAAATTCTACAACTTTCTATAAAGTTCTTGAAAATTCTTATAAGTTCGAGAAAATTCCATATCAGCTACTCAGCATTGAATGTACCTGGAATATTATGGAAAATAGGTAAATTTAAAATATTCATTACCCAGGTACCAAAAGCAAAATTTGAAGAGAAAAGTAGGTCTTTTTCCATTTACTTTAGGCATAAGCTATTGGAAAACAACACTTTCTGCCCAGGAACAAGAAAAAGTAATAATTTTATTACATAGTGTAATTAAAAGTTATGTTAAAATACAGTTACTACTCGTTTCGTTTAAATGTAAAGCTGGTATGGATATTAAGACTTTTACTAATAAAGCAGAGAACAACGTTTCCATCTTCCTAAGTCATCTTCATATTAACAAAGAGAGAGTTTGCAACTTGTTAACCAGAAGATGACCTAGGAAGGTGGAAACCTTGTTCTCTGTTTATCAATAAAAGTGTTAATATCCATACCAGCCGTTCTGAGATACATTTTTACTCCAAGTGGGCTTCTCGTCATCAATCAAAGCTAAGTAATAAATTATCTGCGCTGTTTCCACCGAATGCATCATTTCTCAAATTAAAGTGTTACAAGTCCGAAGTCTTACTGCTCAGTAATCGAGAAACACAATAATGAAATATTTTTAACAAGGTTAAACGATGTAATCCAATGTGATTAACACTGACTAGCCGCCTTATTAGCACTTTGATGTTATCCAGTGTGATAAACACTGAATAGTCACTTTATGAACACTTCGCCACATACTTTTCTGGAACGTTTCAGTTATTTCCAAATACAAACAAAAATCGTTACATGATATATCAGCTGACTACTTCCTGTTATTCATTACCTTGTATTTCCACCTCATGACTGCATTCCTGTGCTTATGGAGTATGAGTAGTTAGCTGATAACTATGGTGGATAAACAAGGTAATGAATAACAGGAATGCAGTCATGAGGTGGATATACAAGGTAATGAATAACAGGAATGCAGTCATGAGGTGGATATACAAGGTAATGAATAACAGAAAGTAGTCATGAGATGGATATACAAGGTAATGAATAACAGGAATGCAGTCATGAGGTGGATATACAAGGTAATGAATAACAGAAAGTAGTCATGAGATGGATATACAAGGTAATGAATAACAGAAAGTAGTCATGAGATGGATATACAAGGTAATGAATAACAGAAAGTAGTCATGAGATGGATATACAAGGTAATGAATAACAGAAAGTAGTCATGAGATGGATATACAAGGTAATGAATAACAGGAATGTAGTCATGAGGTGGATATACAAGGTAATGAATAACAGAAAGTAGTCATGAGATGGATATACAAGGTAATGAATAACAGAAAGTAGTCATGAGATGGATATACAAGGTAATGAATAACAGAAAGTAGTCATGAGATGGATATACAAGGTAATGAATAACAGAAAGTAGTCTTGAGATGGATATACAAGGTAATGAATAACAGGAATGTAGTCATGAGGTGGATATACAAGGTAATGAATAACAGGAAGTAGTCATGAGGTGGATATACAAGGTAATGAATAACAGAAAGTAGTCATGAGATGGATATACAAGGTAATGAATAACAGGAATGTAGTCATGAGGTGGATATACAAGGTAATGAATAACAGGAAGTAGTCATGAGGTGGATTATCAAGGTAATGAATAACAGAAAGTAGTCATGAGATGGATATACAAGGTAATGAATAACAGAAAGTAGTCATGAGATGGATATACAAGGTAATGAATAACAGGAATGTAGTCATGAGGTGGATATACAAGGTAATGAATAACAGGAAGTAGTCATGAGGTGGATTATCAAGGTAATGAATAACAGGAAGTAGTCATGAGGTGGATATACAAGGTGATGAATAACAGGAAGTAGTCATGAGGTGGATATACAAGGTAATGAATAACAGGGAAGTAGTCGTGAGGTGGATATACAAGGTAATGAATAACAGGAATGTAGTCATGAGGTGGATATACAAGGTAATGAATAACAGGAAGTAGTCATGAGGTGGATATACAAGGTAATGAATAACAGAAAGTAGTCATGAGATGGATATACAAGGTAATGAATAACAGGAATGTAGTCATGAGGTGGATATACAAGGTAATGAATAACAGGAAGTAGTCATGAGGTGGATTATCAAGGTAATGAATAACAGAAAGTAGTCATGAGATGGATATACAAGGTAATGAATAACAGAAAGTAGTCATGAGATGGATATACAAGGTAATGAATAACAGGAATGTAGTCATGAGGTGGATATACAAGGTAATGAATAACAGGAAGTAGTCATGAGGTGGATTATCAAGGTAATGAATAACAGGAAGTAGTCATGAGGTGGATATACAAGGTGATGAATAATAGGAAGTAGTCATGAGGTGGATATACAAGGTAATGAATAACAGGAAGTAGTCGTGAGGTGGATTATCAAGGTAATGAATAACAGGAAGTAGTCATGAGGTGGATATACAAGGTAATGAATAACAGCAAGATCGACTTCCGAATAAATTTGATAGGTAAATTTCTAACAGGATCGTCGTTATAAGAGACCATTTCTTTGTGTAGATAATCCACATAGAGCAGGTAAGATATGACTTGGTGGTGACAGTAGAGTAAAAATATGGAGACAATTTACATGAACATGGTTTGATGTCACCCGGTTTGGACAGAATAGTAAAAATATGGATGTAAGTCATATGAAGCTGGTTTAGCATGACCTGGCTTTGAATGTAGAGTGAAAATATGGAAATATGGTTGGGTGTGACCCAATGGTGACATTAGAGTAACGACATGAAAATAATACCACATGAAGCTGGTTGCGTGTGACCTTGTGGTGACACTAGAGTAACAACATGAAAATAATACCACATGATGCTGGTTGGGTGTGACCTAGTGGTGACATTAGAGTAACGACATGAAAATAATACCACATGAAGCTGGTTGGGTGTGACCTAGTGGTGACACTAGAGTAACGATGTGAAAATGATACCACATGAAGCTGGTTTGATGTGAACTTTTGGTGACAGTAGTGTAACAATATGAAAATAATACAACATGAAGCTGGTTGGGTGTGACCTAGTGGTGACACTAGAGTAACGATGTGAAAGAAAAGCACATGATGCTGGTTGGGTATGACCTAGTGGGGACAGCGGTGTAACAACATGAAAATAATACCACATGAAGCTGGTTGGGTGTGACCTAGTGGTGATAGTAGAGTAACGATGTGAAAATGATACCACATGAAGCTGGTTTGATGTGAACTTTTGGTGACAGTAGTGTAACAATATGAAAATAATACAACATGAAGCTGGTTGGGTGTGACCTAGTAGTGACACTAGAGTAACGATGTGAAAATGATACCACATGAAGCTGGTTTGATGTGAACTTTTGGTGACAGTAGTGTAACAATATAAAAATAATACAACATGAAGCTGGTTGGGTGTGACCTAGTAGTGACACTAGAGTAACGATGTGAAAATGATACCACATGAAGCTGGTTTGATGTGAACTTTTGGTGACATTAGAGTAACGACATGAAAATAATACCACATGATGCTGGTTGGATGTGATCTAGTGGTGACATTAGAGTAACGACATGAAAATAATACCACATGATGCTGGTTGGATGTGATCTAGTGGTGACATTAGAGTAACGACATGAAAATAATACCACATGATGCTGGTTGGATGTGATCTAGTGGTGACATTAGAGTAACGACATGAAAATAATACCACATGATGCTGGTTGGATGTGATCTAGTGATGACATTAGAGTAACGACATGAAAATAATACCACATGATCCTGGTTGGATGTGATCTAGTGGTGACATTAGAGTAACGACATGAAAATAATACCACATGATGCTGGTTGGATGTGATCTAGTGGTGACATTAGAGTAACGACATGAAAATAATACCACATGATGCTGGTTGGATGTGATCTAGTGGTGACATTAGAGTAACGACATGAAAATAATACCACATGATGCTGGTTGGATGTGACCTAGTGGTGACATTAGAGTAACGACATGAAAATAATACGACATGATGTTGGTTGGATGTGATCTAGTGGTGACATTAGAGTAACGACATGAAAATAATACCACATGATGCTGGTTGGGTGTGACCTAGTGGTGACATTAGAATAACGACATGAAAATAATACCACATGAAGCTGGTTGGGTGTGACCTAGTGGTGACACTAGAGTAACGATGTGAAAATGATACCACATGAAGCTGGTTTGATGTGAACTTTTGGTGACAGTAGTGTAACGACATGAAAATAATACCACATGATGCTGGTTGGATGTGACCTAGTGGTGACAGTAGTGTAACAACATGAAAATAATATAACATGAAGCTGGTTGGGTGTGACCTATTTGTGACACTAGAGTAACGACATGAAAATGATACAATATGAAACTGGTTGGGTGTGACCTAGTGGTAAAATTGGAGTAACAATATGAAAGAAAACCACACGTAGGTGGCTAGGCGTGACGTAGTAGTGATAGCAGATAAACGATATGGAAGATAATTACACGTAGCTGACTGGGCGTGACCTTCTGGTTAGCGTGGTCTAAGGATTTGTGGTTTCAGCTCTTTGTCGCAAAAACTCCCTCTACACTTTGCAGCTGTGTGTGTGTTATAAGACTGATGGTGAAATCCCTTTATTTGCTCAGATAAAGGAAGCCTAAGAGTTAGAAACGATTCAAATAGTGTTTTGTGTACCTTTGCCCTAAGCTTCTGAAACAATGAAATAAACAAGCAAGACGAAGCTTATGATCCTGCTTGGTTGTAGCTGAGTGAGGTACGAAATGTTGTGGTGGTACGGATCGTGTCTTTTGATTCATTTACAGAGACTAATAATGTATTTGAACGCACAATGCTACATTGTCCAACTTAAAAGACAAGGACTTAATGTGACAATTCACCACAGATGTATTGTCTGAATTGATTAGAAGAACATTACAGTGACTATGGTCATTTTTCTTGGTTAGTGCAATTATCCGACTGCTGTTCGATTAAACATCAGGCTACGTGATAAATTTGAGCTACCGTTATCATCTGTTGACATCTGTAATCAAACTGCAGACAATATATTTTTCTACGAATGGGAAATACTTGTATAAGGCACCTTTAACCGTCCTGAAATACTCGTATAAGGCACCTTTAGCCGTCCTGTGGAATCCTTCCATGCCGACTACAGGCTATATATGGAGACAAAATGTAGTCAAACTCAATATTATGCGCGTACGGTAGGGGAATCATAATAATATGACTTTCCAGTGAATGACCTAGCATATTATTTAATATTATAGGAGTAAATGTGTAGAATACAATAACAACAAGGTTTCAATTGGTCGTTATTAGGAGTTAAGCACAAATCCACTCTATGGGCTATCTGCACTCTGCCCACCCTAGGTATCGAAACCCGGTTTAAAGCAGTGTGAGTCCGCAGACATACCGCTGTGCCAGTGGAGGGTAATAACAAGGTCATTATGGTAAAGTAAATAAACAAATAATAGATATTAGATAGCATCATTTGTCGTCCACCTACTCAGTTGGTCAGCTGTAAATTTTACGAGCTTACAACACTAAATTCAGGGGTTCAGTTCCCCGCGGTGGGCATAAGGAAAAGAAATACTTGCTTTATGGTTTTGGTTTGGTTTAAGAATTTCGCGCAAAGCTACACGAAGGCTATCTGCGGTAGCCGTCCCAAATTAAGCAGTGTAAGACTAGAGGAAAGGCAGCTAGTTATCACCACCCACCGCCAACTCTTGGGCTACTCTTTTACGAACGAATAGTGGGATTGACCGTCACATTATAACACCCAAGCTGAAAGGGCGAGCATGTTTGATGTGACGGGGATTCAAACCCGCGACCATCAAATTAGAGTCGAGTGCCTTAAACACCTGGCCATTAATGGCCGCTTGTTTTAAATCAAACATAGTACCTTAATTGCTAAGCGTTGTCAAGCAACCGAAGTTTGATCAATCTGTTAAAATCTATTGTTTTAACAGAAACTATAAAGTTGAGGTCCCTAGTTTTCTGTTTCCATGTGAGTCCGTGGGGTTCTTACGGACTTACAATGCAAAAATTCGGTGTTTGATTTCTTACGGTGGATATAGCGAGCGGAAATAGTCATTTGTTTTTGTATATTACCAAGAAAAACAACAACCACTCTATTTTTTAATTATTTTTACAATCAGGATATTATTTTTTTAATACTAACTGAAAATAATTTTATACGAAACTGTATCTGCGAATGTTATAACTATAAAATCTTCACAATGCTCTCTCTGTGCATTGTTTATCATGGGTATTGGAACTCGAATTTTAGCTTTGCTAGCCTGTAGACTTACCACTGAGTCACTAGAAACCCAAAAGAATAAGAATTTGTTATATAAATCCCCTTTTAAGTTTAAAATTGAAGTAACAAAAGTAAGATTAACAACTGTTAAAAATAAATGTTTAGGAAATGTTTAGCTTGGGTTTCTAACAAAATATTGTTCAGGTCGGGTCTGTAACAAAATATTGTTTAGGTTAGTTCTGTAACAAAATATTGTTCAGATTGGTTCTGTAACAAAATTTTATAAGATTGTTTCTGTAACAAAATATTGATTAGGTTGGTCCTGTAACAAAATATTATTTACGTTGTTTCTGTAACAAAACATTGATTAAGTTGGTTCTGTGACACAAAATATTGGTTAGATTGGTTCAGTAACAAAATATTGTTTAGTTGGTTCTTTAACAACATCCTGCTTAAGTTGGTTTCATAACAAAATACTATTTAGATTGGTTCTGTAACTCCCTATTATTGATCAAGTTTTAATAAATAAAATTAGTTTAGGTCACTAACGTAATTCTCTGTACCGCCAAACATGCTTGCCCTTTTATCAGTGGAGGCATTATAATGCAACGATCAATTCCACTATTCATTGTTAAAAGAATCGTCCAAGAGTTGGGGCAGGTGGTGATGACTAGCTGCCTTCCATCTGGTCTTACACTGCTAAATTAGAGACGACTAGCGAAAATAGCCCATTTGTAGTTTTGCGCGAAATTCAAAAACAAATAAACAAACCTTTTTTTTTTCGAACTACTGATTATGCAAAGAAATTAGCAGCATTGGCGAAGAGGGTTAAAAGAAAATAAAGGGTTATTACAAGTGTAATAAAATAGGAACAAACTTGTTGCTCAGAGAAAGAGGTGTCACCTTCTATCAAGATGGCGTTCTACGTTCGGAGAAGCTATTGTACTCAGATTTTGTTGGACATCAGCTCTCTGTTCTTGCTTGTTTTCCTTAATCACCCACACTACGCCATGTTGGATCGATTCCTTTAACGGCACACCACTTCAAAACAAGATGCATATTGTGCACGCCATTATGCTTATCTAGCCAAATCTGCGTAATCTTTAAGTTACCCATAATACAAAACTGATAGCCCAACCTTTCCTCCACTGTAACATTAAAAAAATAAAGCCGCAACGTGGTGTGATGGACTGAAAATATGTAAACAGCTTTTAAGGCTTAGCTCTTTTTCCACACGCCCACAAAATAATTAGCTCCCTCTATTAACATTACTCCTTAAGTGTTTTTGAGAGTAAACATGCCTTGAAACAAGTTTAATTAAAGTTAAAAATAGAGTTTGCTATTGTTGGATGTCCTGTAAGATTCCACGCGTTTGCATTTCCCGCCATATTGATTCAAAGCACGTGTTTGAACCTACGGTGTCACTACGTCGTTTCAGGTTCCGAGAAAAAAAAAGATTTCCTATAGGTTGTTGTCTAGTAAAACTAGGTCTTTTTTGGGAACTTTTAAAACAATTATATACTATTTTGAACATTTATAAGAAAGAAAAAAGGCTTCTTAGGCATATTTAAGGCGATTTTAGGTAAAAAAAACAGGTTATTTTGGACAATCAGAAAATAAAAACGTTATTTTGGGGTAGTTCTAAGGTAAAGAAAGGGTTTTCTGGGCATTTGTAAATAGTTATCTTGAGCAGTTTTAAAATAAAAAAACTGTTGTGGAAAATTTTAAAATAAAAAATGGGTGTTCTGTATATTTCTGAAAAAAGTTATAGTGAGTGGTTGTAGAATGACGAGATTTTTTAGGTGATTTTTAGGCTAAAAATATATTACTTTCGGAAGTTGCAAGACATTCTGAGTTGTTGTTTTTTTTTTTTTTTTTTGAGGTAGCAAAATAAATGTTATCTTTACGTATTTTAGGACTGAAAAAAATTAATTTTGACTATTTTCACCTCAAAGAATATCTTTGTGTGAACAGTTGTCAGTGGTTACTTTTGTTGTTGTAAGGGTTAATGAGTTGTTTATTTTTTTCTTTGAGGTCGCAAAATAAAATGTTCTAAAGTGAGAAACGTTTACTGGGGATGTTGTTAAGTTTCAAAACATGATTTTTTTTAGGCAGTAATAATGTCAACAATAGAAAGGTTCTTTGGGGAAATTGAAAAGTAGAAGGAAGTTCTTTCTGGTCTCTGTTAGGTTAAACACTATACAGCGATTGTCGCGTAAAATAGGCTTTACAATAAGAAAAACGTCTTTTTCTGTTATTGCATGTTTGTTTGTTTGGGAATTTCGCGCAAAGCTACTCGAGGGCTATCTGTGCTAGCCGTCCCTAATTTAGCAGTGTAAGACTAGAGGGAAGGCAGCTAGTCATCACCACCCACCGCCAACTCTTGGGCTACTCTTTTACCAACGAATAGTGGGATTGACCGTCACATTATACACCCCCACGGCTGGGAGGGCGAGCATGTTTAGCGCGACGCGGGCGCGAACCCGCGACCCTCGGATTACGAGTCGCACGCCTTACGCGCTTTGGCCATGCCAGGCCTATTGCAAGTTAACAAATGAGGCTACTGAGCAACTGGCTTGACGTCTTTCTCAAACATTTTGTATGTAACGACCACCATGATTAAAAATGACTAAATAAATGAGTTCTTTAGAATATTGAAATTTGTACATAAATGCAGCCAGTGATTGTGAAAATTAATAGACCAAAACAATGAGACTTATAAATCAGAGAATCGAACGTGGTCTCGTGACCTCGGAATGTGAACTCGAGGGTTTAGTATTCGTGGTTCATTGCTGCAAGGACACACTTTCCATTTTGTTACTGTGGGTGCACTATAAAGGAAATGGTTTAATTCCACTATTCAACCTGACAAGAATTAGCAATGGGTGTTGTTGGCCATCTACCTTCCCAGTAGTTTATCATATCAAAATTAGGAACAGCTCTGCGCATATGATATTGTTTTGCTGCTTCGTACGTATATGTTTTTAAACAAACAAAGAGTGTTTATTAAGAAAGTAAATTAATCGTACAATCATATAAGTTTATCTTACTTTTTGGTGTTGCATCAGTTTTATATATGAATCTTTATATTTCTTACTGTTTTTTTTTTATTGTATCCTCTTTATGGGGCTCAGTGATAAGTCTGAGTGCTTTTAATGATAAAATATAGCCTACATAACTGAATGGCTACCAGGGTTAATGTTCTAACAAGACGTTCCACAGAACCTCGGTTCCCTTTGCTTTTCAGGATGACAAACAGGTTAGTTCGTGTAAATAATACATAACGAAATATGCCGTTAAATAAATAAATAATACAGTTACTTGAGTATGGGAGCACATTATATTACCATAATAAAAAGTCGACAAACAATGATTTTATAAGCATGATGAAGCGATTTGTTTTGGGTGGAATATACTACAATCTCAACAGATACCTGGAGAAGACGGACCGAGATTACCATGGTACTGGTCTATGAGACAGAGGCAACCTTTCTACAGATAACAGGCCCGACATGGCCAGGTAGGTTAAGGCGTTCGACTCGTAATCGGAGGGTCGCGGGTTCGAATCCCCATCGCACCAAACATATTGGCCCTTTCAGCCGTGGGGGTGTTATAATGCGACAGTCAATCCCACTATTTGTTGGTAAAAGAGTAACCCAAGAGCTGGCGGTGGGTGGTGATGACTAGCTGCTTTCCCTCTAGTCTTACACTGGAAAATTAGGGACGGCTAGCGCAGATAGCCCTCGTGTAGTTTTGCGCGAAATTCAAAAAACAAACAAACAATCAATGCTTACTGCACTTTTGTTTTGCTTTATTTTTCTCGTTGTTTTGCTATATTCAGTTAACATTGAAGTTAAAAATATTTATTCTTGTATGTAACTTATGTTTCGGTAACTCATATTTGCATATTCAGTTGTTTTCTATTTTCATGCTTGATTTGTTTAATATTCTGTTTGAATTACTAATATTTTGTGCTGTATGAAGTTGTATTTGTCATAGTATTTGTATATATTTGGCAAATGTTTTCGAGGTGTGAGATTAATTTACATGAGTTTCATGTCAACACATGGATTAACCTTAATTGATTTTCAAATTTTAAATCTAAGGACAGTTGGGTTGGCCTAAAGTTAGTGGTGGAGGAGAAATGCAGTATGCAAAACTTACTACGTGTACTACCACCTCAGTTACTAGAGAAAAAATTGTTTTTAAACTTCTATGTTTCTATGTGCTTACAGTTTGTTTTCTTACTCTAGAAAGTTGGTCAAGGAAGTCACCGAATTCCTTTCATCCTATTTACTCACGAAACTGGGTCAGTCAACGAGGGCATCACATATACTCCCTATTAAAAAGATTGCTGCAACAGTCATCTCTCCTACTAACTATTTAGGTGATTTCCCAGGGTTATAAGATCTCTTACTTTGAAGTGAGTGGTGCTTGTATCTTGAGAGAAATTGGCTTCATTATTGTCGCTATATAATACCAATGTCTTCAGACTAGAATAGCAAAACACAAGTTAATTTATCTTATGTTTCAATCTCTAACAGCTCTTGGAAGCTTTTAAACAAACTTCCACATGCCTCGTTCTCTCCAGTAGAGAAGCATTACGAACACCCGTCTTTTTAACTTTAATTTTGACTGTGTTGTGTGAATAAAAATTGATACTGTGTGCAAACTGTGACTACTGTCTTTGTTTTTGACAAACTCAGTGAAAGTCAGGCGAACCTCTTATTATCCAACTGTTTCTTCACGTTGACCTGAAGAGAAATCAGTGAATCTGAGAAGACCACAACAGCTCCTATTTAGGTACATTTTACTCTCCCTATAATGTATTTGCTCCGTTACTTTAGCTATTAGTCTTGGTGTCCGAAAAGTTATTCTAAAATATTATCAAGTGTAAGGAAATGACACTTTTGTACACTTTACTTTTCCCTTGGAAATGTTAAAATAAAAATAACTGTCGTATCGTCTATATATTTGCAAATGCAAAATAAAACACATATAAATTTGTCATGTGCTGTGAATTAACAGAAATTCAACGCCACGGAACCAGTAAAAGTAAACAACATTTAATTAAAAATCGCGCAGTGCGACTCATACCAAAAACTAATCATATTGTATGCAGGAAACTAAAACTTAAATAAAACTAATCCTGTTAATATCACCTGTTGGGAATGTCCCTTCACTACAAATATCTTATAAAATGGAGGTAAGTCTTGTTCCTCCCACCTTGTTTGGCAACTGTACGTTTACGTAGTTATAACTATAAAACCTGGGATTCGATTCCCCGCAGTAGACAGAGCACATAGATATATGTGTGTGTAGCTCTGAATATATATATATATGTAGCTCTCTGTGTAGCTTTGTTTATATATATAGCTCTCTGTGTAGCTTTGTATATATGTACAGCTCTGTGTGTAGCTTTGTTTGTATATGTGTGTATAACTTTGCTCTGAAAACAATAATAAACTAGTCATGACAATACAGCTGAGTAATTTAATAAGTTTCAAGACCTAGATGTTTTGAACCACAATATCCATCTTTAGATTACACACATTTCAACTAAACAAGTGATAAGGCCTAGATGTTTAGAACCACAATATTCCAAATTTAGATACTTACGTTTCAACTTAATAAGTGGTAAGACCTAAATGTTTAGAACTAGAATGTTCCATGTTTAGATTACACACGTTTCAACTTAACAAGTGGTTAGGCCTAGATGTTTAAAACTACAATGTTCCATGTTTAGATTACACACGTTTCAATTTAACAAGTGGTAAGACCTAGATGCTTAGAACCACAATATTCCATGTTTAGATTTCTTACCCTTTACCTTCCAGACCAATATATAACCCTTAACTTCAGGCTATACCCATTTTCAATTTATTCCTTTGAATTTTTATGACCAGATTCTTATCTGCGCTTGAAAAAGTTGGATAATCGGAAAGACGAGGTATCTCCGAAGACCATTTTGGATAATATTACAGTAGTTATATTTTTGGGATTTTACCGTTTGCAGTTTTCACAACCAGGTGTCACTTAAAGTGTGTTAGCAAGTCTCTTATAATATGTACCGTTGAAGAGGGCTCACGAAAATGGTAAAATTAGGTTCGCGGTCCTTGTACGAAAATTGTTTTTAAAAGTGTGGTTTATTTTTAACTTTCTTTTAAATTATTTGTATATATCGAACCATGTAACTTAATAAATTACATACATTTTAATGTACAGTATATATGTGAGTACAATCTTGTAGAAAAGTAATAAATGTGAGTTTTAACTTGTCTTTTTCTTTTTTAAACATACTTGGTACAGAAATTACTTTTTATATACTGATCCAGCATTGTTTAACATTCCATTGTTAACCTATAATGAAAAACCAATTTATTGTTGCAGCTATTAGGTTGTCCAGAAACAAATGTCGGAATTCTCACGATGACATTTAGAAATTGGTTGGTTGGTTTAGTTCAACGTTTGTCTTTTACAAGGTGTCTTAATTGTCTACTGTTTTAACTCTACTCAGAGTAGGTTTTGCAACCCCCAAGGCAGTATTAACAAGAAGGAATTTCGTCTGATTTTCCTATACGACTTCAAACTTGGACAAAAAACTACCGAAACTACATGGAACATTAACAAGACATGAATATGTTGTTGAACATACAGTTCAGCGTTGGTTCCAAAGGTTTCGACGTGAAGATGAAAGTCTTGAACACCTAAAAGGTCGTAGAAGGAAACCATCCTTAAATGAAAGCATATTAAGGGAAGTAGTTGAGACAGACCCTTGTACAACAGCACATGAGCTTGCACAAGCAAATCAAGCATTGCCAACCACCTGAGTGCGATTGGAAAGACGAAAAAGTTGGATAAGTGGGTTCCGTATGAGCTGACTGAAGATAAACAAAATCGGCGTAACAGACCTGTCAAGGATGACACTCCAAAAATTGAACAATTTGGGAATCGAGGTCCTGCCTCATCCATCTTATTCCCCAAACCTTTCCTCTGTGGATTTGATTTTAATTTTTTCAAACACCTCGACAACTTTTAAAACAATAAACGCTTTCAAAACATGATAGCTGCAGAAGAAGCTATCAGGGAGTTTATCGACCACAGAAACTCTGATTTTCACAGCAGGGGCATAAAAAGCATCGTTAGACGTTGGTAAAAGTGTGTTGAAACAAATGGTGCTTACTTTGGTTAAAGCATGTTTTACAACACTGGTTTATACTTTTCCAAACTTCGCAGTTGAAAAACAACATTTATTTATGAACAACCCAATAAATTCGGTATTTAAAATCCTTTTTGTCTGTGCATGCGTCCAATTATATTTTAATTCCGTCTAGTACATAAGAAAACCAGATTTTGTTTAAAATATGGTAATTAGAAAATAACGTACTTAAACAGTATTTTATTATACATATCAAAAGCATCGTACATCATTAGTTTCATAGATGGTTATTATTACTCGTACTAACAGCTCAGCTTTATAGCCGTAATAAATTTATCAAATATTTCTTATCTGATGGTTAAACTTCAAACCTTACAACAATGAAAACACGAAGTTGTATCTTTACATTGGCCAAAGTGAAGACAGTCCGTTGTGCAGCTTTGTTCTTCACCGAACAAAACTTGAAAATATATACATATATTCATATAAATATACATTAATGTATTGCTAGTAGTTGGTTTTAGTTTGGTCATTATTAATTTTGCTGAAATTTCTCTATTTAAATACACATGTTTGCAATAAGACAGAATATTTCAAACGGATTCCTTATTTACATTATTATCTCACCACCAATCCCAGTGGCACGTCGATACGTCTTCAGACTGACACCGGTAGAAACTGGATTTCGATTCTCGTGATGGGCAAAGCACAGATAGCCCATTGTATAGCTTTGTGCTTAATTACAAACAAACCATTATTTCAGGCACTGACTTTAATTGTCATTCTTTTATAAACCTTATGTGAGGAACTATTTTTTTATCAGTAATGCTTTTACGTCGTCTTTGATAATGAATCGATAGTAAGACTCACCTAAGAAAGCTTTTTCAGCAAAACTTCCAGTGTCGGGTTAGGGCCAACCTTTCTTTATCCAATACCTCAGAACGTTTTTGACCTACTGGGTTCTGGTTCTCTCTAGTGTTAAACTAAGGAGCAGTTCTGGTAACTGATATTGAATATAATGTTTTTGTGGTTATGAAGTTTCCCAATCCGTGGAAACCTTTTTTGTTTCTGTATTAATTATGTAACTAACGAAAATGTCTAACAAATACGAAACCTCGTTTCTTGAATAAGGGTGAGCACGCACCAATGTGAGCTGAGAAGTAAACTTCATGACCGAAAAGTGGAGTTCTGTAATAACACTTTTGTAGGTGGCGCTAGTTTCTAGTCCCAGCACGATCGATAACCATCAGGAATTATTACACTAACTTTCACTTTCTCGGGAAATTTAAAAGGAAATTACGTGAAAACGATCGCTAATGATAGTGAATAAGGTCTTAAATACCGAGTCCTTTCAAAGTTACGACAAGAAACTTGTTTCTTTGAGAACTCAGACATTTTGTGGGATGCGATCTGTTAGCAACATTACAATCTATCTTTTGTCTTCCACCTAAACTGTTCTCGCTTATCTGAACTTGAATCAATTATTTGATTTTATTATGGCGATGAATATCTAAGTGTAGAATTTGATAGTTATTGTTTCACTGCGCTGTTATCCGTCTATAAGATTTTCTTACTACGTTGTTACCCGTCTATAAATCTTCCTTCTACACTGTTATCCATCTATAAGATCTTCCCGCCACGCTGCTATCCGTCTATAAGATTTTCTTACTACGTTGTTACCCGTCTATAAATCTTCCTTCTACACTGTTATCCATCTGTAAGATCTTCCCGCTACGCTGCTATCCGTCTATAAAATCTACCCTCTACGTTGTTACTGTAGCTATAAGATCTTCTTACTACGTTGTTACCCGTCTATAAATCTTCCTTCTACACTGTTATCCATCTATAAGACCTTCCCGCCACGCTGCTATCCGTCTATAAGATCTTCTTACTACGTTGTTACCCGTCTATAAATCTTCCTTCTACACTGTTATCCATCTATAAGATCTTCCCGCTACACTGCTATCCGTCTATAAACTAAATACAAAAAATAAAAACACTAATTTATCCTTTTTTGATGAAATGTTATTTTTTTTTTATTCAGTAGCAAGAGCTGATCATATGTGTAATAGATATCTGTGTATCGCACTTAAATTTAAATATCCTAATGTATTCATTCACCGTAAGGGCCAGAAACTTCAGTGTATATTCTTATGGGCCCAAGATTTCACTGTTTTATAATATTGGTTTGTTTTGTTTTGAATTTCGCGCAAAGCTACACAATGGCTATTTGCGCTCGTCGTCCCAAATTTAGCAGTGTACGACTACAGGGAAGGCACTTCGTCATTACCACCCACCGCCAACTATATTGTCTAAAGGTCCAGAAACCCTTTTATATCTTCTTGAGGACCCAAAACTTTACTGTTTTATAACATAGACAGAAACTGTCTAACCGAGATCTAATGCTCGCGTTCTGTTTTCGGGGAGGGGGGCAGCAAGATTGTGCTTGTGTGTTATAATAGTAACAGTCAAGTCTCACTATGTGATTAGAGTAGCCTAAAAGTTGACGGAGGGTACTGTGGAATAGTTCTGTTTGTTTTATTTTATCGTTTTGAAATTAGAAGCTAACAACGCAGTAGGCCCTTGTGCAGCTTCGTGCGAATATATGAAACAAACAAACCTTAGATGTGTTTAGATCAAGGAGTTTTTATTTGTGTTTAGGGGAAGGTGTTATGTTACCAAGTTCTTGTACATGCGTTTACATTCAGATGTTTTTCACGTAATTATTTTCTTCGAGGTTAAAACATTTGTGTTTCCGAGCTCTTCCATTAGTTTAACTTAAGGTTTACTAAGCTTTAGAAACCTGAGAAACAATAACAATAAAACATTGTTATAATGTGACGGTCAATCCAACTATTCGTGAGTAAAAGAGTAGCCCAAGAGTTGGCGGTGGGTGGTGATGACTAGCTGCCTTCCCTCTAGTCTTACACTGCTAAATTAGGGACGGCTAGCACAGATAGCCCTCGTGTAGCTTTGTGCGAAATTCAAAAACAAACAAACAACCCGATGTAAAATATGAATAATACATTTTAACCACTGAAAACAGTAAATATATAAAAACATGTTTAACAACATAAAAATAAATGAAACATCTATACTGATATAAAGAATGAATAATACATTTTAACTACTGAAAAGAATAAATAAAAACATATTTAACAATATTAAAATAAATAAATCATATATACCGATGTAAAAAATGAATAATACATTTTAACCACTGAAAACAATAAATAAATAATTGCATATTTAATAATATAAAAATAGAAACAAATAGAAACAAGTGAGTAGATTATACTTCAAATACCAGTTATCTTCCTGGACATATCAGTAACATTATTAAATGGAGGAATAATTTAAAGTAATCACTATCTTCCTTCAATGGCACAGCGGTAGTCTGTGGAGTAACAACACTAGAATCCGAGTTTCGATACTCATGGTGGGTAGAGCACAGATAGCCCATTGTGTAGCTTTGTGCTTAATTACAAACAGAAAAAGCCTTTCACTATGTCTGGATCAAGGCTCTAGAATTGAGAAATTCCATTATGTTTATCAGAGAGTTACGTCTATAGACTGCACCTTCCTCTATAGGAAGTGATTGAGTGGGGAAGTTAATTTATCATTTCCATCTAAAGAAGAACCATTTGAAAGGGTCTTTGACCTGATATTGCACGTCATTCGGACCCATTGTTTGGTGCATGACGGAGTGAAAGAGAGACAGAGTGAGGAAATAAATCATATAATTTTTCTGCCAGTATCATGACTCAAGCCTAATTAACAGGATTATTTTTATTAGCAAAGGAAATATTAAAAAAGTAAAAGAGAAAATAGACTCAGGAGCCTTCAGGATTTCGTCATATTCACACAAGCGCAAGAATAATACAAAACACACGACATAAGAGGACGAAAAACACACCATCCAGAAGGACAAAAACAGAAGAACCAAAAGCATAAGACCAGAAGGACCAAAAACACACATAATTAAAAGTATTTTGCTCCTGATTTTCGTTTGTATTCAATGTCCGGCGCATCACGCTGCAGTGTCCAACAGTAGTCAGCAAGTATTGACGGATTCCATTTGCCCTGATATCGTTTCTCCATTGTAGCAATGTCCTGGTGAAACTGAAGATTTCAAAGAAACGGTACGTGATGAGCAAATTTTGATGTGATTTTCGTGATCAGCAGCCAAAAATCTTCAAGGAAAACCCAATAATGTTCAAGAAGCAAAAATTTTGTTGTGCAGTGTAATCGATTCTTGTTGGAGACGTCTGTTTAAAGGACTTTCATCGGTGAAGCTCTAAAGAATAAACCAGTATGATCTAAGAATATCACAATAGTATATGTTAAAATACAGTAAAGTGTATATTTGTCACGGCTCTTACAAACAACTAATCGAAATATTTTATTCTTCGTCTGTTATTTTTTGTTGTTGTGGTTTTTATCATCTCAACAGAAAACTTGTTTTTTTTCTTGAATTTCGCGCAAAGCTACACGAGGACTATCTGCGCTAACCGTCCCTAGTTTAGCAGTGCAAGACTACAGGGAAGGTAGCTAGTCATCACCACTTGGGATACTCTTTTACCAACGAATAATGGGATTGACCGCACATTATAACGCTCCCACGGCTGAAAGGGCGAGCATGTTTGGAGCAACGGGGATTCGAAACCGCGACCCTCGGATTACGAATCAAACGCTTTAACCACCTGGCCATGCTGGGTCTGAACACAAAACGTTTTTATTGATTTACATCAAGTAAAACGCAATAGCTTTAATCATCAAGAAGACTGATTCACGTGAAGATGATCACATTAGAAAGAAAAACATACGTCTATAATAATAACCAGATTGTCACGAATCGTCTTGAGCAACTTTGAACATCCTCTTTAAATACACAAGCTCCAAGATTGTCATGCATACATAAATAAGTTCGATTAAATCAAAATAATAAAAAGTTATTTGTTTGTTTAAGCGCTAGGATACACAATGGGCCATTTGTACTGTGTCCATAGCTGGGATTGAGCAGCAGTTTAAGGGTTATAAACTCTCTAGCTTACCGTTAGAGAAAATTGCAATAACTAGAAACAAGTAGCATATGGTGTTATTTTGAATACATATATAATTGTTTGCTGTTCCTGCGTACGGCCCTCCTATATTTTATAACTAAGAAGTTGACGTACCTTTCCTTTGTCCAGGTTATGAACTTAACAAACAAAGGAAGGGTGGATGCTATGATAAATAATGCAAAAATTCTAATTTTAACACAATTTATTTGTAACATATTATAGAATTCATTATTACCTCATCAAATGTTTCTATAAGCTTTGATAACTCAATATGTATATATATTTAAAACATTATATATACTTTGCGATGGCCAAGATAACTTAGTAGGAAGACGTAGCAGCCAAAGTGTGGCTGTAGGTGTGTTTTTTATCCGCTTTCAACATCTAGCTATTAATATCCTTCCATAGTATTTTATGTGAAATTGAAAGGTCAAGGGTCAAAATAGGGAGTTGATATAACTCGAAAAACTGTTCATTGTACCAGTCTTATGATGGTTGTTGGAGAATAAACTACGTCTAAATTTTTTGTAGTAATGCAATAGTGGCGGCCATTTTTTATTGCGTTCTTCCTCTGAGAAATATAAAACGTTTATGTGCCCGTCCCTTGTATTGCTTATATCGCGTTCTAGAAAATTTAATAAAGTTTTACGGTTTAAGGACGTTGCGCCATCTATGAATATAGTTAACGTAAACTTAAGTCAAAGGACATACATGCTCAGTAACAGCAACAATGAAGGTGGAATTGGTTGTGTACCACCAATAACCTGCTCACTATTACAAACTATCATTCCACAATGTTTCGTTGAGATTGGCTCAGTAACACAGAAGTAGTTAGATAAAGGACAAACAGACAGACACACATATTTTTGTGCGTCATATATATAGAGATAAATTCTTAACTATTTTTAACTTATTAGAGTTCTAATCTAAAGAAATGTAATCACCAGTAACAATACAGACATCAAGATGGTGAAATACATGAAAGAGGAATTACGAAAAATAAAATTATAATCTTCATATTAATGACAGAGAACATTTTTGTTCCTAACTTTTCATAATCCCAAACACATAGTTTTTTGCTTGTGTCATAGACGATGTTCAATAATAAGTTACAGTCAGTGTCGAAAAATGACATCACTAATTTCATGATTTATTTTTCAAAAAATAGTTACTTTAAGAAACTGATATTTATTTTTGATAAAACAAAACTAGGTAAGAAAAATTATAAAAATCCCCAAAACTTATTACTTTAATTAAATTAAAGATTTATCTTCACAAATTCGGAAAATAACGTATCTGTGAAAAAGTAGAAATTAATAATTATTGAATGTTTTATTTAAACAATTAGTGTGAATTTTTGCTGAAGTTATGATGAAACTGCACAATGGATTGTTTGTTTTTGAAACGCGCGCAAAGCTACACAAGAGATATCTGCGCTAGACCTCCCTCATTTAGCAGTTTAAGACTAGAGGGAAGGCAGCTAGTTATCACCACTCACCGCCAATTCTTGGGCTAATCTTTTACCAACAAATAGTGGGATTGATCGTTTTATTATAACGTCCCCACGGATAAATTGTCAGTTATGTTTGGCTTGACGGGGATTCAAAAACGCGACTCTTAGATAACGAGTCGAGTGTCTTAACCACCTGGCCATGCCGGGCCTTGCACCATGGACTATCTGAGATTTTAAAGTTTGTAAACGTACGACTGAATCACTTGGGGGACGTACTTTAAAAAAATCAAGTGAAACGCTTTACATTTTTTTAAATAAACAAAGATTTTGTTTGTTTGTTTTGGAATTTCGCACAAAGCTACTGGAGGGCTATCTGTGCTAGCCGTCCCTAATTTAGCAGTGTAAGACTAGAGGGAAGGCAGCTAGTCATCACCACCCACCGCCAAATCTTGGGCTACTCTTTTACCAACGAATAGTGGGATTGACCGTCACATTATAAGGCCCCCTCGGCTGGGAGGGCGAGCATGTTTGACGCGACTCGGGCGCGAACCCGCGACCCTCAGATTACGAAGCGCACGCCTTAACGCGCTAGGCCATGCCAGGCCCCAAAATAAACAACGAATACTACTAGGTACAAATTAATAATAAATGAAATGAAATTATGCTCCCTAGTAGCATCGATATTTTCTTGCTTACGAAAGATAAATATATTTAGAGTAAGTAATAAACGCTAATTACAAGTACGTTATTGAGAATGAATTTTTATATTATCAGCGGTTTTTGGCGACATCTTGGAAAATATTTCAACTTGAAAGTTTTATCTTTCACCAGATTTGGTTTTAAATTTATTATATCCTAAAAATATGCTTTTAACTAAAACTTCGGCTTTACGTCTTTTTAAGTGTTCTAATGGGCTTGTTATTGTCTGAAAAAGCTCTCCAGTGTCTCAACGGTAAACACAAAGACATATAACAGTAAAAACAGGGCTTCGATACCCGTAGTGGGTACAACACAGACCGCCCTTTAAGTTGCTTTATATTTAACAACAAATTTATTGAAAATACCCTTCATGGTGGCCTGCAACAAATAAAATATTATTGTTTTGTTTTTTTCTGTTACAAGCCTCCCTGTGCTTCGCCAATTGAGATTTAAATGTTAAAAAGTTGTAATTGACATTTGATTATTCTATCTAGAACAACTCATGTCTCACACTTTTTGAACCAAACGAATCAGACCTATTGTTCTAAACTTACATTTGTGATGAATAAAATTTTCCGCTAGGCATTTTGTGTTATAAAACCATTATAACGTTGTAAATTTGTACCTCATGAATCCATTATAACCTTATACATGTGTACCTCATTCATAAGCTGTGATTTTATGCGTCTGTGGTTCATAAGCCAGTTCTGACGTCATAAATTTTTACGTCATGAATTCTTTCAATGATATGCGTGTACGTTATGATTTGAATACTTTCATTCAAATTAGAAATGAGATTATAAAGAAATCATATGATATTAATCGATATTGGTTACACGATATACGCTGTGAGAAGTTTTGTGATAATAGTATTCATGTGGTTTTTAAGCATCACACTAGAAAACATGAGACATAAATGATGGACAGTGCTGCTCCATCTGTAGTTTGATAGTCGAATTCTCGGAAGTTCACTTAATTCAGTCCGAGTATTTGTAAAGTAAAAACAGTTCTGAGCTTCCTTTAAAAACACGTAAAATCTTTACCATTTTATATTTCTGTCTTCAATCTCTGACGATCTACCTATATGTTCTTCTAGAAGTGAAATAGTCCAATCATTTAATTTAACGGTGTTAATGACTTTCTCACACTCTTATTATTTGTGTATATTTGTTTCGGATATTTGCACAAAGCCACACAAAGGCTATCTACGCTTGATGTCCTCAATTTTAAACTGATGGATTAGAGGGAAGGCAGCCAGTCAACAACACTTACAACAAATAATCGTTTTGGATACTCTAATCGAATAGCTATAGTTGACCGTCCTTCTTATAGCACATCCACGACTCCAAATGCGGTGCACAATTCAGTGTCATCGTGAATCGAGCCTTGGACCTTGGGATTGACCGCCCAGTACGCTGCCTACCTACTGCGTCACAATCAGCCTGACAGATTGTATCGACTGTGGTAGAAATAACTGAATAAATGATGACAAAAAGTATTTAGGTAATTTAAATGTAATGAAGTGTATTAAGGTTTGAATCTCCCCTCCTCAGTGGCCCATAGGTAAGCCTCTGATGATATAACACTAAAACTCTAGATTCGATAGCCTCGCTGGCACAGCACAGATAACCTATTGTGTAGCTTTGCGCTTAACAACAAATAAGCTTTGAGCACGTGTTGATTTCGTGGTGGCGCCCTGGATTTCGGAACTGGCGAATCTAGTTTGTATCTGCACTTGAAAGGGCTCGAAACCTTACAAATCTTGTAAACACGTTACTTATAAAACGCCAAATGCAGCTATTTGGTTCGTTAGATCCAAGCTGTGCTGATGAGTTTTGAATAGGTAAAATTACATTTCACAGCAGAGGGTTCGACCAATCAAGAAACGCATTAGATTTATATGTCACATATTATACTTTCAATTTTACTTTTGGTGAAAAAACAACAACAGTAACTTTTATATTAAAACACAGTTTGCTTCTATTATCTTGACGCTGTATTAATTATGACGTATCTAATTTTTTGCTGATTATTCTTCATGCAAGACAGGTCGTCTAACTATCTATTTATACTGGATTGTTTGAACTCGGAGAAATAATAACTTGAATTATCAAAAAGTATCAAAAGTAGAAAACAGTGTAAGAGCATCTGAACGCATAAATTAGCTGGTAACGTTTGTTTTTTGTTGAATACAAAACTCACCACTTCGAGAGCCAGGCGTGGCCAGGTGGTTGAGGTATTCAACTCGCAATCTCAGGGTCAGGGGTTCTAATCTCCGTTACACCAAACATGCTTGCCCTTTTAGTCGTGGGGGCGTTATAAGTAATACTCAACCCCACTATTTGTTAGTAAAATAGTAGCCCAAGAGTTGGCGGTGGGTGGCAATGAGTAGCTGCTTTTCCTCTAATCTTACACTGCCAAATTAGGGACGACTAACACAGACAGCCTTCGTATATCTTTGTACGAAATTCAAACCCAAACCACAACCTTAACTATTGAAATCTATTTTATAGTGTTATAAGACTTAAGACTAATTGATAATCACCAGGAGGCGACCTGGCTATGAAGAAATAAGGAAATTTAAGTCCTTATTCCGTGTTGTTCCATTCAGATGCGTTCATCAAGAGATTCAAGTAAAGCATCATTAGAGGAGAGTCAGGAGGGAGGGAGATTACTGTTTTCAATACCACATTTTCCAGGAAAAAGATGTGACTGAATATCCTTTGAATAAGGTGTTGTTAGTTAGAACGACCAGACAGAGCCTCGTAGAAAACCCAAAGAAAAGACAGAATTTGTTATTAGACACTCCGTTCAAATGCCACTCCAGGTGGTCTCGTGGCATTTTTACAGTGATGTAGACGCGAGTTTATGACTACAGAGAATTATTTTTCTCACTTTCAGTCGATTTAGATAGCCCAGTGCAGATATTTTCGAAGAAATACCGAAAATTAAGTATTGCTTTAAATTTGTTTACGTACTTTACTGGAAAAACTGCAGCAAACAAAATGCAATAAATAAATACGTACGTATTTTGAGTTACGTGACTTCTTAAATATTATTTTACGTGCTTGCCTAAGTGATAGTTCAAAGTTAGTAAATATTTAAATAAAAGGAACTCGGCAAAATCTACTTCCTTTTTTTGTTTGTTTGGGCTATCTGCGCTGGCCGTCCCTAATTTAGCACTGTAAGACGAGAGGGAAGGCAGCTAGTCATCACCACCCACCATCAACTCTTGGGCTACTCTTTTACCAACGAATAGTGTGATTCAACATCACATTACAACGTTCCCATGGCTGAAAAGACGAGTATGTTTAGTGTGACGGGGATTCGAACTAGCGACCCTCAGATTATGAGTCGTGTGCTTTAACCACATGACCATGCCGGGCCTCTGTATTAGCAGTCCCTAATTTAGCTGTCATGGAATTAAAGAGAAGGCTCCTAATCAGTAGAATCTACCTTCAACTCTTGGGATGCTTTTTACCAATGAATAGTGGGATTAGCCGTCATATCATTCAAGCTTCCATGACTGATTGGGCGAGCATATTCGGTGACTGCTAAATTAGGGACGGCTAGCGCAGATAGCAGTCTTGTAGCTTTGCGCGAAATTCAAAAACAAACCTTCCAGCACAGTTTTAATAGGCCCGGGATGGCCAGGTGGGTTAAGGCGTTGGACTCGTAATCTGAGGGTCGCGGGTTCGAATCTCCGTCTCACCAAAAATGCTCGCCCTTTCAGCCATGGGGGTGTTATAATGTTACGGTCAATCCCACTGTTTGTTGGTCAAAGAGTAGCCAAAGAGTTGGCGGTGGGTGGTGATGACTAGCTGCCTTCCCTGTAGTTTTACACCGCAAAATTAGGGACGTCTAGCGCAGATAGCTCTTGTGTAGCTTTGTGGGAAATTTAAAAAAACAAACAAAAACAAGCAGTCTTAATAACGTTTAAATCGTTATGATGTTAACTACCAGGGAAAATACAATGGTGTATCATCAACTGTAAACTACCAGGGGAAAATACAGTGGTATATCATCAGCTGTAAGCTACCAGTAAACATCTAGTGGTATATAATTAACTGTAAACTACCAGAGTAAAATACAATGGTATATCATCAACTGTAAACTACCAGTAAATATCTAGTGGTATGTAATCAACTGTAAACTACCAGGAAACATTCGGTGACTTGTTATCAGCATAAGGAATGGTTGAGTGCAGTCCAGTAGTTATCGTTTCAGATTGGGAATATGAGGGTCCAAGGTTTGTCTCTCGTTCTTCAAAATCTTATTACGTATTTTGGGGGTCGTGTGTTTGTTATAAAAACAACAGTCAAGTCTCACAGTTCGATTATAGATGGTGCTGGGTGCTGTGGACCAGCTGGATTCCCTCTAGTCTATCAGGCATTAGTTCAGTTGAACAGCTCTGACCATAATGACAAATGCGGTTATTCTAATGTTTTTGTTAATTTTAACGAAGTAGTTTGACAATTTCGCATTCATAACATTTCAGTTTCACTTATCGTTACTTACTTAATATTGTATGACAAACAAACAACGTTTTATTAAGTTTTGTTGATTTTATTGTCATTACATTCACCTATATTGTACAACTAGTCCTGCAGATAGGCTTAGAAACATTTAGTGATGACATAATATTATCGTACTCAACCTGAAAAACAACTCGTTGTTTGTTCACATGTGACTTCACACCTGGTGTTTGTTTCTGAATTTCGCGCAAAGCTACACGAGGGCTATCCGCGCTAGCCGTCCATAATTTAGCAGTGTAAGACTAGAGGGAAGGCAGCTACTCATCACCACCCACCGCCAACTCTTGATCTACTCTTTCATCAACAAATGGTGGAATTGACCGTCACATTATAACGCTCCCACAGCTGGAAGGGCGACCATGTTTGGTGCGACGGGGATTCGAGCCCGCACATTCAGATTACGAGTCGAACGCCTTAATCCACCTGGCCATGCCGGGCCTTCATGTGGGTCATCTCGTTTCAATGACCAGCAGTAATTAGCCATCATGCTGATGATCCACCTTCACCGATACTTCCTGTCCGTTTCCTTGATGTCTTGATGAAATCTTGCCAGATGTTCCAGGTTTTAAAAAAATCTCTGTTATCATATCTATTAATATCAGACTCATAACTAGATGACTCTGTATCAAGAGTCTCTGGTGGAGCAGATGCAGGTACGTCAGGTCCATGAGCAACAGATCTTATTGAAGGTTGGGACAAGAAATTTCTTTTCTATTTTGAGTGTTGCAGCCTTGCACGTTACATGAGCAAAACTAGTAGTCATCTCTGTTGTTTCTCAACTCGTGTCAGACCACTGGAATTCCTAAAGGTAAAAAGTTTTCTAATCAACTGCTTATTGTCTCAACTCTTCTACAGAATCTGTACAAACTTTGTGAGTAGCCTACGATTTTTATTGGATCCTAAATTTTATACCAAAATATGGATAAAACGCTTTTTTGACAAATTCTGTAATGTTTTGCCTCTGTTTCTTTACATCAAATTTATCACAAATATAAGAACATGTTTAGGTCATTTATACAACCTCTTGTTGCTGTAGCAATGAATAAATAATATGAAAAAAAAAAATGTAAAAATGCGTGCACAAACAAATACCATCCAGAGATGACACGTCATGCATTCTGTTAACCGTCTTTGTACCAGTGGTGTGTTTCTTATGGATTGTAAAACGAATGATAAGAGTCTCACGTAGCGATTGGTCCAGAGAAATCTATAGCCAGTGGTTGTCAACATTTTAAGCATAACAAAATATGACCGGATTTCAATGAAAACGATTCACTTTTCTAAAAGCACGTAAGACCTTTTGTGAAAGATGTGTACGCGATGGAGAAAAACTGACACCATTTTCGGATTCAGCAAACAGAAATTACCGTAGAACATCTACACATTTCAGGACAGTAAAACCATCTCAGGCTTGTGAAATCAAGCAAAACAAAAATGTTTGGGAGGAAAGAAATATGTTCAAAAGGAAAAATATACAGGATGTATTGAGCAGCCTGTGTTATTTTTATAACTATGAAACAGATGCTAAATATCTCGAAAATAAGGAATACAATATATAGACGAACCAGTAAGGAGACAATATCGTAAGCTTGTATGATTCAGGCTAATATTTATTGATATCCTAACTCTCATATAGCATGTTGTGGCCATATTGTTCGAGATACAAAAACTGAGATAAATAATATATACACTGCTGGCCAAAATCTAAAGACCAATGAACATAAAAAAAAATATGCATTTTGCGTTGTTAGACTCAACAACTTATTTGATTAGAGCTTCGGAAAACGAAAATAAGAAAAGAGAAAATAAAAATAAAAAACCTTTTAGCATTTAATATGGAAAATGTGAACACCATGAAATTAGCCTAAATTCTAGCTGGTCAAAAGTTTAAGACCATACCAAAAACAAGTTCTAAACAGGATAGGAAATGCCCAACAAGAGATCACAGAAGTGAGTTGCACGGCCGTCATTGCGAATAACGTCAAACATTCGCTTTGGAATGGTCGATATAAACGTTTGCAGAAGGCTGGCTGGAATGTTATTGTAAGTGGTGAAGATGACTTCACGAAGATCATTCACTGTTATGGAATTGACGTCCATTTCTATAAACTTCCATTGCCATTCACCCCCAAACATTTTCAATGGGGTTCAGTTCGGGCGAACACGCTGGACGGTCCAAGAGAATTACGTTATTCGCCATGAAAAAGTCCTTTGTCCTGCGGGCATTGTGGATTGCAGCGTTGTTCTCCTGAAAGATCCAGCCATTTTCACACAAGCGAGGGCCTTCAGTCAGTAAGAATGCTCTTTCCAACATGCCAATGTAGCCAGCTGCTGTTTGACGACCCTGTATAACCTGAACCTCCATTGTGCCACGAAAGGAGAAAGCACCCTCGATCATGATGGAACCTCCTCCACTGTATCATATAGAAAATGTCTCCGGTGGGATATCCTTATCGTGCCAGTAGCGTTGGAAGCCATCTGGATCATCCAGGTTAAATTTTTCTCATCAGAGAACAAAACCTTCGTCCACTTTTTACGTCCCATGTTTGGTGCTTCTCAGCAAAGTTTAACCAAGCTGTTTCGTGGCCTTTGAAGACGTTTACGGTTTCTAAAGTCTTTCTCTCGTAGGTGCCGTATTATTGTTCTTGAGCTGCGTTCTGCGTCCGTAAGGGCCTTAATCGGGTTCGACGATTGGCTGATATCTTGCCGGATAACCCGTCGAATCCTCCTGCTCAACGCCGGCGAAACTTTCTTGGACCGACCACTTGAACTTCTCGTTCCGTGTCCCTCAGGGTCTTTTAAGAAATTTGCAACAACAGTTTTACTACGCCCAATCTCACCAGCGATGGCACGTTAAGAGACTTTGCTTTTGCAGCTCGACAATTCAAACTCTGTTAACTTTTTAGCCTTTGCCATGTTTTTACCCAATGTAACACAGGAGATGTCAGTGGGAGATGTTGACAACGCTAACGCTTGAACACAAATGACTAAATTTCGTTACGTATTTACCGATTAACGCTTTGTTTCAGTATTGTCTTAAACTTTTGACCAGATAGTATTTAGGCTAATTTCATAGTGTTAACATTTTCCCTATTAAATGCTAAATTTTTTTTTTCCCTTTTCTTATTTTCATCTTTCGAAGCTCAACTCAAATACGT
Source organism: Tachypleus tridentatus (assembly GCF_004210375.1). Classification (NCBI taxonomy): domain Eukaryota; kingdom Metazoa; phylum Arthropoda; class Merostomata; order Xiphosura; family Limulidae; genus Tachypleus; species Tachypleus tridentatus. The sequence goes on along the minus strand of NC_134834.1, from coordinate 188,234,721 downwards.
GGTTGAGTCTAACAACGCAAAATGCATAATTTTTCTTTATGTTCATTGACCTTAAGATTTTGCCCAGCAGTTGTTTATAGCCCAGGCATGGCCAGGTAGTTAGAGCGCTCGACTCGTAATCTGAGGGTCGCGGGTTCGAATCTCCGTTGCACCAAACATACACGCTATTTCAGCCGTGGGGGCGTTATAACGTGACGGTCAATCTCACTATTCATTGGTAAAAGAGCAGCCCAAGAGTTGGCGGTGGGTGGTGATGACTAGCTGCCTTCCCTGTAGTATTATACTACTAAATTGAGGGCGGTTAGCGCTGATAGCCTTCGTTAAGCTTTACGCGATATTTGAAAAAACAACAACAAATCATTGTTTATGTAATTGATAGTTAAAACCGTCGATACTTGGTGAAACGCCCCTTAGATTTATAACGCTAGAAACCGGGTTTCGATACCCTTGGCGTGCAGAGCGCAGATTACTCATTGTGTAACTTTGTGCTTCACTTGGAACAAATAAACTTAGTGAAACTCAATAATTACAGGATTCAGTTAAAACAATAGAATGACGCCTCACATTATTTAGTACGACCATGGATTCGCTTGGTAATGCGTTTACCGGAGAAACAGCGGTCGTAATTAGTGAAGCGTAATTCTCTTGTTTTTCCTGAATTTCGTAATTCGTCGTTTGTTTTTTGTTAAGCGCAAAGCTACGCAATGGTCTGTCTGTGTTGTAATTACCGCGGGTATTAAAACCAGAACTAATTCATACTTAAAGAAAATACATTAAAAGAAAACTGTCCAAATGTTACAGTAATTCTTTTTTTAAACACCACTGCTTGTTTTTTTATAGCCACATTGGACTATTTCTTGTGTCCATCGGCAGAAATCGAACCCTGGTATTAAGCGTTGTAAGTTACCGCTGTTTTCTTTGTTACTTGTGAATAATTGATAAATTCTGTTTCTTATCCTCTGAAAGAAACACAATTTCTCTTCGGTGGACTCAGCAAATAGCCCGATGTGGCTTTGCTGTAAGAAAACACACACACAGAAAATAACAATAAAAACAGTACACATGATGTTTAATATTATATCATATTGATTTATTGAACATACGGATAATACAGCGAGATTCTGGTACGTGCAGTAGTGACACAGGTTCTTGTTTTTTTATTCCTTATTATTGGTGTTATAGTCAAAACGTCATTATCAGGTGATTCAAGGACAATCGCAAACTGTGGTCCAGAAATGGGTGAGATAATATATTCTCACAGAGCCATACATTGGTCAGTGCAAGATGCAATGGTTAAACGGTAACCTAGAGGGAAAAATAACTGAGTGAGCTTGAGCTTTCCAGGATGCTTAAAATACAAATAGACTTAAATTAAGTTACCTTTTAAAGACCATTGTAAATAGTAAGAATAATCGCATGACTTTAATTCTTTTCCATTAGACCCAAGCTTCTTTGGTTGCGAATCTAGTGCAAATAGAATAACCAACATCTTTCACATAGTGTAAACGTTGCACAATAATATATTTTATTAAGTTACAAATGGATTTGTTACCAAGAAGTAACAATGTTCAATTGAGGGACTAATATAAAATGATTTCACAATTATCTGATAATTTAAATATAGAATTAATTTCACGATTATCTGATTATTTAACTATAGAATTAAGTACGTGTATCAAACAACAAATGTATTTGTTTCCTTGCGTTACTGCGTGGGTTACGTAATGCAGACGTAAGGTTTGAGGGCTTATAACGCTAAAATTCAAGGTATGATTCTCAAGGCGAACTTAACACAGATTCTGCAGCTTTGCGCTCCAAACAAAACAAGCGAAGGCTAAGCTATAACGTGGTCAGTCATCCTCAAGCCTGAATGTTCTGGAAGACTGTAAAACATCAGTTTAAATAAGGGATTGACATGGCCAGGTGGTTAAGGTATCCGACTCGTAATTCGAGAGTCGTTGGTTCGAATCCCCGTCACACCAAACATTACTCGCCCTTTCAGCCGAGGGGACATTATAACGTGACGGGTCAATCCCACTACCACAAGAGCTGGCGGTGGTTAGTGATGACTAGCTGCCTTTACTCTAATCTTATCCAGATAAATTAGAGGCAGATAGCCCTCGTGTAACTTTGCACACAATTTAAAAACAAACAAAACAATTTTTTGGGATATTTTGCAAACCGGGAAGAACAAAAGTTAATTAAATCAAACAATTAATACTTTCATCAAGATGAAAATTTCTTATTATGTTTTTGAACAAATTACAAACGAAATGAAGAAAACGGAAAAAAAAGTTAATATAACTTGGAGTAAAATTTAATGGGACATTTTGATTAAATACGTTATAACAATGCTTGAATGACTGGTTTGTTTTGAATTTCGCGCAAAGCTACACGAGGGCTATCTGCGCTAGCCGTTCCAAATTCAGCAGTCATCACCATCCACTGCCAACTATTTTACCAACGAATAGTGGGATTGACCGTCACATTTTAACACCACCACAGCTAAAACGGTGAGCATGTTTGGTGCGACAGGGATTCGAAGCCGCGCCCGTCACATTGCGAGTCGAACGCCTTAATCCACCTGGCCATGCCGGGCCTAAAAGGCTGTGAGCAGTTATTAAAACAAAAGAGAGACACATAAAATATTAACTGTTCACCCAACTCAAGTACTTCCACCGAGTTTCTGTTGCACTAAATATGAAGTTTAATAAAACTGTGACAAACACCACACCAACATTATTTATAAAATACAATGTGATAACTGCCACGACTTCTATATTGAAGAAACAAGTAGAAAAATGGAAACCAGATTCAAAAAACATAAAAAGTCACCTTCACACGTTTTCGAACACTGCAAGTCAAATAAACACAACATAACCATAGAAAACACTCAAATACTAAATAAAGAAACAAACATAAACAAACGCAAAATTAAAGAAACCTTACTTATACAACAACTTAAACCCAAAATAAACCAATATAAAGGAACGCCTTTATATCTATATTAATATATATAATCCAACATCTAAGCACGCCCTCTATATTCCTACATGCAGTTACACACCCTCTTCAAACATGTAGTCAGCTACTGGTCAGTAACCTTTTCTTTCTTTGTGAATCTAACGGTGACCGAAGAAGGTCAAAACATTGTTCGCTCCTCTACATAGTGTTTTCTCTACCCATACCAGCCGTTTTTACATGTATAAAAGTTTGCTTAACACAAACAACACTTTAAATGTTACCTTTCTATAGATGTCAGTTCCTGATGATTCTGGGTAAACTAGGGGATCATTTGACAAGACCGATAAAAGATCGCATCCTAAACTGGACTGTCGAAAGTTGAAGGCCAAGCACTGATCGTTTTTCGCACATTCATTTGCACACATCATGGTTCCAACGCTATAGAAGGATTTCAACGGTATTTCGTTGGAAATGCGATTTTTTGCAAAAAGGACGAAACTATTTTGTTTTAGGCTAAAGGCCAAGCAGATAAAGAGAAAACATTTGATCACAGAAATAGTAATTGCAAATCTCATTTTGATTTTCGATTCGAAATTGGTAAGTTTGTATCCAGGGATGATTTAGCGTCGTAGAATGTGTTACCTGCACCAAGTGATACAAACCTTTTAATTCTTGAACTGAAAATAAAGACCTAACCGTTTTCGCGCGTGCAACACAGGTATCTCGAAAACCACGTAACACATTCGTGTCTGTACAAACATGGCGTGTCGTGTAACTTTTGTTTATTTACTGGAACATCAGGTATTTGAAATTTTGTCAACTTCTTTATCATTATTTCAGCTACATAATAATTTATTTATTAGTATACAATGAAATTTTCGTTTTACAGACTCTGTGTCTATTTTTCCTGCATTCATTTCTCGATGAAATTCATCACTTTATTTGCAATGTTCAAAATTTGTTAAATGAGAAATAAGCTTATATCACATCTATAAGATTAATTGTGCTCGAAATAAGTTTATATCGCATCTATGAGATTAATTGTGTTCTAAACAAGTTCATATCACATCTATAAATTTAATTGTGCTCGAAATAAGTTTATATCACACCTATAACATCAACTGTGCTTGAAACAAGTTTATATCACATTTGTTAGATCAATCGTTCAGAGTGTATTTTCGCCCATGCTGTATTGTTGTTGTAAATCGTTTGTCAATCAGGGTTTGTTCCTGGTGCGTTCTTGAAACAGCTTGCATAAGTCAAACAATGCATAAGCCTAATCATGACACATTGCAACTGAATAAACGTGTGATAATCAACCGTCGTTACATTGATGCTCTACACAGGAATATAAACAGTTTGATAAAGTAAGGTCTCTTGTTTATACAGTGCCTACACACTATCTCTGTCACTGACACAACAGTATATAAATGTTTTCGGACTTACAACGCTAAATTCCGTATTTCGACACCTGTTGTAGGCAGAGCATAGATAGCCTATTGTGTTGCTTTGCACTTAACTCCAAGTAAAAAAAAAAATTCGGGTGGGGAGGTAGGGTGTTACGTATTATAATTTATTTCAGACGTATGTTAACGTATTACAATTTCAAATAACCGAAAATTTAAATTACAATTTAGAAGCTAATAAAATGTTAATATGTATCAAATTTATGATATTTGCCAACAAGATCCACACACATATACACAAATTTATTTTTAACATAAATATATTTTAATACATAAACAAAGAACAGTACAATTTATAATAACAGTTATTGCCATTAGTTATTATAAATAATGATTTATATACAATAGTTTTATAAACTTACAGACAATACTGAGTCTTATATCCGGTTAAAAACTATCCAGGTCCGCAAGGAGAAAATTAATTCTTTGTTGATACACTTGTACACTTCTTTTATGGCTAACTAACTTGAAGCACCCGTAAGTTTTCACTGGTGACAATAGCTAATGTCCTCGTAGAAATAGTAACGTCTGAAGTTAATTCACTGAAGTTAAACGGTTTGTAATGTTCGAGATATATAAACATTCCTGGCAAAATTCTGTAGTTTCCACTTAATTAGCGTTAATCACAATTATAGCTTTCGAGGCCTATCGCACAATGAATGTAGCTGTCCAATAATAATACCCTGTCTCTCGGCTAGTCGCTTTTTATAGAATCACGCGAGTTTGTAGACATTTCAACAATGTTCAAGCGCGTTTTGGTAAAACAAATATTGTAGATTCTTATTCTAAAGAATCTTCTACAAATTTCGAGAACAGGTAGGACTTCCGTAACACGCAGTCAAGAATATATGTCACATACAAGAAAGAAAACTATACTGAAACAAACGTAAGTTTTAAAATAAACGTATAACAGTAAATCCGTTACAGGGGGTTGGGTGAGATTTGGTACTTTAGGCATGAATATGAGCTAAAAGGTCATATCAGATACTTCAAAGCCCAGATACAGTAGTCCCAATTTAGGACTTCTCACTAGCATAAGGGCAATCACACAAGAGCCCTTTTTGCTTACACAGCTACTGATAATGAAAAATCAGGAATGGTTATCTAGACGTACAGTCCGCAGCCCAGAATGTAAACTACAAAGCCACGTCTGACTCCATTAACTAATTAATGGAGAAGTTAAATGCGCACTTTAAAATTATTCCCAGATCAGAAAGTTTAGGACGTATCGTATTTGAATAAAAAACAGAACCACAATTCAAAACGAAGATACGTAACGTTCACTTCTGAATTTCATATTCTGAAATTTCACGTTTTCTTTCCTTGAAGCATTGTGCGGGTTCACAATAATCATACCTTTTATTATGTGTACAATATTAAACACTTTTCGTTAATTATGGAACATTTCGACCGTAGTTTTTGCGAGAATAATATGTGTTTCTGCAATAAAATTTCGCTCCATATTGAAGCAACTGATATTTCAGGCGTTGCTAAAATTTTGTGACTGCGATGATATGAAAGCGCTAGTTTCAGGATTTGTTTTGTTTTGAATTTCGCGCAAAGTTACACGAGGGCCATCTGCGCCAGCCGTCCCTAATTTAGCGGTGTAAGACTAGAGGGCAGGCAGCTAATCATCACCACCCACCGCCAACTCCTGAGTTACTCTTCGACCAACGAATAGTGGGATTGACCGTAATATTACAACGCCCTCACGAATGAAAGGGTAACCATGTTTGGTGTGATGAGGAGTCAAACCCGCATCCCTCAAATTACGAGTCGAGCGCCCTAACCACCTGACCATACCGGGTACGTCTGCACTGGCTGTTTCTTATTTTGAAGTGGTAGACTAGAGTCAAGGCAACTAATGAGCATCAATCATCGCCAATCTTTGGTTACTCTTTATTCAACGAATACTGGGATTGGCATTGTAATTCTTCCATGGCTGAAAGGACGAGTATGTTCGGTGCCACGTGTCGTTTCGGAAACCTGCAGATTTCAAATGAAGTACGTCACACTTTAAAGACCTCTTTCCTCCACAACGATCCAAGCACAAGAACATGGAGGAGCCTGGTTAGCATGTGATTCGCCAACAGAGAAGATAGCCATCTTTTTCAGAACGTCATGAGATAATTTGTATCTAAGAAAACACAAATAATTACCAACAAGTGAATTCACGTTTCGTGTGCACCAGAGAAAATGATATTTTGAGTTGCTTATTCGAGAAACTTTCTCCTTCCAAATTGAAGTGAAAGAAAAAAATGGTAATTTAAAAAATATTTCCATAGAAGCTTATACGAGGGCTAACACAAAGTGCAGTAATGTACCAAACATAACATATCTTAATATTTAATACGAAATACTAGAATCATGGTATGCCCGAATATTTATAGTTATAGTAAAATCGTGATGTTACTAAATATTTATAGAAAAATAGCAAACTATGATATGCCTTAATATATATAAGCATAGCAGAATCATGGCATAGCTAAATATTTATACATTATAGCATGATTATGATATGTCTGAATACACTTATTTGTGCATTGAACCGAAAGGTAATACCAGGCTAATTATTTGCCTTATTGGTTTACACGTGTGCTTAATGTCTGTCTTTCGTGTTTTGTTTCAGGACTTCGAGCAAACATATATAAAGACTGTTTACACATCGTCGTCTCTAATTTCGATCTGATAGATTTGTGGAAAGGCAGCTGTCAACAGTACCATGTTTCTAACCGGTCCTTCATAAAAATAACTGGTCCTTACAAGATTTAACTGACCTACTCCAAGAACATACATACACATATTATATGTATAGTGTTTTAACATTTTTTCGTAACATTTTCCACGTCTTGCGGTCTAACTTGTGTGTTAATTCAATTTAGCAGATTGCAGGTAAGAAATTTTAGCTGAAAAAAAAACAGTTTTTTATCATATCGCTCTTAGAACATACTTAACCTTTATAATAATACAGACAAACATAAAACTATAATTAGATGACACACTAATGGCTGTGATGTATGCGTGAGGGTAAAACAATGTTAGCTTGAATTTTTTTCTTTAATTTCACTATCTGCGCTAGCTGTCCGTAATTTAGCAGTGTAAGACTAGAGAGAAGGCAGCTAGTCATCACCACCAACCGCCAAAACCTGGGGAACTCTTTTACCAACGAATAATCAGATTGACCGTCACATTATAACGCCCCCACGGCTGAAAGGGCAAGCATGTTTGGTGCGACGGAGATTTGAACCCACGACCCTTAGATTACGAGGCCAACTTGGCCGTGTTGGGCCTGCTTGAAAATTAAATCCAAAATGTGAATAACAGTTAGAGCACTATATATCTGTCCCGGCATGGCCAGGTGGATTGGTACGCTCGACTCGTAAGCTGCGGGTTCGAATCCCGTTCGCGCCAAACGTGCTCGCTCCTTCAGCCGTGGGAGCGTTATAGTGTAACAGTTAATCCCACTATTCAGCGATAAAAGAGTAGCTCAAGAGTTGGCGGTGGATGGTAATGACTAGCGACTTCACCTCTAGTCTTACACTACTAAAGTACGGACGCAAATAACTCTCGTGTGGTTTTGCGCGAAATTCTAAACACAGAAACACTATTTACATGATTGTATTCTTATGAATACCTAGTTTTACGTTTTAGTTCGAAATACGTGGTTTCCCAAATCCAGAGATTTTACTATTTTGTTCAAGTTTTTTTTTAAAAAAGACTATCTCGGTAAGGCTGTCGTAATTGGTTATATGTCCTTGTTGTCATTAGTGGCGGAACCAATCTCTTAAATCTAATTATTATAAGTGTAATATGTTATTATAATTATAATTATTATATTTTATAAGTTTAACCTTCTTATTAGTTAGTCGTTATCCTGAGAAATATTAACTCCATGTTAAAACTGCCTGAATTCGGTCTCACCTCCTTCTCAGTGTTAAAACTGCCTAAATTCGGTCTCACCTCCTTTTCTATGTAAAAACTACCTGAATTCGGTCTCACCTCCTTCTCTGTGTTAATACTGCCTGAATTCAGTCTCACCTCCTTCTCTGTTTTAAAACTTCCTGAATTCAGTCTCACCTCCTTCTGTGTGTTAAAACTGCCTGAATTCAGTCTCACCTCCTTCTCTGTGTTAAAACTGCCTGAATTCGGTATCACCTCCTTCTCTGTGTTAAAACTGTTTGAATTCAGTGTCACCTCCTTCTCTGTGTTAAAACTGCCTGAATTCGATATCACCTTCTTTTCTGTGTTAAAACTGCCTGAATTCGGTCTCACCTCCTTCTCTGTGTTAAAACTGCCTGAATTCGGTCTCACCTCCTTCTCTGTGTTAAAACTGCCTGAATTCGGTATCACCTCCTTCTTTGTGTTAAAACTGCCTGAATTCAGTCTCACCTCTTTCTCTGTGTTAAAACTGCCTGAATTCAGTCTCACCTCTGTGTTCTCTGTGTTAAAACTGCCTGAATTCAGTCTCTTCCTCCTTCTCTGTGTTCAAACTGCCTGTTAAAACTGCCTGAATATCACCTTCTTTTCTAGGTTAAAACTGCCTGAATTCAATCTCACCTTCTTCTCTGTGTTAAAACTGCCTGAATTCGGTCTCACCTTCTTTTCTGTGTTAAAACTGCCTGAATTCGGTCTCACCTCCTTCTCTGTGTTAAAACTGCCTGAATTCGGTATCACCTTCTTTGTGATAAAACTGCCTGAATTCAGTCTCACCTCTTTCTCTGTGTTAAAACTGCCTGAATTCAGTCTCACCTCCTTCTCTGTGTTAAAACTGCCTGAATTCAGTCTCACCTCCTTCTCTGTGTTCAAACTGCCTGAATTCGATATCACCTCCTTTTCTAGGTTAAAACTGCCTGAATTCAATTTCACCTTCTTCTCTGTGTTAAAACTGCCTGAATTCGGTATCACCCCCTTCTCTGTGTTAAAACTGCCTGAATTCAGTCTCACCTTCTTTTCTATGTTAAAATTGTCTGAATTCAGTCTCACTTCCTTCTCTTTGTTAAAACTGTTTGAATTCGGTCACACCTCCTTCTCTATGTTAAAACTGCCTGAATTCCTTCTCACCTATTTCTCTGAGTTAAAACTGCCTGAATTCGGTCTTACCTCTTTGTCTGTGTTAAAACTGCTTGAATTCGGTCTCACCTCCTTCTCTGTGTTAAAACTGCCTGAATTCGGTCTCACCTCCTTTTCTATGTTAAAATTGTCTGAATTCAGTCTCTCTTCCTTCTCTGTGTTAAAACTGCCTGAATTCGGTATCATCTCCTTCTCTGTGTTAAAACTGCCTGAATTCAGTCTCACCTCCTTCTTTGTGTTAAAACTGCCTGAATTCGGTCTCATCTCCTTCTCAGTGTTAAAACTGCCTGAATTCAGTCTCACCTCCTTCTCTGTGTTAAAACTGCCTGAATTCGGTCTCACCTCCTTCTCTCTGTTAACACTGCCTGAATTCGGTCCAATCTCTCTTTGATAGAAAGGCCGGGTACTTTATCTGCTCAACTAAGTATTCGCCATTAAATAAAACTTGAAACAACTTACTGAATGTTTCACTGTTGCATTCATAAATAGGCACACACCACAAGCAAGATCTAAAAATTCATTAACCACCTACAGTATAACTATCATTAGTTGACGTTATTGTTACCAAGACATAAAACTCGTATCCAACAGGAGTGTACAAAAAATCCACAAGCGATGAATACCTAGACTGTGAATCAAATCACCTTAATAATGTAAAGACCACTAACTTAGGCTGGTACGTTTCCAAAAAATATAAGATTTGCCTTTTCGAAGATGCTAAGGATAAGAAAGAGAAACACGTCACTACAATCTTTATTAACAGTCGGTACCCAGAAGATAAATCCCAGAAATAAATTGGAAGAAATTAATAACCATACTACTCTATCAAAGATGTCTCTGAACACAATAAATGTAGAAGACTCGGTTTTACCGATATATTTGCAATAAGCCCATAAAGTTAGAGAAGAGGATTATACCATAATAACAAAGTATCACACACGAGAGAAAGAAAGACAAATAACAGATAAGTTAGCTTAAAAGACAGTAAAACCTGGATCCCTCTGTTAGAAACATAATTTTTGTTAGTTGATTCAAGTTCGAATATGAAAGACCTCAGATGGGTGGATATTATACCAAACATTCTATGAAGAAGAACCAAGAGCAACACAGGACTAGTCCTACTTAGGACTTACCCGAGGAGGGTAGCATATCGGCAGTCGTAATATCTAGTTAGTAAAACGATCATGAAACGTGACGAAATAGTAAAATGAGTTTGATTTATAAAGATAACTGGTCTGTTACATAAAAGAGTGACTACTTTATTTGTTATGGCTTATCTTTTCTTATCCCTTAAATAATATTATTCAAAATTAACTTATTTCTTAAAAATACACATATAAATAAATTAGAAAGACAGTTAACAAACTTATAGCATTTTGAAGTCAAAAGTAAACAAGAAAGATAAATCATGTATTTGATAAATGCTCTATTGTAGCCATACCCGCGCTAGAACGTTTTACTTTTAATTCTAAGTCATGAAAACAATTTGAAATTGTTGTCACGAACTACAGATTATTTGAAGCAGTTGTCTTTCAGCGGGTATTTTTTAAACATGAAGTTTTCTTACACGCTTCTTATCAAGCATCTGTATTATTTAATAATTAATCGTCTGTTTGTGATATCTGAAAATTATATTTACTGTCTGTCTTTGCCAGTGATACAGTCATTGATTGTAACAAATTCGATAAAAGGGAGTAGAGTTGCAGACGAAACTAAGAGGAATAAAATTGACAAAAATTAAAATTTAACACCAATTAAAATCTAACACTAATACAATTCAGAGAAAGTAAATTTATTTAGTCTGATGCAAAATTTAAGGTATAGGTTAGAATTTAGCATGCTGGACTACGTAATCTGGGACCAAGGCTTGAGCTACGATATGCCGCCAAACACGTTCCTAAGTTTTAGTTTTAAGACGACTATAATTTTCAATTTCGCTGTTCAGTTGGTCAACAGTTTTAAATTACTAATGGCTAGTCGTTAACCTGTGAATTCACTAACATGATAGTTTCTCAGCTGGTATGTCGCACAAGTACCAATACCATAGGCCCAGCACGCCCTGGTGGATTAAGGCATTCGACTAGTAATCTGAGGATCGCGGGTTCGAATCACCATCGCACCAAACATGCTCGCACTTTCAGCCGTCGGGATGTTATAATGTGATGGTCAATTCCGCTATTTGTTGGTCAAAGAGTAGCCCAAGGGTTGGCGGTGGGTAGTGATGACTAACTGCATTCCCTCTATTCTTACACTGCTAAATTAGGGACGGCTAGCGCAGATAGCCCTCGTGTAGCTTCGCGCGAAATTCAAAACAAACATGAACAAATCAATATCATAATATTTAAACGTAAAAGTAATGAAATAATCACCAGAAGATGAAGTTATTGCAGTTTTAAAACTGCAATAACTTCATCTTCTGGTGATTATTTCATTACTTGATTTACTGTCATTATTAATAATAACACTATTTGTTTATAGCTTTAAAAGTACTAAAATCGAGCTTAAATTTAGCGATCAAATTGCAGAAAAATGTTCTTTAAAGCATATTACAGGAAAAAGAATGTGTTTGCTTGTTGCTAAGCGTTAAGTTTTCTCCGACCACCATGAATACCAAGACCTGATTTAAAGCATTATAATTTCTCAGAACTTACAGATGAATCACCTGGAGGCCAGAAAAAGAAACGATACGAATACTAAGTATCGGATTACACAATTTCAAACAAAATTTGACCGTGTTAATAAGTCCACCGAACGGCAGCGTATGTTGTGTCAATAGCGAATTGTTTGGTTGGCAGTTTGTTTGTTGTTGTTGTTCTAGATTATTTTAGAGTATATGCTTTAGAGCTATGCTTGCGAGAAACCAGAAAAAAAATTTGTGACACAACTTTATCTAAAGGCTCTAACATTTTAAGCTTGTATTTTACAGTGTTAGTTTGATTCACGAATACAAACGCCTCCTTCTTTACTAGACCACGTGTTTGAAGTCTGTATGACGTAAATCTATCATATGGTCGTCAGCGTTTTGTGGACGAAGAGGGTCGAATTGGTTGTAGTGTAACTATAAGAAACGAAACGTACTGTACTTACAAGTTTTCCGCTGTTACCAGAGTATATATGATTATATACAGGTAAAATAAGCGCAAACTCGAAATATTGTCACGAGTAAATAGTATATTTTTGTAAAAGGTTACGAACTTTTTCAAATATGACTGAAGAAAGTAGAAAAGAGAAAAATGCTCTTGGTTATGAGCATACACTGGTAAGTTATTTCATTTCTTTACTGTTTAACCTGAGTATATAGGCTTAAGTAACGTGCACGTGTGCGAGATAATTGTAAACTAACAGCACCAAAGTTATAGGCAACTATAAGCACTAGTGAAATAATTAATATATGCACATTTAGGTTATATCTAATAGCATAAGTAATTCGCTGATTGTTGAGGGAGATAATTTTAAGATATATTTTCCTTATTTTATAAATTACTAAGAGTTTTTTTAAAAATTAAATACTTAAAACAAATACTTCATAAAAACAGTAAAGATAAAGTACATGAATGAATACAGAAACTTTTCTTCGTTATAAAATGTTAGTTGAATATATTTACAAAAAAAATGTTTATTTTAAAAGGTATTGAAAGCGTTTTCCACAATAACAACTAGTAACTGTGTAACATGTAAAGCTGATGTGAAACTGGTTTCTCATTGTGCAATCTTATGTAAGTCATGACATAGGCAACGTGCCCTGTCACTGTCATTTAAATCTGTTGTAGATTGTGTTTATTCTTCCACAGTTTTTATGCATTTAATGCTTTGGGTGTTGTGCAAAATATTCTGATTTCACAAATACATATACTTCTACAACAAAAAGAAAACATAAATGCAACTTTCTGTATCAAATACTGGATTATTTAGTGTGAAATTAAAGGGCAGTAAAGGATAAAGAATATGAGTGCAGCAGACAGTATTCTTTATTTTCAGAATAAATGGATAGGTAAAATTGAAGACCTTGCACTTTGTTAGGACTTTGGTTAACATGTTTAGTATAGGTTATTAGGCTTATACCAGTACTTAAAAAATATTGTTATGAAGAAAAACAATGAAAATATGCAAGGATTATGTTTGTCTTTCAAGAAGAAGTAAAAATATATTCAGTTAAAGATATTTTTATAAGTAGAGTTATTATTTAAAAAAAAAAGGATGTTAGCAGGCATGTAGTAATATTCACAATATATGTGTTTTCACGTTGTTGCTACAGGATCAAAAGCAAACAAAGCATGTCGATTAAAACTAATCAACTTTACCTGTGGGTGAAATTTAGCATTCTTACAAAATCTGGCATGGGTTTTTTAATTAAGTATTTAAATTATAATAATGAAAAATTAAATCAGTAATTTTTTTGCATAAAGTTTATAAGTAAATCCTTATTAAATTGCAAAAAAAAAAAAGAGTGCAAATGTGGTTTTCTCAAATCCTTTGTTTTCCAGGGTCATAATTAAAAACACAAAAACCTTTTCACAGAAATCTCTTTGTTCAGCATTAATGTTATTGTTGCTACAATTTCTGGGTAATATATATACACTATTGGTTATTTGTATGAATGTGAAATGATACTTCATGTATCAGTATGACAAATTGCTTACCTTTCTAGATGTTTGGCCGTTATAAAGAAGATCTCGGGGAATATGCTAAAGCAGAAGCTCAGAGAGCTAAGTCTTTAAAGGCATTAAGAAAAAAAGAAGAAAAGTTAAGCAGCTTGGATCTTCGGCCCTACAGAAGTAAATGGCAGAGGAAATGTATTGGTGAGGCTTTTAGGAACATATTGTAGACGTTGTATAGATTAACTTAGGTGGACTGTGTTTGTGGTAGTAGTGGTAATGTAGAGATTAGGTTTGGTGGACTATGTTTGTGGTAGTAGTGGTAATGTAGAGATTAAGTTTGGTGGACTATGTTTGTGGTAGTAGTGGTAATGTAGAGATTAAGTTTGGTGGACTATGTTTGTGGTAGTAGTGGTAATGTAGAGATTAAGTTTGGTGGACTATGTTTGTGGTAGTAGTGGTAATGTAGATATTAAGTTTGGTGGACTATGTTTGTGGTAGTAGTGGTAATGTAGAGATTAAGTTTGGTGGACTATGTTTGTGGTAGTAGTGGTAATGTACAGATTAAGTTTGGTGGACTATGTTTGTGGTACTAGTGGTAATGTACAGATTAATTTTGGTGGACTATGATTGTGGTACTAGTGGTAATGTGCAGATTAATTTTGGTGGACTATGATTGTGGTACTAGTGGTAATGTACAGATTAAGTTTGGTGGACTGTGTTTGTGGTAGTAGTGGTAATGTAGATATTAAGTTTGGTGGACTATGTTTGTGGTAGTAGTGGTAATGTAGATATTAAGTTTGGTGGACTATGTTTGTGGTAGTAGTGGTAGTAGTGGTAATGTAGAGATTAAGTTTGGTGGACTATGTTTGTGGTAGTAGTGGTAATGTAGAGATTAAGTTTGGTGGACTGTGTTTGTGGTAGTAGTGGTAATGCAGAGATTAAGTTTGGTGTGACTGTGGCAGTAGTGGTAGTAAGTGGTAATGTAGAGATTTAGTTTGGTGGACTGTGTTTGTGGTAGTAGTGGTAATGTAGATATTAAGTTTGGTGGACTATGTTTGTGGTAGTAGTGGTAATGTACAGATTAAGTTTGGTGGACTATGTTTGTGGTAGTAGTGGTAATGTACAGATTAAGTTTGGTGGACTGTGTTTGTGGTAGTAGTGGTAATGTAGATATTAAGTTTGGTGGACTATGTTTGTGGTAGTAGTGGTAATGTACAGATTAAGTTTGGTGGACTATGTTTGTGGTAGTAGTGGTAATGTAGAGATTAATTTTGGTGGACTATGATTGTGGTACTAGTGGTAATGTACAGATTAATTTTGATGGACTATGTTTGTGGTAGTAGTAGTTGAGTTTTAATCAAATAAATGAATTCATATTTCAAGCAAAGTATTTCATCAATAGTTGTTAGGGTGTGAACACGTTTTCAAAGTTGGTGAGACATGATAATAGTTAATTATAATTGTCATCAGACCTATTATATTTGTTAAAACTGTATTCATTTTCTAATTCCTTCAGGATTCAAGAATTACAAGATTGTAGGGTAAAGGTATTCCAGTAACATCTCGTTTGCCATTACGAGCATATCAGTTGGCAATTACCTGCTTTGGCACTCTTGTGTTTACGTAGATACAATTATTTATTATCAGTAACAGATGACATTTTCTGAAGAATAGTTTGTCATTTATTAATTGTTAATTAATTAATTTGTTTATTAATATGAACTAACTTAAAGTGTAATCAAATGTACATTAAAAATTTGAGTAACCATTGAATTTCTTGAGCTCATTAATGCATTCAAAATGATTACTTTCTTGTTCTTGAAAGATGCCAAAATTTACTCTTTGTTTTAGTTAATTAATTAAAGATTTTTAAACTATTTAACATTAGCAGGAGTGTATAGTACACTTTATCTTTCTTAAAAAATAATTTAGATACAAATTTTGATTTTTTTAATTGCTTCAAGATTTTACTTTATTTTCATGAGTTGTAACAAGTTCTTGAAGGATATTTGTTTATACCTGAAACAATGAGCTAATAAAGTGGTTAAATTTTTTTTTTTTAAATGATTTTTTTTTGTATGAAAAGTGGTTTTTGTAGTTAGATTTATATAGATAGTATCTTTATGTGATTCCATTTGAAGGTTGGATGTCCATATTTTGGAAACACACTTTTGCTAGGCTAGGAGAAGATTGGGTTTTCTTAGCACTGCTTGGTATACTTTCTTCTCTTCTGAGTTTTGCTATGGATTATGGGATTGCTATCTGTCAGAAAGGTAAGTTGATGACCTTGTATCTTATTACATAGATGTACTGGTCACTTTGAATAAGACAAGTGCATTTGTTTACTTTTATAGTATCATGAGTAGATGTATTCATGATGTGCTAAAAACACGTAGGTCCAAGAAGTCTTGATAAAACTGAAAGAGAAACCCTTATAACTTAAGCACTTTCGAAAAGTGGATTTTTCTTTTTCAGGGGCGATCTGGGTGGACGTATTTCAATCTGATGTATGATCATTTTTTTGCATATCAGGGTGGTAGGCTTATTTTTGTAGAAAGAAAGTGCATTTTTGCTTCCACATCACATGATATATTTCATAATGTTTATCAGTCTGCCAAGTAAATAAATACAGGTCCACAATCCCTTTTCTGAAACCCTTGGGGTCAGGTGTGTTTCGGAATTTGGAACAAATGTATCACCCCAGTAGGGTCAAGGACAGCACCCCATAATCATGTACAGTGGTAGTTCTGACATCATACTCTTCAGTAAGACGCTGCACAGACACACCACGATCAAGCTTCTGCAGTAACTCCACTTTCTACGTTATTGATAACATCAGATGCTTCCTGTTCTCACTGTTACCCATAGGGGTCTCTGCAGCTACTTTTGACATTTTCACAGTGAAATTAAACACAAAGTCACAAAATGAAAAGCAAGAAAAAAATAGCGAACCACAGACACATGTTTGACCAGTAGGACAGCTGAGACACAACCGACACTCCTGTCAGACTGCTGAGCAGCTAGGCCACACTGCCACGTCACAACTGAGTGACATGGGTCAAGTGGGTGTGAAGTTGGGTCAGTTGTTATAGTGACGCTCCACACTCCATGAAAAAAAAACTTCAGTTTTTCGGAGCTTTTCGAATTTCAGAACTTCCGGATACGGGATTGTGGACCTGTGTATGGTTGGAAGAACAGCATTCACATGAATGGAAAGTTAGGTAACACTTACAAGAACAAAAATTTTGTTAAGTTTTTAATGACTGCTCAATCATTGTAAAACTCGTACTAGTTAATGGATAAAATTTCCATTTAATAAAAGCTCAAAGAATGTAGAAGTATTGTAGATACTTAAATGCTTGTTGATTACCATTAACTTCAAGATATTTTTATTTCAACTCTTTATAACTGCCATCCCAGAATTACCTGATGATGTTATTTCATTCTACATGGCTTAGGCTGGCATGAATAAAATAACAAAATATATAAGCATTCCATGTTAATAATGAAACATCTCTCATAAGAACAAAAGCCTTCAAGAATATATTGTCTTAATTTACAGGTGTTCACAGACAAAGTAAATGTTTAATTTTAAGAATCATACTGGTCCACTTTTAAGACAATGGGGTAGGGGGCTTATATAAGGCCAGTTTTTATTACCATTGATTAGAAGTTTATTATATAAAGAAACTTTGGTGAATTCAAGAAAATGTAATGAGTTGAAAACTTTTACATGGATTGGTTGAAATTATGTAATTCAAGTATATTATTTATAAGAAACATTTTTCATATATTATCTCAATGTTCTGAAACTGAAGATTAGAGAAATAGTTAACTATATCGAGATACTAATACAATAAAAGTGGGACGTAGATAACTGGGCCAAGTAGAAGTGGTGTTCGGTTTCTACTGTACACCTGTATTTTATCTTTGTTCTTGTGATGTAGGATATGCACATGTTGAATAAAAATAAACAACTTATTTTGGGTAACATTTAAATTGTCTGCATTGTTGTATTTTAGTCTTAAAAAGTTTATTGACAGAAATTAGTGAAAAAATTCAAAAATGGAAAGTACTTTCAAGATAGCTTGAAAATCAAACTGACTGTGTTTTTGTTATTTGTATTTTGGATTAATTTATTATATGCATTCCGTCTTTCAACTATAAACTAAAAATAAAACTTGAGGTTTAGGCACACACAGAATAAAGTAAGATTATAGCCCCTTTTTATTTTGTCAAATGGTTCAAGATTAACTTCACGGCTTGTGAGACAACCAAGGGTGCTTGGAAACATCTGTTTCTCTTCAGCCCCACACTTGAGATTAAGATTAGGTGTTTGTGGTGTGGGGTTAAAAATCCAGCTTAGGGGATCCATGATTTGGCACTTGGAAGGAAAATTTTGAGCCTCGCATGTCAGGAACAGGTGGAGTGAAGGTGACAAAAGGGCCAGATTGATTTGGGGTGGGTGGGTGATGATCATCCGTAGTAGGTTAAGCAAGGAGATGCAGGCATCAGCATGTCTGGTGATATACGGGAAAAAAACAAACGAAGAAGGAAATAGAGAGAGAAAATAAAATAATAGAAGATCTGTATCTCCCTGCTCGTGATAATTGTTGTAGTGAGTCAGGTGAGAAGCTTCAACAACAATTCTTTTGAAAATGTTGTTCACGAAGCTATTCATAATGGACATAGCTTTGCTGGAGATTCCAGTATCTGGGTTGATCTGCTTAAGAACCTGGGCATTTCAGGCCTTCTTCACAACTTTTCGTGATGCTTGTGGAGGCATATTGAAAAGAAGCTAGTTATTTAATATATTTTATAGCCAATTTTTAAAATTAGGCCTAAAACTACTATTTACTTGCCACGAATGGGGCTCATCAAATGGTAAGAGTATCTAAAGATTTAAAAGGTCAACAAAATACCCAGACTAATGTTATATGTGAGTGGATTTTCTAGTGCAAGTAGCTCGTGTGTATGTGATGCTTTCTTGTGTTAGGGTAAAAGGTTTCCTTGTAGTTGGTAACATGTCAAAATCATGTAGAAAACTAAATATAGAATCATAACTAATTTAATAATTTTAAATTCTTGGTCAAATAATTTATTAACTCTATTAATTCATGCCAGAGTTAAATTATAATTAAATATTCTTAGTTCCAACTTATGTATAGTTATCAATATACGAGATTCAAGCATTCCCTGTCAATAATGAAACACTTATCTCTCACAAGAACAAAAGCTTTCAAGAATATATTGTCTCAATTGTACAGACATTTAGAGATATAGAGTGTGTATGATTTTAAGAATTGTACTGTCCCAATTTTAAGACATTGAGGGGGGGAGGCTTATGTAAGTCAAGGGAAGTCAGTTTTTATAACCACTGATTAGAAGTTCACCACATGAGAAAACATTTGTAATTCAAGAAAATGTAATTAATTGTAAACTTTCATGTAGACTTGATGGAGTTACGTAATTCAGGTATATTACTCAGAATACTCGTATATAAGATCCTAAATAGTTAATAGTATCCACCTAGAAAGACTTGCCAGTGAAGTCGATATTACAATGAATTAAAGTTATAATTCATATTCTAAAACAAATTTGTTGTCACATCTGAGAATCTTCTAACAAATAGATTTGTTTAATTTTTCTGTTAGGTTTACTATTTATTACTTCCATTTTCAGTGTTAAATTCATATGGAGATTTATTTTGTGTAGAGTCGTAAATTAGTTAAGGGAAATAGTGAACAAAGTATTGATAATTTGAAGAATTATGGCAGTTTTCTCAATATGTTTCTTTCTAGTTTCATGTATTCTTTTATTACTGACTATTACATACGTATTAAATGTTACGAGTGGAGATATTTGAAGTTTTTAAAATATTAAACCACTTAAGCAGCTCTATCATCAATAGTTCTTCATTACACTTGTGATTCTATCTTTCACCATATGGTGATAAAACAGAACATTTATGGTCAGTTTGTTTTCAGTGTTATGGTAATAAAACAAGTTGTGGAAATGTAAAAGGATTTAGATAAAAAATTACCATCAGTTGATTTTGCCACTGATTTTATTAGCAAGTATTTTCAATGGCATTACTATACACATGGGAGTTTCATAAATCTTAAGATCAGTTGTGTAGAAACAAAATTAAGTTTTGGCTGTCTTCCCATCTTTGTGCTTGTGGCATCTTAAGAGTGTAAACTGGTGTCTTTGCCAGAAATGTAGTGAGATATATTACTATGCCATAGCAGTCAGCTTGTTAAAACTTACCACCAGAGGTCTACATTGTGGGTATTAAATCATGATTAAACTCTTAACTTCAACAAATCATCATAACGTAAGGCTTTTTGTGTGGTTTTCTTTTAAATTTTATTTTTAATTTTTGAATAATTTTTAAGTCATAACACTTAAATCTGACATCTGTGCTATTTGAATTGTATCACTAAACACACTACAAAGATCTGTTCTGTAAAGCTTTCTAAAGTTTAGCTGATCCCATTTCCAAAGATTTAAGATTTTTTTTAATTCAAAAATATCCTTCAGACAGATTTTACTAAGTGTTAGGTTTTACATCATAGTTTTTTTAAAGGAAAAGTTCATTAAACCTTTTTTGTATTGTCTTTTTCAAGCTTCATGTGTGAAAGTACAAAAAGAATATACATATATAACTGACATGTAATTTTGAGTATTCAAACATGTTTGCTTGCAAGTGTTATTCATTTATTCTTAGAAAAACCCTTGTCAAAAATGCATATTTTCAAATATGAAGAATGTGGTGTTGAAGCAAGTTCTTTATCTACTGGAAAAGTAATTCAAACTAATATTGTGTTTCATTAATGTTTAGATTTGATAGTATATCATCAATGGTCATCTTTTAACTCTGGTAGTTTAGAGTTCATATTGTGTAAAAGCTCGTGTTGTAAGTCACATATTTGAGCTTTGATATGATATCAAACCTCATCATGTAATTTGAGTGATTTAACATTGATGTGATGTGAAAGCTAATCTTGTAACTTGGGTAGTTTAACTTTGATATGATGTCAAAGTTCATCACATAACTTGGGTAGTTTAACTTTGATATGGTGTCAAAGTTCATCACATTACTTGGGTAGTTTAACTTTGATATGATGCCCAAGTTCATTACATTACTTGGGTAGTTTAACTTTGATATGATGCCCAAGTTCATCACATAACTTGGGTAGTTTAGCTTTGATATGATGCCCAAGTTCATCACATAACTTGGGTAGTTTAACTTTGATATGGTTTCAAAGTTCATCACACAACTTGGGTAGTTTAACATTGATATGAAGTCAAAGCTAATCTTGAAACTTGGGTAGTTTAACTTTGGTATGTTGTCAGCGCTAATCTTCATATTTGCATAGTGTAGCTTGTAACTGTTGTAGTTTAGCTTTGATGTATTAAAATAATTTAACACATGCATATCTTTTTGCAGTAAATCTGTAGAATAAGTTCTTGTTGACTCAGTCACACACCTATGCAGTTGAATTGTAAATAAAATGACTTGAGCAATAAATAAAAATGTTCATTTTCATTCCAGCTCGCATCTGGTTGTATCGAGATCTCACTGAACATCCAGCTCAACAGTATTTAGCCTGGCTAGCTTTTCCTTTGATCCTTATGCTGTTCTCTGCAGGTTTTGTTCATATTGTTGCTGCTCAAGCAGTGGGTAAGTTTAAAAACATTGGAATGAGTTATGAGTACAGAAGATGTTAATGTTAATATATATCATTATAGGCATGGTTTTAAATTAAGGTAAATATATATATATATATAACCTGATAAAGAAGAGTTATAATTATATCTCATGGATATTAACACTTTTATTGATAACCGCATAAGAATGTTTGGATCTTCATGTCAACAAAGATGACCTAGGAGGGTCGAAACATTGCTCTCTGCTCATCAATAAAAGTGTTAATACTCATACCAGTCGTTCTGAGATACATTTTTATTTCAAGTGGGTTTCTCGTCATCAAGAATAGCTATAATCAGTCTGTATGAAGTTGAACATGCTGTCCCGTGAATTTGGTTGATAAAGTTCTTTACTTCTGATAAACTTGCATGGGTTGGTTTTGAGACTGATTTTCTTATTTATCTACAACCACATTTTCTGTATGTTTCTTCAACTGTTATCTGGCTATAGTTGAGAGAGATATCTTATATCTAAAGTACTGTAATCTGGTTTTTATTTCCTTTATTTCCAGGTGCCTAAAAACTCACACAAAGGTCATTTTGTCAGTGTGTTAAACAGGGTGAAGTTTATTAGCTGACCCACTGACATGTAGAACAGCAAGTGATAAAGTTATCAAATTACATGTGGTTAACATTGTTTGTTTGTTTTTCTTCAGTGTTTTATGATTAGAAACTAATTCCTGTAGTGCTTAACATCTGTTTACTTTTTCGTTTTATTTTTGTTGTTAGACATTGGACATTTATGTACTGATTTTTTTCTTCAAGTTTGTTATTGTAATTGTGATAAATATGTATTGTACAAAAGGATTTGTGTATATAATGAATAATTATATCTATGACAAAATAATTCTATATATTTTAAGATATTTTTAGTTGACAGCTATTTTGTTAATAAACAGATTGTTTAATAAAAAAAAATTAAAATTTGTGATTTGTACAGGACAAATGTTTCTGATGTTTGAATAATAATTAGGTGTTTTTTTTGTTGGTGTTAATTCTATCAGCTGACTCAGCTCACAGATACTGCAAGTCCAAATGTAAACAAACACACCACTCATCACAGCTGCACTTGTATAAGTTTGAGTGGGTTGTTAGAAATTGCTTGTTGCCATCCTATTACCAAGAGTGCTATTTAATATATGGTTTCATCAGTATCATCTGATACAGTGTTAAGTTGTATTCCTTATTCACAGCTGACTTCCATCAGTTAGTTTGCTCTGTTACTGGTGTTTATAAAGAAATTTATACAAGCTGAATTAACTTAACTGAATTAACTTAATATACAATGCTTGTAAATTTTCTTACATTGTTTTATACAAAATTAGCTTACAAATGCCTGGTATGCATTATCCTTAGATTTTGATGTTAGTTTTGTGTTTGTTCTGTTTTTGATTATAATTATCATTACCTTCTAATCAAAGCAAAGTAACTGTGTAGATAAGAACAAATGTTAACTTAATAAACAATATGGATAATTTTTTTTAAAAGGGGAAAACTAATAGCATTGAATGTGATAAAACAGTTTAGAAGAAACTTACAATTATGGTTCAATGATACATCAGTAAGGTACTCTTACTGTACCAATATTTCTGGCCCAAATCTTTTTAATATCTTGTTGGCTAGAACAATTTTAAGAGGTTTAAGTTCTAAATCCATACACTAAGCTAAAAATGCAAAATAATCATGAGAAGCATAAAAGAATTTAAAACATATATTTACACATGCACACACATGATGTAATAACCAGTAATAGTGATGAAACTAAAGTAAAAAATTAGCCATATCTTTGCTTAGCTATTTGCACAGAAGTGTGATATATTTTTTATAAGTAACACTTCACATGTTACCAGAAATTTCTTTGTCTCAAAAAAGAGACAATTATTATATATAATTATTATATAAAAATGACTCATATAAGTATTTTAATTTCTTTCTAGGATCTGGCATTCCTGAAATGAAAACAATTCTTCGAGGAGTTGTGCTTAAAGAATATCTCACATTTCGAACATTAGTGTCCAAGATGGTTGGTCTCACTGCCTCTTTAGGCAGTGGAATGCCACTAGGCAAAGAGGTAATTCTTACTTGTTCTATGGGAAATTGTCAGATCATATGGTAGCTTGCTTATGTGTTAACTCTTGAACTTTGGTTCAGGTCACTCTTGAAAGAAATGCAGAAACTGAAATTACCACGCAAAAAAACTGGCATTTATCTAGTGACCTGAGAAAAGACCCTAGGATAGATCTTGTTTGTGAGATAAATGTTTAAGCTACTGGTACGTACTACTATACATGACAATCTTTCGTATTGGGCAAAAGATCTCGCTGGCTTCTGATATAGCATATACAGTACATTTGGCATATTATAATGCAGTGGTTCCCAACTTCTTTTATGCCCTGCACCCCTAAAAAAAATTAATATGTTCTTGCATTCCTCACAGTAATTATTTATTTGAGAATAAAGGTGAAGGTAGCCAAAAGAAATGTTATCTCACACCCCCTGGAATGCTATCTTGCACCCCCAAGGGATGCGAGCACCCCTAGTTGGGAACTACTGTTGTAATGTATTCTACATTAATTGAACTTGAAGTCTTTTAACAGTCATTGTAAATTTGTAGATCTTTTTTGAGACAGGTAGAATGCAGAACTAAAGTTATTCTTTTTAATATTAAAGACATATAAAAGAGTGACTGAAAGTCAACTTGGTCCTTGACATTTATTTTTTGTTAATGTTACTGGAGACAGTGACTGAATCATCTGAATTTGTTTCGTTGGTTTCAGTCAGAATTTGTTTTCTACTTTTATAATGTTATGTGATAAACATTCATATACTGTTGTTTAACACAAATTTATCAGAAATGTGTTTATAAAACGAAGTAAATAAAATGTTCTGTTACGAATAAAGTAACATATCTTTTTGAAATGTAACTGGTAAAAAATGGTTAATTCACTCCTGTATTTTTTTCTTTTGAAACTGAATGTTGCATTTTTTTTAATGAACATATGGTAATTTGTTTATTGAGTGAAGTGTACCTAATTAGGTGTAATACTTGGAAAAAAAAGACCAGTGTAGTTTGCTCTACTTATTTCATAACTTTTTTTACTCCAAATTAGGATACGTTTCAAAAAAATTTTGTTTTAATGAAATACATATATTTTTTTCACATTATATATGTAGTTTCCTTCAGAGATTTTTATAAAATGTTAACAGTTGTTATCTCACTGGGAGTACTTGGGAGTATGTTATAGTAGTATAAAAATGATAATACTTGTTAATTGTAAAATCTGTATATTTAAAATGTGGAAAAACAAATGTAGAAGATCTAAAACTTGTAATGCAGTTTGAAAAAATTGTAACATCATGAAAATGTAGCAATTAATATCTTTTTTACTCTAATATATGAGTATGTATTTATTATTTTTCCGCAGTATTCTTCATCAATTTGTTGATAAGTTTAAACATTAACTTGATTTTGATTAAATGTTTCAGGGTCCCTTTGTACATGTGGCAAGCATAGTAGCCACCCTTCTCAGTAAGCTTGTGACATCCTTCAAAGGTATATATGAGGTAAGGACTGCATTATATCATTATGAAGTGGTAATATTTATTTTGATGCTATTCAAATTGATGGATATAAAGAGAGAGAATCCTCAAGGATTTCGAACTATGATTAATTTGCTACATGTGTAGCTGAGACTACATTAATATGTCATTATATGTAGTGTTAACGCTCACCTATCTTATTCATGTAGTGCTTATGCTCACCCATTTAATACATGTAATGCTAATGCTCACCCATTTAATACATGTAATGCTAATGCTCACCCATCTAATACATGTAATGCTAATGCTCACCCATCTATTGTATGTAATTTTAATGCACACCCATCTATTGTATGTAATGTTAATGCTCACCCATCTAGGTATATGTAGCATTAATGCTCACCCATCTAGGTATATGTGGCATTAATGCTCCCCTGTCTAATTATACTTGTATTGTTAATGCAACCTTTCTAGGTATATGTGGTGTTTATGCAACCTTTCTAGGTATGTGTGGTGTTGATGCTCACCCGTCTAGGTATACTCGTAGTGTTGATGCTCATCCGTCTAGGTATATGTGGTGTTGATGCTCGCCCGTCTAAGTATATGTGGTGTTGATGCTCGCCCATCTAAGTATATGTGGTGTTGATGCTTGCCCGTCTAAGTATATGTGGTGTTGATGCTCGCCCGTTTAGGTATATGTGGTGTTGGTGCTCACTTGTCTAAGAATACTTGTAGTGTTTTTGCTCTATCATGTAGTACATTGAACAATGCTGCCAATTTGATCATATATCTTTTAAAGAAAATACATCGTATTAAAATTATTTTATTAATGGTGGACATATAAAAATATACATATACAGAATATTTTTAACAACTGCACTTATCAACATTTTAATTTAATTTGAAATTGGGTGAAAGCAAACAGTCTAAAAAATGGATGTAAGAAAACTATCAGCAGCATACAATATTTTCCTACTTTATCGTTTGCAGTTGCAACTGGAAAAAAATTGACATTTGCAAAAAATTAAAAAGACTATTTACTCTAGAGCTGGAATATATCTTGTGGTGTTTTAACATTACAAATTCTTTTGTTGTGATCAGTTCTGTTTGAGCCCTAAAAGCTCTGTAGTGGCAAAACAAGTTAAAACAAAACATATAGTTGACTAATTAGCAAAGATGTAGTTAAAACCACATAGGTGACAAAGATATCCACATGAAGGACGGTTTTGATTAGGCATTTTCAGGAATTGCTGAACATGGATATGCCAGACACAAGTTTTAATAATTTCTCTGTTTTAACAAGCAATTCAAACAGAATGTAAAGCTATAGACAATATACAAGATATCCAACAAGAAACAAAGCTTTGCTAATCGGACAACAAAATGTTGAGATATGCCAAGTTTTAAATGTTTTTATTTAGCGAAGGATGACATTTCCAGCTAATGCTCGTTGTTGAATCGTTCAGATGGTTGTAGAGTGCTAGCTTGATATGTCATACGTTTTTAAATAAAAATATTAAAAAATCTTGCAGATTGTTCAACCCATTAACAAACATTCCTCATCATTCTGTTGTCCAATTGGCATAATTTTTCTTTTGTTGCATGCCTATAGCCTTACGTTCTGTTTGAATTACTTATTAATATTGAGAAAGTATTAAAACTCGTGTCTAGCATGTCCATGTTCAGCAATTCCTGAAAATTCTTAATTCAAACCTTTCAGTTCTTAAAAAAAAGAAAGATTGAACTACACTTCTGGTCACATGACCAAATACCTAAGTTTGTAAGCCTTGAAGAAGATCAGTTATTTTTTATTTTAAAAATTATTGCTAATCATAACTCTTCAGTGTTCTCAAACTTGTTTGGTTTCAAAACCTTTCTTTTATTACCTGTCATTTCTTGGTACCTTTCCCTTTTTGCAAATAGGATTATGTTTGTAAATGGAAAAGTGTCATACAACTAGGACAGTTATGATGTATGTTGTGGAAAAACATTATAGGAACTTGGACATGTAGCTTTTGGAAATGTATAAAGGAAATTAGATGAAGGACAATAACTTTAAATAGCATGTTGTGTCCAAAAGAACTGGCAGTAATATGTGTATAAACTTCACATGCTACACTGTGTGTTTATGATATTTTCTTTTCTGTTGCACTGACATTTACAAAAATATCCTATAAAAATGGTGAAATATCTACTGTATATAATGTATATTTCGACATAGTTTGTTGCATATTATTATTTAAAATTAAGCGTGAGAAGTCGCTTAATTGCGTAGTCATAAATAAGACAGAATGAACATTTGTTACCTATGGTTTTGACAGGATAGAACAACATATAAAGCTCTTATGAAGCAGGTGAGTTTGGGTGTGATGTTCATATTTTGAAGTTTTGACAGGAAGAGGGTAAACAGTGGAAGAGTGCATGAAGTTTTGAGTAAAATTTTGACAGGAAGAGGGTAAACAGTGGAAGAGTGCATGAAGTTTTGAGTACAAGTTGAGCTGGTTTTGCATTAGTGCATGCAGTATATTATGTCTAACATACATGCTTTATAATTTGTTTTTCCTAGGTAAAGGACACTTGTTAGACTTTGAAAGTAAGAATGAAAATGTCTTGATTTTAAAAGTTAACTAAACAATTCAGTTGAAGTTTGTTACTTTATTCCATTTTTAATGTCATATATAGACATTCAATAACTAAACTAGTTTGTGTGCATAAACTGCATATTGAACTTTAAAAAGAATCTTTACGTATTATTGATTTAAAACCATTATGTCAGCTTTGTTTATGAGCCACTGTTGTTATCTGCTTAGTCTGTGCATGGCCTTGCATGTTAGACTCTAATAGTAATAATATGGATGCATTCATCATCTCTTGCACTGTTTTTGGTTTATTGTTGAAGAAGTTACACAAGTTGCATGCAATTCATTTTGTTCTATTTATTGTTTGTTTTTTTGTCTCTGATAAAGAAGTTAATCTGTGTAAAAGTGTGCTTAAAATCAATAATTATTATGAAGTATGCTGTTTAAGGCATTGCTGCCTCTCCCAACATGTTGAAGAGCATTATTAGGGAGTATGCTGTTTAAGGCATTGCTGCCTCTCCCAACATGTTGAAGAGCATTATTAGGGAGTATGCTGTTTAAGGCATTGCTGCCTCTCCCAACATGTCGAAGAGCATTATTAGGGAGTAAGTTGTTTCAGGCTTTGTCTTCTTTCTCAGCATTAAGAATTGTTATGGAGTAAGTTGTTTCAGGCTTTGTTTAATGTCTGAGCATTTTAACAATATCTAGAGAGTGTGCTGGTTTTAAAACTATAATTGTTAAAGTAAGAAATATCTTGCACCTTACAGCATGCACAAAAATGAGTAAATATTTATTTTAAATCTCCTGACAACTGATAGTCATAAAAGATTGAAGCACGTGTGTTTTACATGTATAATTATCTTTTTATTTTTCAAATGTAGCTGCAAATTGATAGTAAAATATACCTCTACTTGAGAAAGAAGTGAGTTTCTGTCTAGCAATGGTAAAAATGTTGTAATTTTCATATGTGGGTACACTGCTATGAACTTGTTTTGACACAAGTCTTTGTTATCCTGGTGTAAGTTTTTTAAGGGTAATAGGCATTTATTTATTCCATCAGATATGAAATATTTGCATAAAATAATTTGTTGAATTAAATATTAGAAACTAAAATAAACATATGGGCATTGTGTGCATTCATAAGTTAAGAAAAAATAATATTGCAGGTATAGTAAGCAATTACACTTCATTTCTGATACATGCATACTAAAATTTAAATTCATCTAAAAGAAACAGTGAGCCTTGTGAACTCTAGTTTTTTCAGTTATTTGTAACTATATACTTGTTGGAGAAGATACCTTGTGTGTGGATATCCAATTAACTAAGGTTTTCTGGCTGTTTTGACTTGTTTGTATCTTGCTGTTTTATATAAATACTATTAACTTGACTTGCCAGGTCTATCTGGGATAATTTACACATGATAATTGGTTTTTCAGCTAAAATATTTATTAGTGTGTAAGAGTATGAGTGAAAATAAAGTTTTATTAACTATATTGGTGATGTATTTGTCATTATTGTTATAGATATAATGTAAAAGAAAAATTATTGTACCAGATTTAGATAAGAACAAAACATGTTTAATTTAACTTTGGTCTTGTCTTCAAATGTTTTGTTTAAAGCTTAGTCTAAATTATTAAAGATATAAATAAATTCACATTTTGAAACTTCAGTAATTTAATTCTATATTGTGTTTATTTTTTTAACTTATGACAAAGAAATAATTTTGTTTCTTACTTTTTAGGTTATATCATCTATTAAGTTTTCGATAAATATGTTCTAGGTAATGCACCACTGATATTTCTCTTATAACTATATAAAACTGGTAATGTTCATATCACAACATTGTTAGAACAGGATTCTTTCCACAAGAGAAAAAAGGAAACAGTTAGTGAAACAGAGAAATCATAGGAAAATTATGAATCTGTTATGATGGGGTATTATTTTAGCATTACCTTTTTCAGAAGTATATGTTCTATATGTTTTGTGATCTATAAGATGGATGCTTTAATAAATAAACGTATTACAATTGTAGTAGCAGTTATGTAATGTTTCTTTACTTCAGTCATATCTTAGTTTCTTTATCTACATAACTGATTGCTTTAGATTATTTGTACATGTAACTTGTATGTTGTATATACAAGTTTTATATCATTTTTAAGAACCATCTTGTTTGTACATCTGTAAATAAGCATTTTAAAATTGTAGAATTTACTTTCAGAATGAATCCAGAACAAGTGAAATGTTGGCTGCTGCATGTGCAGTTGGTGTAGCTTGTAGTTTTGCTGCTCCCATTGGTGGTAGGTAAACTTGTTTTGTTTTTCAGTTTCTACTGAACCAAGAGTGGTCTAGTGGTTAGTGTGTTATATCATAGATCCATGACTAACTCAGATTACTGTAGTGTGTATTCTTTTGTGACAAAACCACAAATGCATGATAAAATCTGTATAAAGTGAAAATAGAATTCCTTAAAATTTCAGAAACTTGGCTTACATTTAAAAACAATCAGATTCAATCCCCTGTAGGCCTAACTAAAATAATTAAAGTGTTTTTAATTATGAAGAAGTTGTTGTTTTTTCAAATGTATTTTGTTTCCATGGGTACCTGAAAGCTAAAGATTATTATTTGTTTCACGTGTAGGAGTACTGTTTAGTATAGAAGTTACTTCTGTTTTCTTTGCTGTGCGGAACTATTGGAGAGGTTTTTTTGCTGCATGTTGTGGAGCCATGGTGTGGAGATTACTTGCTGTGTGGTTTAAAGATGAAGGTAAAACTTCTCTTTGTGTATATTAATATAAGATTTGTGGATGGTTCTGTTATTTTTCTTTTGTTTAAAAATCTTTTTCACTAATTTTGTTCAAGTTCATCTAGTGAGGCCTGTATATTAAACTACAATATGTAACAGTTTAACAACAAATTTTTACGATTTTTTTGTTGTTGGAGTAATGTGAATTAATTATTTGAAATTTTCAGTTATTTTGTACCAATATAAAACATTCCTTTTAGCAGTAAATACATATATGTTTATAACTTGTTTACTTTATAAATAGGCCAAATATTGTAACACTGTGTAGAGTTAGATTTTATCCTAACTTGAAAAAACAATAAAATAGTTTTCCTCAACATAAAGAAGTGCAGAGTTATATTCAGTGTAAATTTGGTTTTGGGTTTATTTTAATTATTTTTTTATCTGAAAAGGAAAGTGATAATGGGATGTCAGTTATATCATAAATACATAATGTTTCGGTGCCAGTAAATAGTTTTTACTTATAATATTTTTTTTTAATTTTCCTGAAACAGAAACAATTACAGCACTATTTAAAACAAACTTTAGAGTGGATTTCCCTTTTGATCCACAAGAACTAGTAGCATTTGCTATGATTGGGTAAGGATATATGATAAATATATATATATGTTTGTGTGTTACCTGTATTTAAAATAAATAATTTTATAACACTTTCTGATCAAGATTTATGTAGAAAATTAACTAATGTGCTAATGATGACTGAATTAAAATTCAGTAGTTTAGTAATATTTCAAATTGAGTAACATTTAAAATGTTACACTGTCTGTACTCAGTGAACTCATTTAAAAGTTATAAAATAAACATGTTTAGAAAATGTATCATTAAAGACACTGTTAATAATCACCAAAATATGTATTTAGTGAGTGTTAACTAAATAATTTTGCCTAATATTCTTGCCATAAGTATCAAATAAGGCCTAGAATGACTGACTGAAATGTGAAATTCACGAGTTCCTTTCCTTTATGGCAATCACTCTGAACTTGCATTTATAGCACAAGAAATCAACTGCAAACTGAAATCAGCAGTTTCTGTGATTGTTGGTTAAGATGGGAACATGTTGGATTTTCACAGTAATTAAACTAGATGGACAGAATTATCATATTCTAGTCAAATAATTTTTTTTTTTTCAAAGAACACCTACAGACATGTTTGATCATGGAAAGAGCAACTGATTAAATATGGAAGTGATAAAAATGTATTAACAATTTTCATTGACTTAGCTGCTTGAAAAAAAACAAACAACAACTGGTTTCATAGGACTGTGATTAAAAGAATCACTTTGTATAGAAGTTTGTGAATTCTTGTGGAATATTTACCTATCTTCAATATACTATTTTGCACATATAAACACAAAAATTCTATGAATTTTAAGAGGAACCTCTAGAACATGTAAAGTATAACTAACAAATTTAATCAGAAAAATATAGAATTACTTCATTAAACGTTTTAGGCAAACCTGTATATGAGAAATACAGCAGTAGTGCAAAAGTTCGTGTTTATATTTTTTCCCCTAGTATATTCTTCGTTTAATATCATTAAAAAATGTTGAAACGCATGTTTTTAAATGAAGTATCTGCAGATATGTGATGACTATAACATATTCAGATTTCAAATGCACAAAAAATAGACTTGTTTATGTGTCTTAAATATCCAAAGGAATTAATGTGTTTTATCTATATATCATTTAAGATGTACACCACCAAAGACCATGTATTAAGTAATTAATCTAATTACTTAGATTAATGTATTAAGTAATTAATCTAATTATTTAGATTAAGATGATTTCATGTTTATTGTGTTTCTTTAGAGTATTCTGTGGTTTTGCTGGAGCATTTTTTGTCTGGTTTCACCGAAGAATTGTTGAATTTAACAGAAAACACAAAAAACTGAATACTTTCTTGCAAAAAAAGTGAGTACTGTACACATGAGTTATATATTTCTCGAGCATTTATTTTTAATTGAAATTTGGTTTATTAGACGGAACTTTAATTTGCTTGGATACTATATTAAGAGTTTTGTTTGTTTAGACCACTTGATATACTCCCTCATTTTCCACACCCTTACAAAACTAAAGTAACTGAAAATTTTACATTGTATTAAATGTGTGAAAATTAATATTTTTGTCAAAATATATTTATATATTTGGATATATTTGTCAAAAACATCGTTCTGTCTGTTTAGTTGTAGAAAAACCTGTTATATAAGAGCAAAGAAGACATTTCCTGTTGTTTGAATCTTGAATATTCTGTTCTTCATAAATTTACTTTGTAAACACCACAGATTCTGTAGTTTTTGCTTCTGGTGGATTAGTGTTATGTCTGAGGGCTTATAACACTAAAAGCGGGGTTTTGATACAAGTGGTGGGAAGAGCACAAATTGTGTAACTTTGTGCTTAATAACAGGTAAACAAATTGTTATGTGTTAATAGAAATGGTTTGAACATAGTTTGCCAAGGGAAGCCTTTCCAATGATTATAAATAAATATTTTCAATTCTTTAGTTTTTTTCTTCTATGTTTTTACGTATGTGCATATTTTCATATGTATTTTACCTCTTTTTTTTTTTTAATGTGATAGAAATGTAGCTTTCATTATTGGTTTGTTTAATCAACTTTTATTATTTGTATGAAAATTTTAGCCGTTTTATTTACCCAGCCATTGTAACAACAGTAATAGCAACACTAACATTCCCTCTGGGACTTGGAAAGTTTATGGCATCTGAGGTAACAGGTTTATTATTTTATATCTATTAAGATAACTTTCTCAATATGATGTTTTATGAAAGTGTTACATTACAAGATAGACGTGTCATAAGTTAGTAAACTGGCCTGTGTTTTGTTGTGTTGAGTGTGGGTGTGTCCATTCAGGAAGATGTTTGCAAGCAATGATTTCATGCAAAGCATTTTTATATTTGGAAATTTAACAAATCAGTAAACAAGTAAATCAGTAATGTTGTTTAAAAATTAAAGTTTCTAACTCTGATTTTTGTTTATTTTTCTTAAACTGAAATGATAGAATATATAGCATTACGTACTATAAACTAGGTATCACATGTGTATTAAAATGACCTTATATAGATGTATACCAATGAAAAGAAAATACTACAAAGGTTGTAGCTAATGTATTCTTTTATGCTTTTGTCATTATTATTGTTATTTTCAGTTTAATGACCATGTTGCCTGTTCATCACTACAGTTAGTAAAAATATTCAAGTTACACTATAGGGTTATCACAATGAAAACTGAATTATGATAATATATCAAGGGCATCATAAGCATATGTCTGGTGAAACATCTCAGTGAAGATTATAAAATATCAGTGATTGTTAGCTAAGCCTTTAATACAGAAGATAAGTATGCAATTGTTAACAATACGTTTAATAAAATGTTTTGTATAACCTGTTGAAAAATAAAAAAATAAAAATCTCATTAATTCTGTTGAATATGTGATATAATTTATGAAACTGAAAAAATTATAAACAATTATAAATAATTATTATATACATTTATAGAACTCTCCATTTCTTTTCAGAAATGAAGTAAACTAATTACACAATGCTTCAGGTGATTGTTTGTAGCTTATATTTCTCAAGTTATACTCACTTCATGCTTGGTTAGTAAGCAACAGGCTTATTAATGATTCTGTGTTTGACCAAAGTACGATGTAAAACATTGTTTCTGTAAAACTGTGAAAAATCCATAAAACTAGAATCTACAACTTGTGTACCAAGAGTTAAAGGAGATTCACAAACCTGTAACACTTTTAGAACCTAAGATTGAAATCGTATCGGGTTTTCGATCTGAATCACTTATAAGTGTGGTTTTAAGATCTCAGATTTTTTTTTTTTTAGTTTTGTGGGTACTTATAATGAAACTGGTGGTTTATAAAATTTCTGTTTAAAAATTCTTTCTTAAAGTTAACCACCCATGAGCAGGTGAGTGAACTGTTTAGCAACACAACCTGGACAGGAACAAATCCACCACTGGATGAAGCCATCATTATCAGTCATTGGTCAACAACACAGTCCAACATCTATGTCAATCTTGTCATTTATATTGTTGTCACAGTAAGTACATTTTAATTGTTATATATGTATATTTAATTGAATTACAATTAGAATGTTCAAATGAACTAAATATTTGAAATTCTATCAAATAGAAAAGTCTGAAATAATTAAGTTTGCATGCAGCTGAAAAAATCGAATGTAAAATAAAAAAATATATAAATAGTAGCATGACAGTTATGACTGTTGTGTATGTATGTACCAAGAGCTGATACACTTTTAAATTATGTTTTTGTTATGTTTTTTGAAGAAAAACAATGTTGAAGTTAAATGTTTTCATGAAAAATATTTATAACTGTTTATGTGCTTAAAATATTCAACATTACTAAAATTATGACATTTTAAAAATGTTATTTTTTTCACTCTTTAATATTTTACTTGATATTTCAAATGTGCTAATTTTTCATCACTTGGATTAACTCATTTAACTGTATGAAATACGTCTGCATCAGTCAGTGTGTGTGTGTGTTTGTTTTATTATGGTGTGAAAATAAACTATTAGATGAAATTGTATGAAACTTCAAATTTATTTTCTACAGTTTATGTAATTTCTGCTAATAAAATATCTTGTTTTTATTCGAATTCACAGCTTTGAAATTTTGGAAAGATGTAACTGTGATCTTTTAAAGAAACAACTAAAACTGTGTATCTGGTGTAGCTTTTAATTCTTAACTTTTATATCATTCTGCTTTCCTTTAAAGTTTTTATTGTCTAAAACCAAATTTTATCTTTGTTTTCTGTTGAGAAAGAATATGCTCACTTTCATTATGTTTATGATCACTGGTGTGTAAAAAACAATTTTGAATTGCACCAAAACTATAAGCAAGTCATTTTTTTTAAACTTTTTAAAGTAGAAGGTTTCATTTAATATATGTAGTAAGTTTTAAACCTATTTGATATTAATTTATATATGTTTGTCTACATTTTTAGGGGTGATTTTTTTTATATCTTCAAAAGTTATTTAAGCTGATATGGTCTAATTCAAATGAGGCCTAACACACAGTTGTTTTGTAAGTGAAACGTGACATGGTTGAGTAGTTGAGTAAGATAAATTAAGTACTTTAATATATTACTTTCACATTCGTATGAAGTATAAAGTTATAAAGTGAGCCTTTCTTAAGCTTTGACAAAATAAATTACAACTGTAATTAAAACAACTTCTATAGCAGTAAACTTTACCAAGACAAACATTTACTACTATATTCTGGTTGAAGTTGAACATAGTTTTTACAGTTGCAAGAATGGTAAAAGAACGTCAGTGACATGTTTAGATCAGCAGCTTATAAGGTGCAGGCACTAACGTCGTCTCGTAACAATTTAGTTGAGAAACAGCATTTTGACCATCAATGATAAAACTACCCATGCACCCATGTCCAAAGTACAAATTATTATTGCTTTTATTTAAAAGTGTAATGGCTACAAGTGGGATATCATGATCAGGAAAATTCAAATTTGCACAATACAATAAACCAATTTTATATAAAATTAATAAATAAATGAATCTTTTTTATTAAAAAGAAACTTAACCATGAGGTATTTAATTTTGTAAACATATGAGAAAACAACTAAACGTTTATTTTCAATAATTTTATTTTTAATTCACTGGTACAGTTTTGCTTTCTAGGCTGACTGCATTCATTTGGCCATGATAAGTTAAGTTTAAGTAAAGCTATTT
The DNA here is from genome assembly GCF_004210375.1 of Tachypleus tridentatus. Classification (NCBI taxonomy): domain Eukaryota; kingdom Metazoa; phylum Arthropoda; class Merostomata; order Xiphosura; family Limulidae; genus Tachypleus; species Tachypleus tridentatus. The sequence continues at coordinate 188,198,253 of NC_134834.1, read as the reverse complement.
AATTTCACCTGTACATTTCTTGAGAAAAGAAGTTATAATTATTACCATGCGTGGGTGAGATATGGTCTCACTGGCCATATTTAGTTTGATTAACAATCATATATTGTTAATATGACGTGACTATTAAATAGAGAATTTAGTGTCTACTACTCATTGCCACAAAAATGCACTTCACATTTTGGGGTTGTAGGTAGATTATAAAGGTAACAGTAAAAAAGTTTCATTAACTGATTAGACAAGAGTAGTCTTAACAGTTGGTGGGTATAATTGATTAGCTGTCTTTTTTCTAGTCTGTCAGTTCAAAATTAAGGATGGCTATGTACAGACAGCAGTTTGTGTAACTTTTTATGTAGAGTATTTTTTAATAAGGGTTTCCAGCCTATACCTGTTGCTTAATATATGAAGTAAGTCTCTGCTATGGAATAACTAGTTTTTTTAGTTTGTTTACAACTCTGAAAAATATTGTATCTCAGAACATCTGGTATGGGTATCAACACTTTTATCAATAACTAGAGAACATTGTTTTGACCTTCCAAGGTCATCTTCAGGTTAACAGTTGAAGAATTTTGACAGTTTTGGTGATGTTGATCATAAAATAAGTTTGTTCAGTAAGCATTGAAAAATTAATTAAAAAAAACTGAAAATATTTTGAAAGTGAGCTTATTGCCAAACATTTAAAGTAGTAGTAAAGTTAAAAGTACAAATTAAGTAAAGAGAAATTAACTAAAAATTGGTTTACCAATATATGCAGTTAATTATCTGAAAAGTTTGATATACTATGTGTTGTAATTTTCAAGGTTATACTGTATTTAAATTACCAGTTAATTATCTGACTAGTTTGATATACTATGTGTTGTAATTTTCAAGGTTATACTGTATTTAAATTACCAGTTAATTATCTGACTAGTTTGATATACTATGTGTTGTAATTTTCAAGGTTATACTGTATTTAAATTACCAGTTAATTATCTGACTAGTTTGATATACTATGTGTTGTAATTTTCAAGGTTATACTGTATTTAAATTACCAGTTAATTATCTGACTAGTTTGATATACTATGTGTTGTAATTTTCAAGGTTATACTGTATTTAAATTACCAGTTAATTATCTGACTAGTTTGATATACTATGTGTTGTAATTTTCAAGGTTATACTGTATTTAAATTACCAGTTAATTATCTGACTAGTTTGATATACTATGTGTTGTAATTTTCAAGGTTATACTGTATTTAAATTACCAGTGACATGTAAACTTCTGTAACAGTTTTGCTGATTGTAGTTGTTGCTGTATGAACTAGCATGGCTGATTATCTCAAATTATGTTTTTGATTTCTTTCCAGTTTTTGTACAGTTATATTCTTTCTTTTTCTTTAGTTTCTGACTACTGCATGGGCTGCAACAATTCCTGTTCCTGCTGGTGTTTTTATTCCTGTTTTCAAGATGGGTGAATAATATTTTTACTAATCAAATAAGGAATATATTTGCATAAGATACATAAAGTTCCACTGGTTGACTTTTCTAATAGACCCCTCGGTGTGGATTCCTGTACGTGGTGAGGGGACCTCCCAGGGGGAAGGTTCTGTTCTATCTGGTTACCTTCTCTGGGATCTAAACATCCACCCACGTGTTTGCCGTGCGTGGCGACCCGTGAAGGGGAGGAGAGGATCCTGGTGGTTGAGGGGTCCAACCCTAACACACCACTTTGGCCTCGAATTCCTGTACACGGGCGGCCTTTGGGTGGCCCCCCTTGGGTCAATCGGCTGGTCCACTTGGGCTAGAGTCAACCAAGTACCAGTGTTGGAAGTTCTCAACGGGTGTTGTGGACATTGTGCCTGATACTGGTGTTTGGGTATAGTGCTCACGAAACCCTGGCGTTGCTGCATTGTCCTTGCGTGACTTTGTAGTGCATCCCCTTGTAGGGCTCTATGGTGGGTGGGGTCAGTGGGTACCAAAATTTTTTCCTTTTCTTATGGATCCTCTAAAAAATTTAAATAAAATTGTAAAAAAACAGTCAATGGGTAAGCGACCATGTCTTGAATACTCAGAATAGTAATCTTCAACATCAGTAACACACGTACCTCATTTTCTTATATAACCATCTCTTTCGGAAAAACCTTTAGGGCAAATGTCCCCTTTTTTTATTTAAAAGGGACTAGAGGGACTTGCTGGCTCTCCAAAATCAGTAAAGAAAGCTCGATCTGGTGACATATTGGTTGAAACATCCACATCCCAACACAGTGAACTCCTCTTGAATTCAAAGGCAATTGGGGATATACCTATTGAGGTTACACCCCATGCTACCTTGAATTCTTCACGAGGAGTTATTGTTGAAAGGGATTTGAAGAACGTTCCCGAGTCAGAGATTCTCGCTGGTCTCTCCACTCATGGAGTTTCTGCAGTGAGGCGCATCTCCACTCACAAAGATGGAGTTACACTGCCAACATATACCCTCGTTTTAACATTTACTTCACCACGTGCACCTGCCACTATCAAGGCAGGTTATCTCATTTGCAGGGTTCGGCCATACATACCAAACCCTCTTCGATGTTTTCAATGTCAGAGATTCGGCCACTCAAAGACATCTTGTCGTGGTTCCCTGACATGTGCTCGTTGTGGAGGCAAGGACCACGATGCCTATGACTGTGACATGAACCCACATTGCATAAACTGCAATGGTTCTCACCCCTCTTACTTTCATTCTTGACCAAAATGGTTGGAGGAAAAAGAGGTGCAGCGTTTGAAAACGACACATAACATTAGTTATTCTGAGGCTCGGAAATTGCTGTCCACAACTCCATCTCGGACATATGCTGCTGTACTTCATTCCACAACTACAGTGGGAGTGCAGACAGATCTCTCTGTGCCTCCAAGAGAATCGTTTTCAAAACAAATGAAAAGCCCTTTGACCTCTGTGATTAAAAAGGTTGATGAATTGACTTCCACACCCATCTCTGTTCCTCCCATACCTTCCAACAAACCTCAAGATCCACATCCTTCAGTTTCAAATACAGGCATTTCTTCTGATACATCTTTTTCTCCCACCACAAGAGACAAAACAATTATTTGTTCGCGTCCTCAGTCACTGGATTCCCCTTTATACCACACTTAAAGCAGCTTCGGGTCAAATCCACAAGAGCACTGAACATCCTCCGTGTTCTCTCTTCTACCAGTTGGGGGGCAGATTGCTGTTCAATGTTAAAGGTATATCGTGCTCTTATTAGATAGAAACTTGATTATGAATCAATGGTCTATGGCTCTGCCAGACCCTCGGCCTTAAAGATGCTGGACCCCATTCATCACCAAGGACTTCGACCCTGCACTGGGGCTCTCCGTACCTCTCCAGTTCAAAGTATATACATTGAATCTCATGAACCTTCTCTACACCTTCGCCGTTTGCAACTATCTTTACAATATACTTCGAAACTTCATTCCTTACCAAAGCATCCCACCTGGAAATGTGTTTTCCTTCCTCGGTGGGCAGTACTTCTTCAAAACAGATGATCAGCCATTGCTCCGTTTGGCCTTCGCATCCGGGCGCAATTGGATGAATTGGGTCTGTCCTTGGATAACATTGCAGATTCCACAGGTTGGCCCATCCCACCATGGCTTATTACAGCCCCCAAATGTGACCTTTCTTTCAGTCACCTAAAAAAGGCAGATACTCCAGATTGGAAGTACCGTCTTTTATTCAATGAATATCTTTCAAACAATCATTCAGTTCCCATTTATACAGATGGTTCCATATCAGGTAATTCAGTGGGCTCTGCTATGGTTTGCTATGGGTCAGTAGTTGTGCGCAGAATCCCTTCTACAGCTTCTGTGTTCACTGCTGAACTGTATGCCATATCTCTTGCCCTGGATCATATTGCAGCTGAGCAGTACTCGAACTGCACTATTTATACTGATTCGCTTAGTTCTATACTTGCCTTGGAATCGCTACACATTTAGCTCACATCCTATTCTCGCTGATATTCGAAACCGACTGGCCCAGTTCTCATTAGCAGCTACTTCAATCCAGTTTTTCTGGATACCAAGCCAGGTTGGTATTCGCCGGAATGAGCTTGCAGACATGGCAGCTAAATATGTCTGCTTCAGCACCATCACTCCTATGCCTATTCCATACATGGACTATGGTGTTGTCTTCAAGGCTCGGCTCTGTGCCAGCTGGCAGTCCACTTGGAGTGAGCAACGTGACAACAAACTTTTTCAAATCAAACCCAAAATTGGGCTTTGGCCATCTAGCTTCCATAAAGTTCGGAAGGAGGAAGTTGTTCTCACTAGGCTACGCATTGGTCACAATTTTTTAACTCATCATTTTCTTTTATCTGGAACTGATGCACCAGTGTGTAGTTTGTGTAACATTCAAATCACTATCAGCCACGTTTTACTTTCTTGCCATCGTTACAATTCTCAACGACGGCAATATTTTAAACATATTTTTTCCCAGGGTCAGTCTGTAACATTGGACAGTTATTGGTGATGGTGACTCTGTCCACTTTGATAATGTTTTTAATTTTTTAATGGCCATTAATCTTTTTAATCTCATTTAAGTGTTGCATATTTATTCATTACACCTTTTTAATTGTGGTTCCTTTTTTACAGTTTTAATATCTCTCCTTCAATTTGACATTGGACAATGGCCAGAACATTAAATAACTCGACACCAGGACTGGAAAGAGTAACTTCAGGTGACTAACGCTACTGTTTGAACTATCCGTTTGAACTACTCGTTAGTCGTCCTGGCGAGTTGTTATTATACTTTTGCTGCATATCATTTCACACTTTTACTACTTAACTTTTTAGTTCTGGCCATATTGACTCATAACCTGGAACCAGAACTAGAAAGACCAACTTCAGGTGACTGACGGTGGTTTTTATACTTACCTGTTAGTCTTCCTGACGGGTTATGATCATTACCATTCTGCTACAGGTAGTTCTTTACAACTTTGTTGACTGGATGTCAACATTGGTTTTTACGCCATTTTCTGTTTTAATTGCCGTTTTGCTTTTATCTTCAATTACTTTTACAAATTTTACTCCATTTACTTGACTTTTATTTTTTTACTGGACATTTGGCTACTCATTATTACGATTTTGCGGAGTGTCTTTTAAAACTTTTATTCTTTTACATTTTGATACTGGTTGCTATGACACATAACCCGGAACCAGGACTGGAAAGGCCAACTTTAGGTGATTGACGGTGGTTCTTGAACTTAACTGTTAGTCTTCCTGGTGGGTTATGATCATTACCTTTTTGCTAGAGTAAATACCTTACAACTTCTTATACTCTGCCTTCTATCTTAACATTGTAGACTAGTTGTCAACATTGGTTTTATACTTTTTTGTTTTACCTTCATTTCCATTTATGTCTATTACTACATTTATTTTTTATTTTTTTATATTTTTTTTTTACATTTTTACCGAATGTCTGGCGCAGATAGCCTTGCTGCTTTGTGCCATAAAACACTAAATCAATCAATCAATCAATTTTCTAATAGAATCTGATATTTTTTTCAAACTCTGGGTCTCTTTTGTTATCCATTGTGAAGTAACACATTTCATAGAACAATATATATGGAAATACTGGTAATATATACCACTTTATTTAACCAAATGTAGTAATACATAACTTTTGTTAGAATATTGTGTACTTTGGACAAGTCTTTAATGTCTTGAGTTTTTAATTTTTTATAAATGCATGAATTATTTTATTATTTAGTTAGTTAATCAAAAATAACTTGTGCAATAATGTTCTTGTTTAAAAGGTGTTTGGTAAAATTGCATCACCAGAACCATGACATAAAACTGCATTTGAATTATGAGCTTTGCAGACCTGTCTAAAATAAGCAGATTTTAAGTTTTTATGGAGAATGTTGTATGCACGAGAACATTATATAAATGTATGTGTTCTGTGAGAAGAACGTACGAAGAAAACCTACAATATTGAACTTGCAAACTCGGTGTTAAATTGTTTTCACCTTGTAATTGTTAATGTGTGAGAACTACTCCTGTTAGCAGTAATGTTATGTGTTTGAAAGAATTGTTAATTATAATAGTTCTACCCTACTGTTGTTCTATTACATTTCAAAAAAAAATTATGCATTTTTGAAAACTGTAGATTTCATCCTCAACTTGATCTATTAAGTATAAAACTTCTGTTTTGTGTGTGAATGTTTTAACGTGTAACTTTTATTAATTCTTTTAATGTGTAGGTGCTGCTTTTGGCCGTCTTGTTGGAGAGTGTATGGCAGCTTGGTTTCCTGATGGAGTACGGCTGGGTGAAACAGTGACCAAAATTATTCCTGGAGGTTATGCAGTTGTTGGTGAGCTTTTCAGTTCATTGGTATTTTTTCCTAGTTTTCAATTTTTTGTTATTGCTGTGTCTTCTGAAACAGTATCAGATAGTTTAATTTTAAGGATTAGGGTTGTATAGGTGGATACGTCATGTTTCTCTATTAATAGATTTCATAATAATATACAAATAGAAAAATACAGTATGTAAAATATTTGGAGAAAAGCTAATTAATCCATTAATTAATTCACTTCTGATCCAATGTGAGCATGTGTTATACGGGATAAAATGAATCTTATAAAGAATCAAATGTTACATTTTTATTTGATAGCAGAATTCTTCTAGAACGTTTATCATTTTGTCGGTTTTTAATTTTGAAGAACTTGTTAATATTTTTAGAAATTTATAGCAGGAAAACTGTATCAGTAAAACTCCGTTTCGTATGTTTTTACATCTCAAGACCTATTAAGTCTATATAAAGGCTCAGTTATTTTATCGTAGTTTTTGCATTTCATTTATGTCACCTATAGAACCTCCTAAACAAATTGCTATAGTTTTTTATGTGAGTGTGATATTTCTTTATTAGTTATTTTCACTACTGTAGCAAAATAATTTGCAATAAAATATGAAAAATAATATATAGAAAAAGTTACAGAATGATCATTACACACTGTTAGTTAATTATTCTGTTACAGAATGATTGTATATTGTTACATACTGTTAGTTAATTATTCTGTTGCATAATGATTGTATATCGTTACACACTGTTAGTTAATTATTCTGTAACAGAATCATTGTATATTGTTACGCACTGTTAGTTAATTATTCTGTAACAGAATCATTGTATATTGTTACACTGTTAGTTAATTATTCTGTTACAGAAAGATTGTATATTGTAACACACTGTTAATTATTCTGTTACAGAATGATTGTATATTGTTACGCACTGTTAGTTAATTATTCTGTTACAGAATGATTGTATATTGTTATGCACTGTTAGTTAATTATTCTGTTACAGAATGATTGTACGAGGTCTGTTAAAAAAATACGCAGACTGTTTGAATTGCGCGGCTCCAGTTGGTTCCAGGGAAGTCTGCTTGGTGTTGCTAGGTTTGCACAGATCAGCTGATTACGACGCCATTTCCCAATTGCAGATATCTTCATTTGTGTATTAGCTACGCGGTTTTAAGTGAAGTGGGATTTTTTTCGTTTGGCAGATTTCAGAATGAATGACATGAAGGAGCAACGACTTGCTGTGAAATTTTGTGTTAAACTTGGAAAATCTGCATCTGAAACTTTTGCTATGCTTAATACGGCTTACGGTGATGTTGCTATGAAGCGTACAGCATGTTTCAAGTGGCATGAAGGTTTTAAGGATGGTCGACAGTCCATTGAAGATGATGAGCGTCCTGGACGTTCTTCCAAGTCAACTGACGACCCATACGTCGACAAAATCAACACCCTGGTGCAGGCAAATCGACGTCTGACTGTCAGGGAGCTTGCTGAAGAGTGTGGGATATCAGTTGGATCTTGTTACGAGATTTTGACCGAAAAATTAAAGAGGCACCGCGTTGCTGCGAAATTTGTGCCCATTCAGCCCTCAGAACTCGTGAGTTTTTGGCCAAACACTCGATCACTGTTCTTCTCCACCCCCCTACTCACCTGACCTTGCTCCTTGCGATATTTTCTTGTTCCCCAAACTCAAAAGACCCTTGAAAGGAAGAAGATTTGAAACGATTCCCGAGATTAAGGCAAATACGACGAAGGAGCTGGAGGACATTACAAAAGAAGCGTACCAGGACTGTTTCAACAAGTGGAAACATCGTTGGGATAAGTGTGTGCGTTGGGGAGGAGAGTACTTTGAAGGGGTCCCAGACCTGTAACTTCTAAATAAAGTACATTTTGTTTTATGACGTCAGTCCACGTATTTTTTGAACAGACCTCGTACATTGTTGCACATTGTTAGTTAATTATTCTGTTACAGAATGATTGTGTATTGTTACTCACTGTTAAGTAATCTGTAACAGAATGATTGTATATTGTTACACACTGTTAGTTAATTATTCTGTTACAGAATCATTGTATATTGTTATGCACTGTTAGTTAATTATTCTGTTACAGAATGATTGTATATTGTTACACTGTTAGTTAATTATTCTATTACAGAATGATTGTATATCGTTATACACTGTAAGTTAATTATTCTGTTACAGAATGATTGTATATCGTTACGCACTGTCAGTTAATTATTCTGTTACAGTATGATTGTATATTGTTACGCACTGTCAGTTAATTATTCTGTTACAGTATGATTGTATATTGTTACGCACTGTTAGTTAATTATTCTGTTAGAGAATGATTGTATATTGTTACATACTGTTAGTTAATTATTCTATTACAGAATGATTGTATATCGTTATACACTGTAAGTTAATTATTCTGTTACAGAATGATTGTATATCGTTACGCACTGTCAGTTAATTATTCTGTTACAGTATGATTGTATATTGTTACGCACTGTTAGTTAATTATTCTGTTAGAGAATGATTGTATATTGTTACATACTGTTAGTTAATTATTCTGTTGCAGAATGATTGTATATTGTTACACACTGTTAGTTAATTATTCTGTTGCAGAATGATTGTATATTGTTACATACTGTTAGTTAATTATTCTGTTGCAGAATGATTGTATATTGTTACACACTGTTAGTTAATTATTCTGTTGCAGAATGATTGTATATTGTTACATACTGTTAGTTAATTATTCTGTTGCAGAATGATTGTATATTGTTACATACTGTTAGTTAATTATTCTGTTGCAGAATGATTGTATATTGTTACACACTGTTAGTTAATTATTCTGTTGCAGAATGATTGTATATTGTTACATACTGTTAGTTAATTATTCTGTTACAGAATGATTGTATATTGTTACACACTGATAGTTAATTATTCTGTTACAGAATGATTATATTGTTATATAGTGTTAGAGAATGATTATGTTGTTATATAGTGTTAGAGAATGATTGTATATTACATACTGTTAGAGAATGATTGTATATTGTTACATACTGTTACAGAATGATTGTATATTACATACTGTTAGAGAATGATTGTATATTGTTACATACTGTTACAGAATGATTGTATATTGTTACATACTGTTACAGAATGATTGTAAATTGCTACATACTGTTACAGAATGATTGTAAATTGCTACATACTGTTACAGAATGATTGTAAATTGCTACATACTGTTACAGAATGATTGTAAATTGCTACATACTGTTACAGAATGATTGTATATTGCTACACACTGGTACAGAATTATTGTATATTATTACACACTGTTATAGAATGATTGTATATTGTTACATACTGTTAGTTAATTATCCTAAACAGCTTCACATCTATATTTGTTTGATTTTAATGTTTTATTTTTCTTTGAACCTTACCTAACTAGCACAAGAAAACAGTAAACAACTCAATGAGAGCTTTGGGGATGTTAGGGTAAACAAATTATAAATCTATGGAATGTGGCAACAGCTTGCATATATTCCCCTTTGTTTTTTATCATTCAAACCTCCTTATCTAACAGAAGTTTCTAATTTTCACATTTAAGTTAGTTTTGTTAAAAATATATAACAATGAATAAAATATATGTGTTAATAAAAGAAATGTAATACTATGTTCTTGTGTTTACGTGCATGATATGGTTAGCTTATTGCTTTATATTTATTTGTTGGTTCCCAGAAATAATTCATCTAGTTTTCAAATATGCATTTTAGAACACAAAAAAAAATATTGGATACTAGAATAGAATGTCCCAAAATGACTCAATCTATCTGGCTTCCTAACTAATCTATAAATAGGTAAAATAAAACCAAAAACTGCAAACTATGTAGCACAACATTTTTAATCTAAACACGTCAAATTTTCATGGCAAACTATTGGCATTTATCTCTAAAGTAAAATAATCACCTGATATATGTAGTATGAATTTATTGTTTCTATAAACTATAAACATGTGTATTAGTAATGTCTAAGGTGATAGTAAGCATTTTTTTAAAAGACAGAGGCTTTGGGAGGAATGTGTCAATGTGGAGCGAAGAAATATATCACTAAAGCAAGAAGACAAGAGGATAAAACCGAAGATGACCTGAGAAGGTCAAAATGTACTTTACTTTAATTACAAATTTAATACCCATACCAGCTGTCTTGAGAATACATTTTTACTTCAAGTGGGTTCCTTATCATCACTATGAAACTTTTTATTTTGGCTTATTGGTAACCTGTACCATATGTTTCTTAGTGTTTGAACACCCTGAAGCCCTTCAAAGGAAATGTTGTAAATATGTAAATGTGAAGCCACATTTCTGCACATCATGTGACTAAGAGAAGCTCAGATTGAAAATATTTGTCTCCTTTTCAACTTTGTAACTTAATGGGTTAGATAATATAAAAAAAATATTATAAACTATACGTTGATTGCAGGCTTATTGACATACATAGAAAATAAATTAATTAAATTTTGAGTGCAACTATAACAAGGTTGTGACACATGCTTAAACTTGCTCATGTCCATAGGGTTAATAGTTCTATATCAGTGAAACCCCATTGTATCGGTTTTACCTCAGAGAATGTATTAACTTATTGACTAATTTCCATAGGTGCTGCTGCTCTCTCTGGAAGCGTCACTCACACAGTATCGACGTCTGTTATTGTCTTTGAGCTGACCGGACAAATGTCTCATATTCTTCCTGTAATTGTGAGTGTCTTTAAAGGATCTTCTTCTGATGTTCTAAGTCTAATAATAGGTAACTATTGTGTGAGTTATTCAATGGAACGTTATGTACAATAACCTTCAGAGATTTTTGTTTTTAGTTGTGTTGTCTTCAACAAAATGTGTAAAGTAAACCACCTTTATGATGTTAAAAAATATGTAAGTCTTGATAGAAATGAATAAAAACCACCTTTCTTATTTTACTATTGGTTGAGAGTGTTGTATACAAATTGTATTTCTGATGTATTATTTAACAAATACAATCTGTAGGACTTTACACAAAGATGTGTAATTTAGTGGGATAATTGGTTAATATTTTGTTCTTGATTTATGTGCAGATTTCATAAAACAAACCTTGTAAGATGTCATTGTAAAAAGAGATTAATCCTCAATATGATAGGTAAATGTTCCAAATCCACTCTTCATAATTCATAAAATGATGTTAATAGGTTTTTATCAGATCTATGTGTACAGTGTGCAAATAAACAGGTAATTCACTTTCTTTTCTAACAGGTAGCTGTTCTAATATCAAATGCCATTGCCCAGTCACTACAACCTTCCATTTATGATAGCATTATTAAAATCAAGAAACTTCCATACTTACCACCCATTCTTACTGTTTCATCAGTGTAAGTTTGATTCTTTACCAATTTGTATATAAATTTTTCTGACATATTAATAAATGTAATTCTTTAATACACGGTGTGCATATATGTGTTTAATATGTTACTTTCTCTCGTATTTAGTGTTTTAACATATATGTGACAAGGCATTCCTGAGGGGTTCTCTGTGAGCCAGTTGTAAAAAAATTTCAATATTGGTTATGTATATCAAGTGTTTGAAAAAGACAAAGGTTTTGCCCAAAGATGATCTCAGAGTTTGTGAGGCCCAATGACAGAGTATCTCACTGGGCTCTCTTCTGTAAGTGAAACTACAATTGTTAGAAAACATACAATGTCAGTGCATGAGGTAGATTGATGGCATGACATTTCAATATCAGTGACTTGCTCGATGGTTGGCATAAAAGGTGACAACACTTGGATTTTTCTGTTAGACTGTTGAGTTTATACCTACTTGAGCATATGTAATCAAATTACATTATTTTAAATTAGCCATGGCAATATTTTATTGGATTTCAAACTTCAAACATGGAGCCCAAAGCAACTGCCTAACTTGCTCTGTCCTAAGATTGGCTCTGATCTTGTTATAATCTGATAATATATAAATTATGAATAATTTATTTTCCATTTAAAGAAGAGATGAAGCAACCATTTATTCATGTTTAGTGACCCATTCTACTCCTGACTAAGATACTTATTAAAAATATGAACAATTAGAAGCATAATACAGGTTAAACATAAAGTCAAAGAACCTTGGTGGTAGATTTTTTGTATGTAACTGGTTCATTGGTAAGATACATATTTCATCGATTCTTGCTAGTGCTGGTTTTTTTTTGCCATAAATAACTTATCACAAGTATAATAAATAATTTAAACCATTGGCACTTTGAAAAACGCCATAATTTAGAATGGAGGAAAGTGTACAAGATTGTACTTTTCACAAATATTTAATATTAACATGATTTTACCCATAATGATGGAGAGTCTAGAAAGTGTACTATGTTTATAAGCTGACTGAAAAGTATGAAGTAGATTCATAATGGCTGTTTTTAAGGATTAATGAAATTATCTAATGGCAACCAGTGTTTCAAACAGCATTTACAGTTTCTGTAAATATAAATTGAATATATCTATCTTAATATGCTGCACAGGATCTAATTAAAAGTATTGCTTTCCAGTTTCCTAAAGTAGATAAGAATATGTAATTTTACACATTATTCTACGGACTCATAGTTGAAAAGTAAAACGATTTAATTTTTTTATTGTTTTATATTTTTTTTTAATTAGCATCACTATTTTCTCATAGTTTTTTCTTTTATGTTATATGGACATTTTCTGTTGAATAAAGTTGTTTTTTTTGTGCTTTAATTTTTTTTATTTCCAAAGTTTTCATCTTAACAATAAGCACATGGATCTAAGTAATTATTAGATATTCCTTATAAGAAAAGTTGTAATTTTAAAATCACAGACTTTAATTCTGATGCTGCTAAACTATTTTCAAAAAATTTTCAAACAGCAAAAATTGTATATATCTGTTCTCTCTAGTTTTCTATATATGTAACATAGGTCTAGTTTTAATACTTAGGAAAAGCTTTTCTACAATTTATGCTCTTTTGATTTGATAACATGTAAATATATTCTGCATCTTAGTGATTTATGAAGTACCTTGTTGATTTTCAGGGCCCACAATGTTTATGTCGATGAGATTATGGTTCGAGACGTTGTGCACGTATGGCAAGGAATGACGTACAGAGAAATTGTGAATATTCTGAAAATGAATAAACAGTTTCACTCCTATCCTTTTGTTGATTCTCCTGGTCAGTTTTTTTAGTTAATTTTAAGAGTTCTCTTAGAGGATTAATAATGCATTAATAGTTTGAACTTTGCTTTACAATAGATTTTGGATGTATGCTCATAGAGGATTTTTGAGAATTCTAAGACTTTTGTCAGTTATGTGTATAGTAGAGAGGAAAAGGGTTATAAAACTTATAGAAAAAAATCCATTATCTGTTTATAAGAGTACCTTTGGGTGATAGTCCATAGGAAATAGGGTTGGTGGGTGGGTCTGATGAAGAAAGATTTGTTAGAAATATTTATTAGTATTGTTTAAATCTAATATTACACAAAATAATGAGATTTTAGATGACTGGTGTAAATGCTGCTTTAGTTGAGTTTTTTTTTTTTGTATGTTGCTTGTCTTGGTGAGCTTTAATACTGAGCAAGAGCCTGCTTTAGCAATAGTGCCTATACAAACTCTCTGCAAACTCTCTCTGTTAACCTGAAGATGACCTAAGAAGGTCAAAACATTGGTCTCTACTTTATTTCAATAAAAGATTTAATACCCATACCCAGCCATCTTGAGAGACATTTTTACTTCAAGTGGGTTTCTTGTGATCATGAATAAATAGAACTTACTTTTGGCTTGATGGCACTAGATTTTCAAATTGAGGCATTTTTATTAATGAGCAAAATGTTACTTCCTATTAATGACCTATTTGATTTTTATTTAGAAATTAATCCCCAAATTATAAAGTTAATTTAATTAAGTATTTTTAAGACTTCCTGGTTGTTCATTTTTTAAATAGTTTCTACTATAATTGTGTACATTAGTGCACATTAGCTAAAACAGTTTTCTTCTGAAAACATGGTATTAAAGTTATGATTAATTCAATTAATTAATATATCTTGTAGTGTTTTACTAGTAAAAGTGATACATCTTTAAACTGCAATTATTTATTATTGCAAAATAAGGATATTTTGCTACTTATTCCAACCACACTTGTTTGTGTCTTTATAATGATTACATTAGCTGGAGATTACTACTGTTGTCTAGCTGTCTCCCTCTAGTGTGTTAGTTCAGAAATAAAAATGAATAGGTATAGGCAGCCATACTGTAGTATGGCTCATCATGTATATGAATACAAGCAAGATAATTAAATATAGTTTTGCAATATTCTCACATGTACGTGTCAGACAAATTTACATCAGTGGTAAAAAAGAAATTGTTTACTATGTTTGTAATTGCTTTTTTATGTAACATTAATGTTTTTTCTTGTTTTTTTTTAAGTTTGTTAAAATGATCCATCTTATAATAACATATCAGTGATGGTGCATTTATAATTCACTAAGTATATGTAATGAGGATTTGGTGGTACCTGATTATAGTTGGTATATATATGGCTGTATTCACTTAAGCATTATAATAAAAAATAGTGTTGGATTAATACTTGTTTATATAAAAATGGAACTGTTAGTAATGAGTGAATTGTTTAACCGAATAACCAATTGTGCATAAAAAAAAATGTTATTACCAAAGAACTGAGTAGCAAGTGAAATTGTTTTTTTAGAATAAAAGTCAATAATGTTTTTTATTAAGTATCTGAAAGAGCTATTATCACAAAAATCTAAATTGTATAATAATATTACATTTCACCTAAAGAGTCCATGATTCTACTTGGATCAATTCAGCGGGTTGAGCTCAAGAAACTTTTGGAGAACCAGTTAGGTAGAGAACGTCGACTGAAAGAGATGGCAAGACGTCAGTCGATAGATGATGCACGTAACAAACTACAGTTTTCTGACCAGCCTCGTAAAATGTCGAGGTTTGAGATAATACCTGTTTCAGGAAGTGATAAAGTAAGTATTGTAGCTTCGTTTTACAGTTTACAGATGTTAATTATTTTAAAAACTTTTAGCAAAGCTCTTTTTTTGTCAGTAAAAGACATTTTTCAAATACACTGAAGGAAGAGATAGTGTGGTGCTAAAATATTTTATTGCAGTTTGACATTAAATATCAAGTTTAAATTTAAAAATCTTTATAAATCAATAATTTTGCATGGTGTAGAAAAGTAGATTATAATTTTTATTTTATTAGACTTTTAAAAATGTAGCAGTTATTTTCTTAGTAGAAATATTACCTCTGTTGCTTGTACAAAATGAATGTTAGGTGAAAGTAATAAGTTAGTGGAAACTAACACCATTAACAGGGAAGTTCTAATGAGTTATGGATGTCCTCTGATGGGTCAATGGTACGTTATGGACTTAAAGTGCTAAAATCCAGGGTTTGATTCACTGTGGAGGACAGGGTACATAAACTCATTGTGTAGCTTTGTACTAGTGCAGACAAACAAAACATTTATGAAACTTCCTTGAAATAACACCCTCCATTGTTCAAGTTTTAAATTATGTAAGTTGTTGGAGGTAAAAAAATATTTTAATGGTTATTTAATATCTCCAGTAATATGTATTCGAAACTTAGTATTAAGAATAGTATGAATAAAATCTGAAAATGCGATATTTGAAACACTTTTTCAATCTGCTAGCAGTTTTTCAAAAGTTGTGCAAAGTTTGATAAAAACTGTGTATGTATTCATAGAAGGTTGATTCATTAATAAATGTCATACTGCTAGCACTGAGCTCTAATTTGATAAAAAAAAATCTGTAATTGTAGGAGTTCAGTGAAACGTAGTCATCTTTCATATACCGTATTTTCCGCCTAATAAGCCGAATTTCTGGCCCTAAATTTTGGACCTGATTTTTGGGGGTCGGCTTATTGGCCGATCACTCCTTTCGGAAATTTCTTCTTCTTAGGAAATGTTTTTATTTTGAAAATTACCATAGGCGGTAATTTTGTCCCATCAGCAAAGCACGTTAAGACTACAGTGAAACGTTGTTTCTGGAATTTCATTGGTTACCTAATTACAGTGAGTGGAGCCAATAACGAATGACATATTGATTCCATCTCTGTCTCAATACGACACGTTCTGCTTTACTACAGAACGCCAATGATCACACACAACATGCATGCTGACGCTGAAACGAGACTAAGAAATCATTTTGAAGAAACTTGTCACTTCTTAAAAATGGCTTCGGCTTATTGGGCAGTAATAAGCAAAAACCCTCATTTTTAGAGCTGAAAATTGGCCTCGGCTTATTCAGCGATTCGGCTTATTAACCGGAAAATACGGTATTTATATTTCTTATCGAACTAGTCCTTGGTATAAATTCAATACACATAAACAAATACATTTGGTAAACTTGTATGGTACAAAACTTTTCATCATTTTTTACTAACCATACCTAGTATATAAATGTAGAGGGATCAAATTCATTTCTTGATTCCAGGTAATTACTACTTTGTTGTGAAATAAGTTTCAGTTGAGGTGTGAACAGAAATGTCAAAATTTCAATTAATATTCTCTCTTGGTCTTCCCTTAACTCCATACCAGATGATATCAGGAAATAGAATCCTTTGGTCCTTGGTATTCCCTTAACTCCATACCAGATGATATCAGGAAATAGAATCATTTGGTCCTTGGTATTCCCTTAACTCCATACCAGATGATACTGGGAAATAGAATCATTTGATCCTTGGTATTCCCTTAACTCTGTACCAGATGATACTGGGAAATAGAATCATTTGATCCTTGGTATTCCCTTAACTCTGTACCAGATGATACTGGGAAATAGAATCATTTGGTCCTTGGTATTCCCTTAACTCCATACCAGATGATACTGGGAAATAGAATCATTTGGTATTCCCTTAACTTCATCCTTACTGGGAAATAGAATCATTCCCTTAACTCCGTACCAGATGATACTGGGAAATAGAATCATTTGGTCCTTGGTATTCCCTTAACTCCATACCAGATGATACTGGGAAATAGAATCATTTGATCCTTGGTATTCCCTTAACTTCATACCAGATGATACTGGGAAATAGAATCATTTGGTCCTTGGTATTCCCTTAACTCCATACCAGATGATACTGGGAAATAGAATCATTTGATCCTTGGTATTCCCTTAACTTCATACGAGATGATATTGGGAAATAGAATCATTTGGTCCTTGGTATTCCCTTAACTCCATACCAGATGATACTGGGAAATAGAATCATTTGGTCCTTGGTATTCCCTTAACTTCATACCAGATGATACTGGGAAATAGAATCATTTGGTCCTTGGTATTCCCTTAACTCCATACCAGATGATACTGGGAAATAGAATCATTTGGTCCTTGGTATTCCCTTAACTCCATACCAGATGATACTGGGAAATAGAATCATTTGGTCCTTGGTATTCCCTTAACTGGGAAATAGAATCATTTGGTCCTTGGTATTCCCTTAACTCCATACCAGATGATACTGGGAAATAGAATCATTTGATCCTTGGTATTCCCTTAACTTCATACCAGATGATATTGGGAAATAGAATCATTTGATCCTTGGTATTCCCTTAACTCCATACCAGATGATATTGGGAAATAGAATCATTTGATCCTTGGTATTCCTTTAACTCCATACCAGATGATACTGGGAAATAGAATCATTTGATCCTTGGTATTCCCTTAACTCCATACCAGATGATACTGGGAAATAGAATCATTTGGTCCTTGGTATTCCCTTAACTCCATACCAGATGATACTGGGAAATAGAATCATTTGATCCTTGGTATTCCCTTAACTCCATACCAGATGATACTGGGAAATAGAATCATTTGATCCTTGGTATTCCCTTAACTCCATACCAGATGATATTGGGAAATAGAATCATTTGATCCTTGGTATTCCTTTAACTCCATACCAGATGATATTGGGAAATAGAATCATTTGATCCTTGGTATTCCCTTAACTCCATACCAGATGATATTGGGAAATAGAATCATTTGATCCTTGGTATTCCCTTAACTTCATACCAGATGATATTGGGAAATAGAATCATTTGATCCTTGGTATTCCCTTAACTTCATACCAGATGATATTGGGAAATAGAATCATTTGATAATTAGAAAGTAAAATCCTGAAATTAATTTTCCAGTTGAGAAAATGTTATCAGTTGGTGTAGGAGTTCAGTTTATATGAAAGGAAAGTCATGTTTATATAGAAATAACATGAAATAAACCTACTGCATTGTATCTTTTTAGAATAAAAACCATCCCTAGTGATCAGCATACTGGACAACTCTGAGGGTTTATGGTTCATTTTCTGTTGCCACAAGATTCCACTCAATAATTTGGAACCATAAATGATTTATAAGAGTTACTGTCCAATCTCATTTCCTAATTGTAAAAAGTTTCTTGCGAGTGCTGTTCACTAGCTGTCTTACCTCTAGTCTATCAGTTCAAAATTAGGGATAGATAACCCCTGTGTAACTCTATACAAGTATCCAGACCAAATATTAAAAACATATTAGTCTTTATGGAAATCAAACTGTTTTATCTTTTTTAATTAATAAAAACAAATATAATGTTTGTAAAGTATGTTAATATATTAAAGTATGGATGAGTAAGATGATGTATTTTTATATTAATCCAAAAAAGTCATTAAACTTTTGGTTACAGTTTGAAAGTTCCAGCCATGCTACTGACAACAACACAAAATTATGAATTGTATTCCTCTTATGATTGAAAAACAAATCAGTTGATGTGAATTTTAAGGAAACATTACATTTTTTTTTCATAGTTTTCCTTTAAACCATCTAATGTTATATCTGTGTTTGAAATAACAGTTGCATTTCTTAACATTAAATTAGAAAATTAAGCCATATAGTGTCCAGAAATGCCATTTTAACAAGCTGTCATTATTTGATATTCTAAACTTGAAAATCCCGACTGAAAGACGTGAGACTGATGTTTAATAAGTTATCAATCAGTTATGTCTTTTCCATAAAATGTTTGTGTTTGTAGCCAATCATTCGGTCTAATAATTTTGACCATTGTGTTTGGTGGGTCTGAATGTTTATAATCATGGTTTGATTATAGCCTGGCAAAAATTATCACTGCCTCTTTTTGATTATTTACTAATTTTAATCACCCATGAGTTTTTTGGCAGTTAGCTACTGTTAATTGTGTTACCTGATGTTCAATAGTTTAGCTGGCAAGAAAGTAATCTGAGGTTTAAATTATGTTTGGATGTTACAAGGTAAACATATCCTATCTTCAATGATTTGTAATACATCAAGCATGGAATAGTATTAACCCATATATAATTGTGATTTATTATTTTCAGTAGATACATTGAGCTAATAGAAAATTAAAGAAAGAAAACAGGGTACAAGTAACACACATTTAAAAAATCACAATAGTGAAAGTTGATGTGATTTTTGTTCATTAACAAGTTTGTGCTGATCACTAGACATTAACATGTTACATTTAAGATGAACTTGTGCCAGAATTCTGAAGTTATTTATAGAGATTTCATGTCATATGAACTTCTTCAACATAAGTTACACATTGTTTACAAACTACTTTCAAAACTCACAACAAATTCTATCACAAAGACACACTCTATATTCCACTGTGTCCGTGGATAGATAATTTATCAGTATACCTTTGTTGACCCTTGAAGGTCACTTTTGTGGGTGAGACAAAATACCAATTAAAAATGTGTACCTACGAACATATAGGAATTTCACATAGAGCTACTAAATGGTGATAAATACATGATTCTTTCCTATACAAGGCCTGGCATGGACAGGTGGTTGGGGCACTTGACTTGTGATCTGAGGGTTGCAGGTTTGAATCCCTGTCACACCAAACATACTCATCCCTTCAACTGTGAGGGCATTATGATATGATAATCAATACAAATAATCAGCAGTAAAAGAGTAATCCAAGAGTTGGCAGTGAAATGTGATGACTAGCCTTACACTGCTGATTTGAGTATGGCAAGTACAGATAACTTTTGTGTAGCTTCGTATGAAATTGAAAGAAACAGACTCTCGTATACAATAAAACAAGCATTTTTTAATTTTTTTTAGTTTCACAATTTGTTTAAAAAATAAATTGGAGTATGAGGGGGGGGAATCTTACCAATAATTTTATAGTTACATCAGTCAAACAATATTTTGTAAATACACAGCTACACATGAATGTATCATAATGAAAACACAAAACTGTATATGGTTTTCATTTGTATATTCATCAGTTTCCTACAATGTTCTGTTACTTTCTAGTGCCTATACAGGGATGATGGTTTATTGGGTTGTTACCAGAAGTAAAGCATGTGTTATAGATAGGCCTAACTCGTGGCACGTTCATGTAAGAGAAGCATCAGCACACCAGTGACACCTATGTGATAAAGTGATAAGATGAATTTTAATCAGTAAAACCTAAGGCTAAAGGAAATCCAGAAAAATTTTGTCTTTAACTGCTTGGATTCTAAGACTTGATTTACAGGGTTAAGGTGAACAGAAGTATGTTGAACGTCACAGATGTTCTTTCATCACAGGTTTATGTACATGCATATGGCAGTTTGATACACTACATTTAAAATGGTCTCTGTGTTCCTTCTTGTTTTTTGTATTGAGTATAGCAAGTGGGTGTAAAAAAAATTGTGATAGATTGGGACATAATGTCACTAATAGTTTATAACCCAAGCATTTTGTACTGAACCTTTTCAATACTTATCCTCTGGTTTGCTGTGTGATTTCAGACTGATCTATGTTTAATACTGTAGCTTGTGTGTAATTCTCCCCAAACCACCTTGTATCTCCAACCATAGAGAAAATCTTGTTCATAAACAAGTGCAAACGAACTTGGCAGGGGTTCAGTTTAGAGAGAGAGAGAAGTCTCGAGATTTCTCTCCCCATCGGGGGCGATCAGGAACGTTGTGGTTCCTCTTCGTTCCCTCATGTGGAAAATTATTTAACTATGCTTGGAATTTTGCCTGTATTTAATTTTTTTACTTGTTTAAGGTGATGAAGTGTGATGGGGCATTATAAAATTGATGGGTGAGAAAGGGGGAGTGAAACAAAGGCAGCACCAGAGAGGTGAGCCAGGCCAGAGCCCAACAAGCAGATATCAATGTAAAATGGCCAGAAAACCTTGTTCCCAGAGCACATGCATTTTAAATAGGAACTTGTACAGTGAGAAAAATGGTGTAAGTCTGAGAAATTGCAGTAATACTCAAAGCTCAGTTCTTTCAGTAGAGGACTAATGGCAGTGCAGAGATTTAAAAAAATCAAAGAAATTTGTTTATTTATTTTCTATGCTTGATTATTTCTAAGTCAAAATTCGAAAAAATAAATATTTTATTTGTATCTTGGATCAGTGGGATCATAAAATAACAATTAAAAAATGCTCATCTAACACACTGAAGAGTATAAATTTCAGAATTTTGTTAATTGGGTTCATCTAACAAGAAACTGCTTCTAGAAGAAAATCTTTTAATATCCATTAAACATCCTCAATTAACGAAGCCACAGCTCATATCAACTATTGCTACTTTAATTTTGGTTTTTGTTAAAGTGCCTGTTTGAAATATTTATTATGTACATGTATCCTTTTTCCTTTCATTTTCTTCTATAACCTCGACCTGTCTGTAAAAAACAAAACATCACAGTTATGTGTGAACTGGTATCATTGTTGATGTACTGCAGATCACAGATATGCATATCTCAGTATTTGAATATTAAACGTTATCAGTTGTGAATGTGGTTTTCCTGGCTTTTATTAAGTTATTTTTTTAAGTAAAACTTAAATAAAAATTAAAACTATTACCATTCTATAAATAGAATTTTTTTCCAAATAGCTTTCTACAGAAATTTCACCCACATCTTCACCACCACTCAGCCCTAAATCGCCAGTGAAGTCCATCCTCAAACCTTCACCATTAACATCACCTTATTCAACTATCACGTCCCAAGGTGAGTTTTCACTTATTTTTCATTCTTGCAGGTGTATAATGTATTTCTAAATTCACAAATTAATTTCACAAATACTCGATTCTAAATTCAGGAAGTACATTAAAAAATAAAAATGCAATGATTAAAGACAACTACATTCATATTAAGGATTATGTAGGTAATTTTAGACTTGTAATTCTATTAGTAATTTTAGACTTGTAATTTTATTAGCTCTATACAATTTCAGATTAAGTATAATTGTTTAAAACTTAATATAACCAAAATTTTTTCATTGCTTTATTTTGTGAGCTTATTAATTTTCATGTAAATAGTATTATATTCAACATTTCTTTACAAACAAGTTTTTATTTGTCACATATTCAGGTTCTGTAAACTTTTTGTAGATTTTGTCCAATTTATATAGTTTAAATCATACTTAATTAAATGCTAATAAAATAATACCGTCATTTGCTTAGATATTTATGTATTATGTCAGACAAAAATTAGTTTAATGTTTATCAATGTATAACCTGCAGATTTCAGACTACGACAGGCTTTTGAGACCATTTTTTACAAAGCCAAAACCTTAGAAGATGCCTACCCAGATCAGGTAAGAATACAAGTTTGTCCACATTTTATTTGAGAATTTCATTCTAAGACTAAATTTTTAATAAAAATATTCTTACATCTTGTGGAGATTATCAATTATACATGCTACTAAAAATGCACAAATCAGTGATTTAGGTTTGCCTCAGATGGGAAATATATCTTGAGTTGTAATTCAACATTACATGCCTGGGAATTTGTAGAATTTATTCTATTTGGGGTAAAGCCTACATCCAGTAAAAGTGGTAGTCAGTGCAGAGTGCAGATCATTGCCTTGAAGTTGAAATGTGATGTTCTGGCTGATTATAGAGTATTTATGCACAGCTATTTTGGTTATTTACATTTAAATAGTATTATTTTCTAATACATCTTTTTAATAAATTACTCAATTAATAATATAGGGTTTTATATATTGTTACAAAGATGCAAGGATTAAGTGTGAAGAAAATGATGTGACAGAATACAGGTTAACAATTTTGCTGACTCAAAGGAGTCGTGAGTCATCCACTGTAACACGAAAATCTCAGTAATCTTTACCATACAATAACTTGTTTTTCATGTTCCTCAAATTATTTTTTAAACTTTCAAAAAGGTTCTAGTCATTAAGCCATGCTCATCATGTGAAGTAAGTAAAAGGCTATAGTATAAACATGAAAATTTTAAAACATAACCAAAAATAATAATTTAAATTTAGTCTTTTTTTTTTTTTGTCAGCTATGCAGTTGCATAGTCCTTGTTTCAAAATATTTCTTTGTAGTACTATAGTCTGAAGTTATTAATTTATTTTATAACCAGGCAACATGTTAAAGTGGTGTTCGTAAAGTAGCGTTATAAGTTTGAAATATCATTATGTTATGTATGTAGGTCTGGAAGGTTCTGCTTCAATAGTTGTGGGTTTTTTCATTGTTTTTTTCTTTAATTATGGGATCATTGTGATACAGTATTCAATAGAGATTGTCTAAATTTAATTTTTCATTTTACAGACAGATGTCAGTGCTCCAAGTACTCCAAGCATCCAAAAGCGGGTCCAGTTGGTATGTAACTCCACCTTCATTGATGCCTTAATTTATTCAGTACACTTTCAGACCTTAACCTTATGCTTTGTGCAGACTGTTGAAATGTACATTAATTAAGAGTGTAAAATCTTCATACATTTACAATAGTAAAAGATTTATAACTTTGTAAGTGTTTCTAAAATATTGGTCATTAACATTTCTAGACAGATAATGTAGAAGGCCATCTTACTTTAAAATCTAAAAGGTTGGTCTTATCTTACCCTTAAAAATTTCCCTTTTTATTACATAAAACAAAAAAATATATTAAAAAAGAGGACTTTTCAACAGTAAGGTACGACCATCTATTTAGGTTTTAAAGTACACTTCATATGATCAACGTTAGATAGATAGATTCTTCACACAAAATGTTATTCAGTGTCTTTAAATGCAGACTTTTTTTTATATTTGTACCTTATCAGTGGCTCAAAATTGTCCATTAAGATACTCTTTCAGTATGTCCACAATTTTAAAAGCAGGTTTGCAGACTCATAAATACATTCAGTATCTAGGATGCGTATGAGTTAAGTGAATAGTAAAAATTAAATAAGAAGATACATTTCAGTTTTATATCTTCAGATATTTATCTTTTTCTCTTGTGCTTTTTTATTGAGTGTAAACAAATTTACTTTTTAAAAGGGGGAACTTATGGTATCAGCACTATTTTACTATTTTACATATTTTAACATATGTAAAAGTGAATGCCTAAGTTTAAACAATCGGAGATTTTTGAGTGAAACTGTTCCTCTTCAGACTTTGCAATGTGGAAGATCGTTCGTGTATGAAATGTCACTTTGAATGTTATATCTTTTGTTTTTTTACATTATTACTTGAGTGTATTAAGCAATATTTTTATTTCATATGTTACCAACTGAAATTTTTTTTGTCTTTCCACAGCCAAAGGAACGTGTAATTGATATGTCAGAAGAAGAGGTTTGTCATTTTTATGTTATAAAATTTTATAATGTTCGTTTGCACTAAATTTCCTCTTATATATCATTGGCAATATAAGTAAGCTAGTTTTTGTCTCCTTTATATCTGAATTTCTGTATTACGTTGTTTGTCAGAAGGTACATTTTTTTGTGTGAATTACACGTAAATAGTTAAAGATCTTGTCAGATTTTTTATGATTTAGTTACTTAGACCTTGAACTACTAGAACTATATTGATTAGAAATAAAGAGTATGTTATAGGATGTTTAATGAAGCCAGTTCTATAAAGTGAGGTGACTAGAAGCTCTTACTGTCATAAATCAGTGCATAAGGAATCTAAAACTTGTATTGATTAGACTGGATTGACTTATCAATTAGGTGCTTTCACTACTGGTGACATTTCCAGCCATAATATCTCATGAGATGTGGCTAACCTAGAAGATTTAGGTTAGTCTTAAATATGCTGAGCTACTAATGTAAAACAGCATTCTTAAGTGTGAAGGATAAACGAGAACTTTGGTATATCCCAAAGGTTTCATTATAGATGTAGTAATATTTTGTACATAACCAGTACATAACATATCGTATATGTATAACCAATAGCTTTGAGGCTTATTTCCTCATATGGGCAACAATGTTTATGCAGAAATGCTTTTATTGTTTACAAACTACCACTAATAGAATTTAATGAATTAAGTTTGTCTTCCATATGCATATATATTGATATATAAGGAACTTAGTCTGTCTCTTTCACATACATACTGTCTTTACATGTAGGTAATACACAATATTATAACAAGGTGGAGAAATATTTTGTAGGAAGGTTTGTAGCAAAATAAAAAAACATGTTTACAGTTAATGAGCAGCTTTTGCAGCAGCTAATTTTACTGTATTATTGATAACAGTGTATTATTACAATTAACAAATAATAAAGTTTGTTATAGCATGCTATTTCCAGGTAACAGCTGGCCTTGCTGCTTTTCTTTAATGTTTCCATTTGGAGATTCACACAAATAACAGGAATCAAATAGTAGAAGTAGCCATAGTATTTCTTGTAGTACACGGTATTTCAGTTGCCAGTTCTGCAGATGAAGCAAATAGAAGAACTGGCCATGGTGCAATATTCGGTATTTCAGTTGCCAGTTCTGCAGATGAAGCAAATAGGAGAACTGGCCATGGTGCAATATTCGGTATTTCAGTTGCCAGTTCTGCAGATGAAGCAAATAGGAGAACTGGCCATGGTGCAATATTCGGTATTTCAGTTGCCAGTTCTGCAGATGAAGCAAATAGGAGAACTGGCCATGGTGCAATATTCGGTATTTCAGTTGCCAGTTCTGCAGATGAAGCAAATAGGAGAACTGGCCATGGTGCAATATTCGGTATTTCAGTTGCCAGTTCTGCAGATGAAGCAAATAGGAGAACTGGCCATGGTGCAATATTCGGTATTTCAGTTGCCAGTTCTGCAGATGAAGCAAATAGGAGAACTGGCCATGGTGCAATATTCGGTATTTCAGTTGCCAGTTATGCAGATGAAGCAAATAGGAGAACTGGCCATGGTGCAATATTCGGTATTTCAGTTGCCAGTTCTGCAGATGAAGCAAATAGGAGAACTGGCCATGGTGCAATATTCGGTATTTCAGTTGCCAGTTCTGCAGATGAAGCAAATAGGAGAACTGGCCATGGTGCAATATTCGGTATTTCAGTTGCCAGTTCTGCAGATGAAGCAAATAGGAGAACTGGCCATGGTGCAATATTCGGTATTTCAGTTGCCAGTTCTGCAGATGAAGCAAATAGGAGAACTGGCCATGGTGCAATATTCGGTATTTCAGTTGCCAGTTCTGCAGATGAAGCAAATAGGAGAACTGGCCATGGTGCAATATTCGGTATTTCAGTTGCCAGTTCTGCAGATGAAGCAAATAGGAGAACTGGCCATGGTGCAATATTCGGTATTTCAGTTGCCAGTTCTGCAGATGAAGCAAATAGGAGAACTGGCCATGGTGCAATATTCGGTATTTCAGTTGCCAGTTCTGCAGATGAAGCAAATAGGAGAACTGGCCATGGTGCAATATTCGGTATTTCAGTTGCCAGTTCTGCAGATGAAGCAAATAGGAGAACTGGCCATGGTGCAATATTCGGTATTTCAGTTGCCAGTTCTGCAGATGAAGCAAATAGGAGAACTGGCCATGGTGCAATATTCGGTATTTCAGTTGCCAGTTCTGCAGATGAAGCAAATAGGAGAACTGGCCATGGTGCAATATTCGGTATTTCAGTTGCCAGTTCTGCAGATGAAGTAAATAGGAGAACTGGCCATGGTGCAATATTCGGTATTTCAGTTGCCAGTTCTGCAGATGAAGCAAATAGGAGAACTGGCCATGGTGCAGTACTCAGTATTTCAGTTGCTAGTTCTGCAGATGAAGCAAATAGGAGAATTGGCCATGGTGCAGTACTAACTATTTCAGTTGCCAGTTCTGCAGATGAAACAAATAGAAGAATTAGCTATGGTATAGCACTCAGTATTTCAGTTGCTAGTTTTGCAGATGAAGCAAATAGGAGAACTGGCCATGGTGCAATATTCGGTATTTCAGTTGCCAGTTCTGCAGATGAAGCAAATAGGAGAACTGGCCATGGTGCAATATTCGGTATTTCAGTTGCCAGTTCTGCAGATGAAGCAAA
This sequence comes from Tachypleus tridentatus, assembly GCF_004210375.1. NCBI lineage: Eukaryota > Metazoa > Arthropoda > Merostomata > Xiphosura > Limulidae > Tachypleus > Tachypleus tridentatus. Next base: position 188,170,671 of record NC_134834.1, on the reverse strand, counting down.
TAGGAGAACTGGCCATGGTGCAATATTCGGTATTTCAGTTGCCAATTCTGCAGATGAAGTAAATAGGAGAACTGGCCATGGTGCAATATTCGGTACTTCAGTTGCCAGTTCTGCAGATGAAGCAAGTAGGAGAACTGGCCATGGTGCAGTACTCAGTATTTCAGTTGCTAGTTCTGCAGATGAAGCAAATAGGAGACTTGGCCATGGTGCAGTACTCACTATTTCAGTTGCCAGTTCTGCAGATGAAACAAATAGAAGAATTAGCTATGGTATAGCACTCAGTATTTCAGTTGCTAGTTTTGCAGATGAAGCAAATAGGAAAACTGGCCATGGTGTGGTACTCAGCAATTTAGTTGCTTTTGTGAATATTGTATCAACAGTTTTGTTGTGTAAATAGCTTGAGGAGATAACTGAAGTTTAAATTTTGTTTGAGTCTTTATTTATGTATGTATTTACTGGTCTATATAGGGTTGTTGTATCTATATTAACATGTGTGTTAAGAGATTAGATATTGTATTTAATGATAAGATTACTTATGATGCTTTGGTATATCTAGCAACATTCCTGGGAAGAAGAGCAGCTGAACAAACCAGTGGATTTTGGTCAGTGTCACATTGACCCAGCTCCTTTCCAACTTGTAGAACGAACAACACTGATCAAGGTACACTTAGCTTGTATCTGCTTTTTCAACATTTGTAGAAGGTTTGAGAAAATAAAGGAATTAGAAACTATTGTTATCTTAATAAACTAAAATGTGACTTGCCCCGAAAAAACATTAGACTTGTAAAAAGTGTGAAGCAAGCATGTAAAGCGTAAACAAAAATATGCAAATATTTTCATCAGATATCTTTGGTTTGCTTGCTGTGTAAAGCAACAACATTAATTTTAGTTTGTACAACTCTTCCATGTTTAAAAGCCTTGATAGGATTCATAGATTTGTCACTTTGTATATTAATTTATGATATTGTGATTATTTTCTTTCTGTGGACATATTTGATGACATTTCTATTACAGGACTGCAGCTGATAAACAATCTCATGTTTTGATTATGCTTTTCTGCTGGGGACGTTCAAATAATTTTTTTTTTATATTTATGTCTTTTTTTTGGGAAGTTTGTTCACTTATTGCAATTTGATGGGCTAACTTATTTTCCATATTTATGTTTGTTATTTGAGAAGTTATAGTTTGTTTGTTTATCGTGATCTGATGGACTTACTTTTTTTTATAATTATGTTTGTTGTTTGCGAAGTTTGTTCACTTATTGTGATCTACTGGACTCATTTGTATTTTCAATTTATGTTTGTTGTTTGGGAAGTTCACTTATTGTGATCTACTGGACTCATTTGTATTTTCAATTTATGTTTGTTGTTTGGGAAGTTCACTTATTGTGATCTGATGAACTAATTTATTTTTTATATTTATGTTTGTTCTTTGGGAAGTTTACTTTTCATGATCTGATGGACAAACTTATTTTTTATATTTGCTTGTTCTTTGGGAACTTTGTTCACTTATTGTGATCTGATGGGCTAACTTTTTATATTTATATTTGTTCTTTTGGAAGTTTGTTTACCAAAAACTAGCAAGTAACTCTGTGTACCTCACTCAGTTGTTTTTTTAAATGTAAGATTTTATTATTCACCAAATTACACATTCTACTTCAGACTTTTCTGCCATACTCAGAGCTTACACTATATATATTTAACAAACTCACATTTGTTTTGTTTTTCCAGGTTCACTCTCTCTTTTCCATGCTTGGATTAAACCATGCCTACGTCACTGCTATTGGTAGACTTGTAGGGATCGTAGCTTTAAAAGAGGTAAAAATATTTGCTACTAACTTTTGCTTTAACTTACAGATTAATTGTTTATCTTAATTAAAACTAGTAATGTTTAGTGACTGAAACTTTCATTAAGTATATCAGCAAGTATATAAAGTTGTAGTAATGTAGTTTAAATAGTGTCCAACTGCTGAATACTGAAAATTGTATGACTTTCCATGAGAATCCATGCTTTCCTCTATAACATTTAATACAGAGTTACAACAACTAAATAAATAAAATAGGAAGAAAACATATTTATAACTTTATTTTAACTTCAGAAGCTTTGATTGTATAAAAAAAACGATGCATTTAGTTGAATTGTATAGTTTTTGATACAACTAACTTTAAAAATAAAAATCAACGTTTTGAAGCAAAAACAAGAAACAGAATATATAAAATAACAAAGTTGCATCTTTGTTTTATTTTTGTTAAATTTCTCATGACTAATCCCCTCAGTGTGGATTCCTATACATGGTGAGGGGACCTCGAAGGGAAGGTTCTGTTCTATCAGTTTAACTTCTCTGAGATCTAAATATCCATCCATGTGTTTGCCATGCATGGCAACCCGTGAAGGGGGAGGAGAGGATCCTGATGGTTGAGGGGTCCAACCCTAACACACCACTTTGGCCTTGGGGTTGCCTTCTTGGGTCATTCGGCCGGTCCACTCAGACTAAGATCAACCAAGTACCAGTGTTGGATGTTCTCAACAAGTGTTGTGGACATTGTATCCAATGCTGGTGTTTGGGTATAGTGCTCATGAAACCCTGGTGCTGCTGCAGTGTCCTTGTTTGACATTGTAGTGCATCCCCTCAAAGGGCTCCATGATGGGTGGAGCCAGTGGGCACCAAAATTTCCCTTTTTTCATTATGGATACTCCAATTACAAATCTTAATAAAATAGTGAAAAAAATATTCTATAGGTAAACGACCACATCTTGAAAATTCTGAGCAGCAATCGTCACCATCTGTACCACCTGTTGTACCTCATTTTCTAATATTGCATTCACTTTCATACCTTTTTCATTCAGAAGGGACTAGAGGGACTTGCTAGCTCTCCAAAATCATTAAAGAAGCTTCGATCTGGTGACATATTGGTGGAAACATCCACATCTCAATATAGTGAACTTCTTTTACATTCAAAGGCAATTGGGGATATACTTATTGAGATTACACCTTATGCTACCTTGAATTCGTCACAAGGAGTTATTGTTGAGAGGGATTTGAAGAACATTTCAGGGTCAAAGATTCTCACTGGTTTCTCCACCCAAGGAGTTTCTGCAGTGAGGCGTATCTCCACTCGCAAAAAGGGAATTATGGTGCCAACCAATGTCCTCATTTCTCATGTTTACATCACCACGTCCGCCTGCCACCATCAAGGCAGGTTACCTAAATTGCAGAGTACAGCCATACATTCCAAATCCTCTCCAATGTTCCCAGTGTCAGCGGTTTGGTCACTCAAAGACATCATGTCGTGGTTCCTTGACATGTGCTTGTTGCAGTGGCAAGGACCATGATGCTTACGAGTGTGAAACGGGCCCTCATTGCATCTGTTGCAATGGTTCTCACCTGTCCTACTTTCGTTCTTGCCCTAAATGGTTGGAAGAAAAAGAGGTGCAGCATTTGAAAACAATTCATAACATTACTTATCCTGAGGTTCAAAAGTTGCTGTCCACCACTTCATCTTGGACATATACTGCTGCAGTTTGTTCCACAACTACAGTGGGAACAGATCTCTCTGTGCCTTCAAAAGAATTGTTCTCAAAACAAATGAAAAGTTTTTTTATCTCCATGGTTAAAAGAGTTGATAAATCAACTTCAACACCCATCTCTGTCCCTTACGTACATTCCAACAAATCCCAAGATCCACTTCCTATTGTTCTGGGTACAAGCATTTCCTCAGGTACATTTTCTTCTCCCACCCCAAGATGAAAAACAATCATTCGTTCATGTCCTCAGTCACTGGAATCCTCTTCCAACAGCAAAGACCTGCCCAGTTGACCCAGGACAGGAATAAAGACAGTAAAAAAAAAAAAAAAAAAAAGACATGGTTGTAAACAGAAGGGTTCTCCACACAATTCGTTTACACATAAGTAAAAACCGCCACCTTGATACAATGGAACTGTCAAGGTTTACGTTCGAATTTAGATGATATCAAAACACTGCTTGCTTCCTACCATCCTGTTTGTCTTTCCTTACTGAAACATTTCTGAAAACTGCCGATACAGTCACCTTTTGGCAGTTTTCTTTGTACAGCAATGACAGGCTGTGTGATGGATGAATGCATGGATGGGTGGCACTGTTGGTTGATCAGCATGTGCCCATCCATGTTTCTTTGGGTTGTATCATCACTGTTTGTTCTCTCTACCTGTTGCCTGGAGAGACATATGATCAATCACACCTTGATGGTCTCATTGAACAGTTGCTGTCTCCCTTTTTTATCCTGGGGACTTTAATGGACATCACCTCCTCTGGGGAAGTGCTGATATTGATATGAGGGGTTACTCTGTACAGCATATGCTCTCTGATCACAACCTTTCTCTTTTCAATACTGGTTCTTCTACTTATTTTCATGCACCTAGTCAGTCCTTTACTGCTATTGATCTCTCAGTTTGCTCCCCTTCATTATTCTCCCATTTTTCTTGGAGGGTTGACAGTAATCCACTAGGCAGTGATTATTTTCCTATAATCTTAAGATAGACTGGTTGTGGTCAATACCACCCAACCCGCATGCCCAGGTAGAAGCTGGATCAGGCAGACTGGTCCACTTTCACTGCTCTCGCAGAACTTGATTCTGCCATCGTCTGTCAGCCATCAATAGACGACTGTGTGGCAGCAATAACTGACTGTATTATACAAGCAGATGCTCAATGTATTCATAAAACCTCGACATGTTTTCCACTATATCCTCGTCCATGGTGGAATCCTGCCTACCACATGGCATGAAAGGCTCGAAAACTTTCCGTAGATATCCCACACTCTTGAACTGCATCGCTTTTCAGCTCGCCGACACCACAGCTAAGTCTATTTGCTCTGGCACTATCACCGCTGTGCCTATTCCATACATGGACTATGGTCCTGTATTCAAGGCTCGTCTCCGTGCCAGCTGGCAGTCAAATTGGAGTGAGAACACAAAAACAAACTTTTCCAAATGAAACCCTCCATTGGAATTAGGTCATCTTGCTTCCATAAGGATTTGAAAGAGGAAGTTGTTCCAACTAGACTAGGCATTGGTCACAGTTTTTTAACTCATTGTTTTCTTTTATCTGGAACTGATGCACCAGTGTGTAGTTTGTATAACACTCAGGTCATAGTAAGCCACATTTTACTGTCTTGCTGTCGTTGAGAGTTATAATCATTTTAAACATGTTTTGTCCCAAGGTTTGTTCATAACGTTAGACAGTGTTATTGGTGATGGTGACACTGTCCACCTTAGAAATGTTTTTAGTTTTTTAAAGGCCATTAATCTTTTTAATGCCATTTAAGTTTTTTAATTTATACATTACAACTTTTTAATGTGGCTCCCTTTTAAAAATCACAGTTCATCTAGTTCAATTTGAAATTAGAAACTGACCGTAACATTAAATAACTCGAAACCAGGACTGGAAAGGTCAATTCAGGTGACTGTTTCAACTACCTGTTAGCCATCCTGGCAAGTTATTATTATAATTTTGCTACACGTCTTTTAAAACCTTTTTATTTCTTTCCTTTTTTTAAAATGGCCATGAGGTCAAATAACTTGGAACCAAGACTGGAAAGGTCAACTTCAGGTGACTGATGGTGGTTTTTGTACTTACCTGTTAGTCTTCCTGGAGAGTTATGATTATTACAGTTATGCTACAGAAAGTATTTTACAACATGTGTTACTGTAGTTTTTCTCTTAATGTTGTAGACTAGATGTAAATATTGGTTTTATTCTAATTGTTTTTCTTTTTAAACTTTGTTTTATCTTAATTTCCTGTTATGAATTTTACTAAATTTACTTTTTAACTTATTACTGGATGTTTGGCACAGATAGCCGAGCTACTGTGCCATAAAACAGTAAATCAACCAACCAGCTCATGACTATTAATTACAAATGGACGGAGGGAAAAAGGCTACATTAGGATTTTCAGATTGGAAACGTTTTTTTTTATTATTATTTAACTTGAAACAAATATTAACAAAATTTATGCAGATACAAAAGTATGAATCTGAACATTTTAGTTAGGTTTTATTTTGTAAGTGTTTAAGGGGAAAGTTTCAGTGAAATGTTTAAATTAAAGTTTAATTAGCTTCTTGGCTTTCATAAGAAAGCACAAGATATTAGGTCGGAAAGGGTTAAACAAATGCATTATAAGTTTGAACTGAAGAAATTTCTGAACTGCATTTTAATGAATTATTAAACAAACATAATATGTTTTTGTTTTGTTATTGGTTGTGAGGTGAGGTCTGAGTTTGTCTTGCTTATGATCTGTTAAGTTAGTGTAACCCTAATGAAACACTCTCATACTGGTTTCTTTTTTTTATCTTTTGGATTCCACAGCTCATGTCCCACTGACACACGCAAAAAAACACTTTGGGGTGTATTATAAGTGTAACAGTCAAATCCCTTTAGTTGGTCTGAGAAGAGTAGCCCAAGAGATGTAGTGTGTTGTGTCAACTAGTTACCTTCCTTTTAACCTATTATGTCAAAATTAAGGAGGGCTAGTTACAAAGACCTTTTATTGTAGCTTTTGGTGAAATCCAACAAATGAACAAGTTTATGAAAGGTTGTGATAATTGAAAACAAACAATGAGTCAATGTGAATATACATGCATGTATCTACTGTACTTACTATACATGCTTACCGAGATACAGATATTAACATAATTGCTACAATGAATTTTAATACAAAGTATCATACACATGTATTATCTTTATCAGACATTAAACACAAGCTGATAAAAGTGAGAAAGTACGAATAGATGTAGTGATCCAAAAGTAAATTCCCTGCACCTAAATCTGAGGTCAACTAACTTTCAAACCACATTGTACTTAGGTAACTGACCAAACGAAAGACAGGCTGTTCCTTTATTATAATTTATGAATTCCTAAGTTGGAAGTAAAACTTAGTCTAAAAATGTGTTTCATCCCTAGGTGCGTAAAGCCATTGAAAATCTTCACAGTGGTGTTTTTAATAGAATGTCTGAGAGTGATGACAGTGGTCCTGAAATTGAGGCTTTATCTTCAGAGCTTCCATCAGAAACTCATTCAGAAACAGATGAGTATATTAGTGAGAGTAGGCCTTTGACAAGATTGTATAAAAGTGAAGTAGAAGACTCACACCCAGTTTGAGGTGAAATGTAAGATGGACATTATTGTATAAAGGGGACTGTACTTAGGGTGTTTAGTTACAAGTTAATACCTCTACTGATAATATAAGTTGACTTATGCTTTGTTATGTTTTAGATGTTTAAAAACGATTGGATTTCTTTCACTGTTTTTGCAACTTGTTTGGTGTGATCATTATTGTTTTTTTAATAATTTACCTTTAATTCTAAATATAACGTCTTTTATTTGTGTTCCTCATTCATAGATAATGTTGTATGCAATGGATCCAATATTTTAAAGTAGGAGTGTGTGCCTTTAAATCCAGCTTGTTATTAACTGTTTCAAATTATTTTTTTATGATGAAATCTAGATTTGCAGCATCAAATGCATTTAAAAACTAATGTTTGTATATACAGATTCAGTGAAATTTCTTTTTGTGGTAAAATTCCCTCAGGAAGAAAGTGGTGTGATTTATAACTCATGCTGAGTTTTAACCGTCAGTTTGTTACAAGAAAGTTATTGAGTTGAGGTTTTCATGCAGAGACAGTTTGTGCTTAAAAATCTTTATTAATTCTTGGCCACTTTTAAAACACTCGAGTAACAAAGTCAACGGTTTTACTCACTTGTTGAATATGGAGAAACTAACTTGGCAATATCTTATTTTAAAGGTTGAGGAAGATTGAATAGAGAACATTTGTTTACATACAGAAACGTAGGATTTTTAAGACCTGGCCTAGCTTTGATGTTACTCTATTTCTTATCTTAGGTATTCTTTTTCTAGAAGTTTTAAAGTTTGAAGTGAAAGATAATAGGTTACTGTTTCAATTCTAGTGCACATAAGTATGAATACTCATCTTCCTCCTTCCTAAAGCAAAGAAAAAAATAACAACTACTGTAGACTATTTTGCAGTTAGTAAAGCTTTAGAATAAGACAAAAGTATTCCAAATATTTTTAAGGTTGTATTCTGTCATAAGAGTTGGACTGTTTCTTTCAACTGAGAGTATCTAAGGACAGTTGGATCTTTTACTTTCTGAACAAAAAGAAATGTACTTGCTGTTTTTATTATTATTATTTTTAGTTTATAACAAATATTCTATTGCTAACTTACAATATTGAGTCGTATCCATCGGCATCACCTTTTGTCTCTGGAAACCTTATCTTATTAGCCAATTTTGTGACAACTGAATATTTCATACGTTATTTAATATAACAAAGCATTAATAAAATACTTTTAATTTTTAAAGATGGCAGAAGAGTTTATGTAACAACGTTGTGCTTGTTAAAGAGATTAAGACAACTTAGCATAATGTGTATTGTAATGAATGTAAAATGTACTTAAATCAGTGTATTTCAGATGATGATAATAAAACACTGCCTTTGATCATAGTAATATTATTGAGAAGAGTTATTTGTTGCTCAACATTTATTCCATGTATAAGGCAACTGGACAAGTATGGGAAAATGGTTAACTTTTTTCTCCTGTTTTGTGTGTGTTTGTATATATTGGTGACTTTGTTATCACTTTTTATATTGACTGCTAGAAAAATACTTAACGACTTGTATTTCGCTAGCTAGCTACATATTATGAAATCTTAAATTGTACATAATTTTTAATAATTATTGATCTGTGGAGTTTCATTCATCAAATAATCCTATAAGGAGATTATTTAATAAAATAATTGACGAGAAATTAATGACTGTTATGTTTTATGATCGTTTTCTAGCCCAATTAGCAAAACACAAACTAAATAACAGGAATCATTTATTAACATTTCGGAACTTTCAAAATTCCATCATCAGTAACAGTTGTGTATATTAACCCTGAAGAAGCCACAAATGCAAAACGTTGGTTTAAATAAGAATATATTCTTTTATATTTTTCTTGAATGTAACTGACGTTTATATCTTAATTTTCATCATCAGTAACTTAGAGATACAAAATAAACAAACAATATTTGTAATTACAACAGCCATATGATATATATATATATATATATATAAGACGATAAACAGTTTTTTCCGAAACGCTAAATAAGTGATTCCTATTAATATGTAAATGTATTTCTACGAAAATAAACAACTCTGCCCAGTTTGAGCAATCTAGACATTACGTGCATTCTAAGCTGTGTTTTTTATTATTATTGATATTTTACTTATTTTCTACTAGACCCATGGGGACGGCGATTTTTATGATGTTTTTTGTATACAAATGTTACTGAGGTTTTCATTATTGTTGGCCTATGTGTGTAAATAAGCTTCGTTTTGTTTTCAGTAATAAATTGTTAGTTGGTTTAAGTTTGTATATTTGTGACTTTATTGTTAGTTGTAGTTATCAGAGGCATCGCTAGGTGCTTTAGAGATTCGGGGTTTAGGCCTATCGTAGGCGCAGGAATTTTCACCGTTTCAATATATCGATCATGGTGATTCAGGACTGTAATGTGTAATCGAAGCACGGAACCTTTGTGCCAATGTCTGGCAACGCCTGTGGTAGTTATTAAGATTTGTTTTTTTTACCGAAGTTTTAAGAGTTATTGTGAAGTTATCATTCAGGCATACAAATAAATGAGTTTAATTTTCTTTGTAGGTTTACCTTCTAGATAGCAAAAATACAAGGTTTTTTTTTTTTTTTTTAAAGAGCACAATCGTTAAGCCTAAAAAAAACGTGGGCTTAATTAACAACTCGCTAGGCAAAACAAATATTGGTGCAAGATATGTAACAAACAAGTATTTTGGGAAAGTTTGAAGCCTTTAAAAGTATTCACAAATCCATAGACAAACAGGTTTTAAGTGAAGCATTTGTCTCAACGTTTTATAGGTTTTACCATTATGAAAACGATTCGAGATACTTACCTTTATAACCCTAATATTCACATAAATAAGTTCCAACACAGTAATATTCAAACGAGTGGAACGTGTTGTTATTTCTGTGGGCATTTTAATTCTGTAACTGATTCGTTAATAAAACATCAGTGGTTAGGGTATTCGACATAAAATGAGGGATGTGGGATCGAATTCAGTCACTGAACATGCACGCCCTTCCAGCTGGTTGGATGTTACAATATCACGATCATTTCCACACAATATTCGTTTGCAAAGAGATAGCCGTGGGTGGCGTTGACTAGTTGCTTTCCCTATAATCCATCGCGTCAAAATTTGTGCGAGAAATTAAACAAACAATTTTAGAACACATACATGTGCATGAAATAAAAGACTAGAATAATTCATCCAAAAAGGGCTGTTTCGTTGAACCGGACCGATACAGAATTATAAACTCTAACACTTTAACGACTGTCTCTCCGATAGCAAAAACAACATAACTGTCAACATTGGTATGAGTAGGACATATAACTGCAGTTTGGTATATTGAAACACTAAATCGTATATCAAAATGCGAAGACTGTATATCTTAATATTTTTTTGTGGTGCTTGGACAAATGAAAATAGCGTGCGTTTGTTATTAATTGGTATTATCACCACTTTTCTTGTAGCAATTTCTTATTATGGATAACAGATGGCGCTCTCTCGATTTAGGATGAATTTGTCATAGTTTTATACTATGATATGAGCTAGGCATGGCTAAGTTGTTAGTGAGACAGAATGTGAATTCGAGGGTCCGCGTCACGTTATTGCAAAATTGTACTCCGTTAAAAGAATGAAGGTCAAATCAGGCTATTCGATCACAGTAGCCCAGGGCCTGGCATAGTACTATGTTACTTGACGCGTAATCCGAGGGTCGTGGCTTCGAATTCCCATAACAGCAATCAAGATCGCCCTTTCAGTCGTGGGAGCGTTATAATGTTACGGTCAATCCCACTATCATTTGGTAAAAGAGTAGCCCAATAGTTGGCAGTGGATGGTGATGACTATCTGCCTTCTCTCTAGGCTTACACTGCTAAATTAGGGACGGCTAGCGCAGATAGCTCTCGTGTAGCTTTGTGCGAAATTTAAAATGAGTTAGTTGACAATTACTTATTTAGTGATGCATACTAATCCTTCTTTCTTTTCTTTTTTTCTCTGAAAAACTACTTTTCTGTTGTCATTGAGCCCTTCCCTCCCATTGGCTCAGCAGTAGATCTGAAAGCTTAAAACGCTAAAAACCATAGGGTAATTTATTTGCTTCACGACAAAAGAAGAAACAACGTCCGCTGTGAAATCAGGTTATAAAACTTTGTAGGGTTTACTTGTAGGATGGTTATAAAACAGCGATAACCAAAATTACACACAAAAACTTGAACTACGTGGCATTTTTATTTCGTGTTTGAGAGTAAAAAAGGAGATATTCTGAGGTTTGTTGTCATCGCAATTTGCTCTTTGTTTTCATTTTTTGGAAACAGCATTTGCAAGACAGTACATTTTGGTCTAGAAAAGTAGACTGCGGAATCTGGTATCAATGTTAGTTTCCAGAAGACAAGTAACAACAGTGTGCGCGTGCGCAGGTTCTTCTATATTTGTGTTAGAGGCAAAATCTGTTGAAGATACTTTAAAAAATAATCTATCATTAAGATATAAAATGAACCATGTGTAAAATTAAAGTTAATTTGCAACTGATTAGAAATAAAGTTTTCACCAGCAACAGAGACCTTGTTCTGAGGAATACTATGAAATCGTCGTTTTTTCTTTTATCTTTTTAATTTTTAAAGGTGTTATGCATAAGGTTGAAAACAATAAGATGCAATTTCTTACAAAGCTGTATTATCGAAGTACTGAAAGTGCTAAAAACTAATTTGTTGGCTAAGTTCCTAAAAATATTTCACCATTCATTTTATAGAATGTGGTAAAGGCACTCAACTCGTAACCAGAGAGTCGAGGGTTCGAATCCCCGTCACACCAAACATGCCCTTTCAGCCGTGGGGGGGCGTTATGATGTGACGGTCAATCCCACTATTCGTTGGTAAAAGAGTAGCCCAAGAGTTGGCGGTGGGTGGTGATGACTAGCTGCCTTCCTTCTAGTCTTACACTGCTAAATTAGGGTCGGCTAGCGCTGATAGTTCTCTTGCAGTTTTGTGCGAAATTAAAAACAAACATTTTATAGAAAGCGCTAAGCTGAATGAAAAATGATTTTGTCATTTAGTAATTTTAAGACGATTACCATAAAAAAGGGTTTAAAGATGTTGAAAAAAATTTATTTCTAACAAATAAATTATTTGTTCGAAACATTCCCAAATAAAACTTATCTTATTTTTCTAAGTTCGTAATACGATTAATCTTAGAAATTCTTCTATGTTGCATATTCAAAACTTTATTAGCTTGAGTTTGTTTATCACACCCCCGAAACTGAATTAAAGATCGAACAGAACGTATTTGGAAGAAGTCACTATAAAGGAAAAAAGTTGTAATCTTATTTGTAGAATTATAAAACAAATGATATATTTTACGGAACCACCTGCTTAAGAAATAACGCGATTTATTTTGATAATATGAGAGTATACAATGTTACTCTGACGTTTACACACAAATAACGTGTTATATAGAGGTTATAACTTCTATGATGAAATCCAACATGTTTAAAAACTCTTACCTATCAAATTGGGTTTCCGCTGTCTAGTTTGTAATTGAATGAGAGAGACTATAAACTAACTTGTTTTCAGACTTGGGTTATTCGCTTCTTGTGGCGGTCAGTGAACTCGAGTGAATAGTTAGAAGAAAAGCAATAAATGTGAAATACATATCATCAGTAGTACTATATAATATAAAGTTTCAAAAACAGCCTCCAGTGTTTCTTATGATTCTTTTTATGTGAAGTACGTAATTAATATACGTATCAGATTTTAAATAAATTAAATTCTGAAATAAAGAAAAAGACAGGAATTTCTAAACGCCAAACTATGCTATTAGAGTTTCAGTTACAAGAGACTTAATATCAAATTTTCGATCGTTAATTATTTCTGTAAGATAATTTTATACCATTCGTAGAAAGTATCTTACCGATTAATCACAGCGCCCCTAAGAATGAAATTTACCTTAAACCTAACCACCCTAAAGTGAATGTTACATAGAACAAATAATTTACTTTTTGTCCTGGAGCGACATTAATGGCGAAATAAAGTGGATATTAAAGATTACAAACTTTCATGTCGCTCATTTTTTTAAATACAATTGAAAGGTTAAAAAAGATTCAATTTTTAACGAAAATGTATTATATTTTGAAGTACGTAAATATAAAAATTAAGTTGTTGTCTAAAATTATAAGTGTTTAACCTTTTAATTTAATATTAATTAGATTATTCCACGCTAGATGACAGGAGTGAATAATATAAACATTTAAAAAAAAGTAAATGTTACACATAAAAGAAACACCAAATAAAAACCATCAGGGAGGAAGAGTTCCAAGTGTGAATTTTATCCTTCTTTCCAGGTCGCGCACAACGACGAAATACCATCAAGTCAACAATGATATGTACACTTTGTTAGTGTGTGTTGTATAGCTATATAGGAACAAAAATGTTTTATATATTTAAACTCGTTTCTCAAAAGCTTTTGTCAGCAATTCTTGCGTTTTTGGGAATATATCTCTGGACTTAACACTTGTGTTGCGAATATGTGTGTACGTCGCCTAACAACAGAAGCCTGGTTTGTTATGGCTATTAACAAAAAGGGGCCCTAGCATGGCCAAGCGTATTAAGGCGTGCGACTCGTAATCTGAGGGTCGCGGGTTCGCATCCCCATCGCGCCAAACGAGCTCGCTCTTTCGGCCGTGGGGGCGTTATAATGTTACGGCAAATCTCACTATTCGTTGGTAAAAGAGTAGCCCAAGAGTTGGCGGTGGGTGGTGATGACTAGCTGCCTTCCCTCTAGTCTTACACTGCTAAATTAGGGACGGCTAGCACAGATAGTAGTTTTGTGCGAATTTAAACAAACAAACAAACAAAAAGGGTGTTAACAAAGGTTGACCTAAGATGGTCGAAACGTTGCTCTCTGCTTTATTAGTAAAAGTGTTATTACCCATATCAGCCATCCTTGGAAATATTTTTACATCAAGTGGGTTTCTCGTCATCAGGAATCACGGAGAAGCCTGGTTCTTAACGCTGGCACTTATAACGGAGATTCATTGCGTAAGGAGAAAAATGTTTGTCTTTTTCGAGTAAATATAATTATTAGAATCAATACTTGAGCGTCAAAACATACATGAGTTCCCAACTTTAATTTAATTTCTGGTTGAAAATAATCACTCGTTACAAGAAAATAAATGAGTAATTTCAAAGCTGGAACTAAGGAATCCAAAAAAAATATATATATTAAAGTAAAAACTATAGTAACTAACTTTCTCCACTATTTTTTCCACTGAATTTCATCATATATTGGTCCCCATCTCACCGAAATCAGCCTAAACGCTTACCTAATTATAAAACATATTTAAGGGGAGTCATACCTAATTTCTCTCTGCGCTCTTCTGGCAAGCGCAATCCACTTTCAGCTTTTAATATACATATATATATGAAACCATAGTGTTCCAAAAGGAAATTTTTAGATTTACTTATTTGTAATTCTTAGTTAGCTTGTACACCGATTAAAATGATTTTTTATTGAAGAAATTTCAGTTTTGAATTTCGCGCAAAACTACATCAGTCCCTAAGTTAGCAGTATAAAACTAGAGGGAATGAAACTAGTCATTACCAACCACTACCAGCTCTGTGTCAACTATTTTACCACCGCCACGTTATAACGCCCCCATGTTTATTGGAACCAACGACCCACAGATTATGCCTCCTGACCACCTGGCTGTATCGGGCCGTCAGTTTTGGTTTCAACATATTTAAGACATTAATCCCAAGTAAACTATTTTAAACGTGTCAAAGGGTAACAGCGACCAACGGTCTGTGTCGAGAAAACAGGTAAGATTTCCACCCTTAGTTACAGGTAAATTGCGCCTGCAACTGCTACCACGAACTTATTATTTTATCTTTATAATTGAAATTGGTGACCATTAAAAGTTATTCTAGATGGGCGTGGCCTAAAGGTTAATGTGCCAGACTACGAATCTAAGAGAGTTCATGGTTCGTGTCCCGTTGCTGCAAAAATACTTTTCGGACTTTAGAGCTATGGATATGCAATAAGAACAATGGTCAAATCCATTTACATAGTGAACCAAGAGTTAGCAGTGGGTGTTGTTAACTAACTGTCTCGCTTCTAGTCCATGAGTTCAAAATTAGGGTTGGCTATGCATAAATACTGCTTTGTGCAAAGATTCTGCAACGAGCAGTAATTTTGTTTACGAAGCTATTTCGGTTATGTAAGAGAACGAAAATGCCCATTTAGTATTCACTTTTTTACTTTCTTTCACTGCCCCGTTCCTCCATTTGGGCCCGGCATGGTCAAATGGGTTAAGGCACTCGACTCGTAATCCGAGGGTCGCGGATTCGAATCCTCGTCACACCAAACATGCTTGCCATTTCAGCCGTGGAGGCGCTATAATTTACGGTCAATCCCACTATTCGTTGGTAAAAGAGTAGCCCAAGAGTTGGCGGTGGGTGGTGATGACTAGCTCCCTTCCCTCTTGTGTTACACTGCTAAATTAGGGACGACTAGCACAGATAGCCCTTGTGTAGCTTTGCGCGAAATTCAAACTAAACCAAACCAATCTTCTAGTGGATCAGGTTTACAAACTTGTTGATCGTAGCTCAGAAACCCCAATGCGTAGCGTTGTGTTTAACAGTATCCAAACCCTTTGCACTGTCTTTTCTTCAAACTCGATCGAACCGAACTAAACTTACTTTGTAGAAAATCGTCTGGATCACAGTTACGTGATTCAAACCATTTAACATCCAGATAATTATCGAGTCTTCTTTCGCCCCGCACCAGAAATAGTTGATTTAGACAAAATGTAGGAGGGTGTTTATTACACCCTCTAAGGGTAGGAAATCTTACCTGTTTTCTCGACACAGACCGTTGGTCGCCGTTACCCTTTGACACGTTTAAAATAGTTTACTTGGGAGTAATGTCTTAAATATGTTGAAACCAAAACTGACGGCCCGATGTAGCCAGGTGGTCAGGAGTCATAATCTGTGGGTCGTTGGTTCCAATAAACATGGGGGCGTTATAACGTGACGGTGGTATTTGTCAATTCTCTCTGCGCTCTTCTGGCAAGCGCAATCCGCTTTCAGCTTTTAATATACATATATATATGAAACCATAGTGTTCCCAAAGGAAATTTTAGATTTACTTATTTGTAATTCTTAGTTAGCTTGTACACCGATTAAAATGATCTAAAGTGCAAAGTCTCTGTTCCAAATTAATCCATCCCTCTCAGCACGCATGCGTTATTTATATAACCAATGAGCACAGGAGAGGATTCGTATAACCTTAAGGTATCACCTGATCTATCAGTGTAATAAATCTGTCTTCATTTTTATTGGGTTCTATGAGAATAATAAATATAATTTTGTGTGTGTGCATAATTTGGTATCGCTCAATTGAGAAGGGGTCACGTAGGTCTTTCTGGTACCACGATTGTTGTGGAAATATTTTAATGGTCCCTAGTGCTCAAATGAGTAAAACCCATTGACGCCAAATTAAACCATATGATCTGCGATAGAGATGCAGTGATAGATTCAAAGTTAAAGTAGGGTAAAAGGTAAAAAAAAAAGCTTTGTTTTATTTCCTTGTGTAATAACGTTTCATATTCTTAATGTAACATCTTTTACAAATACAACTGACTGTTATTATTAAGCCTACTTTTACGAGTAGAAACTGATTTTCTTCCCAATGTTTTTGCTGGACGCGTTTTATCGATGAAGGAAGTGTGACCTGTTTTTTTTAAAAAAAAACTCTAGTGAATGAGCTTGAAACTCAGTTTCTCAAGACTAGTACTGCGCATCATAACAGCCATGTAAGGATGAGAAGCAACAATTTAATTACATTCAGATTTACTCATACTCTCTGTATTGTTAATAAGTCTTTATATGTATATATAGTGTCAGAAAAGAAAGACTAAGGACCAGCCATGCTCGTATTTTTCTTACCCAGAGTCCGCGCTATAATTTTAATAGTATTCTTTCTAACATAAAGCTTAAGTTTTTAATAGTTAAATTTTAAATCGAAAATTATTATTTTTTTGTTTCTTGAGCTAGTAATTGGAACTTTTTTGGAAGTTACAAATTTGTTATTTGACAGGTCAGTTAGCTGTAACATGATAGAACGGTGTTTTGTTTATAGTTCTGCAGTTTTGAGTTTGGGATTTCATAATATATTAGTCAAATTTAACGAAATATGTAGTAAAATACACTTAATTGTATTACACCAGTGGTTCTTAACTTGTGGGTCGTTTGAGGTTTCTCGGGGGTCACGGAAGGTTTGAGAATTATTGGGGAAATCACAGAGCAGTTTCTAGTTTTTGTGGCAAGTGCCTGTAACTGCTCACCAATGAGAAACACGCTGAAGTGCAGCAGTTGAACTCGTCGAGATGCTTGTTGCGCAACCACCTGTCTAATTTTGAGTAAAAATGTTCATATATTATACCTTTTTTAATTGCCTACATATTTTAACCATATAATATTAATACATCAAACTTAAAATTTAAATATCAAAGTTTCCTTCGCATTTAGTATATTTTCTCATATATATATATATATATATCAACCCTCACACTGAGTGAATAAGTTGGTTTTGTGTGATGTTCAGTAATTCCATGGATTTTGCATTTGTTTAGCACTTGGAGCATTTCTCAAGGTTATTTATTTGTAACATTTTCAATAAATTAGGATCTTTATATAATTTTGTTTTATTCTAGGGGGTCACGGTAATACCCTGGAGAGTCTCAGGGGGTAAGACGAATAAATTGGTTGTTGGTTGGTTGTTTTGGAATTTCGCACAAAGCTACTAGGGAGGGCTATCTGTGCTAGCCGTCCCTAATTTTGCAGTGTAAGACTAGAGGGAAGGCAGCTTGTCATCACCACCCACCGCCAACTCTTGGGCTACTCTTTTACCAACGAATAGTGGGACTGACCGTCACATTATAACACCCCCACGGCTGGGAGGGCGAGAATGTTTGGTGCGACTCGGGCGCGAACCCGCGATCCTCAGATTACGAAGCGCACGCCTTAACGCGCTAGGCCAGGCCCAAGACGAATAAAAGGTTAAGAAACACTGTATTAGACATTAGTATTAGGCCTAGTATATTTTTAAGCATCATAATTTTAATCCAGATCCTTGGGAATTTTCAAAAATTAGAAGAGTGTAAAATAACAGAATTCTGACCGTACCACATTTCTCAAATCCAGTACCAACAATGCGTTGCACTCAATCCAGAGCTATTGTTTAAACTTTAAAGGCTTATCAAAATTTTTAAAAAGGCCTAATGTTAGATCGTAGAATAACATTATAAATTTATTTATTGATAGAAAAAAATAAGTACCGTAAAGTTTAGACCTAACTAAACTAAAGCAAAAAACGTACACAAGTTAGTGTTAATTTATCTCCTTGTTTAATATAAGCCGTATTTAGTAAACGCTTAACGAATTAACTAAGTTAGGCCTAAGATAAGTAAATTTGTAGGTTTCAGTGTTTGCGATTAGAATTATTTTTTTAGTTTTCTAAAAATCTTCCATTTTAAAAAAAAGCACTGTTGCAATAAATATACTAATTTGACCGCAAATGTTTTGATGGTCTCTGCTAGTACATTATTACTGGTAATATTTTATATACGTAGCCCATTAACCAGACATTTTACATTTCTTAACTAAGTTGAGAAATATACTTATAGTACAACTTGTATAAGTAAGTTCAATGAATCACTGTTTGGTGAGAGAAGGATAAGGTTTTACTTACATTAAACTCATATTTGTTTTTACTGGACATATCTGTGCTGTAAAGGTCGAATACTTCGTAACAGCCATCTTGTATTTGATGCAGTTTCTTGAAAATTACTTTCAACGGCCGGAAGCTGATGTCTTTATTCAAAGTTTGTTTATTGATACGTTCTTGTAATTGTCAAAGAAAAAATCTCTTCTCTATAAGCTGATTTGGTTAAGCCGTATTTTTATGTTGAACTTTTAAATTAATTTTATACATCTTAATTGCAGGATAATCTGATGATTTATAATTACTTTAAAAAGGTTAAATTTCATTATTGATTTAATAAGTAGCTTAGTCTATTTAACGTTGTCCAAGCTGAAAGAAACTGAGTTGCTAATGGAATTGCTCACCCTCCAAAAAAAATCGATATAACAACGACAATAATCAATTGTTAAGTTTAATGCAGTCTAATTACTATAATTTTTGAGATTCACTAACTACGTTTTGCACAGCATCACAGTCATTTATTAACCTTTAGAGCTTATAATTAGTTTTCTAAAATATACTATGGACTCTAAGCCTAATTTTGATCGGCTAGAGTAAAAAAGATATTATTAATCATCCAAAACATCTTGCCAAGAAATATAATGGATTAATTATTATATATTGTAGATGCAATATTAATAAACATTGCTAATATCGGTAGCTATTAATGTATTTGTAAATATCTTATTTTAAAAATGAAAATCGTTTCTTTGTTATTAAGCACAAACCTACACAATGGACTATCGAAACCCGATTGTGAAGGCATACATTAAAATTACAATAGTGTCAATGCAAGAAGAAAAGAATATTACATTGTGGTCGACGATATAAGAAAAAAAACAATGCAGAGTGAAATATACAACAATAACGAACATTGTAAGAGATGTGAGTTGCTGTAAAGAGAACTTTTGGGAATTTATGTATTTTGACTTATTTTGTTGTTTTTGTCTTTATTTTTTTCTTACTTTTGTGTGCTTATTTTCTCTTTTTCTTTTGCTTCTTACTTGTGGGTTTGAATTTCATTAATCCTTTTCCTGTATTATGGTTTTGCTGTATGTAATAACCGTATCGCTAGCAGCTTTTTTTTTTTCTTCAGTGCAAAGCTACACAATGGGATATCTGCGCTGACAATCTAACTCAACATTTTAGCATTGCAAGTTTGGAAACTTACCGCTGTTGTAATGAGTGACTGCCTTATAATTATTTTTATTCTGTTTTCGGGGGTAGTAACATTTTTATATGATTGAAATTTAAAAGCAATTTTGCATTTAATGTTATTATTAGAAAAAGAATTAAAAAGCTATAGTGTTACAAGTTATATTAAATGTGTGTATTGGTTTTTGGTAATAATTGTGTATTGTTTGCTAAGTTTACAGTGTGCACGTATGGCTTTCATTGATTATTTGAATTTGTTTTCACTGTGTAAGTTTTTACCCTAAGTAATTTGAGAGATAAGATGCATTTATATATCTGTTTCATAGCTGTCTTTTTTTCTAATTTTTCCCTCACTTATTTTGTATTAAAATTGTATTTCTTGACTTGTGAAATTTTTATTATGTAAAACTGTCCTTAAATGTTTTTTAAGCTTTCCATCTGTCTATTACCACCCGGTCCGGCATGGCCAGGTGATTAAGGCACTCGACTCGTAATCCGAGGGTCGTGCGTTTCAATCCCCATAACACCAACCCTTTCAGATCGCCCTTTCAGCCATGGGGGCGTTATATAGTGAAGGTCAATCTCACTATTCGTTGGTAAAAGAGTATCCCAAGAGTTGGTGGTGATGACTAGCTGCCTTCCTTCTGGTCTCACAGTGCTAAATTAGGGACTACTAGCGCAGATATCCCCCGTGTAGCTTTAGCGCGAAATTAAACAAACCACTCTCTTTTTCTAGTGGTGTTCTCAGGTGCACTGATAACCTTATAGGTGAAAACTGAATGAATTAAATTTCATTTGTCTGGTTTTGATCCAGTTTCAATAGATTTATAAATCTTCATTTAGGCCCGTTTATAGAGTTACTTTGTCGACGATTTTCCTTCTCGTTGGATCTTGTCCTCGGTAAACCCGGCTTTGGCTTCACCGTCTTCACTCCTCTTCTAGACGTGACCTCTCTACCTCTTTCATTGTCGCGCACATAAATTAAAATCTCATAAAATAAAACACCCTCCTACATTTTGTCTAAATCAACTATTTCTGGTGCGGGGCGAAAGAAGACTTGATAATTATCTGGATGTTAAATGGTTTGAATCACGTAACTGTGATCAAGACGATTTTCTACAAAGTAAGTTTAGTTCGGTTCGATCAAGTTTGAAGAAAAGACAGTGCACAGGGAAAGTCAAAGTAACTCTTAATAACAAAACCAAAGGCGAACTAATACAATTAAGTCTCTGTTCCAAATTAATCCATCCCTTTCAGCACGCATGCGTTATTTATATAACCAATGAGCACAGGAGAGGATTCGTATAACCTTAAGGTATCACCTGATCTGTCAGTGTAATAAATCTGTCTTATTTTTACAGTGTGTTCCACTATAATATGACCTGGGCTTTCACTAGAAAAATAACTCTCTTAGCCACTGTGGCTAAACAAAGTAATTTTCTTTCAGCCACAGTGACAGTTGTTTAGCCATAATTTTAGGTCGCCAAAAACTGTGTGATGCGTGACTTTTAATATGCATCAATTCCATCCAGTAAAAAATAGTTGTAATTATGTGAAAATACATTAAGTTTTGTACTATTTTTTTATTCGCCAGCAATATTCCCCGCCAAAAAAAAACAACAAAATAAACATGATAAAAAGAAAAATAAATAGATACATTTCTCAAAATAACACAGAAACAAAAAAAAAAGACTTAAAACTAGAATACGGTAGCATGACTAGTAAGTAGATAAATCCAATGGCAGCTCTTCAGCCAAATCACTTTCAACAGAAGATGTGGTAGAAATTGACACCTGAAGTTCTGAAGCACATTTCTTCAACAGGTAATGGTACCCATGTCTGTCTTTGTGAGTGACCCAGTATTTGAATGCAGAGTTGAAGTTAAAATGATCTAAAGGTTTGGACTCCATGGATAAGTTCAGTAACATTTCTCTCTTGGCCACAGACAGACTGCTCCTGGCATCTGTTTTGATGCTGTTGTACCTGCTAATTCCTCGCTCACAGTCAACAGATGTAACTGGAATTATTAATCCAATTTCTGCAAGCTGAGATAGATTTGGAAAAGTCTGACGGGTCTGGTGAATGTATTCCTTGTAGAAGTTCTTCATATTTTTGTTTTTGTGAGCATCCTGTTTCATAATGTTCCTTAGTAGCAGTCATTCAGTCAGTGTCTCATCCTCATTGACGAAAGGAGAGAAGTGCTGGATGAGTTTCTTCAGATCATCCTCATCAGATACTGCTCTGCTGTGACATGGGCTAAATATTGAAAAAAAATGACATGATGATAGTGTCTGGGAATGCTACTTGTAGTCTTGTGACCACCTCTTCAACAAATGACTCAGCAACTGATCTGTACTTTTCACGTTGTTTATCAATATCTTTGATGTCATGGCCTCTGTAAGAATTGTAACCACTGGCATCAGGAGCTTGTGGGAGTTCCTTCAGTGCAGTCTGTGTGTAAGGACTAGGGATGTGTACCAGTGACTGAATTGGCAAAATTGGTCCATCAATAATTGCTTTAGCCTAATCATAAGATAAATCAGCTCTCTGTAGAGATCTTGACAAAAGTCCAAGAATGCCAACAGCAACAGCCAAAAAATGTATCATCATGACAAAGCTGTAACATGACATTTGCTGGACTAGACCATGTAGCAAGGCTTGGCCTGGAGTACCACGTTCCGTTGCTACGACCTGCAGGTAACTTATCACAGATTCAATACAGTTGACTAGTGCTTGGATGGAATCATTAAAAGAGAGCCATCGTGTGAAGAACTCTTGCTTGATTGTGTTGCTTTTCTCTCTATGCAATGCTTTGCTCTCTTCAGAACACGACACAACTTGGGAGAATATTTCAGGCTTTTTGTAAACTGGTTCAAAACTGAAACAAGGTATGGCACTTGGTTTGCTACCTTGTCAGCTGCCAACTGTAATCTGTGTGCCAAACAATGACTTGTTATTATCCAGGGGCATTACTCCTTAAATTTTGTAGTAACACCTATTTTTATTCCCACCATGACATTTGCACCATCAGTTGCAAGTCCAACCAAGTCAACATCAAACAATCCTCGATGTGCCTTGACTGAGCGCATTGTGTTGTAGATAGAATCAGCCCCAGTGTTGGTCAGCTCATGCACAGCAAGGAATCGACTTGTAACATCACCTAATGATGAAAGATACCTGATATAAATTATCAGTATAGAGGTGTTTCCTGCATCAGTTGCTTCATCTGCTTCAAGAACAAAAAATGGGAAAGTCTGCCTGCATTTCATCCTGAACTACATGATTTATGGCGCTGTACATATCATTCAGAGACTGGCTGTGGGTGTATACGAAGCTCTCTGTTTCACTTTGTGACTGAGTCTGTAGTTTCTTTAGAGAGGTCACTCCCTGTTAAAATATATATAAGAACTTGTGTTTTGAAATAAGACCACCAATTAAAGTGATAAACAAAGATATTTGGAAGAGTTGGCTAGCTACTTAATTTTTGATAGATATTTTCAAAATGTTTCACTTTTAGAAAATTGTCAAATTGCCTTTTGTTTTAAGAAAATACTGTAGAAAACAGAAAGTATCTTATTAATACTAGAATGAAGAATATTCTTACATTGAATACTTGTGGTGGAAGGAGGGAATGAAACTTCACAGTTGGGATGGCTTCCTTTGCTTGTACAAGTAATGTGGCCATTTGTGCCTGAATGTCACCTTCACACCCCACATACACATTCATAGCAGCAGTTGACATGTCCTTCTTCAAAACTTGTGATTTTACTGCACTGCGATGATCTTCTGACCGTGCATGCTTCACCAAGTCGTCTTTTTTAGGCTTAGTAGCAGTTTTCCCAGTGGAAGCATAAATATTTGTCTTCTTGTCGTCCCTGCATAATTTGCAATGAAATGTATTTTGTTGGGAAACATGTTCCAGCCAAGGAAACTGTGAAAACCAAGTTTCTTTAACAACTCTGTGAAAATCTTGGGTATATATTTTTTTCACACCGACGGTCTGATCACTGCTGCAAACTTCAGTTTCTTCAGAGCTGTCTTTTCTTTTGGAAGTGGATTTCCCACCATCAGTTGATGTTGTTGCTTCAACCTTCTTTTGAAAAAAAAACTTGATATATCTAACTGTTTAGACGTCTTTTTATCTGATCTAGGAGTTGTCATAATCTCAATTCAAACACATGTCAAACGAAACTTGGGATTTCCACTTTAATACAGACCATATTTTGGTTTGATGAAAGTCAGGTTTTCTCTGATTACTGTTTGTGTACCACGGGCAGAATCAAACATGTAGGATAAGAAATGAAAATAAAAGAAATCATAAGCACAACTGAGTAGTATTTTTTTTTCAAATTAATTTGTTAGTTTTCATATCCCTGAAATCATCATAATACATATATAAAGAAAATATAGATTACAGTCAGTGGTAGTATTTAAAGACGTTTCTTCAACTCGCTGGGGGTGCTTCTGGTCATTTGTCATCATTAATGGGGTGGATGGCGATAAAAACCACGGAAGCTGTTAAG
Source organism: Tachypleus tridentatus (assembly GCF_004210375.1). Lineage (NCBI taxonomy): Eukaryota > Metazoa > Arthropoda > Merostomata > Xiphosura > Limulidae > Tachypleus > Tachypleus tridentatus. The sequence goes on along the minus strand of NC_134834.1, from coordinate 188,146,108 downwards.
ACCGAAACTTGAGCAGAATAAATAAAGGAAAACCATCCAAGGCCGAAAAAATTATTATCTTTCGCCACTGTGGCGAAACCAACACTAGATTTTTTAGCCACAGGCTGTTTCTTTTCGCCAATGGTGATGTGGCTAATGGCTAGCGGAAGCCTAGAATATGACATACAGTACATGACTAAAAGTATGTGGACACCCCTTCTAATTAGTGGGTTCGGCTATTTCAGTCACACGCATTACTAACAGGTGCATGAAGTCAACCGTACAGCCATGCAATCTCCAATATATTGGCAGTAGAATGGGTCGTACTGAAGAGCTCAGTGACTTTCAACGTGGCACTATCATAAGATGCCACCTTTCCAACAAGCCATTTCGTCCAATTTTTCCTCTGCTAGAGCTGCCTCGGTCAACTGTAAGTGCTATTATTGCGAATTGGAAACGTCTAGGAGCAACAACAGCTCAGCCACGAAGCAGTAGGCCACACAAGCTCACAGAACGGGTTCACCAAGTGCTGAAGCGCGTAAAAATCGTTTGTCCACAACTGCAACACTCACTACCGAGTTCCAAGTTGCCTCTGGAACCAACATCAACACAAGAACTATTTGTCGGTAGCTTCATGAAATGGGTTTCCATGCCTGAGCAGCTGCACACAAGCCTAATATCAAGTATCGGCTGGAGTGGTGTAAAGCCAATTGTCATTGGACTCTGGAGCAGTGGAAACGTGTTATCTGGAGTGGTGAATCACGCTTCACTATCTGGCAGTCTGACGGACGAATATGGGTTTGGGGAATGTCAGGAGAACGCTACTTGCCTGAATGCACAGTGCCAAATGTAAAGTTTTGTGGAGGAGAAATAATGGTCTGGGACTGTTTTTCGTGGTTTGGGCTAGGATTTTTCTTTCCAGTGAAGAGAAATCTTGCTACAGCATACAATGACATTCTAGAGAATTGTGTGATTTCTACTTTGTGGCAACAGTTTGGAGAAGGCTCTTTTTTGTTTCAGCATGACAATGCTCCGTGTACAAAGCAAGACCCACAAAGACATGGTTTGCCGAGGTCAGTGTGGAAGAACTTGACTGACCTGCACAGAGCTCTGACCTCAACCCCATCGAACACCTTTGGGATGAATTGAAACGCCAACTGCGAGCAAGGCCTTCTCGCCCGACATTTGTGCTAGATCTCACTAATGCTTTTATGGTTGAATAGGAGCGAATCCCCTCACCCATGTTCCAAAATCTAGTGAAAAGCTTTATCAGAAGAGTGGAGGCTGTTATAGCAGCAAAGGGTGGACCAACTCCATATTAATGCCCATGGTTTTGGAATGAGATGTTCAACAAACACATATGGGTGTGATGATCGGGTGTCAACGTACTTTTGGCCATGTAGTGTATATAAATATACTTTTGTTTGTTTGTTTTTCAAATTTCGCGCAAAGCTACGCGAGCGCTATCTGCACCAATCATCTCTAATTTAGTAGTATAAGACTAAAAGAAGGCAGCTAGTCATCACCGCCCACCGCCAACTCTTGGGCTACTCTTCTACCAACGAATAGTGGGATTGGCTAATCAAAATAACGCCCCCACGGCTGAAAGAGCGAACATGTTCGGTGAGGGGGATTCGAACCAGCGACCCTCGGATTCGGTGATGGGAATTCTTGAAAAATTTCTGCTGACAAGTTTATAATTTTTTTACTTACACACATAAACATTTAATACGGTTTCATTGAACTTTACTTCAAATTAATTCATTCGTAACATTTTACAGATTTTGTATATCCTAATAAATATTTATTTGCTTTCCCCAAAGAAATATTGTGCTAGAAAAGGATATATCAATTTGCATGGAGATGGAAAATTCGTTTGAAAAATGGAGATTTTTCTAGAAATGAAAATACTTAACTTGATAGTCCTAGTGTCTGTGATTAAAAGTTTGTACTACCATTTTGTTTTTTGTACGACTAACTTTCATAGTTAATGTGTGTTTTCGAATTTTTTCCTATTGTGTATTTTTATTTAATATCTCGTGGTAAACAAGATATTAAAAATTCTGTTTATTGTGTATATTCCAATAAAGGAATACTGGAATAATCGTCGACAATATTGAAGGATCCACTAAAAGATCAATGCATTCTGCTATACATTTCTGTTTTCTTGTGCCCTCTGGTGGCAGAGCAGTGACTTTAAGGACTTCTGAAGCTAAAATCTGTGCTTCGATTTCCGTGGCTAGTTAGTTCATTATATAACATTAGTTAAATTACTTTCTTAATTTTTTAAATTACCTTCTCCAAAGTGTGTTTGATTTCACCAGAACTTATTAACAGTTTGTAAGATCTGACCATCCAGTTTACTCTACGAAGTTCAGAACTAATTAAATTAGCTTGAAAGTCAGGTATTGTAAACAGAAAGACAACAGTGCACTATTTACTGCACTGCTACTTTAGTTATTTTCATATCGTAAGGGATTTCCCTTTATTGTCTTTAAATCGTCAATTTACAAGTGAGGTTTCATATATTTTACCATATTTAGTGATTTTATGTTTTTCCTGTTACAATATTTAATAAAAAAGAACTGACCATAACTGAGCGAAGTCACTAATTTTCTGTGTAAAATGCCCAAGACATTGTTTGAATATTTTTGCGCAACTCGTTTGTTACTAGCGTGTTTGCTGTTAAGCGCAAAGCTACACAAGAGGCTACGTATGTTGAGCTGTTTCTAGAGCTATAAGCCATCAGACTGGATGCTTTGCCATTGGAGAACGCCTGTTATATAGGGACCTATGAACTAATGACGGCATGGACACCGACGCACTTTGTTGTATAAATAGTTTTAAAAATATGTTTAATGAGGCAATGTTACATGTAATAGTTCTAAGCGGTTGTAAGAACATATAAAATAACCCATACATGACTATATTAATATATTTTTTGCATATATTACAGAATATAGATTAATTCCTATATATTATTTCCTGTATACAAGATTACAACCAAATTCAGCTAGCCTTATAAAGTTCAACAATTCTATAATTTGCATTATTCTATATTGAAGGCCAGATGGTTAAGGCACTCGCGAGGGTCGCGGGTTCAAATCCCTGTCACACCGTGGAGGCGTTAAAATGTGACGGTCAATCCTACTATTCGTTGGCAAAAGAGTAACCCATGAGTTGACGATGGTTGGTGATGACTAGTTGTCTTCCCTCTAGTCTTACACTGCTAAATTAGGGACGGCTAGCACAGAGGGGCCTCGTGTGGCTTTACGCGAAATTCCAAGCAAGCCAAATCTGTATTGAATGTCCTGGTTTCAAAAAGGCGCGAGTTCATTGTACCCTTAATATGTATTTTATTTTCAAGAAACATAGCGGCTACGAATGAAAATGGTTTCCAGATTTGCTGTGCAAATTCAAAATTAAACTTAAAGCGTACAAATAAAATATTTATTCAAATATCTAACTTCTAATCTAAACTGATTTTTTTTTTAATCTTATTTTCCAAAGTAGCATAACGCAAGTAATGTATGTTATAATGTACGGTCAGTCCTACTGGTCGTTGGTTAAAGAGTAGCCCAGACGGTGGATGTTGATGACTAGTTGACTTCCCTTTACTTCTTACGCTGCTAAACTATGGAAGTCTAATGCAGATGGCTCTCGTGTAGCTTCTCGCGAAATTAAAAAAACACACCTCGGGCGCGAACGTTATACCATCTACTTAATGTTACAAATTGGGTAATCTGAGGGTCGCGGGTTCAAATCCCTGTCACACCGTGGAGGCGTTAAAATGTGACGGTCAATCCCACTATTCGTTTGTAAAAGAGTAGCCCAAGAGTTGGCGGTGGGTGGTGATGACTAGCTGCCTTCCCTCTTGTCTTACACTGCTAAATTAGGGACGGCTAGCACAGATAGCCCTCGAGAAGCTTTGTGCGAAATTCAAAAATAAATAAATAAATACAAATTGGGTAATTTAACAAATATCGCTTTTAAGATTATTTCCTTCGTGGTCTGCAGGGTTTCTAAAATAATGATCTTAACATACTAGTAAGTCAGCGTCTTAACTTTCGAAATTATATTGTCCTTTTACTATTTGCTGAGTCTGAGAACTGGCTTTGTCAAGAATCGGGGAACTTTCAAAACTCCCCACCAAATAAATATTAATTCTTACAAGAGTTAATAAATAGACCGTATGTTTAAATACAGTCCTGGTACTCAGAGAATATTGGTTCTCGAAAGAGCAGACTTAGACAATTAGTGTGTAATGTGAGACTTGAGTATAAGCTTTGGGAAACCAAACTAAAAGAACGAATATTTGAAAAGAATAAAACAATATAAGTTCTTCATAACTCGTGTAGTGGTTCTTATCGGAAAATATAAACACAGCTGGAAAAGCTTGTTTTTTGATTCATATTTTGCATTTTTAAATGTGTTTGTGTGTGGGATATTTTTGTTATAGCAAGTCTGAAGCTCAACTCGCGAGTGATGCTATTGAACATGCTCGGCACTTTCAACTGTGGTAGTTAACGTTGATGTCACGTTCAAGGAGTCGAACAGAACCTTCACAATGGTGATCGCTACTGATTTTTCACATTCTCGTTGCTGTAAAATGTAATTATACCTACATTAAATTTAGGGTTTTATCTCAACATATTACAGATTAAGCGATGGTCTAACAGATGTGCTTTGGATGTGGTCGATTTATATATAGAATTGAATTAATGTAAGCAACAGTTTTCTCTAGCAGTAGATTGAATAAGGAGCACTTAAGTATTTTTTATACGTTTGCTTTTCCCGCTTACAATTTTTGACCATCTTAACCAAGCTTGCGGCTTTGGTTTTGGTTATTTAAATTTCGCGGAAAGCTACACGAGGGCTATCTGCGCTAGCCGTCCGTAATTTAGCAGTGTAAGACTAGAGGGAAGACAGCTAGTCATCACCACCCACCGCCAACTCTTGGGCTACTCTTTTACCAACTAATAGTGGGATTGATCGTAACATTATAACGCCCAAAAGGCCGAAAGGAATAGCATGTTTGATGCGACGGGGATTCGAACCCGCGACCATCGGATTATGAGTGAAACGCCTTACCCCATCTAGCCATGCAGGGCCTACCTGCGGCTTTCCAGGGACCTTTCACCGCGGAGAAGGGCAGTGTTCAGAGTTGATTCTGCTAAGATTAATTGTGTAGTCAATTATTATAACTATTATTTGCTTTATCAGAATATTTTTCGCAACTTCATGCAGAATGGTATTCATAAATAACAATTCGTATTTGTAAGGATTATTGGAAAACATACGCCGATAATGTTTCTCTGAGACTCAGCACAAGAATCAGATATTGGTTAGAAAAACGACAAACTGGATTTCGAGTTGGACAGTATTATAGTTGATTTTGGTTTGTTTTGAAATTCGCGCTAAACTACACAAAGACTACCTCTGCGTGTAGTCCCTAATTTAGCAACGTAAGACTAGAGAGAAGGCAACTAGTCATCACCACCCACCGCTAACACTTGGGCTACTATTTCACTAATGAATAGCGGGATTAATGGTCACATTCGTGGCTCACATTCGTGATAACGAGAAACCCACATTTTTACTTTAAGTGGGTTTAAACATGCTCGCTATTCAGCCGTTGGAGCGTTATAATGTTATGACGGGGATCGAACCCGCGACCTTGAGATTACGAGTCGAGTGCCCTAACCACCTGGCAGCGCCGAAACTTCTCTTATGGCTGAGGCAGAACTTCATTTTGTAGGTGTAAAATGGTTTCTAGTTTGTTGATTAAGTAATGTATAGGTAAAAATATCCTTGAATGTTTTTTTCATAATGATTTCGAAAGTCTTCAAAGAGGTTACTATAACTCACCCTAACCTCCAATGACACAACGGTTTATCTGCGGACTTACAACGCTAAACACCAGGTTTCGATACCTGTGATGGGAAGAGCACTATTGTGTAGCTTTGTGCTTACTTCAGGACAACATATTGTAACTCTGTCTTCGATTATAACTTCACATTCAATTTTGATTCGTCTAAAATAAATGTGAAATTTGACTTGTTACAGAAGTTGAGTAAAAAGTTTCAATTCTTCCTGTTTCTTTGAAGTAAGTGGACAACATCGCAACTTTATTTTTGCATCGGGTGTTTAGACGCACTGGAGGTCACGTGATATATGACGTGGTGTCAGGGTGTAAAGGTTAAATTAGGTCAGCCTTGCACCTCTCTGAAACTGGCAGTGTAAGGAAAAAATGTGTTCATTTTAATGTTGTTGCACGGAATGTCATATATTGTGCTGTATTTGAAGTAATATAAATATTGCACTGTTATTGAGTGCACTTAATGCACATTAAACTTTCGAAAGTTACTTAGGCGGTGTTTCAAAGAACGCCACATATTGTACTGTTATTTGAGCTATATATATATTGTACTGTTATTGGAACTATATAAATATTGTACCGTTATTGGCAAAACGAAATGAAATAAGTAGCCACTAGCGCTTATTTACAAAACCAGATGAATTAAATGTTGGTTTAAGATTGTTGTCGCGCCAAAAGAAATAAAACCCCCGAGGCGTTTTACGATATATTTCAACTGTCGGATGATGGAGAGAAACAGACGTGGATATATCTAAAGTTAAACGTTGTATAGTTATGGGTTTCCTTTGTTTAGCTGTCACACGTGAAAGGAGACAAAATATTATTTTTGGTAGAATTCAAGCAGAGAGTAAAATATACTTGGGCACTCCAGTCTGGACTGTCATATTAAACCGGATATATATTATGAACCTATGCTGCCAAATAGACAAGGAACTTGTCTGTATTTTTTTATATATATGGAATACAGAAGCGTGTAAAAATATATATATATACATATGGATGTTGTATTGATTTAATGATTTTGTTTGTCCAGTATCAGGTATTAAATCATTAGCAAGAAAAATATAAAAATACAATATATTAATTATTTAGATATTCTGTTGGTACATTAACCTGTACGTGTAAGTTCGGTTTTCTTATACGCAAACTTTGTAACAGCTTTAGGCCTTCAATACTATCACTGATAAATCATATACTTAAGCCTTATCAGAGATATACGTATAGATATATTGTATAGGATGTCAGACAAATATGTGGTTTGTAATATCAGAGAAGTGCTTTGTACTTGATATCAGAGAAGAATCTGATATATGGTACCAAAGAAGTATGTGGTATAGGATATCAAAATATCAGAATAGTATATCAAACAAATGCGTGATATAAGATATCAGAACTTCACAGAAGCACATGGTTATACCTGAGTCATACGTTGCATGTAATAATCGGAGAAGAATGTAGTACGAGAAAGTCCCGTCAGAGGGGTGTATGGTTTGTGTTACTGAAATATAAAACCAATAACTTAATGTCTGGTTAACAATATTTTTCGAATATCTTATTAAAACCATTTCGACCAATCTGTTTCAGTCGGTGATTAAGCTTATTTGTCTTTCAACTTTTGTTTTTCACTGTCAAGAGCTGAAACGGTATTTGCTTTGTTCGAATGTTTACCTACTTTTTGTTTAAATGTCGTTTTCCACATGTTTTTCAAACGGTCTCTCTCTAAGAGAGTACATGGTTGAAATGAATGGATTCATTTTCTTTCGTATTTTATTTCTTGTTTCGTTGCAAAAATAAAACAATCTAGAAGCACAAGCGTCTAGATTCTGGGTTTAAACTGTGGATACGAACAAGCAATTGTTTTGAATTTTAAATAAAATTTGTTCCGTGTTTTGTTGGTTTATTTACAATGTTCCCTAAAACTACTATTAGAGTGGGTTTTGTATGGCCACCTACTGCCATTGTTTTTATTTGTTCATATGGTTAATACAAACGACCAATTAAATACTGAAAACGGGTGGAGATTTTTTCTATAAAACTTAGTCAACGCCTCCAAAAAGTAACATCACTTGATTTGGTTTATCTGCCTATACGATTAATCGTTAAATCTCTCAACATTACAAGATTTATCACAATTCTCAGCATTGCTTTAACAGAAAAGCTTTTTTTTAATCGATCATACATAGTAAATTTTTTCCTAATTCTGTTCACAACATTTTAACAGAACAGAAGCTAACTGTTGTATCTTACTTGATGATGCCAGATCACAACATTTTAACAGAACAGGAGCTAACTCTTGTATCTTACTTTATGATGCCAGATCACAACATTTTAACAGAACAGGAGCTAACTCTTGTATCTTACTTGATGATGCCAGATCACAACATTTTAACAGATCAGAAGCTAACTCTTGTATCTTACTTGATGATGCCAGATCACAACATTTTAACAGAACAGAAGCTAACCCTTGTATCATACTTGATGATACCAGATAGACCTGGTGATATGTTATGGACAAGGGAAGAAACGATCTTTGTTTTTATTGTAAATGTTTTATTATCACTTTTTTCATTACAACTTAAAACAGTGCACTTATTATTGAAGTTTCTTAAATGTACTTCAGAGAAGGCCCGGCATGGCCAGGTGGTTAGGGCGAATAACTCGCAATCTACGGGTCACGGGTTTGAATCCCCGTTACACTAAACATGCTCACCATTTCATCCGTGACTGTCAATCCTTGGTAAAAAAAAGTACCTCAAGAGTTGGCGGTAGGTGGTGATGATTAGTTGCCTTTCCTCTAGTCTTGGCCCGATATGGCCAGGTGGTTAAGGTACTCGACTCGTAGTCAGAGGGTTGCGTGTTCGAATTTCCGTCATACCAAACATGTTCGTCCTTTCAGCCGTGGGGGCGTTATAATGTGTCGATCAGTCCCACTATTCGTTGGTAAAAGAGTAGCCCAAGAGTTGGCGGTGGGTGGTGATGACTAATTTCTTTCCCTCTAGTCGTACACTGCTAAATAAGGGAAGGATAGTGCGGACAGCCCTCGTGTAGCTTTGCGCGAAATTAAAAATACAAACAAACAAACTTCAAACAAGACATGCGCAAAATTGATTTCTTAATGCCGTTCTTAGAATCGTAATATGCTCAGGCTTAGTTGTTAGGCGTGATAACGTATTTATAATATACAGATTTCTAATGTTCGTTAGACTTTAGGCATGATGACGTATTAATAATGTACGTCGCAATAATATCCGTTTAGATTCTACTCATGAAAACATATAATATACAGATCTTTATTTTAGACACTGACAGAAACTCCACCCTATGGGTAACTGTCCGTGCTAGTAATTAGAAATCATACCTACCATAGTATTCATACCTCATTGAAAAAAAATTTACTAAAACTAAAGGTGAACATTTTCTACAAAAATAAATATATGTGTATATTTATTGTGTAAATATATGTGTAAATATGTGTATATTTATTTTCTGAGAAGTACTTCATGTGAAAAGTTACTTGTTTTAAACTCATGTATAGAAATGATGCAACGTACAGAGCTCAAAATGTTCGTAAATTTTACTGGTATAAATCGTAATGTTTTCTCTTCGATGGACACAGCAGACAGCCTGATGTGGCTCTACTGTGAGGAAAACACACACGTAATGTTTTATATCATAAAAATGTGACACTTTATTGATGAAACGGGTCTTTTTTTAAAGAAAAACTACAATTTCTCAGCACTACATTTAAAATTTATATGAATAAAGATATAATCAGACTCTCACATATAGTTCTAGTGCAAATTGTATTCTTGTTGTGAGAAGAGTGCTTTTGTTTACAACTGTGTCCTGGTATAAAGAAATGTAATGCCAGTTATTTTTTTAATCGTTCAAATGTTGATTTTTGTTGGTGGCACCATTCAATAGATTGTGCTAAAGTTTTTATTACATATCACAGGTACTGAAATACACGCTTCGTTAATTGTAGTAAAATAATAACGTTTTTATAATATTCTGTAAAGTATAAATCTTCAAGCTATTTTGATTGAATTATGTTGTACCTTGGAAGGACCAAGAACCACCTGTAAAAATGTTACATTTTTCGTCATCGTCACAAACAGAACAATGCTTGTTTTTTGAATTTTGCGCAAAGCTGCTCGAGGGCTATCTGCGCTAGCTGTTCCTAATTTAGCAGTGTAAGTCTAGAGGCAAAGCAGCTAGTCATCACCACTCACTGTCAACTCTTGGGCTACTCTTTTACCAACGAATAGTGGGATTGACCATCACTTTATAACGCTCCCACGGCTGAAAGGGCGAGCATGTTTGGTGTGACCGGGCTTCGAATGTGCGTCCCTCAGATTACGAGTCTAACGCCTTAACCACCTGGCCATGCCGGGGCCACAAACAAGACATGAACAAGATATTACCATAAAAATATCTGGGAAACAATTAGTACATATAAATACATTTGTGAAAAGTGTTTAAAATTCAAAATTTTAAACTCTATCCACATATATGGCTCAACATGGCCAGGTGATTAAGGCACTCGACTCGTTATCCGAGAGTCGCGGGTTTGAATCCCCATCATACCAAACATGTTCGTCCTTTCAGCCGTGAGGGCGTTATAATGTGATGGGCAATCTCACTATTCGTTGGTAAAAGAGTAGCCCAAGAGTAGGCGGTGGGTGGTGATGACTAGCTGTCTTTCTTCTAGTCTTACACTGCTAAATTAGGGACGGTTTGCGCAGATAGCTTTTGCGTAGCTTTGCGCGAAATTCAAACCAAACCAAACTACTCATAAACATATATGTACACACGTAGGTTATGCAGGCAGAAAATTTGCCACATTTGATCCTGTATCTCCTTTCCCTTCCGAAAAAAAAAAAAAAATCGTTTATTATTGCTACAGTGTTAATTCTTGCGTTGTATAGTAACGAAACAGTTACTTATTCCCCGTAGAAAAGATGTCCCTAATGGTACGATTATAGCATGCCAACCAGATGTTAATAACATCTTACCAGTTAGTCTTAGGGCTTCACGAAGAAAGAAAATTCGTGCTTGTCATTTGAAATATGTGACTCACGTGCACACAGACCCGACACTGAAATCCGTGTAGAAGTAAATCTGGAAATTTACAAAATACGTTTACATGTTATGAGAAATAAACAACAACAAACTAATGCTAAATATGCAAGCCAACATTCAGAATTTGAAAGCTGTTAATTGACAGAAAGAAAGACGGACTCGAACACCAATTTCACTCAGAGACTCCTGGATACTGTTCAGTTTTAATAAATAACAACGTTCCCTAGGGTGAAGATAAACAATGCCTCCGAATTTTACTCATGGTTGAGAACAATTCGAGTGTGGGTTTTATTACGATGATCGTTAGGGAAAGGGAACGAATGGTATTATTTTTGACAGCGAGCTTACAATGATGAAAACATTGAAAACGTAAAGAGAAACTGGATTATGGAGAGAGAGAGAGCTGGAAAACTCTTCAGCGTCTATGTTCTTGTCTAAAGGAAGATGTGAGAGATAGTATAGCAGCGACACTTGACCGCTTGGACATCTCCTAAAGGACTCGCTTCGATGATCTTTAATACTAACGTAATCGGACTGTTATTGGTCGAGTCCAAAGACTTCATAGTGGACTTGGTGTTTTCTTTAAAAAGAAACGAAGCTCTTGAACCATCGACTAGCAATGAAATAAGATCATTTCGATTATTAATAAAACTTTTCCTGTATTATGTATCTCGACTTAAGGTTTATTTGTTTTTTTGAATTTCGCGCAGAGCTATACGAGGGCTATCTGCGCTAGCCGTCCCTAATTTATAAGTGTAAGACTAGAGGGAAGGCAGCTAGTCATCACCAACTCTTGGGCTACTTTTTTACCAACGAATAGTTGGATTGACCGTCACATTATAACGCGCCCACGGCTGAAAGGGCGAGAATTTTTGGTGCGACGGGGATTTGAACCCGTGACGCTCGAATTACGAGTTTAACTCCTTAACCCACCTGCTCATGCCGAGCGTTCGACTTAAGGAAGTGTCTACAAACGTACATGTATATGTCTAAATTTTATTTTTGTTTTCAATACGTTTCAGGTGGCGCTTCCTGCCTGTTATACTTCGTGTTATGTGTTTTGGACGCGAACATTCTACAAAGTGTTTCTTTGACACGGCGCTTCTTTTCATTGTTGTATCTATATTGCTATAAACGCGTCTCTTTGACACGGTGTTCCTTTTCATTGATGTATCTATATTATTTTATAAGATATCTGCACGGTACTTCATTTTTACATTTTTATCTATGTGTCTCTTTGACACGGTGATTCGACTCATTCTAATGTCTGCATTTTTATATACGTATCTCGTTGATACAGAGCTACAGTTTTAAATATGTTGTACGCATGTCTACCTTACGCGGCCATATTAGTTTCTGTAATACGGTTTATTCTAATAAAGTGTTCGAGGTACACACTTTTTATCTCTCCCTCCATTTTTTCTTCTTTATATGAATTTTGTTAAATATTTCTTCCGAGATATGTTGTACTTATCTGTACTAATAGATGCTTCCGTCAGTATCTCCAATCAGGCAGGTTGTACTTATCTGTACTAGTCGATGCTTCCGTCAGTATCTCCAATCAGGCAGGTTGTACTTATCTGTACTAGTCGATGCTTCCATCAGTATATTCAATCAGGCAGGTTGTACTTATCTGTACTAATAGATGCTTCCATCAGTATATTCAATCAGGCAGGTTGTACTTATCTGTACTAATAGATGCTTCCATCAGTATATTCAATCAGGCAGGTTGTACTTATATGTACTAATAGATGCTTCCGTCAATGTCTTCCTTCAGATACGCCAGATGGTACAGCCGTAAGTCGACGGATTTACAACGATAAAATCAGGCGCTCGATTCCCCTTGGTGGACTCAGCAGATAGCCCACCGTGGCTTTGCTACAAGAAAAATACATACAAACAACCTTCAGGTACGTTGCACGTATCTTCAATAATAGAAGTTTCCGTCAATGTCTTCCGTCAAGAGCATCGTACGCTTCTTTACTAAAGGAAATCTCCCGTCAAGAAATGTTTTGTCGAAAAGACAACTTTTGTTGGAATCTCTAAGTTTACACTTATTTGATGTCTTTGTAACATATATTAAAAAACATGTGTTTTGTTCATAATCTTTCTATACCCTTCTGATGTTCAAGTTATTTAAACTAAGTATCACCTAGATGTCGAACGTATTTAATCAATATAGAAAACCGGTTTATTTGACCATTTAGCTTGATCATTTTGCTGCGTAGTTTGGATACATCCGAATAAACATTGAAACCCATTAACTGCGTAGTTCGGATATTATTCCACACCAAAAGAAAAAGTTTCCCTCCACTGCGACATGCCAGAATATCCCTACATCAAAACTGGGAAATAATCTCCACTTTGCGTGCGTGCATGCTGCCATCTATGTTGTAAAGCTTGAAGCTTGGAAGTTTATTTGTTTCGTTATAAAATCGCCAACATTACAGGAACACTTGAAGAACATGTATAAAGACAGCTGCTTTATATCTTGGGTATTGTTATCTGAATATTTTGTTTTATGTTCTCGAATGATTTTGAGTTAGTTAGGACTACATATATGTAGAACATGTATAAAGGCAGCTGCTTTATATCTTGGGTATTGTTATCTAAATAATTTGTTTTATGTTCTCGAATGATTTTGAGTTAGTTAGGACTACATATATGTAGAACATGTATAAAGACAGTTGCTTTATATCTTGGGTATTGTTATCTAAATAATTTGTTTTACGTTCTCTAATGATTTTGAGTTAGTTTGGACTACATATATGTAGAACATGTATAAAGACAGCTGCTTTATATCTTGGGTATTGTTATCTAAATAATTTGTTTTATGTTCTCTAATGATTTTGAATTAGTTAGGACTACATATATGTAGAACATGTATAAAGACAGTTGCTTTATATTTTGGGTATTGTTATCTAAATAATTTGTTTTATGTTCTCTAATGATTTTGAGTTAGTTAGGACAACATATATGCCTTTTACTAAATAACATTTTTCTTCTTATTTTCAGCAAATGTTTATTTAATTTTTTTATTTCACTATCCACTACGAATTTTCAAAGAATATTACCGTGTAATACAGAAAATACGGCTTTTTTCATATTGAAAAACTAATACCAAGGGTTAAGTTCATACTTTTATTTTTTAGTTAATAATTGACAATTCTTGAGAATCAATCTGGAAATTAATTGCGTAGTGAAAGGGTTAAGCTGCCGATACAGGTATGATTCGTTGTCAATTGGTTTGTTCGTTTGTACTTAAGCAGAAAGCTACACAGCGAGCTACGTGTCCTGTGTCCACCACAGGTATCTAAACTTAATTTTTGCTTCGTAAGTCTGCAGACTAATAACTGAGCCACTAGGGTCCATTTGGCCAGGCTCGGCATGGCCTGGTGGTTAAGGCACTCGACTCGTTATTCGAGGGTCGCGAGTTTAAATTTCCGTCGCGCCAAACATGCTCGTCTTTTCAGCCGTGGGGACGTTATAAAGTGGCGGTCAATCCCACTATTCGTTCGTAAAAAGAGTAGCCCAAGAGTTGGCGGTGTGTGGTGATGACTAGCAGGTCCTAAACAGTTTTCAATTTTTCTGGTGTCGAAATTGGCTGTATTGAAATCGCGTGGCGAAGACATGAAGCATTCGCACGCGCATGTTAACCTCCTTAATTTGTGTTTGTGTGTGTTTTCTTATTGCAAAGCCACATCGGGCTATCTTCTCAGCCCACCGAGGGGAATCGAATTCCTTATTTTAGCGTCGTAAATCCAAAGACATACCGCTGTACTAGCGGGGGCCTCCTTAATTTAAACATAGTATAACTGTCCATGTCTCGTCACTAGTTCTTATTGCACATTAATCATAAAAACGTTACTGTAAACGTTACTTACTAGAAAGATTATAAATTGATTTTTCTAGTCTATCTATCTCTTGTGGTTTATTTCTTTGTTTTGAATTTCGCGCAAAGCTACACGAGGGCTATCTGCGCCCCCTCTTGTGGATTTCCTGTGGAGATGCAAATATTTTTTTTTCTTTTGAAGTTTTCTTATGACTTAAAACTTACATAAATAAATTTATATTTATGTATGCCTAACCTCTCTCAAGCTTTAAGTTATACATTCGCCTTTGATACAATTATAAAAAATTTATTCAAAATTGAGGCGCTGCACGTGCACAATACGTCATTGAGAGAGTAAATCCGTTCGTTCTCATGGATACAAGAGGTTCCACTACTTTCATATTAAAATTATTAATCTGATAGAAATGTGTTGCTATGGTCGCACATCTTGCCAACGTGAAATAGTGAGTGTTTCGTAGTAGTTTATAGCTACATCAATTCTGTCATAACTCAAGATAAGTGTTTTAAAATAGTAGGTGTACTCAAACCTTGAATTTAAGAATTAAATCTCTACTGCAGATATAACCTACTGCACAAACCTGCACAAGGGCTACCTGCGCATATCCATCCCCAGTTGTTAACCGGTAGACTGGAGAGTTTGTTTGTTAAGAATTAAGCACAATTGTGATACTACCACGCTGCCAACCACGGGTATCGAATCCTGGGTTCTAGCGTTGTGAGTCCATAGACATACCGCTGTGCCACTGATGGATAGACTAGAGGAAAGGCAATTAGTTAAAGAACCCACCGCTGGCACTTAGGCTACTCTAATCGACTGGTAATAGGATTTGAGAGTAATTTTTATGGAGTACCATTTCTCCGAAGTGCTGCGATAGAACGTGGACCGTGGCCCAGCATGGCCAGGTCGGCTAAAGCGTGCGACTCGTAATCTGAGGGTTGCGGGTTCGCATCCCCGTCGCACCAAACATGCTCGCCCTTTCAGTCGTGGGGGCGTTATTATGTGACCATCAATCCCACTTTGGTAAAAGAGTAGCCCAAGAGTTGGCGGTGGGTGGTGATGACTACCTGCCTTCCCTCTAGTCTTACACTGCTAAATTAGGGACGGCGAGCGCAGATAGCCCTCGAGTAGCTTTGCGCGAAATTCGAAAACAAAAACAAAAAAAGAACGTGGACCATGAACCCTAGATTTTAAAATTGTAGCACGCTAGGCCTCGTCAGGCCAATTTTCAAATGGTATCAAAATAAAATTATTATCTTCTTGTGATGGTTCAATCTGATGTTTCATCGTTGTGAACTATGATTACGTGATCGTTTTGAAAGATGAATTTTTAGATTAAAGGAAAAGTATGTGTGTGTGTTTTTGTTATAACAAAGCCACATCGGGCTATCTGCTGAGCCCACCGAGGGGAATCGAACCCCTGATTTTAACGTTGTAAATCCGTAGACATAAAGAAATAGTAAACAATGAATAGAAACACTATAAATTTCATTCAAAAGTATTCAGGTGCATTGTTCCAATACTTTATTACATGTTAAGACTATAAGAACTTATTGAGATACACATCATGAGCCTGATGGATTGGGTTTAGGTTCCAGTCTTTCGTTATACGTCATCTGTTTCTAACATCATACTGGTGATGTTAGTTGAAGAAGCTTACTTTCGGCCAAAGCACGAGACAGCATTGAAAGCACACTGTTTCCAGTAGGTTCGCTTTTTCTGGAGATCGCTGATGTCCAGGTTATTTCTCAATCGCTGCACCATCTGGCGAGCAAAAAGGTAGTCTAAAAGTGCTGCGTCCACTGAGCCATCATCGCCAGGTATCTGCCAGTGAAAATATATTATGCCAATATTAAGTTTAATATACGACTGTTTTATTACCAACCCTATACAGTTCTTATCTAGGTTATTTGAGACAGAATAATGGTTTTGTTTTTCAGTCTTTTATACCTCAAAGTAACAGAAAACCAAGTTATTAATCGAAAGGACTATATTTACTATATTGCAATGGCATTCTTTACTTTGCATTTTGTGAGAGTGTTTGAATTCTTACATAAGTATATTATTACAGCACTAGGAGTTGGAAGGTTCTCTTGCGTACCAAACACGAATGCTTTGTGATATCGATAAAAACAACGTTTTTCCAACGACATCGTAAGGGTTTTACAGTTGTAGATACAGCGAGACATCACTTCCAGCATTTCTCTTTCTTAGCATCACAGACGTGTCTTCCAGACGTTGTCACTCTTTGAAATAATTTTAATATTTATTGTAAATTATTCAATCTCTAACGTATTTACAAAAGGTCTTTCATTTACACTTCCCGAATTTTATAGGCTGAGCCTGGTTTAGTGTGAACTTGCTAGGTTGCAGATGGGAAGGTCCAGTGTTCCAGCTGAGATTTGACTCTGAACATGCTTCCATATCTTTAGCTGTAGGAATATTAGATTTCTAATGGCCAATCCCGCTATTCATACTAACGAGAGAATGACTGTACTTCCTTTGATCAGTAGATAATAATAAATGTGACTTTATCTGAACCTCACAATTCTTTAACCCAGCCTTTAAGATCATGTGTCACGTAAGTGTGCCGTTCATATTGAAATATCATGAATGGTACTGAACCTCAAATTTTGATGATTTCTTTTCCCAGTCTTCCCTACGCGGCAAAATGTTATGTTTGAAGACTGAAAGATGTTTCATTAAAGCGGGAATTTTTCATAACGTCCAAAACTGTTAACCCATAAAGTTAAACTGAAAATAACAGTCCATTAATTACGTACGTTTTATACTGAAGAGTGAATATCTCTGTGAAACTCAGCGGAAGGTCTACGGATTTACGACGCTACAATGGAGGGTTCGATACAGCAGATAGCCCGATTTGGTTTTAATATCAAACATTCACACACGTATAATATAACAGAGATGATAGATAAGTGAGTGTTAAAGCTAGCTGTGTTTTTTATAACTAAATTCAAGATTAATTATGTTTTAATCATTAAATTCAGTAGTGTGTGTTTTCTTATAGCAAAGCCACATCGGGCTATCTGCTGAGTCCACCGAGGAGAATCAAACCTATGCTTTTAGCGTTGTAAATTCATAGACTTACCGCTGGTACAGCGGCAAGACTAAATTCACTAGAAGTGGTGTTTTTTTTAATAATTAAATTCACTAGAAGTGGTGTTTTTTTTTAATAATTAAATTCACTAGAAGTGGTGTTTTTTTAATAATTAAATTCACTAGAAGTGGTGTTTTTTTAATAATTGAATTCCCTAGAACTGGTGCTATTTTTAATAATTAAATTCCCTAGAACTGGTGCTATTTTTAATAAGTAAATCCAATAGAACTGGGGCTATTTTTAATAATTAAATTCCCTAGAACTGGTGCTATTTTTAATAAGTAAATCCAATAGAACTGGTGCTATTTTTAATAAGTAAATCCAATAGAACTGGTGCTATTTTTAATAAATATATCCAATAGAACTGGTGCTATTTTTAATAATTAAATTCACCAAAACTGGTGCTATTTTTAATAAATAAATCCAATAGAACTGGTGATATTTTCAATAATTAAATTCACTAGAACTGGTGCAATTTTTAATAAGTAAATCCAATAGAACTGGTGCTATTTTTAATAAGTAAATCCAATAGAACTGGTGCTATTTTTAATAAGTAAATCCAATAGAACTGGTGCTATTTTTAATAAGTAAATCCAATAGAACTGGTGCTATTTTTAATAAATATATCCAATAGAACTGGTGCTATTTTTAATAATTGAATTCCCTAGAACTGGTGCTATTTTTAATAATTAAATTCACCAAAACTGGTGCTATTTTTAATAAATAAATCCAATAGAACTGGTGATATTTTCAATAATTAAATTCACTAGAACTGGTGCAATTGTTAATAATTAAATTCACTAAAACTGGTGCAATTTTTAATAATTAACTTCATGACTGATACAGTTTTGGACACACTAAATTCAGAAACATTCATATTATTCTTTCATTGCCAAACACCTTCCCCACTAAACTAACTGCGGGAAACTGACTTTCAATATTCACTAGGGAAGAGCACACATTGTTTAGCTATACGCTTAACACAACCAAACCAAACGTATAGCAAAACTCCAATGTTCCAGGTATTGTTTAATACGTCGTTAAAAGCGATTTGGTATTATGTTTTTATTTCATCATCTGGGCAGGGTGGTAAGAGATAAGTTATTATTGATATTTTTAATCACATGGTTTTATAAGTATGTCTAACGCATCACTCATGTTCACTACAACTGCTTCCAGTTGATTCTCACTTGTGTAATTTCTATTACATTATGAACGTGAGAATTAACTCAACTGAGGGACAATAGAATTATCATGATCCACTGAATGATCATGATCCACTTACTTTATCCCTTTAATAAGTGCTCATCTTTTGTAGAATTATCCACTTTAGTGGTCTTCTGAAATAGCACAAGCACTTGAACTCATTCGCTATATCTACTGTAGGAAAGTTATTATCCTCGAGTCTGTCTCAGTGATCAAGGTTCTGATCTGGTTCTGGCAATATTTAGGAAAGGTGCAGGATGTGAAGCTTGTTTGTTTTTTTAATTCAGTGCAAAGCTACACGAGGGCTATCTGCGCTAGACGTCCCTACTTTAACGGTGTAAGACTATAGCAAAGGCAGCTAGTCGTCATCACCCACCGCCAACTCTTGGGCTACTTTTAACCAACGAATAGTGGGATTGACCACTGAATTATAACGCCTACATGGCTAAAAGGATGAGCACGTTTGGTGTGACGGGGATTTGAACCTGCGACTCTCAGATTATAAGTCGATCGTTTTAACCATTTGGCCATATCGAATTTTTTTAATATTCCAAAATCGAAACGTTGAAATACGTGTATTATTCTCATACACAAGGAAAGATGGAATGGAAAGTTATTTTTAAGAATATAGGATATATTATAAAGTGTTATATATTTTAATCTCGATAAGTGACTCTCAAATATCTTAATTCAGTAATAAAATAAATATCAGTTTACCATACGTCACGAAGCAGCTGATTTGTTTATAAAAATAATTTATCGTAACAAAACAGACCAGTATTGGAACTGAAATTAAGAGGTAAAGTACAAAACGTTAGAGACAATCCCACAGGCCCGGTATGGCCAGATGGTTAAAGCACTCGACTCATAATCCAAGGGTCGCGGGGGCGTTATAACGTACGACCAATCCCACTATTCGTTGGTAAAGGAGTAGTCCAAGAGTGGGCGGTGGGTGGTGATGACTAGCTGCCTTCCCTCTACTCTTACACTTATAAATTAGGGACGACCAGCGCAAGTAGTCCTCGTGCAGCTTTGTGCGAAATTCAAAAAACAAACACAAAAGGAAATAAAGTTACATAGCGAGCTCTCTGTTCTGCGCTCACTACCAGTACCAAAATACGACTATGAGACCTCGGACCTATCCGCCACTGGGGGGCGTGTATTTTGGACTCACATCACACTAAAGAAGGCAAATGCTGAAGAGAATGTTAGGAAGGCATGTTACAAAACGTTCAAGGGAAGACGAGTTTTGGGGAAGAGACGACACCATTAAGTATTGGTTATAGACTATTGTAATGTATACTTAAATAGAACCAAATGCTTTAATTGTCATCTTACTGTATAACAGCACAAAACAATAACTTTAGCCCGACAAGATGGCGACTTACTCCACCCTATACATCTTTGTATTTTATTTATCAGAAGGAGACTTGCTGTATCCTATACATCTTTGTATTTTATTTATCAGAAGGAGACTTGCTGTATTTTATATCTATTTGTATTTTATTTATCAGAAGGAGACTTACTGTATCCTATACATTTTTGTATTTTATTTATCAGAAGGAGACTTGCTGTATTTTATATCTATTTGTATTTTATTTATCAGAAGGAGACTTACTGTATCCTATACATTTTTGTATTTTATTTATCAGAAGGAGACTTGCTGTATTTTATATCTATTTGTATTTTATTCATCAGAAGGTGACTTACTACATTTTGTAGTTTTATGTATTTTTATCTGTTTATCGAAGATTACGATTGTCACTGTAGCGCATAACTAAAGTTATGTTAACGTTAAGTTTATCTGTTCTATTATTCGTCTCGAAATAAACATAATTTTGTAGCTACAGTAAAAAAAAAATAAAAAATAAAACCGCCACTCACATCAAGGTCCGTTGGATAAAGTCCACGTTCTGTCTCACCCAAACTTTTAGCGAAACCGGTGGTCAAGAAGAGAAACACCAGCAAGAAAACCAAGTTTATTTTCAACATGGCGGCCGAAGTTGAAACCTTAAGAACTTCTAAGGATTATCTAGCTATTTACAAAAGATAAATATTGTTATACAGTCTGAGTTTAGGTTTAGCTTAATGCTTATAATACCTCATGTGTTATACAGTCTGAGTTTAGGTTTAGCTTAATGCTTATAATACCTCATGTGTTATACAGTCTGAGTTTAGGTTTAGCTTAATGCTTATAATACCTCATGTGTTATACAGTCTGAGTTTAGGTTTAGCTTAATGTTTATAATACCTCATGTGTTCATATGTGTTTGGAAACGACGAGATATATGATGGGAAGAAATATGATAATATGAAGAGCTAATAACACGATGTAACACAGATTTTGTTTCTGGATAATATGTGTTATTGTTTAACTGCTTATGTTGTAAAAGTACAGAAAATGGCCATTATTCTCTTCAAACTTTACTTTTGTGACTTGGATAATGAAATTTAGAAATTAACCTATTTTCTATGTAAAAACGGTCAAATT